>NC_030684.2:37178058-37778058 GCF_000004195.4 Xenopus tropicalis | reverse complement strand
ATTCAGATGAAGAAGCTGGAGGCTTCACCTCCTCCACTGGCCCAGTTTCCGCGACTTCACTCTCAGAGCGAATTCCTGTTCCTATTTCAAATAAGTATCCAAATATATTTATAATGAATCACCACTTAATGCTGTTAGTACAGTAAATGATGCACCTAGGTATAGTTTTCCCACAGTTCAGTCATGATTATCTTTTATTTCAGCATGTAATTCTTGTATTTACATAGTTACATAGGGTTGAAAAAAGACCAGTGTCCATCAAGTTCAACCCATCCAAGTAAACCCAGCACACCTAACCCACACTAACCAATCTATACACTCACATACATAAACTATAAATACAACCACTAGTACTAACTGTTTTTTGTATTGAAAAAAAAAAAAAAAAAAACATAGGCAAAAATCACTGGAAGGGTGGCAGTTTCATGGTATCTGTGCCACCCTGGGTGGGCTGTGCAGCAGAGAATTCTCTGGTGACTTCTACACTGTGCATGTACCCAGCTTGAATCGTGCAAGTGATGCCTGGGAGAAAGTAAGAAGGTGGCAGTGCCTAACACACTGGGGTTTCATTCTCCATTAAGAATCTGCGCCTATATAGCCCAGTTATCTGGCAGATCAGTGTTATGTTGCAGCCAGCTAGAACGGTCAGGTTTACTGTATTTTAACCCTTATCAAAAACTATATGATCTGCCTCCAGTTGCTGCTAAATTGGTAAAGTCAGGATGTACCACAGCAAAGTTATCCCAGACCTCTATATTGTTCATCTCCCATTCATGATGAATAGAAGCTTTGTTTTAAGTTACTCATTATATGGTGTTTGGGAAGTATATATAGTCTACTCAGATATCTCTTTAAGCTTGGTGGCAGCAAATTCTTCAATATCTGATTGTTACTCCCCATAGACCTGTAGGTAAGCTCACTCTCAATAGCATACTTTAGATGAGCTCTAAAGCACAAGTTCATATAGTTTATATTTAACTGAATCAGTGTTTGAATATTTTGTATATAAATGGGCAATATTTGTCACATATTTATTCTCACAGCTCTTTCTAATTCCTACATCTCACCGCTTTCCTCAGCTGCTCTTTTGGGTGTGTCTTTCTCTGTAGCTTTGGCAAACACTCCCACTGTTGGAAGGGCACTGTCCACGATACCTATGGCTTCATAACCAACTTCTGGACCAAGGTCACTCCTTGTACGGGGACAGGGAAACAAAACAGAAGTTAAAATTAAAACTTGTCAATATCTCGTCTCTGTCCCCATGGGTCTTTACAACCTGTGTGTTCTAGATCTTTATGGGTAGCAGTGATTTAGAAATCGGACTGGTTTCTCTCCATTTCTGGCTAGCAGGAGGTATTTAAATCACAGGAGAAAAGCTGGCCATACACGCACCGATACTATCATACGAAACCTCGTTTCGTACGATATTCGGTGCGTTTATGGCATGTTGGCGAGTCGATCGATATCGCAGGAAGCTGCTATCGGTCGACTCACCGATCGGACCGGTTAAAAGATTTTGATCGGGCACCATAGAAGGCGCCTGACCAAAATCTGCCTTCAGCGCTGAATCGGCAGAAGGAGGTAGAAATCCTATTGTTTCTACCTCCTTATCTGCTGTTTCAGCCCTGACGGTGTGTGGCGGATCGCCACGTGTGGCCACCTTAAGGGTATAACAGATCTAGCCAATCAGCCATGTGAAATTCATCAGATGTATTGCTCTGAGCAAGTTTTTGTTGTAAGTCCCAATGGGGTTGAAGGGGGAAAAAACATATGTGCTAAACCTCTCCCCTCCTTTTGTACATGCATAAACTCTGATTGCTATTTTTGGTAACTAACTACAGCACACTGGGATTTGTAGACTTCCAGACTGACTTGCATGTACACATTAGGTAAGGTTAATGAGGTTTCTGAATCTTTAATTTATGCCATAGTGCATTGTAGTGCCTACAACGTTAAACTGGGCATAGTTACCAGAACATAGATTGGTGCCAGTATGGTTTGGCAGCTCCTGTCATGTTCTCTCCAGCAAGTCTTCCGCTGACAACTGCATGATCATGGTGTTCAACCCGCCGACGGCCCAGTTTAATATCATAAAAGCAGGCTGCATCTCCAGCCTGCCATAAAGAGAGATTGCTTTTTATGGTTACATACTACACGCAAGGTGCAACCTTATTTTAAAGTCAAAACTCAGGTCCATGCTATAGAGGCGCAACATCTTACTCACCACCCACACATTATTGCGAGCTTGCAGCTCTGCATTGACTCTGTACCCGCCAAAGTCTCCATCTAGTTCTAGACCAGCTGATTTTGCCAGTTCCGTGTTTGGTTCCAGACCGACTGCAGCAACAATGTGATCTGTCTGCACCTAAATGAATCAGCATAAAATAATAGCAACGTTACTAGCACAGTGATTACAGTAAGCATAGATATATTTAAAATAAGTCATGGCTAAAATATCTTGGTAGGTAGTTTAATTGCATATATATAAGAAATATGACCTAAATGAGCATGGCAAAGGGTTGTTACTAGTAGAACATTTTGATATTTGGTAAATGTGCTAACCTTATAAGAAAGCGCACCAATAAAGCAATAAATACTAGTGAGGTTTTATGTATAGAGGAATTAAGATGCATTCAGTCACTTCTGGAAAAGTATATAGTATATAGGTAAGGAAAAGAGGAGCAATTAAATATGATGAAGGCTTGGTTAAATAATGATTAGCTCTGGGCTTACAGCTAACCCTGACATGCTAGGAGTTTATGCCAAATTGTAAATTATATCCAAATTCTTTATTTTAATTTCCTCATCCCAAATGAAACATATTCCATTTATATTTCATTACAATCCATGGACCTTGGAACTAGAGGTCAAAACACAAATTTGAGGCAGTTCCCCCACACACATTGAGGGGGGGAATCAATTAATTTGTATAAATGACAAAATAGGGTTTGTTTGTTGTTAACTATTAATAACTTACACCTCCTACTGCAACTACCACATCAGAAAACAATCCTATCACCTTTTTCTTTCTACTCTACCTTCTGTTGTACCTTTACCTTACCCAATATACTATGTGGCAAGTATGATTGGAATTTTCTGTCTACAAAATATTAAAATCAATAAAAATAAAGTTGAAAAAAATCACACAAAAGCACAAACCTATCATGAAATACACTGGAAATACTGTGCACGTCTCTTTTTCGCATATTATTTAGACCACCTAAACAACTGAGCAGGAAGAGCTGTCATGTGACAAGGTAGGACAAAGGCTAAAAGGCTAAACTGCTGGTCATAAAAACAAACAAATAAACCTGCAATCGCACATTCTACAGTACCTGTCGTCCATCCTTTAACTGAATGTGAAGTTTTCCATTCTGATAGCTGACTGATTTTACTACTGCATCCGACAGGACATTAACACCCTCTGATAAGAAATAGAAAGGTTGGTTGGAAAGAAAATAGAACATAAAGAAAGGCATATTAGTAATATTTCCCTACACTAATATTTATATGCATTTGAGGACAATGATGCTTGTTTTGGCTGCAGTTAGCTGGTTTGCATTAATGATGGATGTGGATAATTACCTCTTTGTACTTTCTCAGTTGTCCAGTGGCTGAGATATTCTGGGAGGACTTTCCCCATGTTCCCACTCTCCGGAAACATCTGGATTACTTCTAGGCTTGTTTGTGTTCCTGTAAAATATGGATTTTTTTATATCAGCATACATTTCATTTTCCAACCATTTGTCTCCCTTTTAGAACTGGGTGTGAGAGTGCAGGGGTGGGCAGATAGCTTTTCCATGAAAATCTAATAAAATAAAGATCACATAAAGAATGAGCAGGAAAGGTAAGTAAAGCTGCCATGGCTTATTTGCCCATAAGCAATTACCTTTTCTTCCCAGTGCACATGCCAACTCACTGCCTAAGAATCCACCCCCAATGATCGTGATAGAACCAACAGAAGAAGAGATCGCTTCCAGAGTACGGAAATCAGAAATCTAAACAAGAAAAGGGGGATAAAACGGTTATAAAACAATACACTCACAAAAGACCTCCCGTCATACAGCATCTTTATGAATGTTACCCGTCTGAATAAAGTTGTTCTCTTAGTCACTTCTTCCCCAGCTCTTTCTATTGCTGGAAGGCTTCTTGGAACACCCCCTTAAAATGAAGATAATTAGTACCATTAACTGTAGCAATATTAATCAAGTTGAATCTAGTCATACATTGCTTTGGCTAGTTTTAAAGCCACCATCCTATGACATAAATGATTTGAACATAGCACTATAACTATTCTCAGCAACCCTGTCCTTTCTGCAGTGTGGGTCATACCTGTTGCAATCAAACACTTTTCATATGATATTTGAGTTCCATCATCCAGTTTCACTTTATTCTCTCGCACATCCATATGGACGACCTGTAGATTACAGCAAACCACAGATTAATTTCCTTCTATATACGTTAAGAATGGACAGCCACCATGTCTTGTTGGAACTTTAGTTTATAGGCAAGTTGCCCATCCAGATGTATTTTACAGCAGCTTGCAAAAATATATTCCTGCTGGAAGCAGAGACTCTCACCTTCTTTCCGGTCAGCACAGACACTCCGCCATTCTCCACAGACATTAACTGTTCCGGAGGCACATAGAAAGAGGGTGGTTGAAAGAAGATACTGTGGGAGAAAGTAGGGTAGTTCAGAATAAAGATATGTTTAAAAATGTCTGCCTAAAGACAACCTATTCTGATTTTCATTAGCCTCTGTATTCTAAGTGGTTTTTGATGCACTTCCCCTACCTCCTTTCCTTGCCATTCCATTGTTTAAAACGTAGTGTTTCAGTTACATGGGGGTCTTCAGAGAACCAGAGCTCTTTGGAAAGGGGTGGCCTCATGTAAGGGAGTTCAGACTCATCCGACACAATCAGAACCTACAAGAAACAGGTTTATATGTGATAAGCATCAAGGTTCTGATGTCACGACTCCCAGATTCTGCCCCTTTCATTGCCCATTCAAAGTAATAATGCCACCCAATTACTTTACCGCCTTTCATCTGGTTTCGAACCCTGACATTTTCTTACCCTAGCCCCAGGATCTCTGGCACGGATGGATCGAGCAGCAGCAAATGAGGCAGTTCCTCCACCAATCAAAAGGAAAGGAACATGAGAGGGGAGCTGTGCAGGATGTGCAGACTCTACTGTTTGGGGAGCTAAAATAAAATGAGAAAAGAAAGTTTACACATAATACTGAATATACTCAGTATAATCAGTAAAAGCATTTTATGTTCTTAAGACCCAGTATCTTACTTGCCTGTTTGATTGTCTACCATTCCAGTTGCTTCTACTTCTTTTACTGCTGAACAAGGAAAAAAGACATAATTGTTGGTTCTTGGAACCAGATGGGTGCTTTTTCTGTAGCATTAAAAAGTAGTCACAAAGTAGCTTAGAAATTGGCAGGGAGGCCTAGCAGCCAGGCAAGTCAGTGTCTCCAGGGCTATTAAGTAGTGAAGTTAGAGAGAGCATCTCCTAAGCAATTATGTTGTTTCTTCCCGGATATGCCTCTGCTTCACCCCTTTTACACCCCAGAGCAACACATAAATGCTAAGCTCTGCTCCTCACACAACCAGATGTGTGTTTATTTTTAATTCAGAGCAGAGAACATAAGATATCTGTATTTATGTGCATTTTATCTCACATTAATATTTCCTAAGGCTGAGGTCAGACAGGTAACTTCGACAGTGTCACAAATACTGAGAATAGTACAGTAGACCTATTTGCCCCCCATAAGCCACATGAGAGAACTTACTCAGCACTAGTTGATCTCTAGGGTTTCAATGCCCGTTGCTGGCCAAAATTAGGAAGCCACAGCCTATTGCAAATTCCTCTTAGGATGTCATAAGGACTCACAAACTAAACCCACTAAATTCCCCTTATAAAATTACACACACAATAGTGAATCATTGAGCATAAATATGAAAGGATCTGGAAAGGATTTCACAAACAAGCAAAACATTTGTATTTACCTTTTT
The DNA here is from genome assembly GCF_000004195.4 of Xenopus tropicalis. NCBI lineage: Eukaryota > Metazoa > Chordata > Amphibia > Anura > Pipidae > Xenopus > Xenopus tropicalis. The sequence goes on along the minus strand of NC_030684.2, from coordinate 37,772,037 downwards.
GCTCATCTATAGTCTCAGTTGCCTTGACTTCCTCTTTTACTGTTAAACAATAAAAAAATAAACATTCTGATTAGTATATTTTTTGTTTAAAAAGAATATACAGGTATGGAATCCCTTATCCGGAAACCCGTTATCCAGAAAGCTCTGAATTACGGAAAGCCCATCTCCCATAGACACCATTTTAATCAAATAATTCAGAATTTTAAAACTGATTTCCTTTTTCTCTGTAATAATAAAGAAGTCCCTTGTAATTGATCCCAACTAGATATAAATTATCCTTATTGGATGCAAAACAATACCATAGGGTTTAATTAATGTTTTATCAATTCTTTAGTAGACTTAAGGTATGGAGATACAAATTACGGAAAGACCCCTTATCCGGAATACCCTTGGTCCCGAGCATTCTGGATAAAGGGTCCTATACCTGTATATATCATATACATGGGTTTATATTTCATTCACATGTGTGGCCCCATACAGGCTGATTCAGTAGTTAATGGTGATTTGGCCTCACAAAAGCAGATGGTAAAACTAATTTGATTCTGTCCATTAGCCCATTACTAACAGAACACTCATTCTCTAAACTGTACTATAAGTAGCCCCAAATTACTCACTTATATAAGGACCCAGAGAAAAAACCTGTATCAGATGTCAGCCTAACAAACTTATGACTTGACTTTGTAAAAAGATAAAATTAACAACAGCACTGTCAATATTGACCATTATGGTTTCTAGGATGTTTCAAAATTTACTTCAATCCAGAGGTATTTTGCCTTCCAGGTGTTGCTCCCTTTCCTTCACTCTTACCTATTCTCCATTTCCAGTTAGAATAACACTGCTTAAAGTCACCACTGGTGGTTTTTGCCATCCCCGGTAAACCACCATACACTGCCATTAGTGGCAAGGTCTCACTTTGCAACATGTCGGGAGCAGTCCTGACACAAGGTTAAGAATCCCTGTTCTAAAATCATAACTCCCTTCTACACTTACAATCTGTTTGTCTTCTGGAAAGGTAGGAGTTCCGTTCACGAAAACGTGCTTTATCTCCTTGAAGTGTCCTGTACACCTAAGATATAAATAGAAAATTCAATAAAACATTGCTTCACAAGAAAAAATTAGGATAATTAAACACTATACAATACTTTGACTTTATTAGTATTCTCAAAATGCATTTTAACCACTGATATATTTAAGAAATTAGCATGCTGCTGGCAGCAGTTTAGCTATGAAATATGCATGAGCAACCTGCTTTGCACCATGTAAGTGGGTTGAGTGAGGCTGTGGAAAATGAAAAGGATAGGTTAGAACTTGGCACTGGCAATCAAGGATATAAGCACTGTGGGAATATAAAATGGACATATAGGGGCTGATATGAAGTCAGGTAAGAGTGTAAAAAGAAATGCATACTTGAGGGACTAAAAAGGCAGCAGTTGTGAAATAAAAAAGGGGGTACATGAATGGAACCTGTTAACATGTCCCTAAAGATGACTATTCCCTGCCTGATCTTGTATGCTAATCAAACAATCATTTATGGCTCCTCCTCATTTTTTTCATTTGCCAATGCACCCGCAGAAATATCTGATCATCCTCTAAAGGATCGTGGGATGGACTGTCAAAGTAGTCCCCTCCCTGTCCAGTCATACGTGTCCAGATGGTCAACAGTGTGGTCATTAAATGGGATACCAGGAAATAAATAAAATGTACAACTAAATCTTGGCATGCATTTAAGTTGTTTCAGGTGTTTGAAATTAATAAGGGAATGTAATAAGAATATGAAGGGTAAGGTTAATGTTCCATGGAGTGAGTTAGTTGCCCACAATAGCTACCACAGGCGACTAGCCTCTCCAAAATGCCTTTCCATCTGTAACAATAGGAGTCGCTGGTGGAAAGGCCTACACATTGCTTCCTAAAGTCGCTCAAAGTTTCCTCCTGCAGACGACTTCGGAAAGCCGAAATGATGTGTAGGCCTTTCCACCAGTGACTTCTATTGTTGCCGGTGGAAAGGCACTTTGGAGTATATAGTCACCTGCGGTAGCAGAGATTTATTGTGGGCAACTAACTTGCTCCATGAGAAATTAGCCTAAGGGAGGCAAGATGTAAACATGATAAAAAATGGGTAAAGGTGGCCATACACGTGGCGATCTGACAATGTTTCGTACGACCATCGGTCGCACGAAACATCGTAAGATCCGCCACACACCATTCAGGGCTGAATCGGCAGGTAAGGAGGTAGAAACAATAGGATTTCTACCTCCTTCTGCCGATTCAGCTCTGAAGGGAGAATTTTGGTCAGGCGCCTTCTATGGCGCCTGATCAAAATTTTCAAACTGGTCCAATCGGCGAGTCGTCCGATATCAGCAGCTTCCTGCGATATCGGTCGACTCGCCGACATGCCATACACGCACCGATTATCGTACGAAACGAGGTTTCGTACGATAATATCGGTGCGTGTATGGCCACCTTAAGAGAACTGAGTAAGGGTAAATATATGATAGGATGTGAGAGATACTGAGCAGATACAGAGCGGGGGACTAGAAGTTTGACAAATATAATGATAAAAGGAGGACTCAGAAGAAAATAAAATACAGGAAAGAAGTTAAAAAAAAGTTAAAAGAGGGTTGAAGCTCTATGATTTGAGAGAGTGACCTAAAAGCCAAAGCCTTGTAGCTTAACTACAGGTGGTGTAGAGGCCGTGACCACTAAGGGCTCCTGGAAATTTGTGTCCACTTTCATGAAAAAAAATAAAATTACAAATACATAAAAATTCCAAAAATAATGTTTTTTACCTCTCTTTTTACCAACTAATTACATGCACTTTAATAACTGTTTTAAAAGTGTGCAGGACAAGTGCTACAAAAACTCAAGATAACATCCCTCATTTCCTTTGTTCGTAAGTATACTCACATAGATTCCGGCCCCCAGGGCGCTCACTCCCACGATCAGAGCATACAGTGAGCTGTCACCTCCTGGTCCTGGGACCCCTGCAGGACCCCCTGCATTTCTGAATGTTTGATGGGGAAGTAAGGACTGCTGGTGAAGGAAATCTGTTAAAGAGACAAAGACCAATCTGAGTGAGGAAGGACAGCAGTTATGGAAAAAACAACAACATACTGTATATAATCGAGTATAAGCCTAGTTTTTCAGCACGCAAAATGTGCTGAAAGAGTCACCCTCGGCTTATACTCGAGTCGGGTGCCATGGATCCCTCTAGACTAGCACCCTTTCTCCTTTGTGTGCAAATTAGGCCACCTGCAACCAGACCCTCCAGTGCCCTGGCCTAGGCTCCCACTAGAAATACTTATTTCCCCTTACATCTCCTCCGGGACTGGGTCTGCTGCCAGTTTGCCAATGTGCAATGAGCGTGGGGTAGTACTCATATTGTTTTTGTTGACCCTCTTCTCCGCTTACAGAGCTAGTTTACTGTTTTTCTTTGAAATAAATATTGAAAAACATATACCCCATTGATGCCTCAATTAATGTAATTTTATTGGTATTTATTTTTATTGTTAAAACTTAGCAGTAGCTGCTGCATTTCCCACCCTAGGCTTATACTCGAGTCAATAAGTTTATATATGCTTATACTCGGATCGGCTTATACTCGAGTATATACGGTATTAAAGTCCTTTATATTACACTGCTCAGAATAGCTTTTGCCTGTGACTTTTCAGCTGTTGCTGAAATACAACACCTAAAGTCAGTGGCAGATAAGCTGTTTATTCCCTCACCATGACAACACACTGGAAACTGACTCAAAGACAAATGTATATCGGCAACCATGACACTTTAGTATTAAATTCACAGCTATTTTTTTTTATTAACCTTACTGCAGATGTCAGATAAGAGCCAATAGTTAACTGGTTGCAATGGGCTACTATTTGTAAGCAAAGTCATTTCAGTTCTATAACTCAGTTCTTCGTATACAAGAAAACAATTGTAAATGTGGCGCTTATCTGTAGCGATAAACCCAAACCAGGACTGGATTTTATTAGGCTGCATTTTTTATTATTTCTTGCAGGACCAGTAACATAAAAAAATTAAAGTGTATCAAATAATTAATATATTATGTACTCTTGCCCACCACTGGCAATAGTTGTGTACTTGCTTCAGAAACTCTACTATAATTTATAAAACAAATCTGTGTAGCCATGGGGGCAGCCATGCAAATTGAATAAAGGAGAAAGGGCACAGGTCACATAGCAGATAACAGATAAGCTGCATAGATATCCCTTTGTAATTTACAGAGCGTATCTGTTATCTGCTTATGTAACCTGTGCCTTTCTTTATAAAGGAATCAATGGTACTCTGCAGCTCCAACCTGGCCCAGGAAAAGTCACGATAACAAAGCTTGAATGAATCTGAAACTTTCATACTTAGCACGACAAATACGATTTTGTCACACAAATTGTCGCAAGGTACCAAAAAATCATGCAAATTAATGAAAATGTCGCAAAAAATACACACTGTATGAAAACTTAGAAAAAATAAGATTTTTTTTGTATTCGGATTCAATTGTACTTTAATGAATGTGCCCCATAGAGACAGTTATCAGTAAATGATCAGCATTGTCTGTTTTAGTAGCCATGACAAGTAGCAGCTACTAGTAGCTCCTGTGTTGCCTAGTAGCCAACATCAAAAACTGATCTGAAACTAATGGGTGGGGGTCTATCCAGCAAGCCAAACATACTATCTAGAGCTTCAACCTCATCCATTAATGTAGTACAGGTATTGGGACCCCTTACCCGGAAACCCATTTTCCAGAAAGCTCCGAATTACGGAAAGGCCATCTCCCATAGACTCCATATTAATAATATAATTCTCATTTTTAAAAGTGGTTTCTTTTTTTCTCTGTAATAATAAAACAGTACCTTGTACTTGATCCCAACTAAGATTTAATGAATCCTTATTGGAGCCAAAACAATTCTATTGGGTTTAATTACTGTTTAAATAATATTTTTAGCAGACTTAAGGTAGGAGATCTGAATTACGTTAAGATCCCTTTTCTGGAAAACCCCAGGTCCCAAGCATTCTGGATAACAGGTCCCATACCTGTAATAGAAGTGCAGCATGCACCAAACTGAGGAGCTTATAGAGCAAGTCAATGTTGCGCTGTAGTTAGATTTTCTGAAACAGGTCACTAGTGAAATTTTGGATAAATCTGTCAAACATCAGCAAGCTTGCAAAGAAACAAGTGCAGGCTGCAGGGTTATCATTGCAAGAAACTGATTTACTGTGAATTAGTAAAAATATATTTACAATAAACTGTAAATAAGCAACCCATCATTATTATTAATGCATTACAAATGGAATGGTACAGCCGCAGAGAGAGTAAACCAATAGGAAGTTCGGATGGTGGGCACAGCAGAAGTATGAAGGACTTCTGTAAGAAGGCACAGAGGGCATAGCATGGCATTAAGGGGCAAACCCGTTATTGCACAGAGGTTAAGGAGTCTATAAGCACACACCTCCGGCTACTCTCTTCTCGGTGCTTCTGAGCCGCAATCTTTGACTTATTTGATTCCCCCCGCGGGCAGCCCGCAAGCCCAGGACGGACACTCTGCACAGCGCCATGACACCCAACCAGCTGGAGCGCACACCTACTCCTCCGCTTCCGGGGGAAGGAACTAACCTACGGAGCCATCTTTGCTAAGGGCGCGATATTTTATTCCAATGTTGCTTCAGCTATTTAATTCAAACTGTCAGTACAGGGAAACAATGACTTTTAATTAATAATGCTATATCCTTTTCACCCTTGTTATAATAGCAAGTTCTATGTTTTTCAGTCAGGGCGGCGCCATTTTAGAAATGGGCAAATGGCGGAAGTTTAAGGAATTACGTCACACGGGTTATTGAGCCTGACATTACCGTAGTGTCATTTCAAATGCATGTGGTTATGGGACAGTACTAGTAACATGTTGCGCTTTCTGCCTTCGCGTATATTCACTAACATAGTGAGGCTCAGTAGCCGCTGTGGAAGTACAGAGGCAGCGAATAGAGATGCAGTCGGAACCCGACCCCATTTATACACAACTCCAATATTCTACGTGAATGCATCTCCCCACCTTGGGCATGTGTACTCGGCCCTGCTGGCTGATGTGCAACATCGCTACTCCGCCATGTGCGGCATAGAGAGCAGGCTTAGCACAGGTAGGGTGCGACTCCCAGGCACACACCTCCATCTCTCCTATACAACTCTTTTTCTCTTCAGAACCACTAAAGAATAGATATTCTATTGCAGGTAGCCGCTATAATACTTTTCATTGTTTGCCATTGGTATTACTTGTACTACAAATGTGTAGTCCTTGTGGCTTTTCCCATAGTAAACAATGATACCATTTTATAGCACTAGCAGCTCTTTCTTATTTGTCACATCTTTTGCCCTTCAGTTTTTTACTGCTGGGGTCATTTAGACCTGTGTTTAGTTTGTGGATGGGGCTAAAAGTGGCAATGCACGGACAGATTTAAGCAGCCGATTCGAGCCCTTCTGCCGCTTATCTGCCTGTGTATGAGGCCCCCCGACGAGCCTACCCAACTTATATTTCTCCTAAAATTGTCCAGATATTGATCAGGCAAGTTTGATTTTCCCCTCGGATCAGAGACTGCACCGGCTCATTGATGTGGTCCTCACTCCGACAGGTCCTGTTCCCATCATTGTAATTCAATTGTTTGGTCGAAGGGCCAAACTATTGGATTACTCTGATATCGCCCACCTTAGGTGGGCACATTGGTGGAAAGATCCGCTTGTTTGCTGACCTCGTCAAACAAGAGGATCTTATAGTGTATGGCCACCTTTGGGTCCTGTTAATTCAGGACATAGTCTAGAATCAGAACCATTGTTATACATGACTCCTGGGACAATTACCCTTTACAATCTACCTCAACATTTTCCTCTCTGTTTTCTACAGCATTAAAGGAACTACAATTGTAAGAAACTATTTGAGCAACTCTAGTTTTACTTGTATGCTCCCTTCACTCCCTTTATCACTAATTCCATCATCATGTATTATCTTCCTAAAATCATTGGTTAAAAAGTGAGGAGTCTGCCATCTCTAGGCAATGCTTATTTCAAACATGGTATCTTTTGAAACAACAGTTTGTATAAATCATTGTAACATTTGTTTAACTCTCTTGCAGGTACAGATGAACATGGCATGAAGGTACAACAAGCGGCCTCTGCTCTCAGTTTAGACCCGCACACATTTTGTTCTTCTGTGTCTCTCCAGTTCCGCAATATATTCGATGACCTTGATATCTCTTACACAGATTTTGTGCGCACAACTGAACCCAGACATAAAGAAGCAGTGAGCAGGTTCTGGATGACCTTAGAAGAGCGAGGATATATATACAAAGGGACATATGAAGGATGGTATTGCACATCTGATGAGGCCTTCCTAAGTGAGGGACAGACAGCAGAGCGCATTGACTCTGAGGGCAACAAAATCCGAGTGTCTCTGGAGAGCGGCCATCAGGTATAAAGAGAATATCCAGTGCCGGAAAATCTTAAAGGGGAAGGAAAGGCTAAGTCACTTGGGGGTGCCAAAATGTTAGGCACCCCCAAGTGACTAGGATTGCTTACCTTGTACCTTGGGCTGGTGCCTCTGTTAGGAGAAAAAAGCACCAGCCCAGGGTACCTGTAGGAAGCGCTTCCTCCTTCCCTTTTCTTCTGCCGGCGAAATCCGTTGGCCGGCGCATGCGCAGTAGAGTGAAAAGCCGACTTTCTTGTTTAAGTTCGGCTTTTCACTCTACTGCACATGCGCGCACAAGTGAAAAAGGAAGGAGGAAGTGCTACAGGTACCCCGGGCTGGTGCTGTTCTCTCCGTACAGGGGCACCAGCCCGGGGTAAAAGGTAAACGATCTAAGTCACTTGGGGGTGCCTAACATTTTGGCACCCCCAAGTGACTTAGCCTTTCCTTCTCCTTTAAAGGATATGTAAACCCTGAAACCAACTTACTGAAAGGCTCTTCTAAGCATTTTTACAAATTACATTCATTATTTTATTTATAACATCAAATGACTCTTCTTAGCAAAGCAAGCATCATAGCTCCTTTCTTTTCTCAGTGAATTATTTCCTGTCGGTAAGCAGTTGGTCAAAGTGACCAGCAGGTGGTGCTGTTACACAGTTCATTATACAGGTGTAGGCTCTAGAATGCTTGGAACCTGGAGTTTTCTGGATAAGAGGTCTTTCTGCAATTTTATTGTTTTTCTTTCATTTCCAAGATTATTATCCTTACTATGCCATTTCAAGAGCACAGTACCCAAAAATGTTTTATATAAAACATTTGCTTTGCTCAATATACTGTTCTAGAAGGCATTTTACTTGTCTGACACACCAACAGATGTTGCATTAAACTCTCCTGTATCCGCTCCTGTATGATAAAACACCCATAAATTCAGCTCAGCTTATATATATATATATATATATATATATATATATATATTTATATTTATTTGTCTTTACAGTATGAATCTACTCTAGTAAACTGGGCAAAAATTTTAAACTGTACTCTATAGGGAGCCTGCTTATGTACTGAAGATCGTTTTAAAAAGCAAGAGCCATGTGATCATGAAGACCCAATCCTTTAAAGTTGTCTTCTAAGCTTAGTATCCTCATGGAATTTGTCTGCTTCACTGCATTGGCTGGCAGGCACTGATGCCTGGTAAATACCTGCCAATAGCTAGAGTACATGCAGTGTGCCACAGAGCCCAGGGAAAGGGTGACCAGGATCTGTAGGGAATCATTCTACACCTCTGTATAGCATGTACAAACTATTGATACTTGAGGATAGGGCTGCTGTACCATGAGTCAGGTATAGTAACATCCTATAGCCTGATCCTTTTTCATTCTTTAGTTGGTTTAAATATTGCTGAAGCTGTAAACACATTCCTTCTAACTTTGTAGGTACACTGGGTGAGTGAGGAGAACTACATGTTTCGACTGTCATCTCTTCGCCCTGCTCTGTTAAACTGGTTACAGACAGAACCTGTGCATCCAGCTCCATTTCTTAGATTAGTACATCATTGGCTTGAGGAAGAACTGCCAGACCTTTCTGTGTCTAGACAGCGCAGTCGTTTATCCTGGGGAATACCTGTGCCTTCTGACTCCTCTCACGTCATATATGTCTGGTTGGATGCTCTAGTAAATTACCTAACTGCTGCTGGATATCCTAATCTACAGTTGGCACCATGGGGCCCTTCCACCCACCTCCTTGGTAAGGACATTTTGCGCTTCCATGCTATTTACTGGCCTGCTTTCCTGATTGCAGCTGGTCTGTCTCCTCCCCATAAACTGCTTGTTCATTCTCACTGGACTTCAGAAGGTACAAAAATGTCTAAAAGCCTAAAAAATGTGGTGGATCCGGCAGACTGCATCAGGCGTTACACAAAAGATGGGCTGCGTTACTATTTGTTGCGCCATGGTGCACCAGAGAGAGACTGTGATTTCACACACCGAACTGCCCGCACACTGCTTAACTCAGAGTTGGCTGATGCCCTTGGGGGTCTACTAAACCGTTGCACTGCACCTGCTATTAACCCAATGCAGCACTTTCCAAAATTCCACTATGACAGTTTCCCTTCAGCTGCTCATGATCAGCTACAAGGTGTGCTTGCCAATTTGCAGAATCTCCCTGCAGAGGTGGACCAATGGGTGAAGAAATTTCAAGTGCACAAGGCTTTGGAGTGTATTGATGCCTGTGTACGTCGCTCCAATGCCTTCTTCCAAAGTCAGGCTCCATGGAAACTCCAAAGGGGAGTAGAGAAAGAGGCTGCTTTGAGGGACTCTGTTATATATGTGACATTGGAATCTCTTCGACTGTATGCCACACTTCTTCAACCTGCAGTGCCTGGACTGGCTACCGCGGCACTGGAGAGGCTTGGTGTCCCTCTTGAGATGAGAACGCTCAAGGGGAATACATTCTTAGCTGCTACAAGGGGAGAAAGCTGTTACTTTCAGGGCCAAACTCTAGGTCCAGAAAAAGGCCTGCTCTTTCCTAGGCTGGAGAGGTGCGAAGCTTTATAGTAGGAAGGCTGCTAGTGTTGGCAGTAGGGTCACATGTTATATTAAAATATTAGTGTCTCTACCGATGGTAAACTTTTATTTTCAGTTTTATCTTAAGTCACCCAAATCCAATTTTTTGTTTCTGTCTCCTATAATTACTTTTACCAAAGAAAACCAAAATAACATTTTAAACTAAAAACATTAAGACTATAAGGTACTATTTTAGCACGAGCCACTGTATGTTCTTAAATATTTTCTTTGCTCTTGTGCTTCTTAGTGCCCTTGCACTTGCACCCAGGGGCTTTCAGAATGAGCCCTTATGTGTTTACTAAATTGTTATGACTAAATGCAATACCGATTTAAAGACACAGCAGAGGAAAGTGTGTGTGTATGTAATCGGTAATTCATTTACTCACACGTTTAAACCAACAATTGCAAACACAGGGGAGTCAGAGGGGGGAACTAAGTTCAGTAAAAATAGGCAATGTGTCTGTGTTTTGTCTGAATGAGGTCTGTAATTGGTATTCAGTTTATCCATAACTTTTGGACCAATAATTTAGCCTTTTTATTTATTTGGGTCCCATTCTACTAGTTGTCAGGGCTCCCCTTTTCCAGGTGTCCTATGGGTTAACAGTTAGGGTCTCACAGAGGGGAATGCCCTGCTAACTTAGTAGTGTGGAGTCCCTTGATTCCTAAAGGCAGCTCTGAGTATATTATTTTCATCTCAGCATGACTGATGGCGACTCTTTGCTGAGACATTATTCAGTGTCACAGTGTTGGCTGTGGCAAGGTTGTGGCACTTTTGTAAAAATTAAATATTATGCCCATTCTTTTTAGTAATACTGACATACAGCTATGTCACTATCACTTAAAAAAACAACAGTTCCTTTATAGTTTATTCAGGTTACACCACAAAGTGTATTCTGTTCATAAATCAGAGGTTATTAGACTATGCACTGCATACCAGTGGGGTGGTATAAAAATGTATTTATCAAATGTTCATATGTTTTTTTATTAAGCCATTCTGAATCCTATAAAACCAAGTGCAGTATTACACAGATAGGATACTGCATGCATGCTCCTAGTCTGAGGGCTACTTTTGCAATTCCTATTGACGTCATTAGGAGGCAACAAGGCTATGACAGGGGTTCAAAAGAGGCCCTGGCATTCCATTTACACAGAGGCCCAAACACCTGCCCACCGGCATTTGCCAGAATCCACATATTGCTAGTCCAGGTATGCCATAGACTGTCTGCTGAGTATTTCAGTAGTAGTGGATGCTAAACCATAATGTATTGTGAGATTTGCTGACTTCTTACCACATGCCACTGTTCTATAGTAGTTACATAAATAACTTAGTGCTCTTACTATTCTATAATATTTGTATAAATTGTTTTCAACGGTATGGGAAAATTATGAACAACTCATTCCAAGATGTCACTTCATTCCTCACATTCCCCCTCTCTATTCACTGCCTATAATTGTGTTGCCAGTGCATGGGCATAGGCTACAGGTTCCCCATTTTGGTGTAAAAACAAGATCTTGGGATGTTGCAAAGCTTTCCTTAACAACAGTGTCCAAAAAATGGTGCCCCGCCTACTTGCATTATTGTGAATTCAAAGATAACAAGATTTTAAGGAAACAAGATTCAAATGAATTATATAGTTAATAATGTATCCCCTATTGTAAAATATAAGGTCATTATAAGTCACTGAGAAGATTCTATGACCACAGGTGCTTATGACCCATAAAAAGAGACTATGTCTCAGTGGCAGATGTCAGCCACTTACTAAGGGGTTATACATAATGACAACACATATAATAAATTGTCAATTTTCCCAGACAATGCAAGAATATCAAGGGATATTGAATAAAAGATGAACATTTTCTTACCCAAGAGAGGCAGTAATGCTACAGAAAACCTCCTTGTTTCATGTTTCTTGTCCATTGCTATGTTCTGTACTGCTCCTTAGCCAGCCCATGCCCTCCTTCATCCATTACTGTTGATCCTCAGGAGGGCAGTTGTGCCATTAGCTTCAGAGCTAAACGTCTCCCTATTTTATTTTAAAATAAATCAAGCACAGTAGGGACAAAAGTCTTAACTGCAGGGGCACATAATTACACATCTTAGGGACCATATAATAACTATTTTCAAATGCTATCAAACTCCCAGAACAAACCCCTGCCAGGTTCACCTCCCACAGGCAGCATAGGGCAGGCAGAGTATGGAACACACAGGCAGCATAGGACAGGTAGAGTATGGCACACAGGCAGGGTAGGGCAGGCAGAGTATGGCACACACAGGCAGCATAGGGCAGGTAGAGTATGGCACACACAGGCAGGGTAGGGCAGGCAGAGTATGGCACACACAGGCAGCATAGGGCAGGTAGAGTATGGCACACACAGGCAGGGTAGGGCAGGCAGAGTATGGCACACACAGGCAACATAGGGCAGACAGAGTATGGGACACACAGACAGCATAGAGCAGGCAGAGTATGGCACATACTCTGCCTGCCCTACCCTGCCTATGTGTGCCATACTCTCTCTGCCCTACCCTGCCTGTGTGTGCCATACTCTGCCTGCCCTATGCTGCCTGTGTGTGCCATACTCTCTCAGCCCTATGCTGCCTGTGTGTATGGCACACACAGACAGCATACACTGACATATGCTGGCACTGCTCCTACAGGAGTGAACGGGAACAATGTGGGTAATTAGAGCCTTAGCCTGAGGTGTGAACACTGCAGGGGGTGAACAATGCAGGGATTAAAAAGTGTGAACAGTACAGGAGATTACATATTTAAACAATACAGGGGGATTACAGCTTGAATCTGAGGTGAGAACCATGCAGGGGGCCATTTAATCTCAGTACTGATACCATTTAAAGCTTCCACAAAGGTAAATCATCAAAGCAGCCAGACAGGTGGGGGGCCACACAGAGGGGGGTCGCGGGCCGCCAGTTGGACAGCCCTGCTATAGAGCATAAGGTCCAACCAGTTGATAAATGAGGGGCTACACTCATGGGTAAAACTTAAGTAAGTAAAAAGTATTAGAATTCAACACATATACACCACTTTTCCAAATAAACAAGAGATTGTCTATAAAGTGGACATACATGACTCGATAGCGCAAACCCCAAACAAATTAATTTTCCCACTTGGCTATGTACAAATTGGTGAAGGATGGGGCAAACTTACTTCCTATCACCAATACAGAGCCCTATGAAACGCATTGGAAGCCAGGACCTGTCTACATCTTCTCCTTTGATACTTTTACCGCTTGCACTTTTATCCATTTTGGGAGCAGACATCTGTTTTAACTATTTATACATCATTAAAAGCTTTAATGCACAATGGTATCTTTTATTGGTTATCCACACATCGATTGAATGGATTGCCACTGCTGAAATGCTGAGGGATCAAGCTGGTTTTTGGAAAGCACTCCTTAACATTGTGCTTGTTAGTATATAGGCGGGAGGGGGAGCACTGTGCTGGACCCTTGCCTGATACATATGCACATATCCTGCTAATTAGTAACAGGATTCTGGAATCTTGTAATTATACCAGTGGTAATACGCTGTGGAAGTTTTCCCTTGCTCTCTCTCATTTTAACCATCATTTAATAAGTCAAATTGTTAACTAGAGGGCTCATTTACATCCACACATGCAGTTGCGGTTCCTGCAATTTACCCACAGTCTTGTGTGTGTCAAACCACTTAGAACAGTATTCTAAATCGAGCACTGTTGTGCCTATTGACACAGGGGAACCCTAGAACTATTGCCATCTCCTGGCCAGGCTGCAGGCTGTGGCTTCAGTGTTCCCTTAGTGCCCAGCATCAATAGTTGGACGCAAGTCTAAAGAATGCAATACACCAGAAGTGACACCAATTGTATTCATGCAATCCAATTTGAATCAAAATGTGCTTAAAGTTGTGGTCATTATGACAAATCAGGAGCTAATTGTGGTGAACACACCGCTTCCTTGTGACCACAATGACACTAGAATTATGGGAATAAATGCTGCATTTTGTTAAAAAGAAACAAGCAATTGCACTAGCAAGTACACTTTGCTTACTGCACTCATAAATAATGTCTTTATTGAAGGAAAAGGTACAATCACTGGAGGGGGGGGGCACGCCCAGACCAGGTTTCTAAATGGGCCTTGGCATTTTGAATACACAGAGAGCCAAACGGCACCCCCACCAACCCAATAAATAGTTACTGTCTATGGCATCTTACAGCAGCCCCTCTGGCATTTGCCAGAACCCATAGATTGCCAGTGTGGGCCTGCTGGGGGATGCCACATTGCTAGATAACCCAGTTTAGGCCTGTTGTTAAAAACCATTGAGAGGTATGGATAGGTGTACAGTAATAAACTTCCCTAAGTTTTTCAGAACCTTGTGAATTACAGGCCCAAAAGTGGCCAGGCTTTGGGAACATTTTGCCTCCCACTTTTTTATATTATAAGGTTGGGAGGTATGCTATGAATAAGGAGAACTGATATCACAGAAGGCAAAATAGGAGGAGTAAAGGAGAGAAGATTCAGATCACTATCTGAAAATATAATTATAATCTAGAGCAAATAGACGGCTAAACAGACCAAACCTTTCTATCCCTGTGCTGGTTCCCAGCCCAAATTATATGGTTGTTTTGGATTAATGTATCTCCAAGTCCTGCATAATGCATTAGCTCTGGGCTCTCCCACTGACACTGTGCTAATTCTTAATGAGGCACTGCCAGCTATATAGCAGACTCTTTGTGGCAATACATTTGGTGTCTGTCATAGTCTGGAGTCCTAAATTAACCCTTTTCTATATTTCAGGCTTGTTTTTTACATGATTTTCATACCCCTATGTATAAAATCTTATACTAATGAATGTGTATTTCTCACATTTTCTAATTAAAAAAAATAATGGAATACTGCTGGGAATAAATGAAAACACAAGCCAAAGCCTGGGATAGGCAGTGAAGAGGTTAATTCTACAGAAAGGGGGAAGGGCCATTCCAGATCAGGATCCACTGGGATTCTCCTTTTATGCCTGTTGGCCAGTCCCCTGTAAGTGCCTTAGATTGTAGATGTGCCGGTTCCATAGATTCAACATTTGTACAGGGTCATTTTTCTCCTTTGGAAAAACAGATTTCCCAGGAACATGTGATGCCACTTACAGCAGATTTGACCAGCACCGAATGGGTTACAGAGCAGGTATAAAATAATAAACTAGTGTAAATAATAATAAAAAAAATTTAACTTCATATGTTCCATATGACATGGTCCGACAAATGCAGTACAGTTTTATTGTCAGCTAATACTGTACCTAAACTGCTATGTGACGTGATCGTTAGCTACAAGGTAGGATAACGGCCATTTGTGATGCTGAGGAGATAATGTATGGTGCCTGGGGTGGCACACGTATGTGTTTAAGATAAGAATCATGTCTGCGTTCTCCCTAGAAGCCTGAGCTAGAGAAACCCACCATAGACAGGGGAGGGTTCAGGTCTGTAGGAGGAGAGATGGGGATCTGGGAGGGTCAGTGGAGACTGGGTGTGTGTCAGAATCTGGGAGCAGCTTGAGCATCACAGCAGGTTGTATATTATAATAATAAGAATTCCATGTGTGTTTTTATGTGTGGCTCTGGCAGTGATCATTTCCCATCTCATGTATGAATGTCTGTGCAAGGCTCTGCTCTTATATGTAATCTCTTGTTTGTATGGTTAAAATAACAGTATTTCCAGCTTGGGAGGGCTCCGGTGGCTGCTGCAGGGATGCTCTGTTTCCCAGACTCAGAATATGATTGTGTCACCATAGGGGAAGGGCATCCTATTGTTTTGTGACAAACGCACAAGAGCCTCTGATACTTGTGTCAGCAACTCTGCAGCTGTGAGATTCCTGTGTGTGTGTGACCATGCTCTTTATTATGTCGGGGTCACTGTAGGAGGAGAGGAGTGGCGTCACTGTATATAGGGGTAGTGCATGGGGCCACTGTATTAACTTGCCTTATCTCTGGTTGTGCTTTCATGGCTGCAATGTGTTTGATAGGTTTGATTTATGCCTGGGCCAGTGCCATAGATGATATCTGTAAACAGGGACTGTTTTTAGGCTAGGGAAAAGAGGGCCCCAAATACCCTAAAGGTGTAGGAGGGCATCAGTGCATGGGAGTAGTAGCTGCTGCAGGGATGCTCTGTTTCCCAGATTCATGGGTCACTGTAGGAGGAGATGTTGATGGTGTCACTGCCTATGGGGGTAGTGCATGGGGCACTGAATGAACTTGCCTTATCTCTGGTTGTGCCTTCATGGCAATGTGTTTGATAGGTTTCATTTGTTCCTGTTCCAGTGCCATAGATGATATCTGTAAACAGGGCCAGTTTTAAGCTATGGAAAGAGGGCATTTGCAGAGAGCCCTGTGTACCCTGAGGGCCTTGATGTAAAAAATGTTTAATTGTGTAACAATAGTTAGCTTTTTCCTATGCAAATCAGGGATGCCCAGACAGGTGTTGTTGAACTGCACTGAGGTGGGATGCTGAGAGTTATTGTACAACAGCTAGAGAGCCATAGATCTGACATCCCTTAGTCACATTGCTTTCTTCCTCTGATTGGGGCCCTAGCCATGTAGTACTAAGGGCTCCTTGATCCCTAGCTTTGGCCCTCCTTGAAAGTGTATGTCATCACATTTTGTGTGTGTCTGTATACCGAAGGTCTTATATTGTTTTATGATTATATAAGAGAATAAAAATTACCTTTAAAAAAACTGGGGATCCAGCCAAGGTGAACTGTGAAATAAACCATTTAAAGTATCTATAAGTGGGACTATGCTATATTTTGGTGAGATAATGTAATAGTGGTAATATATCTGTCAAGATAATAAATATATTTGTTGCCTGCAATAATGTCCATGATGCACAATTCTCTTCTTACTGTCTGCAAAGCCTCCACATGTCTGTCATTGCTTGTAAATGTGTTTGGCCCCTGAGTCATTGTACTGTGTACTTTTCTCTGTATTACTGTAAGAATGAATGTGTCATCAATACAGTAGCATATTCCTGTGTTGTTACATGAACAATAGATGGTTTTGCCATTAAAAGTAATTTTAATGTTGCTAGTTGACCCCCCCTTGGATGGAGAATATACATTGGGAATGTACAACCAATATGAATAAAGAGAAACAGAAAATTAAGCATCTAAGCCAGTGTAGCCTGACATTTTATGACACTGACACTTTATGAAGCATGTGTAAGCATAGCTGCATGTGTTTTGCAGGATTATATGATATTCAAAAGAAATGAGAGCTCTGTAGAAAGTTTACGTCCCCTTTAAATAATAATATATACACTCTGCTCTATGTCAAACTAATTTTTATAACATTTACCACTGTGTTTTATTTTTAATCATTGGCTCTTCCCATTTGTTTTTCTTCTTATGGGTTATGCACTACTTTCTAATGCTATTGTATGTTTGAATCTTTTTCTTTTGCTTAGTCATCTTAATTAATCCTGTGGATGTTGGACACGCTACGTGTGCATGGCGCTGGCCACATCTTCCGTATCAGAGGACTCGGTCCAGCTGCGAATATTTAAGATCATCGTAATTGGTGACTCAAATGTGGGCAAAACATGCTTAACTTTCCGGTTCTGCGGGGGCGGCTTCCCAGGAAGCAGTGAAGCCACCATTGGGGTGGATTTCCGTGAAAAGACAGTGGAAATTGATGGTGAGAAGATAAAGGTGAGTAGTAGAAAAGGAGCATGTTTCAGAATAAATCTGGCTCCCTTATAGATGCAGATAACCATTGAACACCTTGGCTAACCCTGGGAACCATAGGAAAGTGACTATTATATTGGGGGCCTGAAAGCAAAATGTCTGAAGACTTCTGCATTAGAGGGTCAGATATAATGTATTTATGCATTTTAAACGCATGGATAAACGCAGGCTAAGAATCCACTCATACACTCTAAAAATCTGCCTGTACCCAGAGACATTGTGGCATAGATAGACAGAAAAATCCGCTCCATGTCCCTGTACCTGGTCCGACGCAATGACTTACATCAGTAAGATATTTAGAGTATAGGGGTGGATTCTTGGCCTGTGTTTATCTGGGTTCCGCCGAGAATCCACCCAGTGTGGCAGTGCCCTTAAAAACTGTTAAAAACTAAGACCTCTTTAGGCAATAGTGTAGTAAATATAAATGAACCCTTCTAGTAAAGCATAATTGATGTTGATTATTGTCTTATGGGTACTAGTATGCTGGGCTGCTTTTGGCACCTTTGAGCTCATGTCATTGGTTGTTAGTTAATAGTATCCTTAGTGACACGAGTGCTTGTTAGTCAGTTTATATAAGTCTGTGGTGGAGGGGCGTTGGTTTTGGCACTTTGTACACCAAGCTAATAAAAACAGATTGCTGTGTGCCATTATCCTAAGAATTCCTTGATCCTAATGGATATTTTATCTAGACCCCTGCCATAAAGCAAAAGCACATGAGTACCAGACAGTATACTCCATATGCAGGTATAATAGTATAGTATTGTAAAATATCTCTTGGTGCACTGACATTGTGGTTTGCATGTGGTACTTGCAATGAGAACCAAAACACAACACAGTAGAACTATTTATGTTTTTATCCCCAGGTCCAGGTTTGGGACACAGCTGGTCAAGAAAGATTTCGCCACAGTTTGGTGGAACATTATTATCGGAATGTCCACGGAGTTGTCTTTGTCTATGATGTAACCAAGCTTAGTTCCTTTCACAACCTTCGCACATGGCTACAGGAGTGTGAGGGCCATGCCGTGCCTGCCTTAGTGCCACGAGTTCTTGTTGGCAATAAGTGTGATCTGCTGGAACAAGTGGAGGTCCCTTCAGGTCTGGCCTTAAATTTTGCCAAAGCCCATAAAATGGTTCTTTTTGAGACTTCAGCAAAAGACCCTTCACAGGCCAAGAATGTGGAAAAAATCTTCATGTCCCTTGCTTGCCAGCTGAAAGCCCAAAAATCCTTGCCATACAGAGGAAGTAACAGGCCACACAGTTCCAATGAAAGAGAGGTAGCAGGGGTTGCAAAAAACATATGTCCATGCTGAGACGATATTGGGAAGATGGACTCAGTTGAAGCCTCCTTGCACTCAGTAGTGTCTGGGAAATAACTCCCAGATTACAGTATATTGCTTTAGAAAATAGTCAGCAGTCCTAACAGAAACTAAAATTCAGTGTGCTGCAGATAGGAAGTGGCTTTCATTTTTCCCAGTTTCCACAGTACAGATGTGCCAGTTTGGAAGAAATCACTAGACCATTTAGCCATGATGAACAAGCAGAATAATGGAATTAACAGTGAGACTGAAATCTTTCAGCTACATAATGAGCTTGGCTGGTTTTCTATAATAAGAGGCTAAAGGTCAATTAAAATACTAATTCTCCTAAAACAATTACTCTTAATTAACTACCAGTTTTATTATAATCCTTATTTTACCTCCTATAATACACGACTTGTATTTTTATCCCTTTCTTAGTGCTCCTCCTCCATTCTATTTGCAGTATTTATTGTAGGAAATGCAGGTGGAGGAAACAAGGAGATCTAATTGTTGGACTGCAGTATGTATAGTGATAGAAAGAGTTTTATATTATGAGGAACACCCTTCAACTAAAACAGAATGATTAGTCAATATAATTCAAGATGGAAACAGCTAGCTAAACAGGAAGCTGTTGCTGTGTTCCAGTTGGTTACATAGATCCCAGTTTATAGCCACAGACTGGCTACCCACAGCAGGGGTCTGGGTGCAATGTAAGTGCAGAAGTGGAATCTGTAAATGCAGTGGGAACCAAGACCTTTACAGTGAGTAGATTTTATTAAAAATATAACCAAGCATTCTAGCCTGAATGAGTTTCTGGGAAAAATTACATAATTTCTTAGACCATCAGAATCACTGAAAAATAGTTGATTTGGGGCCCTATCAGGCCACTTCAAGTGTAGTGTTTTTTACAGATAAACATACAGAGCTGTTTGTATTGGATTAAATAGGGCAGGCCATGGACTTTGCACATGGTGATTCACAGGAAAATAACTGTAGGTAGAAAGAGTAAGGCATGGAAAGTATAGTAGGGCAGGATGACAACAGTAATACTTAAAATCATTGTAATTCAGTCATTGAATTTCAAATCCTAGCATACTCAGCATTTCCTTTATTTAAGGTCAGACATTCTTACATGCTTGGTTTCATACAAGACAATGCTGATTTCTGATGCAAGTACATGCTATATGATAAGCATTGTGGTGTTATGAGTTAAGCTTATGGAGAAGGACCCTGGATTTTCAAAGTAAATAAGACAGAATAAAATGTACTATTTTCAGTTAGACAAAACCACTGTATATAAGTAATAATAACCATAGTAGCCTGGCTATTACTGTATCAAAAGGGAAGAACCCCATTCTGTTCCTCCATATTGTCTTTTCACCAGATTTTTATTAACTTACCTAGGTCATTATCCCGGTTATTAGTTCTATCAGTGATGGCTTTTGCTTCTCACAGGAATGACTCTCGGTTCAGTCCTCAATAGCAGCAAGAACTAAAGAATAAATACAGAGGTTGCATATTCTAGACTGTTGTAGCCAAACACCACTACCAAACAAGAATTTATAATGTGCTTATCAAAAAAAATATAATCATTCATATTATTATAATAATAAACCAAGAGTGCTGGAATACAAGTCATGGGACTTTGAGGTGTAATATTCTTATAGTGCACAAGATCTATAAATATCCTGTATAATATATCATTATAGATGGTAACCATTGATGTCACAAATTACAAACAATGCTTAGTAATGTTACTTTTCTCATAACTTAAAACTTGTATATTATAAGAAATATTGCACCCCCTGTTTTAAATTCTAAGGATATTAGAAGTTAACTTGAAGCTCCATACCTGGATAAAAACAAATGGCCTGGGTCATCATGCCATATGGCCGTATGGCATGCATGTGTTATGACAAAAGCAACATTACTAAGCACTGTTTGTAATTTGACATAAATGGGTACCACTTATAATGATATATTATACAAGATATTTATATATATATATATATATAGGTATGCTATTTCTTGGAATACACATTTCAATGGCTTAGGTTACACAAGTGACATCACCGCACCCATTATATAATTGTATCTTACTGGGTATTTCATTCTTTGTCTATTTTTAAATCCAAACATTTTATTTGTACAGATTTAGAAATGTATTTGATATTACTAAATTGTCAATGTAATACACATTCCTGACCGAAATCTGACATATTTCAAGTATATGTAATTCTTATTAGTTCTACAGAAAATATTTTCTTACTTATGGGAATTTTCTTATTGTTTAATGGCTCATTTGTATTCCTAAAGTGTAAATGTCATGTAGCACCGCTCTGCAATTATCCAATGCCTATGCAAATATGTTCCCAGTATCAATGGCTATAGAAATTCCAGCTCAAGATAAATGTTTCACTTTGAGGGATATAACTGACTGTATCATATTATTAGCACAAATGTAACATTCCAAAATAAAATCTATCATTAGTGCCATTTTCCCAAGAATTGGAATAACGTATTTAATTATTAATGGAAGAATCTTAAATGTTGTTTAATGACACGTCGCTATGCAGTGCAATAAATAATGCAAGACTAAGATAGATTGTAAGCAATGGTACACGCTATAAGTGCTACATTCTACATACTGTAGTAGTACAGTGATCCATAGAAAGGACATGATACAGTGCGGGTGAAGGCACACCTACATGGTTAAGATCTTTACTTTAGCATAGTTGTATTTCATAAGGGATTTTTAAGGAACGCATTTTTCTACTAAATGCACTTCATCTTATAACATATATATATATATGACAGTATAGAAATTTGTGTTTAAAATCACCAAAATGCACTTGCATTACAACATGCATATAAATGCAATAGATGTGTGTTTTGTGATGTATTCAGCTTTCATTTCAATAGACGCATATTAATACGCCTAATTGTAAGGCGTATTAGAGGCAGGCCTAAAAAAGTAGATTCTCAGGTGCTGTGCTATGAAAAATAGTTGTGTATGCTGCGATATGAGGTGACAAAAAAGTAATGCACTCTAAAGCTGTACCCTAATACGCAGAGGTGACACACTCAGTGCATCTGTTACCTGAATTACTAGAATGAGACATTATTGGTACAGTGAAGAGAAAAGATTTTGCAAGCAACCCTCAGACACAAGAGTACCTGTAGCACATAACTAGGAAACCGATTATGCCTACTATCCATAGGGAAGGTATGTTGGTACCCAAACCAGGTAGTTATTTCTGAATTCCTGACTTGGGGGCAAGTTTTGGCTGAATAAAAATAAGATTTACTACCAAATAAAGCCCCCTGTAAGCTGATAGTGTGCATAAAGGCTGCTTATAGCCAATATTAGCCCTTATTTGGCACCTCCATGAACTTTTATGGTGCTTGTGTTGCTCTCTGAGTCTTTTTACATTTGACTGTGGCTCACAAGTAAGAAAGGCTGGGGATCCCTGCAGTATGGCATCATTTCTGGTTGGTCCTCCCTGTGACATGCAAATATAAATAATTTTACTGGTACAAATGTTACCACAACATATGGATCTTCAGCAGCCCCTCTTAATATTCTGTCCACCCACTCTACAATATTCCAGAACCCTCCTACTAGATAAACAGCACTGTGGTCCTGGCAACCTTATCCATCTTTGTAATAATTACATTGCCAACTTGCCTCAATACATGCCAGCTGAGACCTTTTCTTAACGAGAACTTCACTTAGATTAGCTAATCTGTTCAGATGAACTAGCTGTCCAACTGTCCTACTATGACACTATGGGACATAGTCTATGTGGGGTCGTTAGGAGAACATTAGAGCTTATTTACAAAATAAAAGTAACATTCTGTGTTCTTGGACTCCACAAAATCATTCTAATGACTAATTAATATAATGGAACAAAACTTTTAGCAGAGTCTAGGTATGACATAGTGTGCTTATCCTCAGTACATAATGGCACATTGACCAACTGTGTACAGTGTCATAGTGGTCCCATACACATGTATGTATGTATGTATGTATAACTTTATTTATAAAGCGCCACAAGGGTACGCAGTGCTGTACAATCTTACAGAATACAAAATTACACACAGGGAGGACAAGTGATATAATAAGTAAATACAATAAATATATATATATATATATAAGTGCCATGTGGTATGAGACACAGTAGGGGGGTCCCTGCCCCGTAGAGCTTACAATCTAAGTATGGTATGGTACAACACATGCTTAGATATAAAGCCACTGGGACTCACTGCATATAGTAATATTGAAACCCCTCCAAGTGCCCAGTGACCCCCAAAATATTATGGTACAGAGACCCACAGCATGTTATGGCTCAGTTACCATCTCATGTAATAGCACAGTGGCTCTTGTCACCAGTTGTTAATGGCATGGTGATCCTAATCTTATAGTACATCATGGTTACAATAGCTCTGATGTCAAATGATGCTGGGAGTTGCAATTTAGCAGCACCTGTATGACTGTAGCTTTCTGTGGATGCTGGGAATTTGTAGGATTGCAGTATAGACTGTATATCCCTTTAAATTTAGGGTAGATGGTTTCTTGTCAAACATAATCATATTAAAACCATAACTAGTATTTTGGTAACAGTATCAATGGGACCTGGCATTTTTTTGTTATATGTATATGTTTGCAAGCTACAATAACATTTAAAACTGAAAGTAATGGACAGCTTGTTCTGAACTGACCCACCAAATATCAAAGTGAGTGACTATTATTATTTTGTTTTCTCATGAACATTTAACGCAGAGCTATAAAATATAAACTTCCTAGCGCAGCATGGGAACAAGTAGCTATGTTGTGCCACTGAGCTGTGCTAAAGCACCGGTTGCCTTATAAGAGACGAGAAATCTGCATGACAGCCAGCATGGACTGTCACTATGGAGCTGTGTTGTATAACAAGGATCTAAAATGAATGGCAGGCAGTGAGATACTGCGGGGAGAGCATCATATATGTGAGACATAACTAGATTCCTCCTATTTGCATAGAGAATATCCTTGTGGTGAGAATATCCGTGTGGTGGGTACCAGTGCAGGGGGATGCTTCTTTTCTGAGCCCTGATGCTAGCATATGGGAGGAGGAGGGGGAGGGATGAGTAGTGTGCAAGGAGGGGGATTCAGGCAGGCGCAGTGGAAACAGAAGGTCCAGCATCTCTCATCTCTCTCAGCTCAGCACAAGGTAGGCCCTTCGCACAGTTTCTCCTCATCTCTCTTCACTGGGTACCACTCTTGTCTTAAACAGCATCCTTGCATCTTTCTCTCAACAGACACCATTCTTTCTTCTCATAACCCTGAGCTCCTCTTCCTCCTCACCTATCACCTGTCACCCATACTCCCTTCTGTCAGTCTTCTGTGGGTGTCAGTCACTTCTAGTTCTAGGCAATTCCCTATCATTCTAATATGAGAGACAGTGCAAGATATATATATAGCTGTGTGCATACACATATATTAGTGGCTGGTGTGTTTCTTATATAACATTACAGTATTTGTCAGTATGTTCAAATATTTGTTGCTATTTATTGTTTTAAAGTGCCAAGATATTCTGCAGCTCTGAATATAAAGGAGCTGGTTTATGTGTATCTTAGCAGCTGTGTATATTTTCACAGCCTAAAGGGGATATAAACCAAAAATTTCATTTGTACTTAATGAAAGAAAATATCCTTTTAATCAACTTTCCAATATTTTCCAGGGTTTTAAAGTTATTTGCATGTGTAAATGCTGTTGACAGATGTATTTACTGGTCCTTTTCTATTCTTTCTATTTTTCTCTGCTGGTTCTGACCATATATAAATATATATTGAAATAATATATCAGTAGGCAACAGGTGAACGGACCTGTAAAGAATACCATGCATTGTGTGAATTGGAGTATTGGCTGGGGCACAGCTGGCTTCTGCTACATTGTTTCAAAAGTTAGAACGAGCAGTGCAGAAAACGAGCAGCTACAGTTCCAATAATAGTTACAAATCTTTAACACCATCGAATACTTTTTATTTATATGTACTGGTTCTCTAGAATTACTTCTACACTTCATCTTAGAAAGCAAATTTCTGATTTTGGTTACTGCACTGTGTAAAATAAAAGTACCCCAATATGTAATACAGGGCATAAATTCTGCCCAGATGCAGTAACCATAGCAACCAATAAGATGTTGGCATTCACACAGGTGACCAGTTAATGCTACTGCTAATTGCTTGTTGTAAGTGAATAGACCTGTAGCAAACTTTGCATCATAACATGGTATTCCTACACAAAATGTTGTCCATCACAGGAAATGCTGAGAGAAAATGAATCCAATTTTGTTAAAAGATTGGTTGGTTTCTTGCACAAACACCAGCACTTTAATGCCATGTAAAATATGTGTGGTTAAAAGTAATGATTTTATGTGAAAGTGCGGAAAAAATAGGTGTTAAACTGAAAAGGCTTTTCACACATTTAGACCACTATTCAAGCAGCAAATTCTTTGCCCCCTGAATGTAACCAATTTATTTCAATGACATACCCAGGTTTAGACCAGTGTAAAATAATAGCAATATTTTATTTTGCATCTATGAATATAACTCCATTTATTTTACACCAACTTTATGCTTTATACTGATCCCTGGGGTAAAATATTTGACAAACTTCACTAGAGTGTATATAAAATCTTCTTATATAGAAAGATGTGCAGGCTTAATTAAGGTTAATTAAATTAAATTAAGGTTAATTAAGGCCTGCCCTAGGCCAGGAGCCCTTAGCAACCAATCAGAACTTTGCTTTTATTGGTTACTGTGAGTACCAGAGATGTGATGTTAGGAGGGCAGGGCTATGGCTTGGCGATTGGCAATCGCCCGATCACCTCATTGATTTTGGAAAGCTGGGTAGGCAAACACTTTTACAGAATGTGATTCGAAAAATATGTTACAGGTGCTTTTTATCTGGTTGCAAGTTTAACTGAATTACAGTCTAGAACTGGTGGTGTTTACCCTTTGGTAGTCACCTCATCATATATAAACCCTGCATACTGCATGGCTAGAGTCACTGACATACCTGTGGAATCTTGTAAAAAGCAAGAGTTAAAATCTGTTGAACCAGAAAAGGATCAGTAATGGATCTTTGTACTTAATTCTTCATTCATTATACATTGAAAAATTGCTGCAATTTCATCGCAAACTGAAGACATATAATCTTTATCAATACCTGCAAGGTCACTACAAGGAATGCTCAAGGGAGCCCTTTACTCTCAGTATGCAAGTGACACAAAGTATCAGCGAAAAGCCTTGCCCAGGGAATAGGCGATGGCTGATTCAGAAGATAAATCATTGTTAATGACATCTCCATAAACTGACCTTGTGATAAAATGGTGACCTTTTTCCAGCTCTGCTAGTATTTTGCTGTACACAATACATTTGTTCATCCCAAGCACAGGGTAGTGGTAGGTGGCTATGAGGAAAGGTAACAGAGAGAGTATACACTTCACCCTGATATTTGGGTCAAGTAACTTAAGGCCCCCCTCAAATAGCTTGAGAAGATTCAACAGCTTCTTTTATGGGCTGGGAGTGAGATTTCAGTGTGTAGGGAGAGAGAGGCACCCAAGCAATGTTACATATAATAAATCAGGCACTAACCCAATAATTATGTGTATAAAAAATATATCAAGAGTGTCCATGTAGTGCAAATGGGATTCACCCTCTTTCCTCTAATTTCCTTTTGGCCATATGTGCAAGAATAAGCTTTTGTGCACCACGTTCATTGATAGGTGGGTCAGAATGTGTACTATGTGTTTTCAAAACTAAATTCATTGTGCACAGTACTATTTATTCTGTGTTCTGACCTCAAAATGTGTGTGCTCACAAAATGGAAAGGTATGAAAAGATATGGTCCCCATGGACCACATGGACCGAAAGCCAACACATTCAACAACCAACCCAACACATAGAATGAACTGTACACCAAATAATCAGAAGACGACTTGATCTAAAAATGGACAATCCCAGAAAACAAACCCAGACATCAGGTTCAGAACAAAAAGGAAAAATACATTTATAACAATGACTAGGCAAGCGTCCAACCCCCCCTCCCCCTCCTCTCACCCTCTATCTGGTCTCAACTTCACTCTCTTTCTTTATCTTCCTTCCTTCCATGTTTCATATGTAACTGACTATGTTATAAAACAAACAATAAAAACAAAAATGTGTGTGCTCACAGCACATTGCAACTGAAGGCTCCTTCCTAAGATGTCAACTGCAGGGGGCACCCAATGGGTGTCAATTTAGGAAA
The DNA here is from genome assembly GCF_000004195.4 of Xenopus tropicalis. NCBI lineage: Eukaryota > Metazoa > Chordata > Amphibia > Anura > Pipidae > Xenopus > Xenopus tropicalis. The sequence goes on along the minus strand of NC_030684.2, from coordinate 37,744,704 downwards.
AGAATTCAGCGAAATCCAGCAGTGGGGCTGAGAAGGAGCAGGTACCACTGTCTGTTTTGGTTTGTACACTATCATAGGCCCTATGCAGTTATGTCAAAACTAACAGAATTTATGTAGCTTATTCAAATACTGCCTAAAACGGTGATCCCCAACAAGTGGTTTGTGAGCAACACGTTCACCACCCCCTTTGATGTTGCTCCCAATGGTCTTAAAGATGGCGCCCGTTTTTACATTTCTGGCTTGGAAGTTTGGAAGCACAGAGACACAGTTTTACTCCAAGCAGAACCTCCTGCAGCCCAGCAGTCCTCATGGGGCTACCAAATAGCCAATCACAGCCCTTATTTGGCCTCCCAAAAGAACTTTTTCATGCTTGTGTGGCTCACCACTAATTTTTACACCTGCATGTGGCTCACAATTACAAACGGTTGGGGATCTCTGGGCTAGAAACGTATGTAACCTGCGTATCATGCAAAAGACAATGCAGAGAAGCTTGACAGGGGCAAGCAGAGGCAAAAATCAAGGTAAATTCCACTGTCCCTCAGTGAACTGGCTGAATTATTTAACATTATTAACTATTTATTTTAATTATTTCTTATTATTTATATATTTATTGATCTGTTTACTGAATGATAAGAGCATCTCCTGCATGAACCTTTCATCAGGGTAATGGCTGTTGTTTTGGCCCTACAGCAACATCATTGGGCCCCAACACTTATGTAATTTACATTACTCATGCAGAAACATACACTGCATTTAAAGAAACTTATGTAACTTACATATGAACTCCATTGACCCCCCCCCATTAAAAGACTTATTTATTAGCACATTCACTATTTTTACTGTTTTTATGAACTATAGTTATTGGGCTTCACAGCAAGATTATTGGGATTATTGGGTATCTATTGTAGCAAAATTGTTTCCCCATCCTTGGTGCAGTATAATAGAGCCCATATTCTAGTCTGGGATAATAATACTATTTTAGAGAGAAAACATTCTCCTTGCTCAGTTATTATAAGTATGCATGTGATGTCAGATGGGAAGAGGAGTTGATCAATCCTGTGTCACATGTATGTGCATGATGAGTGAGCTGGGACACTCCCTATTACGTGTATGCTTAACGTCCCATCATGGCCACCTGAATAAGGAGCTCCCTCCCATTGCAGAGGGAATAGTGCTCACTAGGAGTATTTTCTGTCCAATAGTATTGTTTCCCCCAACCAGAGTGCAGGCTATATTAGCTCACACCTCCAGTGGGGGCAACAATTTTGCAACAATAGATATTTGTGACACAAATAACAATAATAGATACCTCTAAAAAGAAGTAGATTTTCGTATATTGCAATGCTTTATTTTTGTTTGTCATGATTCAAGGGGATATAAACCCAAACATAAAATTACGTAAAATTCTAAGCTGCTTTCCAATATACATGGATTGAAAATTATTAGTGGTTTTAATTTTAATTGTAAATGTAACTGCAGTTGAAAGCTGTTTTGTTTGTCCCGTTCTGCTCTCTCCTTCACTTCCTTCATTCTTATCAGAACCAACAGTGCAGAGAATAGCATGGGACAGGCTGAAACAGGCATGCTGCTTCCAACAAGTTACAGTGATAAATATTGTAAACAGCTTAGAAATACTTTTCTTTCAATATGTAAACTTTTATTAGCTTTTTATAGCTTTGACACCCCATGTGTATATATATATATTTACCATTTCCTTTATTGACATTGTGTTATTAATCTAAATAGTAAATCTGGTTTGTCTCAAGGTTTGGCCGAAACCTTCTAAAAAAGGCAAGATTTGAGCAAAAGTCATGCAATCCTCAGGTTTGGATTTGGTAGATCCCTTAAAATGACTTGCATCAGTCTGTCAGGACACACATGAAGTGGATTTGCCTTGGAAATGTGAACGTATGTATTACCTTTCAGAGCACCCACAACATGGAGCGCATTGGCAGAGTGTGCTTTTGGCCATAAGCTGGAAAATAGCACCTGACCCAGGCCCAAAATGGTGCTTAAGATCACAGTTACTTCTGACTTTGTGCCTCTCTCCTTATAGCATTGCAGGCCTCTCTGGCAGCTGCTGCCTGACACATGTTATATTCTATCTTGTCTTCTGCAACTCACAGCCTGGTTACATGTTGCTGTGTTTGTGAGAGAAGAAAGGGAGAATATGGTTCTGCTTGAGTGCTGGGAGAAAAGCTCTGTGTGTGAGTGTGCCTTATTGTGCATTATGGGAGTAGCTTGGCTATATATGGTTGCCACCAAGGAAAACCATCAAATCTGAGCTATTTTGTATTTATCCTGTTAGGAAGGTAGAGGAAGGAAGGTAGAGTAAATTAGTGGCTGGCCATCCATCTACATACATTTTTTCATGTAGACCAAGTATTTTGTGTGCTGCAGGTACCACACTGAAAACCTTTCCTGCCCACCCACATAAACATTCAGAAATGAGAAACCTCTAGGGAGGCTACGGTCCCCTGGTTCTGAACCCTACAATATACAACAAGTAGACTATTTGCACTTTTCAGTGGGGAGAGACACATAAGTGACTCCTTGCTTTTAATATATATCAGGTGTTACAATTTTATTTTTATTTTATATGGGGGTGGGAATTTTTTTAAGAGGCACAATGAGACATTCTGGCTATAAATGGAACTTAGGTGAAACTGTTGGGTACCTGCTTCCACCTGGAATATACGTCCTTCTGGCAAGAGGCAAATGGGAGGCACTATCACTTTATATGATAGCAGAGACATACTGAGATATATTTGTGTATTTAGACATAGATTTTCCTTTGAGGACCATACCTGCATTTGAGATTTCAGATTATCTGTTTTACGCTATACATGGTAACTATTTTGCTTTTTCCCCACCAAGTGGCAAGCTCTGCTGCTTTTTTCTTTCATCTGTACTGCAGAGCTAACACTGGTGCCAGTAGTAAAGGGAAATTAGATGACCTGCTACGAGTATTGAACCTGTGCCCCTATGAATAACTGATATGTTATTATTGTGTTATGTATAGTGCACTACATTTGTATTATTTACACACTCTCAGAGTTATGTAAGCTGTGAGTGCCTTGCTGGGTTTTGCCAATGAATTCATTTCCTACAGACTTAATATTGGCATTGGCACCTAGTTATTGATGCAGGCTTAGTCTAGGAAAACAGGTTGCTTTTGGCTGATAACTTTAAATCTCCTTGGAACTTTTAACTCCCTTGAAAAAATTTGCCCATGTTGCCTAGGTGGTACTTTTTACTTCACAATCACATTTAAATCAATAAAAAACATATTTATAGTCTGACGCACAGAATAAGCACAAAAAATAAGTGTTTTCCTAAATGAATGGCTGAATTGTGTTTTGATCTATACGCCCCTAAGTAGATGGCTCGTCATACCAGTGTTCCTAGAGGAATTCCCCTTTTGTGATGGTGGGGGATGTTGTACCCTGGCAGCTTCAGTAAGTGATGTAGGATGAAGATATAGGAGAATTGTATTCCTTCTATGCTGCATCCTTTAATAGCGTTTGCAACAATAATGACTCGGTGACATTCAGGATACGAGGACTGTAGTCAACAGAGGATGGCAACAGTGAGGGACGCAAGGACTGCATTCTTTCCTTCTCGTAACACATTCCAAGACAAAATACAAAGCCCCCTACACAATCTACCCACACTGTAGCATACACAGACCCAACAAGCCTTTCCTAGGACTTCATAGTGCCTATTGAAGATAGGGTTACTATTATTCTGAGCTGCATTAAAAACCTTCTGTTTAGTAGGGTGGGGGGGCAGGTTGATTAAAGATAAAGGGCCTGATTCACTAAAGGGCGATAAAAATGATTGCACGCTTTTTTGCGTTAAAAAACGCAAAATAATTTGCGCGCGTGCGAAAAATCGCCATTTTCGCATGGGTTATTTCTCGCACTAGTTTTACCGCATGCGTTAATTTCTGCGCTGAAAAGAATACGATCGCATGATTCACTATAACTTTTGCGCGCTAAATATCGCATTCAGCTATGCGAAAATTAACACCTACTACAGGCAGGCGAAAAATTATACAAAAGTACAGTAAATGATTTTTTGCAATAAAATATGGACTTACAGTGTTATTTATTCAAGTCTGTGTTTCCCCTAGAGTGACGCAGCCACCAGTTTGCAGCGAAATGTTCATTTTTAATACAGTAATTTTCTGCAAGTATTGGCGTGTATGGCTAACATGGCGTGCGTTCATTTGCGCGACTATTTATATTTGGCTACAAGTGATGAAATGTTTCGCCAGGCATGGATTCACAGCAAATTTTTGGACGTGCGTTGAATTTTTTCGCGGCGGATTTTTTCATGCGTTTCGCAAAACAATCCGCCAATGGCAAAACGCATGAAAAAATTTGCCACGCAAAAATTCACCGCACATCCAAAAATTGATACAAGTGTCAAAAAATAATAGTCACGGCAACAATTTTTTTGCCCGCACAACATTTTTGCCGTTTCGTGGATCTTTCGAAAGATTTGCTAATTTTTCACTAAAGAAACCAGAACACATTTGCTCATCACTAGCGGCTACTATTTATAAGCATCTACTATTTATATGCTACCATTTATATGTGGCTAATATTTATATACACCATTTATATGCGGCGACAATTTTTATACACTATTTCTATGCTACCATTCATATGCGGTGACTATTCGCGTAATTTAGCACATGTACCAGCAAATACCGCATTGAAATAGTCTTCGCGAGTTAAATAACGCATGCAATATCGCGCGTAAAAAAGCGCGAGTATGCTTATAGGGAATCGTGCGAAAAATCGACAAAATTAAGACGCGGTAAAAATTTTAGCGCACAATAAAAATAGCGCACGTTTTATCGCCCTTTAGTGAATCAGGCCCATAGTGTGTAGCAAGTCTTAGAAATTCTATATATAGTAAAACAGATAGGTAATAGACAATGATGATTTCCCTATTCAGAAAAATTTGCTCCTGTCCAGGTATCTTTCTACTTCTCCAACACTGCCTTTTTAGCTATCCAGGCTTGCACATGAGAAATGTAGTAAAATTAGAAAATGTTACTACTTTGCATATGCAAGGCTAGAGGTCTGAAACAGCTGCAAGGGAACCTTGAAAAATATAGGTGCGCATCTTTTACGCATATACATCTCCCAAGGTGTTAATATTTTCCTGTATTAATTGTAGTAAATTATACCAAGAGAATACTTTGCATAAAGGAAAGTGCCCCATGTGCCAATAAATCATACCACTTCACGTAAATTCATTATAGGACATAAGGATCACCATAAAAAAGAGTATAAGGTGGCGCCAGCCAGCCTGAAACAATGCAAGCCATTCACAGACCCTTAGCTCTGTAAAGGGCCACCTTTAAACTACAAATCTGAGAAACTAAGGAATTTTAACAAAATGGAAATAATTATTCTTATATTTCCATAATACACAGGAGGGAAATAATGACACTTTAAAGGAGAAGGAAAGCTTTATCAGTAAAAAGAAACACCTCGGTAAAAAGAAACACCACATTTCTTTCCTTTTATTCTGTATACATGACCTTCTGTGTCATTTCTTTCCTTTTATTCTGTATACATGACCTTCTGTGTCAGCCTTCCTTGTCTCAGAAAAATCCTTCAGGGCATGGCATGAGTCTGCTCAGTTTGCTCATCTTTCCTTTCTTCCCCTCCTTTTTGCTCTCTCCCCCTCCTTTCTCTGCTCTCCCTCCCTCCCTTCTGCTCTTTCCCCTCCCTTCTGCTCTTTCCCCTCCCATCTCTGCTGTGTAATCTGAGCTTTACAAGTATAAAATCACTCAGGTTTGGTAAGCATTCTGCAGAATAAATATAGCATTCTAGCTTGTTCTATTGTGGCTAATCTATTGGCAATAAAATTCCTTTACATAGTTACATAGTTACATAGGGTTGAAAAAAGTTCAACCCATCCAAGTAAACCCAGCAAACACAACCCACACCTACCAATCTATACACTGACATACATAAACTATATGTACAACCACTATGTAAACTGCAAATATTGACCATGTTTAATAAAAAGAAGTTACAAAAAAAACCAAAACTATATATACAACCACTAGTACTAACTGTAGATATTAGTATCACAATAGCCTTGGATATTCTGCTTGTTCAAAAACTCATCCAGGCCCCTCTTAAAGGCATTAACAGAATCTGCCATTACCACATCTCTAGGAAGGGCATTCCACAACCTCACTGCCCTCACTGTGAAAAACCCCCTACGCTGCTTCAAATGGAAGCTCCATTCCTCTAATCTAAAGGGGTGACCTCTGGTGCGTTGATTGTTTTTATGGGAAAAAAGAACACCCCCCATCTGCCTATAATCCCCTCTAATGTACTTGTACAGAGTAATCATGTCCCCTCGCAAGCGCCTCTTTTCCAGAGAAAACAACTCCAACCTTGACAGTCTCACCTCATAGTTTAAATCTTCCATCCCCTTTACCAGTTTAGTTGCACGTCTCTGCACTCTCTCCAGCTCATTAATATCCTTCTTAAGGACTGGAGCCAAAACTGCACTGCATACTCAAGGTGAGGCCTTACCAGGGACCTATAAAGAGGCAAAATTTTCATCCCTTGAGTCAATGCCCTTTTTTATACAAGACAGCACTTTATTTGCTTTAGTAGCCACAGAATGACACTGCCTGGAATTAGACAACTTGTTATCTAAAAAAAACCCTAATTACCTACAAAAACTTCTCCTTTAACCTGTTCATATTTCTATTATTTTGCATGTGACTGTTGGCCCAGGGCCCCCTAAATTCCATACCGGGCAAAAATCATTCTAAGACCTTGCAGTTTTTATACTGCTTATTTAATGTAATTTCCTGAAGACTTATCCTGTGTGTAAAGCTGTATAGGGCTCATTAAATGTCTTCCAGGGACATAACAGGATTAGAATGGTCCCCAGCAAAAACAAAGCAGTATCTGTAATTTTAGTTGGTCTTAGTTGGACTGGTCCTTGGTGAGCCCACTTCCCCCTGATCCCCTAACAGTCACAGGGTCTGCACCACTGGGCTCATGTACTATTATGGTTGCCACCTGGCTGGCCGGCAGTGATATAATTAATAGGAAATTAACATAAAATGATAGAAAGGTTGGTACTATGAGAGCTATAGGGTGCAAGATTGGGCCCTGTACAGCCCACACACAATATGCTTGAAACTCTGTCCACGGCAAGTCTAGACTGCACTTTACTCCTTGTGCTATAAGCAACAGGTATAAGGTGGCAAGGTGCATTGTGGGGAGAAAAATGCATGGTGCTTTGCTCCTTGGGGCCCTGTTGCAAATAAGCCATTATTTCCTCTGATTTAGTGTTTTAATGATTTTTTCCCTGTAAAGTAGAGAACCTCAAACCTACAGCACTACCACAATTGTTGGTTCCAGGACTTTAGCTATACACCCTGTCAGGGGCTACAGAAGACAAAGCTTATACTAGGTCCTGCCAGCCTACAAGAAAGATCAGAATGGAAGGGTATTTTAGGGGGGCACCCTCAGGTTGCAAGGTGTACACCTGGTACTTTGCACTTTATTCAAACTATGTAATTACTGAGTGGAAAAGGAGTACAATTTTAAGATTGGTCTGCCATATAGTTTATCTTCCTAGGATTATTGGGAAATACCACATTCTACAGCTCTTGGCAGAGAAAAAAAGAGAAATAAGGAGAAAGGGAATATATACCATTTACAATATATATAATAAGGTATGACAATGCGTAATTTATTCGATTTGCTTGGCAATATATGTTTGTTTCTTCCAGATGACCCAGGGTCTTCCCACGTGACCTTCTGTTCAGATGCATCCAATGGTAATGCAGGATGGGGCTCACTGCCTACTGACTGACCAATGGCACCATAGTAGTACTGCCACTTCTGACTCCACCAATCAGCTGTCACAGGTACATTGGTGCTATGCAGGATCACACTGTCAGACAACAGCAATGGGACAAAGAGACTAAGACAAACAGGGATATGGTATGCCGTTTATCATGATTATTTAATTATTTCCACTCAAGCTATTTTGTCAAGGCCATTAGAATTGAACATCTTCTGTGAGGTCATGTGTGAATCCCAGCAGGGCCAATGTCAAGAGAAAATACCAGGAGGGTGAGCTACAAGTGGCACTGTCTACCGTGATACCTTGCACTGTTTTTACTACTAATATTGGAGGTAGTGTGGGTAATATTGATAAGATAGTGAAACTTAAATAAAAGTGTTCCTGAGTTTAGCTGCAAGAACCATGTGGAGCTTCAATTTATTAAGCTCTAAACTGTACATCACTGCTGTGGTGTTGGCAAGGAAAAATCATCCTCATCTCACTATATGTGCCAATATGCTGCAAGAGATCAGTATCATATTCAGCCCCCCACCTCATTCCTTACTCAGCTTAGCAAGCAGTTTGCTTGGGGCTGCTTTTCGTAGCCCTTGAATACTTTTCAATATCTCCAATCTACTGATATTGTGCTCACCGGCTGGGTTTTAAAGCATACCTAGACCAGTTGCTGATCAGATCCCAGCTATAGACCGGCTTCACCGATATTGGTGCAGAACTGGTTAGTTGTTGGGATCTGATCAATAACAGCCCTCCTGATCAGAACACCTTGCATTACACTGATGAGTCCCAATAAGGGCAAAACTGGTCTGAAGTTAGAATCAGATTAGCAACTACCAGTGAATAAGCTTTAGCCTATAGGGTATTCCGTAAAAATGGATTTCAGGATTAAAACTGTGTTTCCTTACTATACTGAGAGCTTGGGGAGGAGGTAATGCACAGAGGGATGACAGAGGAATGTGCCCAGACAAAGCTTGGTTTCTTTAGGAAAGGGCACATGAGTTATATTCCGCCCGGTGACATTCCTTTGGGGGCTGAGGGAGGAGGGGGTAAGCTGAGTGACCGTACTCCCTGCAAACAGCCCTACCCATGTCACACTGTCCCAGAGTCGTTGTTTCGCCTTTTCTCCATCACCTGCCAACTGGATTCTTTGCTTTCTCTGATGCACCTGTCCCTCCTCTTCATGTCCAATATTTTCCATTCTGTCCTTCCCCATCTCTAGCCTCCACATCTTTTTCTCCATTGCTGTCTTCCTATCCTGCTGTTGAGTCTCCTCTCTTTCCTTGGGGGCTTGGTCTCCAATGCCCCTATGTCTCCTTCCATGGCCTCTCCACTATAGCAGGCAGCAGTCTGGTTATACAGGTGAGATCTTGTGTCTCTCTACTAACAACCATTGACTTGAAATGATATTGTGCCATTAGACTATATGGAACTATGGGTAACTGCTTTTTCATAATTGGATATTTTTTTTAATTTGACCCCTATTCACTTGCTGCCTCCCTCATAGTCTGATACCTCTGCTCATTGCCTCCCTCCCTAATAGTATGATACATCTGCTCAGTGCCTCCCTCCCTAATAGTATGATACCTCTGCTCATTGCCTCCCTCCCTAATACTCTGATACCTCTGCTCATTGCCTCCCTCCCTCATAGTCTGATACCTCTGCTCAGTGCCTCCCTCCCTCATAGTCTGATACCTCTGCTCAGTGCCTCCCTCCCTCATAGTCTGATACCTCTGCTCAGTGCCTCCCTCCCTCATAGTCTGATACCTCTGCTCATTGCCTCCCTCCCTAATAGTATGATACATCTGCTCAGTGCCTCCCTCCCTAATAGTATGATACCTCTGCTCATTGCCTCCCTCCCTAATAGTCTGATACCTCTGCTCATTGCCTCCCTCCGTAATACTCTGATACCTCTGCTCAGTGCCTCCCTCCCTCATAGTCTGATACCTCTGCTCAGTGCCTCCCTCCCTCATAGTCTGATACCTCTGCTCAGTGCCTCCCTCCCTCATAGTCTGATACCTCTGCTCAGTGCCTCCCTCCCTCATAGTCTGATACCTCTGCTCAGTGCCTCCCTCCCTCATAGTCTGATACCTCTGCTCAGTGCCTCCCTCCCTCATAGTCTGATACCTCTGCTCAGTGCCTCCCTTCCTCATAGTCTGATACCTCTGCTCAGTGCCTCCCTCCCTCATAGTCTGATACCTCTGCTCAGTGCCTCCCTCCCTCATAGTCTGATACCTCTGCTCAGTGCCTCCCTCCCTCATAGTCTGATACCTCTGCTCAGTGCCTCCCTTCCTCATAGTCTGATACCTCTGCTCAGTGCCTCCCTCCCTCATAGTCTGATACCTCTGCTCAGTGCCTCCCTCCCTCATAGTCTGATACCTCTGCTCAGTGCCTCCCTCCCTAATAGTCTGATACCTCTGCTCAGTGCCTCCCTCCCTAATAGTCTGATACCTCTGCTCAGTGCCTCCCTCCCTAATAGTCTGATACCTCTGCTCAGTGCCTCCCTCCATAATAGTCTGATACCTCTGCTCAGTGCCTCCCTCCCTAATAGTCTGATACCTCTGCTTTCCTCATATGCCTTTACTTGGCACCTCTGCATTCCACATGTTTTTACTTACACTGTGCTTCCCTGTATTGAAATATGCCTTCATCAAGTGCACCTCCCTAGCACTGATATCTTAAACCTTCTGTTACCCTGATATTATGACATCCTGGGCTTCTTCTGCTGTCCTGCAACCCCCCTGCACTGACTGACACTGACTGGCACTGACTGCCATTCTGTACCTCACACTTACAGTAATACTGTACCTCAGTATTCAGAATCACCTGTTACCTGGGCTGGGTTTGCTTTTATTGTTTAGGGGGGCCTGCAGGGGAAGTTTTGGCCAAATTTTTGTGGGGGGCTTGTACCCCAAACATTATGCCAACGGTTATTTTGATGTCACAAAGTATTTCCTACTCTCTCTGTATTTGATAATTTGCTGTCTGTTTCCCACATAGGCTAACACTGTGCCTGCAAGCATCCTACCACTGCCTACTTGGTCTATGCCTATTATAACACCACTTGTAGTATCATTGTAACCTTCCTACCCTTTACACTGCCAACACTGCACCTGTCCCTAATATTTTAATAACAGTATCCATTGTACCTCTGCATTCCACTGGTGATTCTGTGCTGCATTATATTCTTATAACTCACGTTCTGCTTCTGCCTTAATTCTAATATCATTGACTTGTGCATCTCCCACTTATTCTCTTAATAGTGCACCTTAATACTGCGCCTCAGCACTTCCTAGATTGCACTTTGCTAGTCAAGATGATCATTGCTGGCCACAGAGGAGCCTGTTTTTTGGGTTATTTACACGTATACAGTAGATATATTTCCTTAATATGCATGATAGTAACGCAGTTCTATTTCCAGTCAGCTGACAAATGCAAAAATTAAAAAATGGCCCGACAAGATTACTGGTTTGATTTAAGGCAATCATTCTGGAGCAATATTGTAACCTGCTTTTCCAAAGCCTCCATAAAAAATCACTTATCCAGTTAAGCTAGAACTGCATGAACTTGTTGTTGGGAGGTGAAATGTATTTTTTGTATATTGTTATTTTAGTATGTAACTTACCATTTGGTCAGTAGATGTCAGAAACACCTAGGGGGAGATTTACTAATCCACGAACGGTCCGAAGGCGTTTTTTCGTAATGATCGGTATTTTTGTGACTTTTTCATCTCCGTCGCGACTTTTTTGTATGTCCCACGATTTTTCCGTCGGCGTTGCGACTTTTTCGTATATTTTCCACAACTTTTTTGTCGCCGTCGTGAAAAAAATTGGATTTGTTTTTCCACCATTTACTATCGCTCAATAAGAAAAAAATGAGACAGCGACGAAATAGTCGCGCAAAATCCGATAAAGTCGTGACGGTGACGAAAAAGTCGCGACAAATACGAAAAATCGCGACGGCGACGAAAAAGTCACAGGACACAGGAACTGCAGGTTTAGTTTCTTTTCTGCAGCCCTCAATTCAAATTAGCAGACAAGCTAATTGCTAATCACATCTCCTCCCCGTGAGGCTGTGGATTCTCTTATTTCTTCTGTCCTGGACACCTGTACTCTTTCTGATCCAAAATATCTACAGTGAAGTCCAAGCCCCTTTTTTATGGGACAGAAGAAGAGACATGTACAACTGGATAATATCTTCCAAACACATGTGGACTCTCCAGAACAGTGTTTTCAGCCTTACAGATGCTTCCTCCAGAAGACTACTGACAAGTAGTCAGCAGATGCCTCAGTTTCTCGCCTCTCCAAAAATACAGCCCTTTCAGCGTCAGATGCATCCTCCTTCAAGCGAAAGACAAGAAGCCGGAGGGATTTGTGTCGGGCCACCCAGATCCCACTTCACCATTTCTTCATGTCTCAATTACCCCAGGGCCCCATAAGCACAAGATTCTTTCTGATTGTAGTACAGAATATGTTGGAGCCTTTCATCATCACTCTAGTTCCCAACTTGGACAGATTCGGAGGTCTCTTTTCTTGTTTATGGTTCCAAAAAACAAGTGTCCCTTCGGCCCATCTTAGACCTCTAGTACTTGAAAAAATTCATCCGGCCAGCAAAGTTCAAGATGGAGTCTCTCCACTCGGTCATTGCAGCCATGGCCCTAAAGGAGTCCCTGATTGCGCTGGATGTCAAAGAAGCCAGTCTCCACATTTTCCATCCACACCACAGGACGGAAGGTTTGCCTTCTAAAACCAATATTTCCAAGTCACTTTTCTGCCCCTCAGCTATCATCCCTCAAGGTCTCCATAAAGCTAATGTCCATTCCCCCTGCAGTGATCAGGTCCAGGTGGATCTCCATCACCCCTTGCTTGGACGACCTACTGATCAAGGCCCCATCTTACGATCTACAACTGGCAATGACAATTCTACAGGAGTTTGACTGGAACCTAAAATTCATGAAGGCATCCCTAATACAGAACCAAGTCGTGTCATTTATGGGAATGACCTTTAACACCCAGTTGAAGGGACTGTTACTTCACCATGGACAGCTCCAGTCCCCTGCCTGCCGACTCAGCAGGCAAGATTACATTATACCCAATATCTCCATCTCTATGATTCTGATAATAATGTACTCAGTACATGCCCTTTATTCTCTCAGTAAAGTATGTTTGCCTGTCCCTGTATTTTATTATACTATATACTGTACAAGAGCTGTGCCCTGTGCTACCCTTGGAGTGTTGCAAGGTTTTAACAGGTGTGCAGTCATGTGTACTGTTACTGATATTGAATAGAAATACTGCAATACCTTTTGATCTCTATAATGTGAATGTCCATGTTTTGACTGCACAAAACAGCGAGGACATGCTTGAGGCAATGTGTTTCCCACAGGTTACTTTGGGACTTGGGAAGGGGGATACTGACTGCTGCTTCCATCAGGCACAAAACCCTAACATTATTCAGTAAATTTAAAATGCTTTATTACTATCATAGGTTCCTCCTCTGTGGGGCTTACACACTAAGGGGTGAAAAATAGAATTTGCTGTCCTAAATGTTACAAGTATGATTTTATTTGCATGTAACTTTTTTGGCGCTTAGGGTGGATTTATAACATTTCCACTGCATAAGGGAGGCTTTAACCCTTAAAACATTTATTCTAATCTATTTTCTGGGTTCCTTATTTTAATGACATTGCATTTTTTTTAGGTTCCAGATTCAGAGGAGTCTTCAGCTTCCCAGATACAGCCCGAGATGAATTTATGTTGGAATGAAATTAAGAAGAAATCCCAAAGCCTGCGGTAAAGAGTCCTGTTATTATTATGCCCATGTGCATTTCATAAATAGGGAATAGGTTGTGGTATATTTTTCAAAAAATAAGGCTTGTTTAATTGCCAGAAGCTGTGTGCAAAGTGATTTTCAAAACCAATTTACAATTTTTGTTTTCTACAGTGCAGCATTTGTTTTTAGAATTTCCAAGTTGCGTTTACCATAAATATACCCTATGTGCAGTATCCAGTCCCTCAGTACTGCTCTTCCTTCTTCTGGGCCACTTGACCCTCATTCCTTGTAGGGGCAGTTTTGGCCATATTCATGTACTGGAAGCAAAATCTACTCCATGGGCCTGCTGGTCTGATTAACTGGTGGAATCTGGAACTCTGTGGATACTGACGTTTAGCCTTGGCACCCAGTAGTTTTTTCCCTTTCTTGCTCAAATAGTCAGTTTGCTCACATAAGTTTGGTGCTCCCCAACAATCCTGTGATCAAGGGAAACAAGACAAAGGAAAACTTTGGCCTCCTCTCTAACCTCTGAGTAGCTGGGGGGGGGGGAGGGGAGTGTAACCCTTACAGTTGCACTTAATTAATTAAATTTGTCAGCTATTAGACACCTTGCCAATAGGTGTCACAGTATCATTAGTTCATGTATCAAAAAGCCCTGTGAATATCTAAAAGTGAATAGTTTAAAAGACCCACATTCTCTGTCCCTTGGGAAAGAATGGTGTCTTCCAAAGTATAAGAGGAGAGGAAGATGACTTGTACTTCCTTTCTGGATACAGGGAACTGGTACTGAAAGATAAAAAATATCATTAACCTGCATATGGGGTAAAACCCCTAGGGGAATCTTTTATTAGTTCCTAGGTGGGATTAGCAAGCTTGTGTTGTAGGAATGGATCAGCACCCCCTTAGTGACAGTCAGTGTAGCCAAGCAGCCCAAAGCTCTAACAGGAGGTTAGTGGGTTAGATCCCTGGTTGTACACATGTAGACACCTGGCATCACAGCATAGAGGCCTTGGTGATAAGGAGGATATAGAAAACACCCCCATACTACAAGCAGTGTCCATCATCAGACCTGGTTGTGTGACACCATAGAGCTTTGCTCATTGTTAAAGGTTATATTGATTTATTTCCTGCTGTTTTGGTGTGTGCCTACTAGGTCAGAAGCTATGTGTGTCTCTGCCCATTGTAATCATAACAGAGGGACCAGTGGGTATTTTCTGCTTGTACTTATCATGTTTTAGGGGGCAATATTATAGAAGTAGCAAGGTTTGGACCATTTCTAGTAGCAACTAGTTCATAACAAACAATCAGTGATTACCATTTACTGGTTACCAGTTTGAAAGTAAATATTTCGTTGGTTGCTGTGGGTTACAAGAACTTGTGTTGTCCTTTCTCTAATTATTTATTCTTTATTACTTATCTACTGTCCTTTCCCCGTCTGCTCTTCTCATATACTACCTATACAACTAGGGCTCGTCTTGAAGCATTTTCTGACCCCACTCTCAAGCTTCACCCACCCCTCCAGGAAATCATTGATTGGCTTGGACAGAAGGACGAGGAGCTGTCAGCGCAATTACCTCTAAGGGGGGATTTGTCTAGTGTTCAACAAGCCAAAGACAAACATGTGGTAAGTGAAATAGTTCCAGAGATTAATGAACCTATACAGATGTAAACTTTTGGTTCCTTTAGAAATTCCCACTTTTCTCTTTTATTTCCTGTACAGCCAATGCTAAACATGTCTTTGTACCAAACCTGTTTCACTTCTGTGTTTCCCTCTTTCTCCAATGTATCCAGTCAATTTTTTCTTTCATTATTTTTTTCTCTGCTAACAGACTTTCATGGAAGAGGTGAAGTCACGGGGTCCATACATATACTCAGTTTTGGAGTCTGCTCAGACCTTCCTCACTCAGCACCCTTTTAGTGATGAAGAAGAGGATGCCACACAGGGCAAGGGTAAGCAAGCCAGTATGTTTTCCTTATATACAGAAGCTCCAACTACAATGACAATATTCATATATTTGTTAATATATCTGAAAGAATGTTCAATGCAGTTAGCATTCCTTCCCAATCAGTATCTATCAAATTAGTAACACTCCAGTATTGTGGCCAGCGCCGGATTTCTAAATGACGCGCCCCGAGGCCGCCCCCATTCGGCGCCCCCTACCGCCCCCACCCGCAGTACGAGCGCGCATGCGCAAACCACCTCCTCCTCCCCTGCCGCCGCGCTGACGCGCATGCGCATGCGCCAAAGTTAAAACTCCCATACGGAGCAGTGGGGAGAGGTCCCCATTGCTCCGTATGGGAGCAAAATTTTAAAAATTTGCGTGCGGCGGGGCGGCATGCCGCCCCTATGTTTATGCCGCCCTAGGCCCGGGCCTTTGTGGCCTCGCCACAAATCCGGGCCTGATTGTGGCTAAACTATACCTCAGTTCAACATTATATTAGTAAAGGCACAATTACTACACCTTCTATTGTGACTACTAACAAACTGAGTACTATTTACAACACAAACATTAATTGTATATTACATAGCTGTTTGCTGTGGGCCAATGTTCATTTCTATCCGGGAGAGATGGGCATCTGCAGGAAGTCAACAACCAAAAGCAACCTGTTTGCCTAGACTAAGCCTGTATACAATAACTAGATACAAAAGCAATATCAGGTCTGATTTGTAGGAAATGAATTTATTGGCAAAATGCTTCAAGCTGCTCACAGCTTACATAAGTTTTTAACTAGGGGGCGCTGTGTAAATAGTAAAAAAAGTATGTAAATAGTAAAATAGTGTAAATAATAAAAATGTGTTGCATAATGCATAACACAATAATTATAATAATAACATATTATTAGGCCTCTATCCTTATGTCCCAGTCATGTTATTCATGGAGGCCCTGGTTCAGTTCCAGTTGCTTTCAGGAAAAACGTTTCTGTGGCCACAACCAACCTATATATAAGCATTTGATTAAGAATAATTGAGAATACATATATTGTACAGATCCACAGAATGCATAACTGTGTACCCGGCATAGCTAGAGACCCCTAATATGTATATAATAAGCAGATAGGACATTACATAATTTTGTCAGAATAAAGGATATTACATTGCATTCAGATGGACTGTACCTATCATTACGGCCAGAAAGCCCAAAATCAGCTACATTTAAGAACTCTTCTTAGCAGGGAGCTTTTTAAAATGATACATAATAAGGAGGTCTGTGACTCTCCCCACAACAAATAATATAAAGTCCAAAAAATTCCCTACATGGTCTATATATCATATGTATATATATTATATGTGGGCGTATACATTGGTATTGAATTGTATGCACTAATGGTATGCACTGGGGGTCATTGGGAGGGGATGAATTTGACTGACTTTCTTTATTCAACCCAAATTAATTATGTACATAAATATTCCACTAGAGTTTAAGAGGTGGTCGCTGCTGACTATTTCACTGTTCATGTTCTACAAGGAATAGTGTAGTCTCCCACTTATATAACAATCTCAAGCATCTAAAATTTTAAACCATTAAAGAGTGAA
The DNA here is from genome assembly GCF_000004195.4 of Xenopus tropicalis. Taxonomy (NCBI): domain Eukaryota; kingdom Metazoa; phylum Chordata; class Amphibia; order Anura; family Pipidae; genus Xenopus; species Xenopus tropicalis. The sequence continues at coordinate 37,727,537 of NC_030684.2, read as the reverse complement.
AAAAATTATGTTATGGCAGTTTTCTTCCTAACCAATGCCTGGAGCTCAGTAGAGCAGCACTCTTTCTGGTTTGTTAGCACTTGTGTCTGTTCCACTTTAGATAGTTCCCCCAGGAGCAAAGCAGAGACTCTCAGCCGATTACTCTGGAAACAGGCCAGCGTAGCTAGTGAGCTGTGGGACAGACTGACTGCTCGTAGCCTCGACCAACACCGGCACTTGGAGAGAACACTGGAGCAAATTCAGGAGCTCGGAATCTCCATGAAGGAGGCAGGAGACTCTATAGGACAAGGAGAAAGTGTCCAGGCCTCATGGGAACCTATAGGGGATCTGTTCATAGACTCCCTGCCAGATCATATTCAGACTACCAAGGTAAGAGCAAATTATAGAGGAGACTAATTTGGCACTAAATTGTAATTACAAAGGTGACACATTCCCTCTTGTTTAGCTATTTAAGGAGGAGCTATCCCCTATTAAAGACATGGTCAAGTTGGCAAATGACCTTGCACACCAGCTAGCACTCTGTGATGTCCATTTGTCCATGGAGAATGCAAGAGAGCTTGAAAATATTAACAGCCGTTGGAAACAGCTGCAGGTATATCTGTTATGTAAATACTATATTGGGCTTACATGTCATGCACATTCAGGATGACAGACAAAGGATAGATAACCTGTGGTTATAATGAAAGGTATTAAAGTGCCTGGCAGGTTTGTTTATGTTATAATGTAATGGCCACTGAGCTTGGGTCGAACTGGCCTGCTGGGGTACACAACTTTTCCTAGTGGGCCCTGAACTTAGTGGGCCCTTTCAGGCTCTGATTACGTTTCCTTTATTCCTGGCAGTAAGAAACATAGGAAAGAGTTAGTTTATGAGTCAGAGAAGTAACTGAAACCAAATTTATAGCCACAGATAAGCAGGAGATTCCAAAAAGGCTGTTAATTACATGGAACTGGTTGTGGGAGGCAGGCCTGGAACTGGGGGGAGGCAGGAGAGGCACCTGCCTAGGGTGCAACAATGAGGGGGAGCCAGACAGAGACCTCTCCTACCTACCCCTACTCTGCGATCCCTTATTATTGCCTCCCCCCCTTGCACGGCACAATTGCGCATGGACAAACACGCGGGGGGGAGGGAGGTTGCAAGGGCGAGGTAGTCAATAGCTTGCCTAGGGAACCCAGTCAGCTTGGCCCTGGTGGGAGTTTCTCATAAAGAATTTGAGTATATATTACATATATCCAAATGTGTAATATTTTTGCGTTGGAAACCTCTCCAGACTTCTGTTGGAGAACGACTCCGGCAACTGCAAGATGCACACCGTGATTTTGGACCCGAGTCCCAGCACTTCCTGTCATGTGAGTAACACCTGTTTGGTCAGGAACCAGACTAGTTACATAGTTACATAGGGTTGAAAAAAGACCAGTGTCCATCAAGTTCAACCCATCCGAGTAAACCCATCACACCTAACCCACACCTACCAATCTATACACTCACATACATAAACTATAAATACAACCACTAGTACTAACTGTAGATATTAGTATCACAATAGCCTTGGATATTCTGATTGTTCAAGAACTCATCCAGGCCCCTCTTAAAGGCATTAACAGAATCTGCCATTACCACATCTCTAGGAAGGGCATTCCCCAACCTCACTGCCCTCACCGTGAAAAACCCCCTACGCTGCTTCAAATGGAAGCTCCTTTCCTCTAATCTATAGGGGTGACCTCTGGTGCGTTGATTGTTTTTATGGGAAAAAAGAACATCCCCCATCTGCCTATAATCCCCTCTAATGTACTTGTACAGAGTAATCATGTCCCCTCGCAAGCGCCTCTTTTCCAGAGAAAACAACTCCAACCTCGACAGTCTCACCTCATAGTTTAAATCTTCCATCCCCTTTACCAGTTTAGTTGCACGTCTCTGCACTCTCTCCAGCTCATTAATATCCCTCTTAAGGACTGGAGCCAAAACTGCACTGCATACTCAAGGTGAGGCCTTACCAGGGACCTATAAAGGGGCAAAATTATGTTCTCATCCCTTGAGTCAATGCCCTTTTTTATACAAGACAGCACTTTATTTGCTTTAGTAGCCACAGAATGACACTGCCTGGAATTAGACAACTTGTTATCAACAAAAACCCCTAGATCCTTCTCCATTAAGGATACCCCCCAACACACTACCATTCAGTAGATAGTTCGCGTTTATATTATTTCTACCAAAGTGCATAACTTTGGCATAACTAGTGGCAACCTAAGTCTATATGTAACTTTAGTACAAGCATCTGATTCCAAGTGTACTTCCCCTGTAAACCCGTGGGTCGATCGTTTTCAGGTCAATATGTACATCACTACTTTAAAACTTGGATGTCCTTGCCACTCTCATTTTCCCTAATCCTGTCTTTTGGCATGTGAGATAGTTAAAAAATATAGATCCGGAAATGTATATAATATTATGATCCTAAAGGGATTCTGTCATGATTTTTATGGTGTAGTTTTTATTTCTATATTCTATATATCTGTTATTCTTGAAGCAGCAAATGTAATTTTTTTAGCTGTAATATTGGTGTGTAGGCGCCATCTCAGTGCATTGTGCCTGACTCTGAGCTTTCAGAAGGAGCCAGCGCTACACATTAGAACTGCTTTCAGGTAACCTATTGTTTCTCCTACTCCCATGTAACTGGAGGAGTCCCAAGCCAGACTTGGATTTCTTACTATTGAGTGCTATTCTGATACCTACTGGGAGCTGCTATCTTGCTCCCTTCCCATTGTTCTTCCCAGTGGGAGGGGGGTGATATACTGTAACTCCAACTTGCAGCTCAGCAGTAAAGTGTGACTGGAGTTTATCAGAGCACATGTCACATGGCTGTGGCACCCTGGGAAATGAAGAATATGTCAAGCCCCATGTGAAATTTCAAAATTAAATTTAAAAAAAATCTGTTTGTTTTTGAAAACTGGAAAAGCTCTATTAACTGATGTGTTTTGAAGAAAACATGTTTTCCCGTGACAGTATTCCTTTTGCATTCGCGCACCCTGTAGTTTGAGGCTCGCACGCAGTTGCACACAATTCATTAAAGCAGGCTGAACAGGCTCACTGGCACACACTACAAGGTTCTAAGAAGCATTTACAGACACAAGTCTGTACAATAACACTTAAAAGTGCACACGTTTGCACCCATTTTATCACTTTGTGTTTGTAAATAAGTCTGTTAATGATTAACCTATGGAATTGTGTTTCAGCATCAGTGCAGGTTCCCTGGGAGAGAGCCATCTCACCCAACAAAGTTCCATATTATATCAAGTAAGTAACACACGAGAGTCTGTAGCTGTATCATTCTTTATATATTGCTTAGTTTTCCACTTTCCCTCTCCCACTTACTCCATTCTGTTTCTTTTCCTCTCATTCTTTTTTTTACTGTTCTTATTCTAATTCTTATACTGTGTTTTTTTCTGCACTTAGTCACCAGGCTCAGACCACATGCTGGGATCATCCCAAGATGACAGAGCTGTATCAGGCGTTGGGTGAGAAGCTGTCACCCCGCCATTGTCCTTGCGCCTTTTCTGTGTCTGTCCTCTTCTCTGTCCCTACAATCTGTATATGTATGTATAGATTTGTGTGCTTTAAATACTTACAAATTCATACATATATGACACAGTCAGATTCTCTGTACACATGTGACCAGAGCAAATGTTTTGTACATAAATGTCCATTTCATATGTTCTGTGCATGCTAAGGACACCTTCCATGCTTTATATGCTTGTATAATCAACTCCCATGTTGTGTATGTATGGCAGCTCACAGGTTTTGTGACAGTTTTGTGCTTGTGACTGGCTGGAATATCTGTTAATATATATATATACGCTAATTTCTTCTCTCATACTTTATTTTTCAGGAGATTTAAACAACATAAAATTTTCGGCTTATCGTACAGCAATGAAACTTCGCAGGGTGCAGAAAGCTCTTAGACGTAAGCATGCAGAATGGCAGCATGTATATTCTTAGGTTTAGATTCTATGATGGAGGGGTACGGCGGTAATTAAGGGTAATAGGACTCACTGTTTTGCTTGCCTACAGCCCGCAGCAGTAGATTGTAAAATAAATGAATGCTGATGTGGTGTTGTTAGGCTATTTTCATAAACCTATTGCATAAGAAAATCTGTTGATAGCCAGGGTATCCTTTTGCAAGTTGCTAATAAGGGTGTCCAAATAAAGTCTAAATGTAACCATAGAGGCCTGGGATTTTCTCCTGTATTGACTTCTGCACTATTTTCCCTAGGTTCTGGTAAGCTGGGAAGAACAATTCGAATTGCAAAGCTGCATAGAAATTTTTGCATACAAAATTAAAAAAAAGCATAATCTGCTAAAAATAATGTGATTATTAATAATAATCAAATATAGAACCCTACATATAGCCTCACCTCAACTTGGTTACATTTGTATCAAGCCTGCCTACCTCCATTTTGTACTGTGCAAAATGTAATTAGCAGAAGCGCCAACAGGAAAGAAATCTTAACTAAATCTAGGAAATGGAATCTGTCTTAATTCAAAATATACAATATAAAATGTTCTACTTCCCACATGTTTGAATTTAGGGTTAAAAACTGATCTCTCTCTCTATTAGTGTTCTTACACACAGACATTTCAACCTGCGTTCCCAAGCTGTGGAACTCTCCTGCCTTCCACCCCAGGGTGAAACACCCAAGTGTAAAATCCCTTATTTCTTTCTCAGTTTTTCCATTCTTTAGGGGTAGGGTTGCCAAGTCATAACCCCACCCTGAGTGTCATCTCTGCCCGGCCCCCCATCTGGGTTTCGCTCCCCTACATAGGGGTCATTTAGGAAACCCCTGAGATAAAAAATCCAGCGCTCCATGCAATGAGCAGTGCCAGGAGGTGCACCCCAGCCCTGTGCTTATTTCCTACCTTAGAGCAGGCACTGCGCAAAGTGCAGAAAAGGGGTACAATTGGCTAACGTGCTGATATCCTTCAATAATACAGCGCCAACTAACGCAGTCAGCAGTGTATAAGCAAATGGAGCCACAGTTCTCTGAGCTCTGAAATAAGCTTATAGATGGCAGATGGCACACACCCAAATGCAAAGTCCAAAAAAATGAAGGCCTTTTGTTTGCAGTTTGCATGCTGTACTTCGGGTTCGCAAATGAGGCCTCTTGTTCCCACAATTGTTTCTGATTTCTTCTAATTCGCTATTATGTTTATTACTATATCGTCTCCATGCCTCTTATTCTGTGCCTCTTTCTGACTTTTCTCCTAGTGGATCTGGTTACTCTCCCACTCCTGACTCAGATATTTACCTGTGATACTCTGCAATCACCAGAGCGTAACCTCGATGTGCTGGATGTAATTCGCTGCCTTAGCTCTTTGTATGAACGTTTGGAAGAAGAGAGAGGACTTCTGGTCAATGTTCCCTTGTGTGTGGACCTGACACTTAACTGGCTGCTAAATGTCTTTGATGGGTGAGACCTGTAGCACAATTTCTCAGTATCCAAGTATGTCCCCAATTTGCATCATCAGCCTAAAGGTGGCCATACACGTAGCAATTCCGATCTTTCGTGCGAAAGGAAGTTCCCACCCTCCACTGATATTCAGGGCTGAATCGTCAGATATGGAGGTAGAAACAATAGAAATTCTATCTCCACCTGGTGATACAGCCTCAATGGCGCCCAATCATAATCTTTTAACCTGGCCAATTGATGAGTCGACCGATATCCGGAGCCTTGTTCGATATCGGTCACCTCTTCGAGCTGCCATACACGCACAAAACAAGATTTTGGACAATAATATCAGTGCATGTATGGCAAGCTTAACAGAGTGGCTGATATTCTAAATATTTGCAAGTAGTAGTCAGCACGATACCTTGAATCAGCTTAACAGTAGGGCAAGTTCTCCAATGGCACCATTAGTATTTCTTATATTAAATCAAGTTAATTGATATTCTAATTATAAAATACTAATCAGCTTGTGCAGTGGCAGCACCAGCTTTTGTTTTCTTTCTACTATCCCATAGTATGCAAGTATGTAAATGTAATATTTCAACTATTCATATGTCTATTTCACCTTCCACACCTTCTATTTTTCCAATTCTTTATCCTGTTTTTCATTTCTTCCAGAGCAAGAAATGGGCGGATCAGGGTTCTTTCGTTTAAGGCTGGCATTGTGTCCTTGTGTGACTGTGATGTGAAGGGAAAGTTGCAATGTGAGTATTACATACAAGGGAGCACTAACGTGTTTGAATAGTAGGAATAGAGCAAGAGAGTGAGAGAGAGAAAGAGATAATAGTGATGGAGGCAGCAGACACAAGGTAGATGGAGGAAATGTTGAATGGGCAGAGAAGGACTCTCTTTCAATAGCTATTCATAGCACCTTGTTTCTGATTTCTTCTAATTGGCTATTATGTTTATTACTATACTATACTAATTCAAAAACTACACAGATCAATTGCAAATTGCCTCAGAATAACACAAAGGTGAAACCCCCCTTTTATGGCACAGGTGGGAAAACACAATAGGACTCATTTATAAACACTTGGCAAATTTGCACCTGGGCAGCAACCCATAGCAACCAATCAATTATTAGACATTTCCAGCCAGCTGCAGGTTAAACACTAAAAGCAGTCATATAATTGGTTGCCATGAGTTACAGCCCAGGTGCAAATTTGCCCAGTGTTTATAAATGACCCTCCGTGTGTAATAACTTTTGCCTCTACAGACCTTTTTTCTCAGGTTGCCAGCCCTGGGAACACTTGTGACCAAAGGCAACTTGGTCTCCTCCTTCACGAAGCCATTCAGATCCCTCGCCAGCTGGGAGAGGTTGCAGCCTTTGGAGGAAGTAATGTGGAGCCAAGCGTTCGGAGCTGCTTCCGATTTGTAAGTGCTTTTCTGTAGTTAATGTGGCTGTGATCCGCCATACTGTGATCTGCCATACTGTGATGTGCCATACTGTGATCCGCCATACTGTGATCTGCCATACTGTGATCTGCCATACTGTGATCCGCCATACTGTGAGCCGCCATACTGTGATCCGCCATACTGTGATCCGCCATACTGTGATCCGCCATACTGTGAGCCGCCATACTGGGATCCGCCATACAGGGATCCGCCATACTGGGATCCGCCATACTGGGATCCGCCATACTGGCCTTTAGGGTTGTATGTAAGGCAAGACAACTGGCTATTTATATTTGATGCAAGTCATATGCTTTTGTTTCAGTGACTTACGTTTTTTCCTATAATTCTGTGTGATTTATGGCCACTGCCCCATTTGGCAGAGAAAGGTTTTTCCTGTTTAATATAGGTTGCAATGCAGATAAGGGGAAACAAAATTAGAAAATCTATGTTAAAAATCAGATGTTAAAAACAGATTCCTTGATTGGGTGTGGATCAGTGTGTTTCTGTGCTGCCTTAATGTAACATTTTCTTTTAACAGGGTAATGGGACAGCACACTTAGAGCTCGCTCAGTTTTTGGAATGGGGTTGCTTGGAGCCTCAGTCTATGGTGTGGCTCCCAGTTCTACATCGTGTGACTTTGGCTGAGACCGTCAAACACCAGGCAAAGTGCTCTGTCTGTAAACAGTGTCCGATGAAAGGTTTCAGGTGTGTACACAATATGTCTGTAATATACAAAAGCCACAGATGTCCTGTAAAATATATCCTGTCATATTGATACAGTTATAACCAATGCTAACCAATGTCAGATCTCAGATGACCCATTAAAACTTGGGTTTTACAGGAAATTATGTCCCCGTAAAAAGTTTCATGATCTTTTTAAAAGCACTCTTTTAAAAAACTCCTCTGTGACTTTTAATACTTTTATATTTTACAGCTGAGGGGATCATTACCCCCTGTATAATTTAGTGTCAGTAATTTAAATGCACAAGTTGCAGATGTTTGTAAAAAACAAGAATCGGTGTATTAGTTCAACGCACCAGAGCCCCCCCCCCTTTAGATTAGAGGAATGGAGCTTCCATTTGAAGCAGCGTAGGGGGTTTTTCACGGTGAGGGCAGTGAGGTTGGGGAATGCCCTTCCTAGAGATGTGGTAATGGCAGATTCTGTTAATGCCTTTAAGAGGGGCCTGGTTGAGTTCTTGAACAAGCATAGTATCCAAGGCTATTGTGATACTAGTAACTACACTTAGGGGCACATTTACTAATCCACGAATCCGAATGGGAAAAATTCGGATTGGAAACGAACATTTTGCGACTTTTTAGTATATTTTGCAATTTTTTCGTCGCCGTTACGACTTTTTCATAAATTGTCACGACTTTTTCGTAGCCGTTACGACTTGCACAAATTGTCGCGACTTTTTCGTAGCCGTTACGATTTGCTCGTATATTGTCGCGACTTTTTCATATTGAGCGCTCATAAACGGCGGGCAAACCATTCAGACTTTGCATGATTTTGGAAGCCTCCCATAGGACTCAATGGCACTCTGCAGCTCCAACCTGGCCCAAGGAAAGTCTCCCATAGGGCTCAATGGCACTCTGCAACTCCAACCTGGCCCAAGGAAAGTCTCCCATAGGGCTCAATGGCACTCTGCAACTCCAACCCAGCCCAAGGAAAGTCTCCCATAGGGCTCAATGGCACTCTGCAGCTCCAACCTGGCCCAAGGAAAGTCTCCCATAGGGCTCAATGGCACTCTGCAACTCCAACCCAGCCCAAGGAAAGTCTCCCATAGGGCTCAATGGCACTCTGCAGCTCCAACCTGGCCCAAGGAAAGTCTCCCATAGGGCTCAATGGCACTCTGCAGCTCCAACCTGGCCCAAGGAAAGTCTCCCATAGGGCTCAATGGCACTCTGTAGCTCCAACCTGGCCCAAGGAAAGTCTCCCATAGGGCTCAATGGCACTCTGCAGCTCCAACCTGGCCCAAGGAAAGTCTCCCATAGGGCTCAATGGCACTCTGCAGCTCCAACCTGGCCCAAGGAAAGTCTCCCATAGGGCTCAATGGCACTCTGCAGCTCCAACCTGGCCCAAGGAAAGTCTCCCATAGGGCTCAATGGCACTCTGTAGCTCCAACCTGGCCCAAGGAAAGTCTCCCATAGGGCTCAATGGCACTCTGCAGCTCCAACCTGGCCCAAGGAAAGTCTCCCATAGGGCTCAATGGCACTCTGCAGCTCCAACCTGGCCCAAGGAAAGTCTCCCATAGGGCTCAATGGCACTCTGCAGCTCCAACCTGGCCCAAGAAAAGTCTCCCATAGGGCTCAATGGCACTCTGCAGCTCCAACCTGGCCCAAGGAAAGTCTCCCATAGGGCTCAATGGCACTCTGCAGCTCCAACCCGGCCCAAGGAAAGTCTCCCATAGGACTCAATGGCACTCTGCAGCTCCAACCTGGCCCAAGGAAAGTCTCCCATAGGGCTCAATGGCACTCTGCAGCTCCAACCCGGCCCAAGGAAAGTCTCCCATAGGGCTCAATGGCACTCTGCAGCTCCAACCCGGCCCAAGGAAAGTCTCCCATAGGGCTCAATGGCACTCTGCAGCTCCAACCCGGCCCAAGGAAAGTCTCCCATAGGGCTCAATGGCACTCTGCAGCTTCAACCCGGCCCAAGGAAAGTCTCCCATAGGGCTCAATGGCACTCTGCAGCTCCAACCTGGCCCAAGGAAAGTCTCCCATAGGGCTCAATGGCACTCTGCAGCTCCAACCCGGCCCAAGGAAAGCCTCCCATAGGGCTCAATGGCACTCTGCAGCTCCAACCCGGCCCAAGGAAAGTCTCCCATAGGGCTCAATGGCACTCTGCAGCTCCAACCTGGCCCAAGGAAAGTCTCCCATAGGGCTCAATGGCACTCTGCAGCTCCAACCTGGCCCAAGGAAAGTCTCCCATAGGGCTCAATGGCACTCTGCAGCTCCAACCCGGCCCAAGGAAAGTCTCCCATAGGGCTCAATGGCACTCTGCAGCTCCAACCCGGCCCAAGGAAAGTCTCCCATAGGGCTCAATGGCACTCTGCAGCTCCAACCCGGCCCAAGGAAAGTCTCCCATAGGGCTCAATGGCACTCTGCAGCTCCAACCCGGCCCAAGGAAAGTCTCCCATAGGGCTCAATGGCACCCTGCAGCTCCAACCTGGCCCAAGGAAAGTCTCCCATAGGGCTCAATGGCACTCTGCAGCTCCAACCCGGCCCAAGGAAAGTCTCCCATAGGGCTCAATGGCACTCTGCAGCTCCAACCTGGCCCAAGGAAAGTCACCCATAGGGCTCAATGGCACCCTGCAGCTCCAACCTGGCCCAAGGAAAGTCTCCCATAGGGCTCAATGGCACTCTGCAGCTCCAACCTGGCCCAAGGAAAGTCTCCCATAGGGCTCAATGGCACTCTGCAGCTCCAACCCTGCCCAAGGAAAGTCTCCCATAGGGCTCAATGGCACTCTGCAGCTCCAACCTGGCCCAAGGAAAGCCTCCCATAGGGCTCAATGGCACTCTGCAGCTCCAACCCGGCCCAAGGAAAGTCTCCCATAGGGCTCAATGGCACTCTGCACTCCAACCCGGCCCAAGGAAAGTCTCCCATAGGGCTCAATGGCACTCTGCAGCTCCAACCCGGCCCAAGGAAAGTCTCCCATAGGGCTCAATGGCACTCTGCACTCCAACCCGGCCCAAGGAAAGTCTCCCATAGGGCTCAATGGCACTCTGCAGCTCCAACCCGGCCCAAGGAAAGTCACGATACTGAAGCTTGAATGAATCCGAAACTTTCGTACTCAGCGCGACGGCTACGAAAAAGTTGCAACAATTCGCACAAGTCGTTAACGCTACGAAAAAGTCGCGACAATTTGCGAAAAAGTCGCGACAATTTGCGAAAAAGTCGTAACGGCTACGAAAAAGTTGTGACAATTTACGAAAAATCGCAAAATACCGATCATTACGAAAAAAACGCATTCGGGCGCTTTTCGGACGTTCGTGGATTAGTAAATGTGCCCCTTAGTATTAGTGGTTGTATATACAGTTTATGTATGTGAGTGTATAGATTGGTAGGTGTGGGTTAGGTGTGCTGGGTTTACTTGGATGGGTTGAACTTCATGGACTCTAGTCTTTTTTCAACCCTATGTAACTACGTATTTATTGACTGTTCAACATGTCCAATCCCTAATCTCAGGGGGCACGTGCTTTGTAGATCTATATAGAAGTGGCTGAGCTTACACAAAAAGTTTTAGTGGTGAGTAATTGAGCCACCATAGTTTTCATCTCTACACAGCGAGGCCTCAGCCATGATGACAGCTTTAGGCAGAAAAAGCTTCTTACATTTGATATTATTGGGCAATTAAAGGACAAAAAGCTGTGGAACAATAATATTTCTGGCACTTTTTATTCTCCATATTTATGGTTACCACCAGTCATTTGTCGTAAGGTAATTTTTACCTTTAATAAAAATCTTTACACTTTTTGCCCTAGGGCCAAACGATCAAATTAGCCCGATATCACCCACTCATAGGTGGGCATATCGGGAGAAGAAAGCATTATACTGTATGCACTATAGAACTGTGTATACAAGTATTTCTATTTGCTGTATATTAAGGGCAATAATAAGAATTGCAAAAATAAATCATAAAGGAAACATGAAGGAAAATACTGCTCTTAGTCTCTGTTTCTGCCACCCTGCCTGTGCCACTAATCACTGGTGTGTCTATTTGCCTCTCACCCCTGAATATAGTTTTAGCCCTGTTCTTCTATTCCAGGTACCGCAGCCTGAAACAGTTTGGGGTGGATATCTGCCAGTCCTGCTTTCTTACAGGCCAAGCGGGGAAAGTGAACAAACTTCACTATCCAATAATGGAATACTACACACCCGTGAGTACTGAACAAGTCATCATCACAGGGAAACCAGACAGTAAAGACATTTAAACAAAAAAAGGGGGAAAATGGCGTAGGACAGAATGCCAGTCAGCCTACATCAATTAATGAATGCACAGACAAAAACTAAACTGCATACATGCATTAATAGCATCAACATCCGAATCACTAACACCCTGCCATTTGCCCAACCCTGGGGCTTATTTATAGACACTGGGCAAATTTTGGACCTAAGCAGTAACACATAGCAACCAGTTAGAGAATGGCTGTTTTTCAGGTAGCTGCAGGTTAAACAAATAAAGAAAACATTTCATTAGTTGCCTCAGGTTATTGCCCACGTGCAAATTTGCCCAGTGTTTATAAATGAGCCTCAACCTGTCTCTTTCACTGGCTCAGAACACCAATGGATCTAGTCAACATCCTCCTCAGCTACCCTTGGGTTGCTGACTCTCAGTTGAGCCAAAATGCGATATTCAGCGTGTCTAAGTGTTTGCGAATCATGCGTTAGTATTATTTCTGCGTGCTAATTAACGCAATGCGGTTGCGTGTAAATTAACGCATGCGATACGTGACTTAACGCATGCGGTATTACTGTAGTGAATCGTGCGTTCATTTCAGCGTGCGATAAAAATAAACGGCTGGCAGAGAAACCACTAGTTTTGCCCAATGCCACAATGCAGCTACTGACAGGAACAATATACACCTCTCACTGCCCACACAGGCTAGAAAATGCACACATGAGGGTTATTTGTGTGTGTAGCAACAGTAGGCTACTCCTTCATGTCACATCTTTAGAACTAGCTCTCTGCTGTGACTATTTTGGGGTGCTCTTCCTGACCTACTTACAAGCCCCTTACATTTTCTTTCCTTCTTTTTTTGTTTTTTTTCCCTCCTTTCTGTGCTTAGACCACCTCTGGGGAGAAGATGAGGGATTTTGCTACCACTCTTAAAAATAAGTTCAGGACCCGACAGTATTTCAGCCGACACCCTCAGCGTGGCTATCTCCCCGTGCAGTCTGTGTTAGAAGCTGAAGTGGCCGACACGTGAGTCTGGTTCTTACATACCCTCCAACAATGAAGAATTCCAACCGCCTGTTCTACTTGAATTTATAAGGCACTATCCAAATCTATCCAGTGATTTTCAAATATCATTAATGTGAAAATGTGTTTAAGATGGACTTTATACTATTTGCAGCTTGCAAATGCTTTTGCTAAATATAATGTAACATGTCTTGCAGGCCAGCCTCCTCTCCAATGCTCCCCCACGCTGATACTCATTCAAGGATAGAGCACTTTGCAAGCAGGTTTGTAGATGGAAGAATGGACACAAGAGGGAATGTAGTTTTCTTATCCAATAGGCATTACATTCTTGTAAGCTTCTAATTGCCAATCAAATGTAACAAAAAAAACCCATGTGAGGCAGTATCTTGTGTTACTTAAAGTAAACAATGGTAGTATACACTACTTACTGTAAACTACCCATTCTCCACCTAAAGATAAAAAGATTTCTATTTATCATAAGACAAATACAGGACAGATGGACAGACAGAGATAAAACACAGTAATATAGAAGATACAGGCTTATAGGCAGAGCCAAATGCAGCATAGTAAATCCCTATTCCATCCATGGAATGGCCACCTTCTGACTTGACTGCACTCGGTACATAAAAGGTAATGTGCTGTCTGTTGGTTAAGATAAGTACAACTTTTTTAAAAAAATTGTCTATAGTAAAAACTGCCTTAACTGCATTACAGCTAATGAGAGGTGCCACAAGCAGAATCAGGTGCTATGAGTTATGGCTCATTTTGCATCTTCCCATCAAAAATAGGCAGAATACTGACTGAGGAACATGACATGTATCGTTTATCTAGGGGACAGAGCCCTTTGCATACCTTTTTTAATCAGAACATACAATAAACATAGTTACTGTTATTCCATTGCTGTTCGATACTTCCTATGGGAGCAACCCTAGCTCCAATGCTTGGTGATGAGCTGGTTCTGTATTTATGGGCTGCTTTGACAATATAGCGGATTAGATTAAACAAAGTGCATTCCCCAATATAATGGCAATTCTGCATCAGGTAGAATGAAGATACTGTGGTGTCATTATCACTTTAATCAGCTCCAGCCAGGATTTGATGTCTCATCACCTTGTGCTAATGGCAGGAGCTGATGGAGGCATCAATGTTAAGGTTTTTATCGCTTATTGTAAATATTTGTACTTGTAAGCTATGGCCCTGGCAAAGACCCATATTGTTGGCTTGAAACGTATCAGATTTTTCCAGATGCTTGTTTATTGGAAACATCATTCTCCTCTTTTCTAGGCTCGCAGAGATGGAAAGTCAGAATTGTTCCTTCTTCACAGACAGCCTCTCTCCTGATGACAGCCTGTGAGTGTTATGATCTATAGTACACCCAGAGCACATTACAAAGGCAACAAGACATCTGTTCTTGTTCTGAACTCAAGTTCTCTGAATAAATCTGCTTCTGACCCTTGTATTTTATTCTTCCATAGTGATGAAGATCAGTATCTGCTCCGGCATTCCAGCCCAATAACAGACCGGGATCCCAGTAACACACCTCAGATTCCTGGGAACCTAAACCCAGAGGAGGAACAGGGAGAGCTTGAGAAAATTCTCGCCCACCTTGAGCATGAAAACAGGTATTACCGAACAATGAGGCTTAAAACATTGGGATAGTGTTATTGGGGCAGGTGAGGGTAGACTTTTTGTCAATCTACCTATTTATTTGCCACCCAGAGAATCAAAATCACCTTGTCTTTGTGAGCTTATACTAGAACATTGTCTAGCTTCTCTACATGCTGGCCTTCCTATAAGCTTTAAGGTGTCTCTGCCATGTGATTTTGGCCAGGCCATAGAGAGATACTGTGTGTCAGGACATGTGCATCTTAGGAGTTAAGGTGGCTATACTCTTTTTTTGATGATCCAATTTGGGCCAATGCGCCAATGCCTACTCATCCACCAGGATTTTAACCCTGTCTGACTGATATCTGGGTGACTGTACGAGATGGCCAATGGACTAACAACTGGGGCCCCTGCTAAATGCATTACATCACTCCCTTACCCGTCTTGATCTGGATCATGGATCATTTAGTCGTACGGGTGAAGACACATGGAGCTACTAGTAGCAGCTACTTGTCATGGCTACAGAAACAGACAATGCTGATCATTTAGCGAGGTGACAGATGGGGGGATCAATTACCCTACAACAAATCTTCTTTGCAGCGGGCAACTAATCTCCCTGCAATGCCATCCCACCGGCAAGAATGTAAATCGCTGGTGGGATGGCATACGCGTCAATGTGATTTCTGGAAGTAGCCCGAAGTTTCCTTGAGAGGAAACTTTGGGCGACTTCCGGAAATTGTAGTGACGCATATGCCATCCCGCCATCGATTTACATTCTTGCCCGCGGCAACTAAGGGCTCTGGCACACGGGGAGATTAGTCGCCCGCGACAAATCTCCCTTGTCACAGGCGACTAATCTCCCCGAGTTGCCATGACCCGCCATCCCACCGGCGAACATGTAAGTCGCGGGCGGGATGGCGGGAAATCGCGCCGCCGTGTGTGCCATCCCGCCCGCGACTTACATGTTCGCCGGTGGGATGACGGGTCATGGCAACTCGGGGAGATTAGTCGCCCGTGACAAGGGAGATTTGTCGTGGGCGACTAATCTCCCCGTGTGCCAGAGCCCTAAGATTTATTGCGGGGTGACAAATCTCCCCGTCTGTCACCCCCCGTAGGGATGTGGAAGTTAGTCGCCCACAATAGTGAAGATTTATCAAGAGCGACTAATCTCTCTGTGTTCCAGCACCCTTCCTGCTAGTTGTCTCGTGTTTTAGCAGAGGCCATTCTCAGTATTGTCTATGGCAGGGTATTTTCTGGCGTCTAGTAGCTGTGAGAAGTAGCTGCTACTAGTAGCTCCATGTGTCTTCACCCTAAGGGCTCTGGCACACGGGGAGATTAGTCGCCTGCGACAAAACTCCCTGTTCGCGGGCGACTAATCTCCCCGAGTTGCCGCCAGTTGCCATCCCACCGGCAACAATGTAAGTCGCCAGTGGGATGGCACACGCGGCAGTGCGATTTCGGGAAATCGACGAAGTTGCCTCGCAAGGCTTTTTCGCCCATTTCCCGAAATCGCGCCGCCGCATGTGCCAGAGCCCTAAAGAAGGCACCAAAAAAAAAAATCCTGTATAAGAACTAACCCATTGTATTTTACACAGTTAGGGCTCTGGCACACGAGGAGATTTGTCACCTGCGTTTCTTCCCCAAGGCGCTTTAGCGACAAGTCGCCACGACAATACACACAAAGAGATTTCATGCGAGTTGAGCTCCAGGCAATCTGCTACCCATGGTACCACTCAACAGTTACCCCTCCCACATGTTTACTCAAGTCGCTCAGAAAAGGGTCAGTGTGCGATTTGAAACAGCAGGCGACTTGAAGTAGCCTCGTATGTTTTGACGCTGGTGATTTCCATTGGTTTAGCATTGGCGTCTTGTCGCCAAATCGCTGGCGACAAATCTCCTCATGTGCCAGAGCCCTTAAGGTGTTATCTGCTGTGTAGACATGCAAAACATGCACATACAACTATTTTTGCCCGCACACAGTACCAGTCCGTTATATATCAATGCATAAAATATTCAGCATTCAGTATTCTTTGGAATATGTTAGAAAAGGACCTTTGACAACTCTGTTTAATGCTTCAGTGGCCCTGTAACTTTGCTGAACAATAGCTCATTCTCACTGCTCATGTTAGTGGAGAAGAAACAGAGAGCTTATTTATTCTCAGTCAGGAGAGGACACATTGTGCTATTGTCTATATTTAAAGTCATGGCACTTCTGTGATATATATGTATTTATTATGTGGCCTTAAAGGGGGTGAATGCAGTTTTTGGCATTGTCTTCTGGGTATTGTGCTAAAAGGGGCACCTCTGTTGTCTGCCTGCAACCAAATGCTCTATGTATTGCGGCACACAGGGCAAAACCTGTTTATATCCAGTTCAACATAAAACTTGGCTCCTTGTTTTATCAACCAAAAAGAATGGCGGTAGGACTTGGGGCCAGCACTTGTAGCAGATTTCAACAGTGGATAAGAAATAATTTCCTGACATGTAGATACTTGTTGCATCAACAAGGTATGAAATTGGTAAATTAGTCTCGGGGCAATGCTACTTTCTACTGACTGCAGAGACGAATAGCCAGAATGACCGGCACAGTTTTGGTTACAAGTATTTATGTACACATACATATGGCTAAAATCCCACAGTATCTCAAATTAAGAAGTTGCATGTCATGCTGGGTAGCCACAACAACACTGTATAAATAAAGCCAATGCTTTTGTGACTTTCCCTTATGTGCGTAATCTCTTCCCATGCAATTTGCCGTTAGCTTCTACTTGTTTAAAGCAGTTAAAATAATGAATGCAAACATCCGATTGGGTGTTACAGATGTTGGGGCTTGGGTCACTAATGAATGTGCTTAACCTAATGTTATGATGTTTCTCTATCCAGAATCCTTCAGGGTGAACTCAAAAGACTGAAATGGCAGCACGCAGAAGCTGGAGAGGTTTCAGCGTTGGGGGAGGTATCTCCAGATGTAGGGGGCAATGGTGTGGGAGAAGCACAGAGTGAGGAGCTACTAAGTGAGGCAAGAATCTTACGGCATCACAAGAACCGCCTGGAGACTCGCATGCAGATACTGGAGGACCATAACAAGCAGCTTGAGTCTCAGCTACGCAGACTAAGGGAGCTGCTTCTTCAGGTAAGTACCTGCTGGTGGTTCAGTTATTATTCCCGGAAAAAAGGCCACAACTGAACATCACTTAGTTAAAAAGACACTGCTTGACTAAGGTGCAAGCCTTTGTGGCACGGAGACATTGTACTCACCAGGATGTTTCAGATATGGAAGCGGTGATCTGTGCTTTAATTACTAGCATACACTGATGTCATACTAAACCACAATAATAATAATGGGATAGGCCAAAATGATGAAATAAACCAATATACTGCCCAATCCTATATAATGCCACACCTTTTTAGGAAGCTTTGACTCTTTTCTTAATTAAAGTATTGCAAGTCAGCTGCTCTGTATGAATCACAATGTACTTAAAGAGATACTGACACGTGACAAAAATGTACCTATAATAGTCCCTGGTTGTGATTAACTGGGGTTGGCACTTTTGCTCATAAGTGCAAATTCTTTTTGCATCCAGACCTGTATCACTTAGGACAGGGGTCGGGAACCTTTTTGGCTGAGGGAGCCATAAACACCACATATTTTAAAATGTAATTCCGTGAGAGCCATACAATATGTTTGGCCGCGGATGCTGCGGGGCAAGGTAGGGTGGGTCCCAAAGATGCCTGATGCGGATGCGATGCAGAGGAGGGCGTGGCCTGCGCTCGGCGGATAGAAGACGTGTTCCGGCGAGCACAGGCCACGCACACCGTTATTTTTCCATGGAGTAGCTATATCACTGAAGACAACATGGTGTTTAGATATTATATATCACTAGAGTCTTTTGGTTTCAGCCAAACACAGATGAGGGGAAGCCCTCCTCTTCCTCGTCTTCCCCAGACTCACAAAGCAAGTGTCCAGCAGAAGGGAACGCTGGGACCCCAGACACGGAAGCAGCAGGTACGTATGTGAGCATTTCTGAAATATATGCATGAATCCTGGAAACAAACCAAGTAACTGAACTCTGTTGTATTATTTTATACATCCTTTTTGCTGGCATGCAGATATAGGGAGCTCCCTCTCAACTAGGACTTATTAAGATAGACACATTTATATAACCAAAGCAAAATATATCATCCTTTCTCCTACAGGTGTCTGTGGGACACAGGAAGCATAGGGGAATAGTATTCACCAGCAGGAGGCAGGACACTGGTAGAAAATAAGGAAGATCCTTTCTCCCTGCTGCTATAGCCCTCCCCACTACCTGATAGTGCTACTTTTATTAAGTGTCATCAGTAGGCAGGATAATGTCTCTCAATATCGGAGTTCTTTTCTGCAGCCCAGGGCCAGAACTAGGGGTAGGCAGAAGAGGCAACTGCCTAGGGCGCAATGATTGGGGAGAGCTACGCAATACGCAGGTACCTCTCCTGCCTGCCCCTACTTCTCACTTGATGCAAAGTGCTCCCTGCACGACCTCAGTGTGTACGTTCATGATCTTTTGCATGCATGCAGGAGCGAGGAGGTGGGAGTATGCAAGGCGACCAGTTGGGTTGCCTAGGGCAACCCCGGCTGTGGCCATATTCATTCTGGCACCAGGGACTGACTTAGAGAGTTCCATGCAGGAGTCTTTCTGATAAGGCTTGCCCCTACCTAGTGCTATCCCCATGTGAAATTTCTAAATTAAATATAAAATATATAAATATGAAATTAAATCTGATTGCACTTTTGAAAAACAGATTTCCATGCAGGATTCTGCTGGAGAACTTCTATTAACTGATGCATTTTGAATAAATGCATCAGAGTCCAGCTTTTAGCTTGGCGCTTCTCCACTGGCAAGACCAGTTAGGGGCACAAGCCATCAAGATCCAGTCAGACAGCTCCACCCTGGGGGACCTTATGACCTGTCACAGTAAATTACAAGGTGATGCAATTTAAAGCCCCGGTACTGCGAACCATTAGCGCTAGTGCCTGACGCTCTAGCAGTGACCTGGGACTTTGATCTGATGGCATATGTCTTTCCTCCACTGCCCTTGTTACCCAGGGTCATCAGAAAAATCAAACAGGAAAGGTCCACAGTGATTCTTGTAGCTCATCACTGGCCCAGAGAAGCATGGTTCTTTTGATTGTTGGAAGGGATGCTCCCTGGCTTCTGCCACAGATCCTTGGATCTTCTCACCAACAGCCATGACAACATGGCTGCTGAGTCGCTAGTTCTTACCCATTAGGGCCAGCAGCTGCAGTATCTGAAATTAATTTTGGTAAAAAGGTGCTGCAGGTCGCAGTCATTCAAACTGTGAGGCTGTGTTTCCACCTTCCCTATAAATTGTGGAACAGCTTTGATATGACCCCATGGTCCCTGTGTCCCACAGACACCTGTAAAAGAAAAGGGGATTTTGTGCTGTGTTACTCACTGTTAAATCCTTTTCTTTTCAAATGCTTGTGGGACACAGGGCTTCTTCCCAGGAAGCATTTTCTTCTCTGGATAGTTCTTCTCTCTTGGTAAATGATTTACATAGTTATTATTAATTGTTGTTGGTTGCCTCTCCGCTATACAAAACTAGCACTATCAGGAAGTGTGAAAGGTTATAGCAGCAGGGAGGAGGAGTCTTCTTCATCTAGTGTCCTACCTCCTGCCTGCTGCTGGATACTATATCCCATGTTCCCTGTGTCTCACAGATGTCTGAAGAGAAAAGGATTTAACAGTCAGTAACACAAAATCACCTTAGTATGCCATTGTGCCAAACAGCTTATGTAATAACATATCTTCCCTCCTTTTGCAGATGATGTGGAAAGTCGGACTAGAGAAGTGGGCTTGTGCTTAGAGGACATCATGGAGAAGCTCAGAAATGCCTTTCCCAATACCACAGGTATATATCCTTCAGTTTCACTACAAGATTTAACAGCAGAATACAACACTATGGTTTCCTTTTAGCCTACAGCTAGTTACTGTCTAGCAAGTCAATAATTCTGTCTGTCTAACTAGCATCTCAGTTCTAGTCCCATGGGTGCACAAGACTGCAGCATCAGGAGCACTATATGTATTTCTACAAGTTACAAGAATTCCATTTCAGATGTGATTTAAATACAAACTAACACACACTTCCCAAGCCTTTGTCCTGTCTTAATGCAGGGCACCCAAGCAATGCCCTTCTGCTAAAAACCAAAATGAAATGTATAAAATAGCAGGGAGGTGCTTTAATGTCTCCTGATGTTTGGCTGTCATTGCCATTTTGCAGCTCTGGTATTATTATGTCACACAGGATTCTACTTTGTGCTGGCACTTTAACCTCTATTGACTATAAGTTTCAATACTCAGGGGTTTTCAAAACAGAGTGGATATTGTGGCTCACCCTGAGGTTAAAATTCAATAGTGTGTTGCTATTGTGAATACTTTTGGAGCAGGGTATTCATTAGGACCATATTTCAGACTGCATACTGCTTCTTTAACAAAGGAAGTACAAGAGCTCTGTAGTGTATGCATACTGTATATTTTCAAAGGGGAACTAAACGCATAAAATGTATGGATGTAAATTTATGCAGAGTGCTCCTGAGCAACTTTGGAGTATACATGGATTTTCTACTTTTAGTGGGTTCTGAGACAAATATTACATTATCCAATCCCTTTCTTGAGGCAGGCACTGGCCGCCACCAATTCATGTTGCACGCATGGCCTCTCATATTTTTGCTCTGCCAAGTCAAATACTGTACATATGATTTTTTTCCTGCTGGGCTTATAAAAAATAAATCCCTCTTTTCCTAGCCCTTCAGGTCAGGTTCTCCAGTGAGCCCCAGTCTAACCCTGTTGACAGATGAAAGCCTTATGTTCTTCCCTACAGACATATTAACTTGATGTTCTCTTGTCTGCTTGCTATACAGATAGTGACATTGCTCATGTGAAATCCCATACACTGCCATTGTGACAGCGGTCTCCTGTAAAGAGTGATCATTGGAAAATAACGGTCACCTTTGAATAAGAAGGTTCAAAGCATCTCACTTTTGCAGCCACCAAAAAGGAGAGCCACCAACACGAATCCACTGCACAAGGGATAATCCAACTTGAACTGATGCAAACACCTGCTTTTCAGTGATCTCTCCCATTATCACCATAAAAGTATTTGCTCATCTAAACAAGAATGTCTGTGGGCAACAGCCTGGCCTCAGATTACTAATATTAAGCTTATTAAAATTGGTACTTAAGCAGCTCAGATACATTTACGTAGAACCTGATAGGCTACCGGTGACATCAGCTGTGGGCAGGAGATTGCTAGAAGGGTAAACGCCTCTATATAATAAATGCAGGGGGTTTAACAGAATTCCAGTTCCAAGCTATATGTTCCTTGTAGACAGTCAGCCCTTCTCTTGACTGGTTTGTGATAACACAAGGAATCGAGGGTTATCCCTTAGCATACTGCCACCAGTAACACTAGAAACGACTTACGGATTACGCTGGCCATATATGTATTGATGTATGGTGAATCTATTTACCATGGATGTCGGTTAGTTCATCTGGCTGCCCTAATTATAAATCTTATTTGCTGCCAAATGTTGCTATTGACAAAGAAGATGGCAAATAGCATCAGATCTTACCTAACATTTTAACAACTCTAAATTGCCTTTTTTCTTTCACTTGTAAAACTTATGACTAATTTTGTTTCTTTTCTGGAGGAAAATGAGAAAATGAGTATGTCTAACTGCATGTGTGCTTTGTTTCTTTCTGGCTAGGAGTATAATGAAGCAGTTTTCTGGATATATAAGTTTTAAATTGAGTGCACTCCCCACGAGGAAGCAGGACTACTGGGCATGCAATAGGAACCTTAGTTCTCCCGTTCAGGAAATGAAATATATAATGACATGCCAGAATCTTGTAACTAGGATAAGAAAAACGTTACCCTACTGAAAAACAGCATTCCCCATTGGGCAGTAACCCAACTCCTACTGCACAGATTGTGAGGTATCAAAATGGACTGGCTTTACATTTTGAAGCCCCCTACATATAAGCCTTTGGCAATGTCTCCTAAGTGGATGTTAATCAAAAGTGGTGACAGGTGGATAGGGCTATTTGACAACCTTTGCAAGCTTTAATATAGCATTGGCTGAAATGTGGCATTGCCCGTAGACTAGTGACTGGGCCTTTTGTCCACTAATGGGAAGACAGTGGGCAATAAAACATCCCTGTACATCTGTCACTACTCCAAATACTATTAAAAGTTAAGTGCCCTGCCTGCCAAGTACTGTGAAGCAATAGACAGACCTCATAGCCAAACTGCTTAAGTTCCCCATCACCATTCATTTAATAGTATTAGGAGCAGTAGCAGACTCACAGGGGGGTTTTGATGTCTGCTGTCCTCTGGAGGGCAGTGATGGTCAGAACCCCCCTTGTGCCTTTACCCGGAAAGTCAATTAAAGACATACAGATGTACATACAATAGAATAACATCTCTGGTTACTTCACAGATATCTTACACAATAATAAGTTATCCTGCCCCTATCATAGAGTTCATTGCGTGTAAATATGAGGCTACCCCGAAGGTGTTTCAAATGTAATTTTGAACTAAATATATTTAAACATGTAATTAGGCACTGTAACATACATTCTGCAGTGATAGCAGAGCAGAATAGAGTTCCAATAACATGTTTAATATGCTAATAATGGGCTAAGAGTGATAGTTGTATAATTTTCAGTATAGGAGGTGGAGTGCAGTGAGATGAGCTGAGGTTTAGTAAGGATTCATAGAATAGGTTTCCTGCAAGTGAATTTATAGGTATGGCTACAGTATGTCAGCAGGGGATATAAAACATAGGCTATTTAGGTGGGATGGGGAGGTGTGTACCGCTGGCTGGGGACCATAGACGCTTGTGTTTAGGTGAGACTGGGGGTTATGTTGTGGTATTCTGACTAGCTGCGGAAGAACTCATTATAAGCCTAACCAATAACAAACTCTCTTTGAAAGCCAATACAGTATTTTTAAAGATTAATAAAGCGGATTATCAAATGCCACAGCAGGTCTAATGTTTAAGCATTAAGTACCATTTTCTCTTACCGCTTGACAAGACATTTTCTAACTCAATATCAGTGTATCAAGCAACCCCAGATATTTATTCTGGCTGCCACAAGTGCCAGGCAATTCAGAGGTTCAGCATTTGCTCAGAGTCTGCAGAATGAGAGTGGCCTTTTAGGGAAAAATGTAGACAAATCTGAGATGCCATAGATAAATGTAGCTTTCAGGTCATTTCAGCTCATCATTTAGCATGCAGAAATTACATGTCATTTTTGTCAACAGTTGTTAAAGCAATATATGACAGTATAGAGAGTCATCCAAGTACTCAAAATAGACCCTGGCATTTCAGGTACACAGAGGCCAAGACAGCCCCCACCAGCCCAATATATAGTGACTGTCTATAGCATCTTACAGAAGCCCCTCTGAATCCACAGACCGGCCCTGAATACAGTCCTACCGGGAGCAGGCTCAGAAACTCCAGATGCCCCAGCATGCACCCACTGCTTTGGGTGAGAAAACTGCAGTATTTAGCTCTATTTCATGCACTCAGTGCATAGCCATTAATGGAAGGATCTTATCTAAGCAAACATCTGGATAGCAAAACTGTGCTCTTGTTGCTCACCACACATACAATGCTCAAACCTGGTGTTAAAGCTTCATATACGATATCAGGAGCATAGCTGAACTTTACAGGGGCTCTTTATGTACCCTAAAAGACACTTGCTTCACATAGGGGAGGTTCCTAAAGAACATAGGGGAGGTTCCTAAAGAAACTATAATAAAAAAAAATGGAAGAAAACAGTGCTAATCCAGTCACATTATTGTACATGAATTCCATTGGCACTGGAGTTAGAATTTTTTGGTTTGAACAAATAATCATGAAAATGAAGGTGTGGGGGTTGTGATTAATCGTTATTTAAGGAATTAGGAAGTATTACAAGTATGTTTCTTCGCACATTGTATCCTTGAAAATTGTCCGTCTTCCCAGTAGCAAGCTGCCTGATGTAAAAATGGGTTTCACCACAAAGAAGCTAATCACAAAATTATGGGTAACAAAGACTTTTATTTGGATGGAATAATAGGTGGAGAAAAACAGACATGACAAAGTGTAAAATAATCATTTACAGTTCATCTGTAGCTGCCAATATTCTTTTTTTTTTTTTTTAAAAAAAAAAAGCAAAGTGACACTGCCTTAACACTAATGTTACGAACAAGCCATTCGTAAATGTGCTTAGTTCACAATGGGCTCTAACTCAAACATTTGGGTTCACAATCTGACCATAGTTGTTTGTAGGCATCAAAATCTTCCATATTAAAGAAAACAGCTGTTAGATAACAAAGGCAAAATTCTAATGTTTTCTCCAGAAAAATCCCAGCAAAACGGATACTTGTATACTTGTATACTCATAGGGGCGCATTTACTAATCCACGAATCCGAATCCTGAATGGGAAAAAATCGGATTGTAAATGAAAATTTTGCACCTTTTTCGTCGCCGTCGCGTTTTTTTCGTATTTTGCACGATTTTTTCGTCGCCGTCACGACTTTATCGTATTTTGTGCTACTTTTTCGTCGCCGTTGCAATTTTTCTTATTGAGCAATTGTAAACAGCGGAAAAACCAATCCGATTTTTTCACGACGGTGACGAAAAAGTCGCGACAATTCGCGAAAAAGTCGCGACGGCGACGAAACGCATTCGGACGTTCGTGGATTAGTAAATGTGCCCCATAGTGTAACGCACTGTTGGACTGGAAACAAACAGCAGGCAAATAGGTTAAATTATGAATACTGGGGTTATAATCCTTGCACCTTGAACATTCCAGTAAAAACGAAAAAAAATCATACATGTAAGGTTCTTTTGCTTATTTGGACTTTCTGTATTGTACAGCAGGCATTTAGTCACAGCACAAACCATTACAGGATCTAAACATCCTCAAGCAGTCACGTTCGAATGGCCTAAAGTAAAATATCTGTTTGGATGTATAATTTTCAGCACAAACAAAATTAAGGGAGACCCAGTCCTCATTGTTTCCTAAATGGAAGGATTTCCTCTGAAAGTGAACATTCTGGAGGATGTGGTAAAAAGCAGTACATCTACAGCAGGGAGGCCAAGTCATAAATATCAAGGAAACCACATCGGAACCTCTTTATTTCTCTATTAGAGTCTCGAGCTGCTCCTGCAGGGATGTCAGCTAGGAAAGAGAAGAGATTATCACAAGGACTGGTGTAAAATAGGTACTGCTACATTTGGTACACTTTATCACCTCCCATTACCATATTAACATTATAATATATTTACAAAAATAAACCATATAAATGGTACATTTATAATGCCTCTGGCTACAGAAAAACGGGCATGCACAAAAGAATAGCTATATCAAACTATGGGATTTAGCAAGGCAATGACAGAATAATAATGCTTGTGTGAAAGGAGAGACTGTTCTACACTATCCTTTTCTTCTATCTACTCCAGTAAAGTTTTAAAAGCATGGGCCAGCTTTTGATTCTTCTGACATCAGCTGGATACTGGACAACTGTGTAGAGATGCTGGCCCATACAAATTCACTGGGGGCCCTAAGTCAACTAGGAAAAAACAAACAGCCTCAAACAGTCTCAAGATGCACAGTCTGTCATCTTCTATTTTCTGTCAGTAGCGTGACTGTATGCATTTTTGTCTGCTTTTGGGGATACACACTGAGAATTACTGCACTTGATAAGCAATAATTCTCAGTCTCCCTGCACACAGTTAGCAAATAACAATGTCGCCAATATACAGCCATACTGCAAAACACAAAACAATGGAAAAAACTTGGAACTATGTCACAGCATTCATTTTGTCCCTTAAATAAGATAAATCTAAGCAATGGGTCACAGACTATAAAGCCATAATACATACCTGTTGCTTTTCTCTTTCCTCCTGCTGCCTAAACTCATCCAACACAGCTTGTAAGCGAGTCTAAAATAAAGAAAGAAAGTTTGTGTGAAATAGCTGCATGGCCAGATACAATCATCAAACTTGTATCAACCCATCTATAATAATCAACCAAAAACAGAAAGAGTAACTACATTCACCATCTTTCACACAGAGGGAGTGTGCCCAGACCCCTAGACCCCCATGGCCATTGTTTACATCCATACTGTATACCCTACAATCTTTGTTTGCCTGTAACTTCCAGTTTCTGGTATGCATTAGTAGTCTTGCACAAGGAGTGTGCCCGGCCCTTCTACTTCATGTGTATTTGAACATTGTGCTCAACCATTTCTCTTGCAAGGAGTGAATGCCCAGGTTCTCATATGCCTGGAAAAAATTGCTCTTAGACACTTCTTACATAAACAGGAGCCCTATCCTGTCCATCCTACCCTATCTTGCATGCCTACATAAATGTCACACACACATATTGCTAAACATAAAATGACCATAGTTAAGCATTTACTGAATCCACTTATATACATTTTCTCTCTCACACAAGGCAACAGTGCTGCAATCATGTGTTACCTTCAGTGCTACATTTTCAACCTTCATTATAAGCTCTTCTTGTCTTTTTCTTCTTTCCTGTGTCTCTCGCAGTTTCTTTTGTAAATTTTCCAGCTGTTTCTGCATCTCCAGAACTGATACATAGGGAAATGGGATATCATTAAGATCAACTTCCCCATAAGTTCTGCATTCTTCTCTGGCTAAAATATTACTTTCACTATAAAAAAAACAAAAAAAAAAAAAACTTGTGCTCCGCTATACTCTCACCAATCTGGTTAGTGCCTCCCTTTTGACCATCCTGTCCTGCCCTCTGCTCCTCCTCAGTCTCCATGATATTAAGATCTTCTTCTTCCTGGCGTTCTCCCTCCTCTTCTTCTCCATCACTGCTACTACTGATGTCATTAAAGATCTGACGCAATTCTTCCCTCTCCACTGCTGGAAAGAGAGAGACATGTTGGGAAAGACAAGTTAGAGCTTAAGATGGAGGGAATAAGAATAATTTAAAAAAGCTAATTAAGAACATAAGAATATAAGCTCATATTTAATGGATGTTTGCAGAGGAATGTGGAGCAAAATAAAAAAGTGTGAAGAGGACCATAAAAGGGCTGGGTTTAGTTAGAAGAAAATCTAGCAGCAGGCAGCAGGTCAGATTGTTCCAGCACTGAATATCAGTGTGAATTAAAGATGGAGTAAGGCAGAAGGGCTGTGAGACACTGCAAAAAGTAAAGAGCATTGGAGTTATTACAAGGAGACAAGGAAGATGGAATAAGTGAAACAAAGCATTAATGGAGGAAAACGGATTTAAAGGTAAGAGGGGAGGAAGAAGTGATTTCTGTCATTTCTCTTTACTGAATTATTATTAGAAAAAAATCAATACTGGCGTTTGTAATAGTTTCATGACAGAACATGATCAATTCCCTGTGAATCCTTTCTTGGAATCAGAGATCTTTGGGGGGAGATGGATGCATGAAGAAAAGACACAAGATAAAAAACTCTGCAAACACTAAAGAAGCTTGGAATATCCTTTCCGATGAAATGTTCACTTCCATAGGCAGTCAGCTGCCTATGTATCATAGCAAGGGCAGCATGATACCACATATATTAAGAATCAAAGTATCCTCAGCTTCCCATGATAGGGTACATTGGTTTGCACAAGACCTAAAAGAGATTTACATTTATAAGCTGAAAAAAAATGTTATTTTTGGTAAGGACAAACTACCTGAAGAACCACGACCCTGTTTGATCCCAGACATCCCTGGGGAAACATCCAACCCAGTCAGATTCTCAGCTTCTTTTGATTCATCCTCAGCTATCACTTCCCATCCTAATGGTGGCAAGTCAAGGAAAGGATAAGATTCTCAAATATAAAGATATAAGTTTAAATCCAGAACAAAAAATGTTTCTCTCATCACAAAGCGATCACCATATGTTTTCTCCTGGGTAGCTGTTTATAAAAGGATACGCACACTAACTGCCTCAGCATCTGTGCTCAGAAGCCGTTTCACCTCCTTCTCCACATCTGGGGACTCAATATACTAAAAAGAAAAAACAAAGCTTAGGGGTTATCAAGAAGTATCAAGAAAAATGGAAGATGATGAATATGTAGGGAAGGAAGAAGAAACAGCACATCACACATTACGATATGCAACCCAAAGAGAAAGTGGTTCCCTCAATGCACCATGATATAACTACAGAATTACCTTCTTCTTTGCAGTTTTCCTGAACCGTCTCTTTCGCACATTCTTTAGAGGTGGTGTAACTGAAATAACATAAGGGGGGAAAAAATTGTGTGTGTCTTGTGTGCAGAGGAAGAGTGGTAGGAACAATTTCCCCCAAACTATGAAAGACAAACAGACTCACTTCCATGGTTCCAAATAAATTTCTTTTCTCTGTCCCTGTCCTTCTTCTTGCTGGCTTTTGGGTCACTAGTCCCAGTTGGCTCTTCAAGAGGTGGATAGAGGTCTCCATCAAGGGTACATACCAACATCTAGGAGAAAAAAAAAAAAGCAGACATTCATGCAACTACTGGAGTAATAAAAGAAATGGCCTGATTCACAGAATGTATTAATACGGAGGGTTACTTACTTGGAGCTACACAAAGACTACACATGTTGCCTCTTTTTGTTTCTCTGCAGTTACCCTATTCTAAATGCAGTAATGAGCATGTGACCTGTTTTCATTACTCATCTGGAGAAAGGGTACTTACTAGGCACTTTAAGGTAAAGGCAAAACAAAGCAGCAAATACCTGACAGATGTCGGCAGTCTTGTAGCAAGTCTTTTTGTCAATAGTTTTTAAACACTCCACTACACAGGGAATATCAACGAGTTTTGCAGCCAGTGGTACACGGTCAACACGTACAATTCCATGACGTCCATCAGCTGGGAACAGATCATAACTACATAGTAAGTTAAGATAAATAGAGGATTAAAGGAAAAAGAAAGGTAAAGTCACTTGGGGGTGCCAAAATGTTAGGCACCCCCAAGTGACTTTAACCGCCTACCTTTTACCCCAGGCTGGTGCCGCTGTCAGGAGAAAACAGCACCAGTCCGGGGTAGCTGTCGGCACTTCCTCCTTCCGGCTTCGCTGCGCGCGCATGCGCAGTAGAGTGAAAAGCCGAACTTAAACATTTAAGTCGGCTTTTTCGCTCTACTGTGCATGCCCGGCCACCGGCAGTTTAGGAAGCTGAAGGCGGAAGGAGGAAGTGCTGCGCTCCAGGTACCCCGGGCTGGTGCTATTTTCTCCGAACAGGGGCACCAGCCCGGGGTACAAGGTAAGCGGTTAAAGTCACTTGGGGGTGCCTAACATTTTGGCACCCCCAAGTGACTTTGCCTTTCCTTCTCCTTTAAGGGGCATGTTTACCAGGACTGTAGCAACCAATCAGATCTTTGCTTCTGATTTCTAACTTGTAGGCAAGTGTTTAAATCGAATTGCTAATTGATTGCAATCTACAGTCTTAGTAAACCATCATAAATTAGCAATCACTTCAAAGTTTAAAAACATGCAACAGGGTAAAGGCTCCTCCTGAGCCACTCTTTACATTTGTAATTATCAAGTGCAAATATGCTGCAGGGATTCCATTCCAGACCGATACTAACAATCTGTATTTCTTCTTTATTTTAATTATTTTCTATAATATACATAGGTATGTTGTAATCCAGTAATTGGACTGATTATAGTTAGACAGGATATATGTTTTTTTTATTTTCTCTAGACTGGCTAGAGCTCAAAAGATAACTAAAGCAATAGAGAATGTCCTCCATAAGTTAAATGCTTGTGCAATAGGGGTTGTGCTTGCCTCTTTTATTGGCTAGTGATAAGCAAGTTACTTGCTTTTCTCTTGCAGCTACAGTACACAGCTTAGAGACAGAGTTGTGTGACATTTGGATTAAAAAATCAAGGTAAAAACAAATCAGCAGTCCACTGAGAACCTCCCCCTTGCACCAGCTGCAGCCTGTTAGGCTGTGAGAAAAGAAGCAGCTACTCAGCGGACTGCTGATTTGCTTTTCAACTTGCTTTTAGGGACAGGAATTAGAATGAGACGTTACGTTCATTTTTAAATTTTGCCCTATTTAGTTAAAACAATCCCCCCCCACCCTCAATTTATATGGGAAAAATCTTGAATCTTTCACAGCCTCAGAAACTAGGCTGCTAAAATACTTACGATGCAACTCAACAGAAAGTCTGTCTTTTGTATTTACACTCCCAGACTGGACCATCCTCCTAACTGTTGAGGCATATTCCTAAATGAATAAAAAAAAAAAAAAAAAAAAAAAATAGAAGATGAGGAAAGAACCTGATCCAGTGACAGCTGTTAGTTAGTATTTAAAAATTCCCCTAATTCTTTTTGTGTTCCACCACTTGGGAAAGTGGCGACAGTCTGTCTGATGACTTGGTGGCTTCTGATAAGGGGGTTCCCAGGTTTATTGCTGACTCAACACGAGAGATTTTTTCATCCTACAGACCTTTGTCAAGTGCACACATACACCACTCAAGAGAGCACAGATTTACTGTGTGCCATCCCTAAACTTTCCAATGCATTTAATGTGGCACTAATGAAGCCTATTGTCAAATTAAGAGTTTAAGAAAAGTAATTTTAATCACAATCATCATTAAAAGTACCATGCAATCATTTAGGAGGAGCAATGGAAGCAGCTCTACATAGGATTCCTTGCTCGGATAGGTGTCATACTCACCTGTGGGAGTCGCAGGATAAACTGGCTCTCTAGTTCGTGTGGGGCATCATCTTTGCTCCTTGATGTCTTTTGTTCTATGGAAGGAATATGTAAAACTCAGAAGTCAGTTGGCCTTGTAGGCAGTAGGACTCATATAGAGGAAGTGTTGAAAAGTAAAGAAATTAATATTTACCAGCTCTTTCACTTTTCTAGATAGCGCACATATATACAAGAAAATTATGTTTATTTTCCTGTTAATATGGTATGAAAGTATACAAGTGCATGTATTTCTGCACATTACATTGTCTCTATATGTTAAAGGATATATTACTAGTAATAAATTAAAAGACTAAGAAATAGAAATTTTTAAGAGATGGTGTGTTAGGCAACCCCAGTGAATACATTAGCTTAACCCGAGTGTAGAAATGTGCCAATCACCAGACTTAAGTTATAATAAACAAAAAAGTCTAAATATTGGTGAAAATCAAAGCTTTTATTGTAAAAATAAAAAAAAATAAAGTTTCATGGAACCTGCCCCTTTATCAAACAAAAAAGTAAATGACAACACATTTGTTAGTGTCTACCTAAAGCTCCCCTCTTAAAGGTACATGTTATGCAATGTGCTGCAATCCCATACAGTAGGTATACATTAAATAAGAATCATTGGTATTCCTAGTGTAATACAAAAATCAGCCAAAAATCAGTAGTGTAGTCTACTTTCACATATTATTAAATAAATGCATATAGATTATACTCTTATTTTAATCCCCTAGAGTGAAGAGTCTGTAACGTGTGTATCCAAAATTTCTTCCTTTTCTGGAGATACAAGAATCTGTTGTTCTCCTACAATGGGGAAGAAACTTTCTAAATATAATAAAAATTCTGTACCATTTTTGAAATAACTAAGTTACTCTTCATTGTCTCCCACTCAGCATCTACCTGTCTTTATTCTCTGGACGTAGAGAGGCAGGATTTTTGAGTGAGCTCTAATACATATTTTAGGCAAAAGGATCACCTACCCCCCCCCCCCCCCCCCAAATGCTGTACAAGACTTAACTGTCAATCAAAATCAGAATCCTAATAAGTGTATAAAGAGAGAGAATAAAGAGAGAGAGAATAAAGAGAGAATGAAGAGAGACAGATGCTGGGAGAGTAAATTGATTATTTCAGACACAGTACAGAAGTTTTTAATTGATTACATCTAGAGATCTTCTTATTTCAATATGATGCAGCCTGTATTAAAATGTAATTTTTGCAATAGGTGCCCTTTAAGCACTTCAAGGTTGTTTAATATAATACAGGATTTAATGTATACAGAAGGTATTCATTTGTATTTTTACTATAGTGTAAAGAAAAAAGTTAGCAGTCGCTTAAACAACATTTATATTACTTGTGGAAGTCATGGCCAATCTGTCAGGAGAAGTCAGTAGTAGGGGGCAAAGAAATCTGTGGGTGGAAAAAAAACCATGAGATTAAATCTTGCACTTGGCCAATCGTCCATAAATTCTAACGACAGACCATTGTTATGACTACAGTAGGTCCCCAGAACGTTTAAGCCTTTTTTTTTTCTTTTTAAAAGACTGGCTGCACACAGATATTTTAGTGAGCTTGTGAGTGGGAATCAGTTTTGACAATCTGCTCCACAAATTTTAGTTGTTAAAAGAGGAATTCTTACACGCAATTTCTCTATTACAACCAAAGCCATTAAAGGAGTGGCATACAGACCAGCTTTAAAGTACTACTACTGTACGACTGTAAGCTCTACGGGGCAGGGACCTCCATCCTCTTGTGTCTTTGACTCTTAAAGGAGAAGGAAATCCTAAGTCACTTGGGGTGCCAAAATGTTAGGCACCCCCAAGTGACTTAAATCGCTTACCTTGTACCCCAGGCTGGTGCCCGTTAGGGAGAACAGCACCAGCACGGGGTAGCAGCGAGTGCATCCTTCTCCCGCGTTGGCGCGCTTGCGCATGCGCAGTAGAGTGAAAAGCTGAACTGTAACAACAAAGTTGGCTTTTCACTCTAATGCGCATGCGCCGGCCAAGGGATTTCACCGCAGAAAAAACACGGAAGAAGGAAGCGCTCGCTACAGGTACCCCGGGCTGGTGCAGTGTTCTCCTAACAGGGGCACAAGGTAAGCTATTTAAGTCACTTGGGGGTGCCTAACATTTTGGCACCCCCAAGTGACTTAGCCTTTCCTTCTCCTTTAATTTATTGCAACTGTATCTTGTATTAATTTATATTTATTGTTAGACTTTGTATTTATCTTAATAAGCCCGTTTGTATTAATGTATTCTCCTGTACAGCGCTGCGTACATAAGTAGCGCTTTATAAATAAAGATATACATACATACATACTAGAATATGCAGAGCTGCACAATTATACAATACAGAAAAGTGTAAACAGGGAGAACAAACACTGCAATAAATAAGTATAAAAATACATAACTGTGTCACTGGTAAGAGAGACAGAAGGAAGGCGGTCTCTGCCCTGCAGAGCTTACAGTCTGAGTGCGGTGGGGACTAGTGTTGCAGTCCCTGGAAATGACTGCCACCTATAAAGCTAAAGCTTGCTTCTTGTAGCTATGCAGCGTTATAAGGAGCACTACAGTCTCTATAGCCCACACCGGCACTGAGTATAATAAACTAATTTGTTCTTCGAATTCCCATCTGTGGGTTAAGAACAACTCCCAGTAACCCCCGGCGAAGACTCGGCCCATCACCTCGACGAACTACAGGTATTCTACTTACCGGAGGAGACCCGCTGCTCTCTAATTCATTGTGAAGTTACACCTATGGGAAATTCCTAGCCCACAGAGCACCAGATACCGGAAGTATGTGGAATAGAGCCGGACTCCTTTGCCTTCTGATTGGTTCACACTGCCCAGGACTACGGTGTCCATTATAGGTCAATTATCTAAAAATCCAAGTGCGTCCTGCTTTCTCCCACCTCCAAAATCTCTGAATTGCGCCTCCCCCTTCTAGTATTAATTTTGCACTTGAATTTGGACAATGTATGTCCTGAAATGGACACCGTACTTGGAGTTCGCTAACCAATTGGGTACCCAGCCAAAGTCTCTCACAAATGATTGCAGAGAATACGGAAGCTCGAAATAGAAATGAGAGTAGCAAGTGATGCTATGTATGTGTTACCGATAGGGGTGGTAGGGTCAGTCCCCGGAGAGTGTGTACTGTGGAACGGGCGGCTCTGCTAAGCGGTGGGTTTCTCCCTGCACCCTGTAAGTGAGAGGAGTAAGTGCCGCTGTGCATGCTGGGAGCTAAGTGGCAGACATTAGGGTCTCATACGTGTTAATGTATGTATGTACAACTATATTTATAAAGCGCCACAAGGGTACTCAGCGCTGTACAGTCTTACAGAATACAAAATTACACACAGGGAGGACGAGTGATATATATATATATATATATATACATATATGTATTTATTTATTATAAGTGCCATGTGGTATGAGACACAGTAGGAAGGAGGTCCCTGCCCCATAGAGCTTACAATCTGAGTATTAATAAAATTGCCATTGGTAGCTTCTGCTTTATTATGGTTCATCAGCACTGTAAGTCTTATGGGCAGGAGCATTAGAATCCTGTAGTGTTAGAAATACTAACTATTGGGAGTGAGAGCAAGTACACTAGTCAGTTATCGCTCATTTATACCAGGAAGTGATACGTCTCCTTACTTATTAAAGTTACAATGGCATGCTGTCATGGTAGGAAGGGTGGCACCGTAAGCTTCTCCAGAGGGGACTTACAGAAACTTACTGTATTTATATATAAAGTTTGAATTTAAATGTTATATATAAAATGGAACTGTTCCTTCTGCAAAATGCTTTACTTATTTGTGGCACTGTATGGATATACTTACAGGCATACATGAATGTCAGCTCTTGGGATAAAATAAAAGCAGATATTCATATTTACCTAAAATCTAAAATAAGCCGTGCTATAAAATTCTTTTCCAATGCAGGGTAGACACATTGACAATAGTGTGTATTCACACTGACTTGCTGAAGCTTGATCGAAACATTATACTTGATTTATTTGGGCAGTGCCCATAATTGGAAGGAGAATTTGCTGCTGGAAACCCAGTGGTACTCGCTAGGAAAAAGTAACGATTTATGTTTGACAGGTTCATATGGAGACTACTGGAAACCGCTATGACTTCTACATTGGACTGGCTCTAGCTCTTTCCTCCAGCATTTTCATTGGGAGCAGCTTTATTCTGAAAAAGAAGGGTCTCCTCAAACTCTGCAGTCGAGGACAACTCAGGGCAGGTGAGAATTGCCAGGTACTCCACCATTGCCTTTATCACTGATTTTATATCTTATTTCCCCCTGCCTACAAGTTCAGCCTGCAGTGTTTTTTAGTACATAACCAGAAGCTTTCCTTTGCTAACAGTTTTGTAGGAAACTGAAAAGTGATGGCGATATAACCTTTTATATCAGGATACTCTAAGTAAATAATTCTGTCTCTGCCTGGCAGGACATGGAGGGCATGCTTACCTCAAGGAGTGGCTGTGGTGGGCTGGTCTCTTGTCAAGTGAGTATATTTTCAGAATTCATTTAGCACACCTCTGATATTGCACTCACCTGACCTATCCTTTATTATCTGTTGTTTTGTAGTGGGACTGGGTGAAGCTGCTAACTTTGCTGCATATATATTTGCTCCTGCCACACTGGTGACTCCCCTGGGAGGATTGAGCGTGTTGGTGAGGTGAGAGAAATGGGAGACAACTGGATTATTGTGTGCTGGAACTCTTTTTTTCCATTCCCCTCTACCTCTTTCTCCCACCTCCCAATCTGGAAATTCTTACTTGCTTATACTACTATTAATACTCCCCCACCTCTATTCTCATCCATACCGCATAAGCATAAGATACCACCGACAATATTTATTGTAAAATACAGACAGATTTTCCTCCTTAAAAATCAGTAAATTATGACTGTGTATATTTTTTGATGTGTATTTGCATTAAACATGAGTAGGAATCTGCCATATTTCTCCACAGCGCGGTCCTTTCTTCTTATTTTCTTAATGAGTATTTAACCTCTCCTGCTAAGACTGGGTGTGCTCTGAGTATTTTGGGCTCCACTATTATGGTTCTCCATGCACCTCAGGAAGAGGAGGTATCAACACTGAGTGACATGGAAGTAAAACTGAAACAGCCAGGTAAGAGGATCACGCTGGTAGCACAGGTATCTTGCTATGCCATAAGGCTGTTTATTAATCTACGCTTATCATCATGTCAAGGCACTCGCAGATCCCATGGGCAGACGTATATAAAGGAAACCTTTACTGCATTACAAAAAACATTAGGTACAAACTACCCTACCATTATGTTTATTGTAATAAATTAAACTTTTTCTTTATATATGCCTACCTTGTGGGAGAGGGTGTGTGATTTTGTACCAATTCTTTATAGTAGTAAAGACACCTAGTTTTTGTCCATGAAAATGTCTTTGTCAAAGATACACCTAATAATAGAGGCTTCTTTGTTAGAGCTACCCTGATGAATCACACAGCCCACTCCTGAGAACACAAGGGCATCCTTGGTTTTTGGGTGACAGGAGTTACATCCCAGGCCAAGGAAACAGTAAGAGAGTATAATCAGAGCACTGAAGCCGTAGGAAGTACTTGCTGGAGATACTGAACCCTTGATAGAATTGCAAGTAACAGCTTAGCAAGTGCCATTTTAGCAAATTGCAAAATTAATGATTAACAGTTTTAAAATATATGTACTTTAATACTGGGAAGAGCTGGATTGTGAGATAGAAAGAGACTGCTCCTTCATTACCATTATTTTTTATATCACACCAGCAATTTCTGCAGCACTCTACAACAATTTAAAAACACAAGTTACAGAATAAAAATAGGCTTTAAATGTGGGGTTTGATTATACTTATTTTGAATGATTTAGACCTAACAGCGTAATAGCCTAATAGAGTGTTCATTTTTAGCTTCTCTGACTATATTTCTATGTAATTGCTGCTAAACTGCTTCTTTTTTTTCATTGAGAATAATGCAGCAGTTATTAATGTGGAATTGCCATTAAGCAGCTGTCCTTGCATGGCAGCCAATCTGCAGACAGTATATTCTTTTTTTTCTATTCCCTGTACCCTAGAGAATCCCCTATGTGCTTATAACAGGCTTCTTATAAATGTATTTCCATACTTTGTGTGGGACAGGTATATATACTAACTGTTTTTCTTTTTTTTCACATTCTATTCATTTTGGGTTTTTTTATATACGATATACATTTTTTGTTCTTTAGTTGTCAGGTTTGGAATTTGCAGATTGGCTTAAAAACCACAGAAATGGCAGTAGGGAAATATAGCAGTAAGGAAAAAGATTCCCTCCTGACTAAGCCAATTTGATATTGACACAATTTTTGTTCTGCAGCTCCCCAGGTTAGAATTTCATCTGCTATATGGTTGTTAGGGTCCGATTACACTACCAACCAGGGAGTGGCTTCGAATAAAATGATAAATGATAAAAGTAAATAAATAATAAATATACAGATATATACACAAAATGAAGACCAAGTAAAAAGTTGTTTAAA
This sequence comes from Xenopus tropicalis, assembly GCF_000004195.4. NCBI lineage: Eukaryota > Metazoa > Chordata > Amphibia > Anura > Pipidae > Xenopus > Xenopus tropicalis. The sequence goes on along the minus strand of NC_030684.2, from coordinate 37,689,857 downwards.
ATAGTACATTCTATAACATACTAAAGGTTAACTTAAAGATGAACAACCCATGTGATCAACAGCAGAATAAGTGACATATCTCTCTAATGAGGAATGCAGAATCCTAGCATGAAAAGGGGGGTTGTGTCCCTGATACAAATAAAGTGCAAGATGCATAGAGGCAGACAGGTTGCATCCATGCTGTGGCACATCATTCACCATTGCGGGTATAGCCCCCATTCAGTTAGCAGATGGTGACAGACAGTTATAATGTACCAGAATACTCTGCTCATCTGTACATACCAGTTCAGTTTCTTAGTGGATCCAGATAAAGGCAAAAAAAAAAAACCCAGAAAAATTTTATAGTTTGCCTCTGGCATCAATAACTATGTATCATTGCACCTCTTTGTATTTCTTTGTAGGTTTCCTGGCCTTTGTTTCCTGTGTGCTCCTGTTTTCATTCCTCCTTGCCCTGCTGGCTGCCCCCCGCTGGGGTCACAGTTATGTGCTAGTGTATGTACTTATCTGTTCCCTTGTGGGATCCCTTTCGGTGGCATGTGTGAAGGGGCTAGGTATAGCCATCCGTGGTCTCTTCTCTGGACTGCCAGTGTTTAAGGATCCACTTGGATGGGTGTTACTGCTGTGCCTGTGCATCTGCATCAGTGTCCAAATCCACTATCTCAACAGGTGAGCAATCCTTGTGGCATTCAACTTACACACACACACACTCCTCTCTGTGTATATACAGCCATATGTTTCGTTACACAGTATTCAGTTATCTGACAAGCAGAGTGACAGAACATGGGCAACAAGAGTCCAAGGGGCATCCTGCAAGTTTTCTCACTCTGCTTTCATAGCACCAGGGACAGTAAGTGTGTATTTGTTGTTGCCGTTTGTATTGGCATTGTACATTTGTAATTTGTATTGTGTCTCTTTCTTCCAGAGCCCTGGATGTGTTTACAGCCTCTCTGGTGACACCTATCTATTATGTGCTCTTCACATCCTCTGTTCTTGCTTGTTCTGCCATCCTGTTCCAAGAGTGGCAACACCTGAGTGCTGGCAGTGTGGTGGGGACAGTCAGTGGCTTTGTTACCATTGTATTGGGTGTATTCTTGCTCCATGCTTACCGGGATCTACCCCTGCCCCTCGCACTGCTCCCTCTCTACCTCAGAGACGGGGTGAGGAGAGGCACATTGGATTGGCAGGAGGTCTCCTCCCTCCGTGACGAGAGTGAATAAAGCCCTAAAGCTATTCAAGCCATCTTTACTAGCTAATACTAAAGCTATGTGGTTTTCCTGCTTTGACTGATGTAACCTTCAGTGCCATTTCTGAGGAAGGAATACAAACCCTTGCTGTTGGTTCCTTTATGGAATGTTTTTGTTACATTGCCACAATTGTGACAGATATATAATTCCCTCCATGTTCTTGTATGGCACTTTCAAAGATATTTTTTTAAGGTTTATTTCTATTAAAATGTCTAATTCTTGTTTCCTTTTTTAGGCTCCTTTCTGAAGCTATAATTATATTGTTAGTGCCAATTAAAATGGTATATTCTTCTGTAGTTGTTCATGCCTTTAAATACCTTATACAAAAAAATTCTAAACAGTGGTCCGTCCTGGAACATCAAATTGTTATATGATTCAAACTGATTAGAATGTGGAAATGTAGATGCCGAGTGTCTCACATTCTGTGACTGGCCAGCACTTCTTTTCAGCAACAGCTGCAGTGGCCCAGGCTACGTCCTGCTGGTTCCTGGGGGGTACCTAACTACTGACTACACCCCAAGTGATTTTATCTTAAATTATCATGCAGTCTAAAAGATATTTTCCTTTAGAAAAGGAATGGAACCAACCATACAATATGAAGTTAATGTAAATAAAAAAGGAATGTAAAAGTGTTTAGAAGACTCTTTTAAGCACTTTTGCAATATATATATATATATATATTTTTTTTTTTTTTTTATTTATTTATTTATTTATTTAAAAGCTACTAAACTGTTCTGAAACTAATATAATGAATTTTGTAACAATACAGACACCAGCTTGTCACTTTTCCAACTGCACAGTCAGGCAGAACATGTTAATGAGGAAAATAGACAACTGTTTTGATGTTGCTCTGGGCAGAATTGACATTTTGGTTTCTGATCACTTTCCTGAGCAGAGCAACATCAGTGCTGAGAAGATCACTGAGCAATTTTACATTCATTTTGAGGTTTAGATTTCATTTAAGTTGAACTATGGATAAACCTGGTGCAGTTGGCTTTACCTGTGTTAACAATCCACTAAACGTGTGTACAAAAACAGGACTTGCTTTCTAGCCTAGTTATGTGCCATTGGTTTTAACGTTGTAAGATCTATATTTGGGGTAATAAAAAGAGGATTCTGGGATCTATTTTTTATGCCAAATTTACTGAATAAATTGAAAAACAAAACGTATCTCTAGGATCATATTTAAGGAGCAGTTATATGGGCAGATCTCTGTTTACACTGTACAATTCTTTAATATATATTTTCCCAAACTGCATTTTCTTTCCAGAAAGACCTGGTGCATAAAACCATATTCACAGGGAAATACATGCTTGGCGATATACACAGACATACTGCTACTCATTTCTAGTAACAACACAGATACAACCATCCAGGAAAGGCAGCTTTTGTTCCATGAAACCTGCACTCCTTCATTTATTCTGTACTAACTGTATCATTTACATGAAAAATAAAATCTCTGTGCACATTCTGTACCCTGCACCAGAGTACTTGTGAATGGAATTTTACCATCCTCTTTCTCATCCAAATGGCACGGTTAGAAAAGGCATTCACTCCAGCCCACCCCAGTCTGTTATTTGGAACATGCCTCCATTGGTCTAGTAAGTGGACAAGTGTAGAGAGAGCTGCAGATAATCAGTTTGGTAATGCCTGAAGAAGTTCAATTCAGCCAAACTGGCTCTTGGATTAATGAAACTAGGACAGCCGATGGAAATATGTTCCCCTTAGTTGGACAGCCTTCTGGAAGGGTCACACCCCATGTTGGTTCTATGATAGAGGTCCGCTATTTATTCTGCCATGTTCTCAGAAAAGGAAACTCTAGATTTCTGTGTCTGCTCTAGCCTATTGAGGATGAACTGGCTGGTGTCTATGAACCTCTCCACACAATTCACAAAGCAGCCCTCGCTTCGTGCATCCATCTTGGGCCCCGGCTTTTCCATACACTTCTCCTGTATGCAAAGGAAAAGTTAGATGTCATTCAAATACCGGCATGGCAGGAGCAATGTGGGTGAAGATCATTATGAGTTCTACCAATGCAGGAACATGCCAGATTTTAAATATGGCTATGCCTTATCATTTACTACTTATTACTTGAATTATGATCAGTCATTGTGCTGATTGTATATAGGTACCTTAGGGGCTGTCACATACACACACACCCCCCCACTGGTGGAAATAAATCAAATACTGTGCTTGTCTGTAAGCAGGGACATAAATAACATCTGCCTGTCACTGAACACATGGCGTGGATTTTGAAATGGAATATGAAGCAGCCTCATGTGCACATATTGGATGTAATGCAATTTATGCCACTGCTTACATTGGCAGACTAATTACCACTTGCCTGTAAGTGGCACCAAGCTTACAGAGGAGATGGGCTGGAAATCAGCTCTCACAGGGTTAATTGTTCGACAGAAGGCACTGTGTCACTGTTACAGCCTTTGTACCGTTCAGGTACCTTCTAATGTCAGAGGGACCTGTATGTAATAAACAGGATTAAAATCAGTCTGAGTGTACTGGTGATATGGCTCAGATCAGATTGCCTGGGGGGGGGGGGTTAATGTAAACAATTTCACAAGTGTGTTGGACTTTTGGACCTGACACTGTCACACAGAGGCCCAGTATGAGACTCCTGCAGCTGCTGGAGGAAAAGAAAACAGCCTTTAATGCCAGGCAATTCTGTGTGTTTTATCCAAACAAACCTACTTTGCCAATATACACATATGAAAGGAAATGTATGTATGCATCTACTCAATATAATATATATTGCATAATATCTAGAACTGCTTAGAGCAAGGGAATCCTTATTCTAGCATCAATTTAGCTTATATCACACAGAAACATCAACCACTGGGGAAGTGGTATTTGGGCTTGCCTACAGTTGGCCACACTCCAACAACACCATGCACTGACCCCTTGGACACTAGGACAACCCCACTTTTGGCATCTTGTAATGTGATTTTAATACCTATAGGAGCAGACATATATTTATAGCTAGCCTGCTAGTGATACAATGGCTGCTTAGCCAATGTTAAAAGTTTAGCACAACATGAAAAGCCAGAAATAATTTCCACTGAGGAATGATGCAAGTTCTCACCTGAAATCTCTCCTGGGGATATTCAGGTTATGAACTGGCAGAAAATGCACCTGTTGGAACATTTATATATTTGTCTTATTCATTAGCTGCATTTTCAGGTGTGGAAATGAATGAAGGCCAAAATGTCTGCTTTCGTCCAATTTTCAATCCAGCTGCAAAATGAGCCAGTAAAACCTTCATGGTAACTTGGGAAAATATAGCTTTTGTTGTTAAGTTTTCATTTGGTGAAATCCATACAAATATTTAATGAATACAACCCTTTATGGCAATGTTTAAAACAGACACACCAAGAGCAGAACAGGCAGATCACTGGCAACTTTGGCTGCACCCAAATAAACAAATAGGAAATGCAGATGAGACATACAGATGCTCCATGGTCTGACACTGATCATATATATGTGTATATTCACTAGACCAGCTGGGTTTGCTAACACCTCTGCACCATTTGGCCCATTTTACTGGAAATCATTCATTTCTGCCAATTCTGTCATGTGACCAGCTTTAAAGATCACCTCTGCGCCTGCTCCCATCTTAGTAAATGCTGCATGCCTAGGGAACAGCAATAATCCCACGTTGCATAAATGTAAAGGTTTGTGTGCATAACAGGTACATGGGGGGAGAATAGTTACAGAAGTCCAATCAGTATATTTCTGTCAGGTTCTAGAAGGAAAGAGAGAAAGTGCGCTACATTTGTATAAAGTACTAAGCGGAGTATCAGTATCGGTATTTACCCAGCAGAGCTCAGTGAGCTGATGTACCAGTGTCTGGAATCGCTGTTTCTGGGTCTCAGCCTCGATGAACCTTTGCAGTTCTGGATCTGCCGCAGCCTCCATCGTGTACTATGCACACCGGCTTCCCGACCTTCACCTGACCCGGAACTAGAAAGCTGACAGTAGGGCGAGTTTCGTTTTCCTATTGGCCAAAGGGACCGCCATCTTGGTACTCCCATATTCAGCTGGTTCGCAGCCTGGAGTGGTGTATTTTATATACATGTATGTCAGACTAAGGCTAAAGTAGTTCAGACATTAAAATCAACTCTGTTAATTACAAATGATTCCATTGTTGGTACAAGAAGTGGTGATATATACTTATAGATAGGAGAACCTTGATTTTATATATATATACATCCATATTTATTTTTGGCTAAATATATATATATAAATATATATTTAGCCAAAAATAAATATATATATATATATATATATATATATATATAAACTTTTTTAGCCAGGCTGCAAATATTATGCCCATTTTCCAAAAAAAAACTTTTCTACAACATACTTTGGCCCTAAGTATGCCATGACACATAAGAATGGAAACTGGTTCAATCGTGTATTGGTTTCCTGTCAGTATCTGGAATTAGTTATGTCTGTGTAACAATAATACATTTATATTTATATCTAGCAGGCCTGACAGTTTTTGTGCACCTACATACCCAACCATGAGTAAGCTAATGTCAGATGGGATATTTTCCCTTTAATTTCACCTGGCCTTAGTCAGATTTACTTTTTTGGCCAAATTAGGAGATCAGAGTACAGACCACTTTCATATTATACTTATCCTTGCTAGTCTTTAGTCTTGAGAATGTAATAATATATGTGTTAATAAATGTGTAATGTGTAATAAATGTGGTAATCTGATTATTTTGCCAACAAAACATCTTGGCTGTTGCAAATAAAGGTTTGGATAATTTGTGTACCTTTATGTAGAATAGCTCTTCAGTATATCATTAAATAGTCCTGCACATGAAACTGAGCAGAGTAATGCCTTGTGCTAGCAGCACCATTTATTCTATATGCCCCCCCAAGCACAAAATGAGACACACACACATATATACATAGATTAGAAAACTGTAATGCATAAATCTTTCCTCAAGTACACTTTTCGGTCCCAGTGGGCATATAAACAGCATACACATTTTTTTTTTGTAGAATTCCAGTGTTTAGAAGAAACATTTTTGTTCTACAAGAAAGACAAAATGGTGGGGCAGTTTCCTAGTTGTTAGTTTAAATGGTGGATGATGGATGCCAAACATATTCTGGAGGCAAGAGAGAATCCATGCTCAGACAAAGAGATCTTTCCAAGAATGACAGAGAGAATATATTAGGCTTACAATAATGACAGAGGTTACACCCCTGTGCCAGTCTCATGTGGTATCAGCCAGTGCCAGTGTTTTTGGCACCTGATGAGTAGATGTGCCCACAAACTGTTGTTTGTTGCATGAAATAGCAAAATCAGTTATTTAAGGCAAATTCCCTGCATATTTTACTGTGTCTGTAAGCATTACCAGCAGCTCCCAGGTACAATCATATCTGTGATTTTCTAGTTTAGTGGTGTTGCACAGCTTCCATGGCTCTGACTGGCCCCAATAGAGGTCCTTAGCTCAAGAAATCCTTCATTGGTTTAACTAAAAGCTGTCTACGCACAGAAGCATCTGATTGTTTGGCTACCATTTGACCAAGCAAATCTTTGTAATGGTGGGTCAGATTAGAATGAGTCTAATTATTTTTTATCATTATTTTGCTCTCTGGCCAACAATTGGACTGCACAGGGGCCAGTGCAAAGCCATCAACTGCAGCCTTCATATCGAACTGCCCCCGATCAGATATTGTCTGGAGAGGCTTAGTCAGTTATTCTAAATCCTATGTTATGTGTAGGGTAATGCATCGATTATTCCCTTTATCGTATCATCCCTTCCCAGCCCCTCTCCTGTATTAAACTTGGCTGCGTGTGTCATACTAGCGGCGTCACACAGGAGCAAGCGGGCCATGGGCAGGATACCCTCAGGAAGCACCATGCATGCTGACTCCTCCAAGATTTTTTTGTGAGGGACCAAATGTTTTCTCCACCACTAATTTGCTATGGTCAAATGAGATAACATTAACAATAAAACACTGCAATAAACTAAAACAAATATCCAGTTTCTAAAAGTGGAAGCTTGCATGTTTGCTATCATTAAGTGCTTCAGTCTTTTGCCATCGAGGCAACAGGAGGGGCAGCACAGACAAACTACCATTGTATTCTTCTAGGTTCATATTGTGTGTGTGTGTAGGTATTTGTGTGCGAATGATAGGTATGTCTACCTGTGTGAGTGTGGATATGTATGTAGGTGTAGATAGGTAGCTATGTATTTGTGTGTAGGTAATGTTTGTGCGAATGTATGTAGTTGTGTGTGAATGTGTAGATAGGTGGGGTGTTTGTGTACGTAGATGGGTCATTATGTTTATGTGTGTGTATACACAATATGTGCGATTGTACTACTTTACAGTACAGGTATAGGACCCATTATCCAGAATGCTCGGGACCAAGGGTATTCCGGATAAGGGGTCTTTCTGTAATTTGGATCTCAATACCTTAAGTCTACTAAAAAATCAATAAAGCATTAATTAAACCCAATAGGATTGTTTTGCATCCAATAAGGATTAATTGTATCTTAGTTGGGATCAATTACAAGGAATGGTTTTATTTCTACATAGAAAAAGGAAATCACTTTTAACATTCTGAATTATTTGCTTATAATGGAGTCTATGGGAGACAGGCTTTCCGTAATTCGGAGCTTTCTGGATAACGGGTTTCCGGATAAGGGGTCCGATACCTGTACAATCAATTTTGAGGCAAGATTATCTAACATCTCTTTCTTAAGCTGGCCATACACAAGCAGATTTTGTCTCCGCCCTGCCAATTATCTTATCTTCTAACTGATCATTTTAATGAAGGATTCATCTTTCATTGTTTAATGATATGTGAGGAGACTTTTGTCGCTTCTTTGTCGTGTTGGTTGCAAAATCATACATTTAATAACTGATGAATATCGGTTTACTTTCACATTTAAACCAAGCCTTCAAATTAAAGGCATGCGTAGTGAATGTTCGTTTAACAATGATTATCTGATCATCCCATCCAGTGCGGCAAATTTCATTGTTTGACAAAAATTTTAAACCTGTGTGATCGGAAAAATGTGGTCGGAATCATAAATATTACAATTTGCACCCTATTAGTGTAAACATAAGTAGGCGATTTTATCGGATGGTCCTAAAATCATTTGATGTTTCACACAATAAGTGTATAAGTATTTTTTATTAACTTTATTCAGAATCACTGTGTTTTCTAACTGTTGGGTTTAAATTTTTTCAAAAGTATTTGCTCTTTTTGGTGCCAATTTACAAAGTTTGGTTAACTATAAGGCTTACAGCAGGTTTGCCAGAGTTACATTCCTTTGTAATTACCCTCAGTTTGAGGGGGTGGGGTTTGATTAGTTGACCTTAACAGACTGTTGAAATAGAACCACTGGCACTCCAGTGGAGCTTGCTCTGGTGGTAGGTGCTCTGTAAGTGATTGCTCTTTAAGTGGGGGCTCTATAAGTGGAGTTATAATCACAGGAGTAGGTGGGGGCTCTGTAAGTGGAGTTATAAACACAGGAGTTAGTGGGGGCTCTGTAAGTGGAGTTATAAACACAGGAGTTACAAACTAAGGGAGTTAAAACAAGGTAAAAAAAAAAAAAAAAAAATTTTTTTGTTTATTTAATAGCCTTTTTTCACCAATTTTTGTTTAACTGTTTCTGTAACTGGGAGAATGAGTGGCAGCAACATTGAAGGTATGACACAGTGCACAGCCTGCCGCATGTATGCAGTTGTGGAACAACAGTTCCAAAGTGCATACCTCTGTTGTGGATGTGAGCGAGTTGCCACTTTAGAGGCTCGCGTTAGAGCACTAGAGGAACAAGTTGCAACACTGCGTTCTATTGACAATCTTGAAAGAAGTCTCTTGCTAACTGAACAAGAACTAGCGGGGTCAGATAGTATGGGGGGAGGGGAGCAAGGAAAGGATGATAGGGCAGTAAGCTGGGTGACAGTTAGAAAATCGAGTGTGGGGAAAAGAAAAAGGGAGGCTGCTCCAGGGTTTGCGCATCCCAACAGATTTGCCAGATTGTGTGAAGAAGATGGGAGTGTGAACTCTGGACTGGCGGTTCTAGATGAGGCTGATCTCTCTAACAGCCGGGAGACCAGTTTCTCTAGTAGTGGTGGGGAGGAGAGCAGAGCTAGGCCTAAACAGATGGTGGTTATAGGGGATTCAATCATTAGGAAAGTGGACAGGGTAATCTGTCGAGCGGATCGCTTCAACCGGACAGTTTGCTGTCTTCCTGGTGCCAGGGTTCGGCATGTGGTTGATCGGGTCGACACATTATCGGGAGGGGCTGGGCATGACCCGGCTGTCTTGGTACATATCGGTACTAACGACAAAATGAACGGTAGGTGGGGGACCTTAAAGAGTGAGTTCAGGGATCTAGGCTCTAAAATTAAGCAAAGGTCCTCCAATGTCATTTTTTCGGAAATTTTGCCGGTGCCGCGTGCTAGTTTAGGGAGACAGCGGGAGCTTAGGGAGCTAAATGCGTGGCTAAAGTCTTGGTGTAGGAAGGAAGGGTTTGGGTTCCTAGAGCACTGGGCTGACTTTTCTTTGGGGTACAATCTATACAGCCCTGACGGATTGCACCTCAATGGAAGGGGGTCTACTGTGCTAGGGGAGAGAATGGTTAAGAGGCTGGAGGAGTGTTTAAACTAGACAAGGGGGGGTGGGTGAGCTAGATTCTTATGGGAGAGCTAGTGTAGATGGGGCAGTGGGACCAGTAAAGGGTTGTGGGGGAGGAGTGAGGGGGGCATATAGTTTATCAGATAAGGAGCTTCCATTGTTACAAGGGAAACAGACTAATTTTCACCTTAGCTCTAACTGTCCTTTAGCTAATGTAAGCTGTAGAGGAAGAAGTAGTAATCTCCGCTGCATGCTGGCTAATGCGCGTAGCTTGTCGGGAAAAATAGGGGAGCTGCAGGCTATTGCATGTATTGAAAATTATGACTTAATTGGTATCACTGAGACCTGGTGGGATGAAAAATGCGACTGGGCAGTGAATTTAAATGGGTATACGCTTTTTAGGAGGGACAGAGGGATTAAAAAGGGTGGAGGGGTTTGTCTTTATGTAAAGTCAGATTTAAAGCCATGTAATAAAGACATTACCAATGAAAACGTTGAATCTCTTTGGGTAGAAATTTCAGTAGGGCTGAAGGTCACAAAGAAAATGATCATTGGTGTATGCTATAAACCACCCCGTATAGATGAGGGGGATGAGTCCCAGCTACTTTTGCAAATGGAGGAGGCTTCAAAATTGGGTCAAGTTGTTATTATGGGGGACTTTAATTATCCGGACATTGACTGGAGTAATGGGGTGGCTAAGTCAGAAAAAGCTAGTAGGTTTGTAAATATGCTAAATGACAACTTTTTATTTCAGGTGGTTCAAGAACCTACTCGGAATGAGTCTATTTTGGACCTGGTAATATCTAATAATACTGAACTTATCTCTAACATTTGTGTGGGTGAGCATTTGGGGAACAGTGATCACAACATGGTCTCCTTTGAGATAATGCTACAGAGACAGCTCTATAAGGGAGTAACTAAAACGCTCAATTTTAGACGTGCAGACTTTGCCAGTTTAAGGGCATCTCTGCAATGTGTCAACTGGGAAAGGCTTTTCATGGGGTAAGACACAGAAGGAAAATGGAACATCTTTAAAACATTGCTTTGCAGGTATACACAACAGTATATTCCCCTTGTAAGCAAGGAGAGGCATCGCAAAGCAAAACCCTTATGGCTGAATAAAAGAGTTAAGGTCGAGGTTGGTAATAAAAAACGTGCTTTTAAAGCATTCAAGTTAGCTGGGACAGCGGAAACTTTCATCAGGTACAAGGAAGCAAATAAAGCATGCAAAAAAGCTATCAGGCAAGCTAAAATAGAGATGGAAAGGGATATTGCAGCTAGGAGTAAAAAGAATCCAAAATTATTTTTTAATTATGTGAATAGTAAAAAAATGAAGCAAGAAGGGGTGGGAACTTTATTATCACGGGGGGGTACGTTGGTTGATGAGAACGGGGAAAAAGCTGAAATTTTGAACTCTTATTTTTCATCTGTCTATACATCTGAGGAGCCAGATAATGAAGGCTTCCCTTTTAATATACCCAGTGCTAGTAATTTAGCTACTGGCGCATGGGTCACTCAGGAGGAAATTCAAAAGAGACTTGAACATGTAAAGGTAAACAAAGGTCCAGGACCGGATGGGATTCATCCCAGGGTATTAAATGAGCTGAGCGCTGTGATTGCCAAGCCTCTTCACATAATTTTTCAGGATTCGTTGAGGTTTGGCATGGTGCCGAGAGACTGGCGGATTGCTAATGTGGTGCCGTTATTTAAAAAGGGATCTCGTTCTCAGCCTGAAAACTATAGGCCTGTTAGTCTGACATCAGTAGTAGGAAAGCTTCTGGAAGGGGTAATAAGGGATAGGATAGTTGAATACATTGCAGTTCACAATACTATTAGTTTGTGCCAGCATGGTTTTATGCGTAACAGATCTTGCCAGACTAATTTAGTTGCCTTTTATGAGGAGGTGAGCAGGAACCTTGATGCTGGAATGGCAGTTGATGTCATCTACTTAGATTTTGCTAAAGCGTTTGATACAGTACCTCACAGAAGGTTAATGATCAAATTGAGGAATATTGGCCTAGAACATAATATTTGTAATTGGATAGAAAACTGGCTGAAGGATAGAGTACAAAGAGTGGTGGTAAATGGAACATTTTCTAATTGGGCCAGTGTGGTTAGTGGAGTACCGCAGGGGTCAGTCCTTGGTCCTTTGCTTTTTAACTTGTTTATTAATGACCTGGAGGTGGGCATAGACAGTACTGTTTCTATTTTTGCTGATGACACTAAATTGTGCAAAACTATAAGTTCCATGCAGGATGCTGCCGCTTTGCAGAGCGATTTGACAAAATTGGAAAACTGGGCAGCAAACTGGAAAATGAGGTTCAATGTTGACAAGTGCAAAGTTATGCACTTTGGTAGGAATAATATAAACGCAAACTATCTACTGAATGGTAGTGTGTTGGGGGCATCCTTAATGGAGAAGGATCTAGGGGTTTTTGTAGATCACAAGTTGTCTAATTCCAGGCAGTGTCATTCTGTGGCTACTACAGCAAATAAAGTGCTGTCTTGTATAAAAAAGGGCATTGACTCAAGGGATGAGAACATATTTTTGCCGCTTTATAGGTCCCTGGTAAGGCCTCACCTTGAGTATGCAGTGCAGTTTTGGGCTCCAGTCCTTAAGAAGGATATTAATGAGCTGGAGAGAGTGCAGAGACGTGCAACTAAACTGGTAAAGGGGATGGAAGATTTAAGCTATGAGGTTAGACTGTCGAGGTTGGGGTTGTTTTCTCTGGAAAAGAGGCGCTTGCGAGGGGACATGATTACTCTGTACAAGTACATTAGAGGGGATTATAGGCAGTTGGGGGATGTTCTTTTTTCCCATAAAAACAATCAGCGCACCAGAGGTCACCCCTATAGATTAGAGGAACAGAGCTTCCATTTGAAGCAGCGTAGGTGGTTTTTCACGGTGAGGGCAGTGAGGCTGTGGAATGCCCTTCCTAGTGATGTGGTAATGGCAGACTCTGTTAATGCCTTTAAGAGGGGCCTGGATGAGTTTTTGAACAAGCAGAATATCCAAGGCTATTGTGATACTAATATCTACAGTTAGTATTACTGGTTGTATATATATAGTTTATGTATGTGAGTGTATAGATTGGTTAGTATAGGTTGTGTGCTGGGTTTACTCGGATGGGTTGAACTTGATGGACAATGGTCTTTTTTCAACCCTATGTAACTATGTAACTATGTAACTATGTAACAACGAAATCTGCCCGTGCATGGCCACCTTTACACCTAATTGCAGTATCTTCTTCACATATGAAGTACATTTCATTTTATTACTGCACTTAAGGAGCATGGAATTTACAAGATAGTCATATACAAGTTATCAATGCTGTGTTAGGCCAGTGTTCCTCAGCCTTGGCTTGGTAGAGGGTTCATTTTCAGGAGTCCTCCAGAACTTCCAAGATGGTATTATGTAGAATTCGGAAGGTTGGTCTGTCATCAGCTTTCTGCACAAATATAAAAAAGTCATAGGAAATGTAGTTCATAGAACATCTAAAATATCAGAAATAAGGCTGTAATGGCACCATTTTATGAATGTACATATAGCCTATTTGATATAAGATTACTAGAGAGTACTGATGATTCTCGCGTCACTCCAACACTGATGTGTTAATTTTCATGTCAGTGTTGGATTGGAGTGTTTGGGACACACATTTGTCTGTCATCCATGCCTCCCTCCAGCCACAAAGGCCCCCATCTTGTGAACCCTACCCCCCACCCCCCATGATCCTCTGCATCACTCCTCTGCATACCTCTTCTTGCAGGATTTCTTGGGTGTCCCGCCTGCCCAGTCTGACCCTGGCTACTGCAACTTCCAAATGCAAAGGCAGTTTCTATTTCTACAATTAGATTTTTAGTTAATGTTTAATTTAAAATTTGTCTCACCTCTGCCCAGCAACTGACCATGATGCTGTACACTCTATCTGTGGCATTTTGGGGTCTGTACAGACGGACACCCCTTGTTATCTGTTCCACAATTTCATTATTAGTGAATCTGTCATATGGCATCCTTCCAAGAGTAAACACTTCCCACATTAAGACCCCTGGGGCGAGAAATGTAAGATAGAAACTTAACTGTTATTTCCATAAGATAAAACACAACACAAATGAATATTTTAACGCTAAAGGATGTTTATGTGGAATGGAAATAAACACCATAATTAGATCTTAATTAGATGAAGAGGGAATGATTATTGCAGGGATATAACTATAAAAAGTGTAAAAATAATATGTCCACACAGAGCTTCTAATAGCAGCTACTTTTTCACGACTACTAAACTACAGAAAATACCCTGCCATAGAAAATACTGAGAATTGCGTCTTGAAAAACACACATAGTGACAGTTATCAGTAAATTAACATTGTCTATTTTTGTAGCCACAACTAGTAGCTGCTACTAGTAGCTTTTTCATCAAGACTGAAACTGTAAGCTGAGGCACCTTAACATAGGCTAAAAGAAATATTAAGGGTAAAAAAAAATTGGACGTAACCTTTTCCATGCCAGTGCTCTTTGATATAACCAGTAAATGCATATGGCAAAATAGATCAAAGAGAAACCAAGAGCGTCTAGTGGCACAACAGATTTTATAGTAGGACTGGCTGTAAAAGGCCAAAAGATACACAAACTATTTTGAACATGTGTATTTGGTTGGGGAGGAATTATTAAAAAATAATTATAGGGCTTCTGCACTTTTAGTTATGACAATGGATGATGGTTTATATTAGCAGCTATACAGGTAATGAAACCTATTATCCTGAATGCTCGTAGATAAGGGATATCCATACCTTAAGTCTGCTAAAAAAAAATAACATATTAAATAAAACCAATAGGATTGTCATCAATATAGATTCATGCATCTTAGCTAGGATCAAGTTTAAAGCACTGTTTTATTATGACAGAGAAATGGGGAATGATGGGGTGGCATAAGCGGCGCCGCGATTTGTCGAAGTCGCCGAAGTTGCTTGAGAGGAATATGCCATCCCACTGGTGATTTAGATTCCAGCCAGTGGGATGGCATTGCGGGGAGATTAGTCGCCTGCGACAATAGAGATTTGTCACGGCGCGACTAATCTCCCCATGTGTCACGGCCCTAAAGTGTTTCTGGATAAGGGAACCAATACCATTAAGAGTTTGAGCTGTAATTAGCCTGATATGCTATGATGGCAAGAAATAAAAACAGAATACATTAAAGGAGAAGGAAAGGCTAGTAAAGAGTTAATCTCAAACTGCAGGCATACCTTCAGTTGTCTCAATAGTGCCCTTAAAGGAGAAGGAAAGTCAAAGTTACTTGGGGGTGCCAAAATGTTAGGCACTGCCAAGTGACTTCAATAGCCTACCTTGTACCCCAGGCTGGTGCCCCTGTTGGGAGAGAACAGCACCAGCCCGGGGTAGCTGCCATCGTTTCCTGCTTCCTGGTTCGCTGTGCGCGCATGCGCAGTAGAGCGAAAAGCTGAGCTTTAACAGAGAAGTCGGCGTTTCACTCTACTGCGCATGCGCCTGTCCCAGACAAACAGCAGCAGCGCGAGTAGGAAGGAGGAAGCGCATCGCTACAGGTACCCCGGGCTGGTGCTGTTTTCTCCTAACAGGGGCACCAGCCCAGGGTACAAGGTAGGCGATTAAAGTCACTTGGGGGTGCCTAACATTTTGGCCTTTCCTTCTCCTTTAAGTCTCCCCATATTTCACCTGTTCAGAAGATCTTAAAGAAACAAGAATAAAAAACACCGAGCTGGATAAAGAGGATTCCCATAATGCATCGCTTCTGCATTGACTATTTGACCGGGACACTCTAGGTGGTGCATGCGCATTGCTGGATTTTAGTGAGAGAAGCCGGCGTGCTCCCCTCTGTGACACACAGCGAAGCGCAGAAGCAGGCAAGCGGGGAGCGAGCGGCGGGGTGCGAGCGGGGGTGTTGCGGGGGGGGGGTTGATCGCCACAGGGGGGGTAGGGGGCTGGCGGGGGCGAGCGGGGGTGTTTGATCACGGGGGAGGGGGGTGCGAGGGGGGAATCCAGGAATCCAAGATGGCGGCCGTGACAGGCTGCAAATACACTTAAGTTACAAGCAAATTTTTGGGAGATGTGACCATTATTTTAAAAAACAAATTTGGCGGTTTACTTTGGGCAAGGGAGCTCTACACTATATTAAGGGGTACAGTAGTAGCCTTTCCTTGCTCTTTAATAGAGAAGATATGAGTGTGACTCACCAAATGACCACACATCAGACTTGCTACTGAACCTGCAGTACAGAAGAACCTCTGGAGATGACCAGCGGACAGGAAACTTAGAACCCAAAGAACTTGTATATTCATCATCTAGAACATATCTGCAACAAAATCAGAGATCATCTCATGTCTGGGATTGAAGAAGTCTCAGTATTGGCAGAAAGGGGGGAAAATGACAGAAATGTTACCTTGAAAGACCGAAATCAGAAACCTTTACTATTCCATCTGCAGCAACTAAGCAATTTCTTGCAGCCTAAGGAGAAAAAACAAGATTATGGGGAGATTTGTCAATATTCAAGTTTGCACTGATTTTAGCACTAAAAGTAGAAAAAACCTGAAAACTTGAATGTAAAACTTCACATCTAAAAGCTTGCGAGTTTATATAGAAGTCAATGGCAGTTGTCCTGGGCAAAGTCAACCATATTTTCAATTTGAGATATTCCAGTTTTTAGAGTTTTATTTGAGTTTGCAAACTCACAAATTCAAGATATACAAAACAAATTTTCCTTATTAATAAATAAGCGAGCATTCGATATGCGAGTTTATTTGAATTAGAAAAACAATCTTGAATTAACAAACTTGAAAATTGATAAATATAAGTCTGGGCTGCCCAACAGGCGACTCATATGTGGTTCTCACCAAGTCACGGTGCAGATATTGCTTCGATTCAAGATATGTCATTGCTGCGCAGACATCACTGCACATGGATAGCAGATCTCCCTGAGAGACCCTCCCACGCAGATCCTTCAGGTAATTGAGCAGGCAGCCGTTCGACAGGAACTCGGTAATTATAAAAATAGGACGCTGCTTAGTACAGACACCGTACAACTGCACCAGATTTTGATGGGACAACTTCCTTAAGAGACAGATAAGAACATAAGAACATGTAAATTAGAAAAGTGCTCAGAGACTTAGACAAAGTGTAAATGTATTTAAATCATTAAGAATTATGAAAAAACAAGGAAGAGCAACGCATACAATTATTCAGCTAAAACTTACATCATACATTTGGCCTCTTCTATGAATTCATCTTCAGACATGGAACCCTCTTTAATCATCTTAATAGCCACATCATGCTGACCTCTCCACTTTCCGTACTTTACCACCCCAAACTGCCCATTGCCTAACTCCTTCAGGAATGTCAGGTCCTTTGGGTCAATCTCCCATGAGCCTTTAAAAAACGTGTAAGAGAGAGAAACACAAGATCTAAATGCACGTGCCCCATTAAGTCCTTTGGTCTATTTAAAATCTCTAATATTTTTACTTTATGCAATTTATGATGGGTTGGTTCCATTATCTGTACCATACTGCATTCATTGAGCAGCTTTCCTCCCACAACATTCGCTCCATCACTATAACTATTGAGTGTGCATAGACCCCAGTTTCTTACCATAGCCAAGGCCTGCTGTGGAAGGAGCAGTTTTTCTCAAAGAGCAGACAGGATATTTCAACCTTGATATTAGGCCTAGATGTAATGTAATAAGAACAAACATGTATAGCCTTAATATGTTTACTTTTACTATTATATGAAAACAGTTTTACCCACTATCTCCTTAAAGGGGAAAGTCACATTGGAATTACATTTTAGTATGTTACAAACAAACCCATTCTAAATAGGGGCCCTTTCCTGTTTATATTCAACACTAACTTGCTAACTGCTACCTTGTTGCCTGCCTTTGTTGCATAATTGCACTAAAAAGCTATATATAAATGTGAAGTGAAATTGTATGTGACTTACCCCTTTTTATTATCTTACAAATTCATCTAATGATCACTCACATAGCTATCTGCCTTCTGTCCTTGTGTAACCATTTAAACTTGCCAAGTGGACCTAACAATGGAAGAATGGGCACATTATCCCTGGGTGTGTCACCTGCAGCATTGTGTTGATGATATGTGATCAGTTCTGGTATTGAGGAATACAGATGTTTCTCTGCCAAATAATATTGATTTCCAGGCGCCTCACACACCACATAATGGCGTATAATACCTTCCCTGCAATTGTAAGGGGGAGACATTATATAGCACAATAGCATACACTGTGTGAAAGAGCTATATTCATATAAATGTCTGTGTGTGAAACCTTAAACATCTCTCACCCAGATGATTTTGCATATACGGATACAGTGTACTTTCCGGCCTTGCTGGAATCTCTCACGATAAAGCCACCTTCTTTATCCTGAAACACAGGAGTCCATGAGGAAGCCCTTTAACAGGAAACCTTATACCACATAGGAGGCGTAGAGCCTACTGCAGCTAAAACTATACATTTTATTAATATTTTGAAAAATGCATAGGCTTAAAAAATTGTGTTGTTGGGCTATAAATAAATTTCACACTCACTGCTGAAGGCTGAGTCTGCTGCTGCTGAGTCAAAATAATGTACAACTGTAAAAGACTTAAGGTGGCCATATACAAGCCGATTCTAGCTGCCGATTTCAGTCCCTTGGACCGATTCGGCAGCTTACCGGCCCGTGTAGGGGCAGCAACGGCGGGCCTGCCCATCCACATCTGGCCTGAAATCGTCCAGATATCGATTGGCAGGTTAAAAAATTCAGTCGGATTGAGGACCGCATCGGCTCGTTGATGTGGTCCCTGAACTGACTGCACCCATTACTGTCGTTATAATTCGATCTTTTGGCCCCAGGGCCAAACGACCGAATTAGCCTAAATAAAGGTGGCCATACACGTCAAGATCCGCTCGCTTGGCGGGGTCGCCAAGCAAGCGGATCTTCTCCCGATATCCCCACCTACGGGTGGGCGATATCGGGAGAAGATACGCTCACTTGGCGACCCCGCCAAGCGAGCGGATCTTGACGTGTATGGCCACCTTTAGTCATTGTTGGGGTCCTGAAAACCAATATTTACCATAGTTCAGCATGCCCAGGAGGGAGGAAAATGTAATAAGTGTACCGGGCTCCAGCTAGCGCAAAGGTATTTAGGCACTTACACAGGGCTGCAATGCAGCAATTGTAGTAAAGGGGAATGCAAAACATCCTTTTTAAAATTAAACAGAAAAAAATGAAGCAAATATGTCTGCAGAGTCCCCTTTACGTTGTACAGAATTTGGCTATGCTAGGGATTATACTGTACATTGCCACTTTTAACTGCAAATGTGGTGAAAGACAGACCTGACATACAGTGGTATTTGATCACGTCAACTTTCTTCTAATTCCACCTCTTTCTCTAAAAATCCTGATCATATATCCCTCACACCCCCACCAAATGCTTCTCCTATTACTAATCTTTCCCTTTAGTTACTATAACTTAGCTACACCAATATTGCCTTCTTTGTAACCTCTTATTGTTCTGTACTTTTCCCCACAGATCCCCTTACTGCCCACTTTATTCACCTCTGCTCGTAGCAGTTTTTCAGCCTGACTTCTTGTCATGTTTTTGGAGTACCACCTAGAGGGAGAAAAGAGAAGTATGGCACAAGTTTGTTTTTAAAGTCTTTTTTATTGCAAAAACATAGAAAGTACATTATCAGGAAAAACACAGAAGAAATACAGAAGTATACAGATGTATATTCACTTTAAAAAAAAACTCTTCTATTGTTCCTGGGTTAGTAAATAGCATAATGCTACAGATCATTGACCTCTGACAACAATGAGAAGTGATATGACAGGATATTTGAGCCATTATCCTTTAGAGCAGCGCTGTCCAACTACTGTGGTACTGAGGGACGTAATTTTTCTGACCTACATTGCGGAGGGCAGATAATGGAAGCCAATTTTGACCACTCCCCTTTTAAACCACACCCACTTCAAACCACACCCATGTTACCAAAAGAGCTTTTAAAACCATACCCACATTAATGGTGGTAGTGCAGCAAAACCCAAATGCTTGGTGCTCACTGCAGGGATATCACCCTTCATTAATAAGTGAAAGAATTATATCATGTCATATTTAGAGACACCCATAAATCCATAAATCTCCTTCTCCCCTGTGGATAGCACAGCAACCCCCAGCACATAATTACACACCTTAGGGACCATATAATAACTATTTCCAAATGCTAACATACAAACCCCTGCCAGGTTCACCTCCAACAGGCAGCATAAGACAAGCAGAGTATGGCATACACAGGCAGCATAGGGAAGACAGAGTATGGCACATACAGGCAGCATAGGGCAGGCAGAGTATGGCACATACAGGCAGGGTAAGGCAGGCAGAGTACTGCCTGTGTGTGCCATACTCTGCCTGCCCTACCCTGCATGTGTGCCATACTCTTCCTGCCCTACCCTGCCTATGTGTGCCATACTCTGCCTGCCCAATGCTGCCTGTGTGTGCCATATTCTGCCTTCCCTATGCTGCCTGTGTGTGCCATACTCTGCCTATCTTATGCTGCCTGTGTGTGTGCCATACTCTGCCTGGACTATGCTGCCTGTGTGTGATATACTATGCCTGCCCTATGTGCCTGTGTGTTTCATACTCTGCCTGCCCTATGCTGCCTGTGTGTGCCATACTCTGCCTGCCCTATGCTGCCTGTGTGTGCCATACTCTGCCTGCCCTATGCTGCCTGTGTGTGCCATACTCTGCCTGCCCTATGCTCCCTATGTGTGCCATACTCTGCCTACCCTATACTGCCTGTGTGTGCCATACTGCCTGCCATATGCTGCCTGTGTATGCCATACTCTGACTGCCCTATGCTGCCTGTGTGTGCCATACTGCCTGGCATATGCTGCCTGTGTATGGCATACACACAGGCAGCATAGGGCAAGGCAGTACATACAGTGACACAATGCTGGCACTGCTTCTACAGTCTGAGGTGTGAACAGGTGAACAATGTGGGTGATAACAGTCTGGGCCTGAGGTGTGAACAATGCAGGGGGTGAATAATGTAGGGATTAAAAGGTGTTAAGAGTACAGGGGATTACATGTTTAAACAATACAGCGAGTTTACATCCTGAACCTGAGGTGTGACCATGCAGGGGGCCAGTAAATCTCACTACTGACACCATTTAAAGCTTACACAAAGGTAAGCAGTCAGAGCAGCCAGACAGGTGGGGGACCACACAGAGGGGGGCTGTGGCATGCGGGACGCCAGTTGGACAGCACAGCTTTAGAGGAACTCTGTATATGCATAAAACACCATACCATACCCCATACTGTACTCACTCATATATTTCCAGTGGATCTTGAGCTTCTGTAACATAATTACCAGGTATGTATCCTTCCAGCCTAAGAGAGATGTACACACATTTCTTATCACAATACAACAAAGGTTCATTGCTGTTACATATAGAAATGGTTAATCAGACAATTAAGAAAAAAATTGTACATTTCTCAGGGCAATGACTACACAATACAATGACTAAATATAACACAAGCGACGCAACTTTTTTTATGTGAATTGCAAAACAGGACAGATTCGCACATCACTATTAGTAAATGGTCCCCCAAATATTGCCCATCCTTACACCATAGGGTTGATTCACTTTTTTGCGTCATTAAAATTGACGCAAAAAAAGCATGATTCGTTAAAGTATTATCGCATGCGTTACATTTCGCGCTACCGCATGCCTTCATTTTACCGCATTGCGTTAATTCTCACACAGAAATAATACTAACGCATGATTCACAAACACTTAGATACGCTAAATATCGCATTAGTCCATACGAAAAATAACACCTACTTGGGGCAGGCGGTAATTATAGAAAAGTACAGTTAATGAGCTTTTGGCAATACAATATGGACTTTGCAGTGGGATTTATTCAAGTATGTGTTGGCCCTAGAGTGATGTAGCCTCCAGTTTTCAGGGAAACGGTAATTTTCAGAACAGTAGTTTTTCAAAAGTAATGGTGTGTATGGCTAATATGGCGTGCGTTTTTTCGCAAGCAGCGACTATTTGTGCGCGCTGCGTTCATTAGCGCGCGTTCCGTCAAATACCGCACGAAAATAGTCTTCGCGACTTAAATAACGCAAGCAACATCGCGTCTAAATTAATGCAAGTATCCTTTTAGTGAATTGTGCGTTAAGTCGTGAAAAAGTAGACGCAATAAAATCTTTACCGCATGCTATAAATAGCGCTCGAAATATCGACCTTTAGTGAATCAACCCTCTTATGTCTTATACCCCCTTCCCCTTTACATTATCAACTCTTTTGAGCATAGCTATCTTTACATCTTATATTTTGATAGTATTTGTATTTGATGTATAAACCCATCTAACCATACCCTATTTACATGCTGTGGAATATGTTGGGGCCATTTTGCTTTCTCTAACTGAGGTTGCAGATTAAGCATTGTCTAAGGGCCGTGATAGATGGGAGATTAGTCTCCCCGAAATGCCATCCCACTGGCTAGAATGTAAATCGCCGGTGGGATGGCATATGTGGCGTAGCGATTTGCCGAAATCGCCGAAGTTGCCTTGAGAGGAAACTTCAGCCATTTCGTCGCCGCATATACCATCCCACCCGCGATTTACGGTACATTCTAGCCGGAGGGATGGCATTTCGCGGCGATTAATCTCCCCGTCTGCCACGGCCCTAAGCAGCCACTGTCTTCCTAGCAGACTCGTCACAAGCCTCCTTATCACCTCTGATAGCCTCTTATTGTATTCTAATCTCATTACAAGACACCAGAAGAGAACATGGCACACTGCATGTGTTTAATTGCTCTGTTTTTACTCAGGGTATAAGACAGGGGTGGGCAAACTTTTTGGCTCACGGGCCACATTTACTTACCCCCGGGGCCAGACCGGGCCAGGGCGGGCAGGGCCAGGCCAGCGATACGCCCCCTTCGTCTCTTTAATTCCGGCCCGCCAATGACACCAAGTCTCACGTGATGAGACTTGGCGTCGGCGGCGGGCCGGATTAAAAATGCCAAGGGGCCGGATATGGCCCGCGGGCCGTAGTTTGCCCACCCCTGGTATAAGAGTATTTCCCACATGATCCAAGCCTTTGCCCAGTTGATTCTAAAATGCTGTCTTTTTGCCTTACTGCTCAGTAAGAATCTGTCCTGGGACTGATAAGTAATAAATGTAGTAAACATAATGGGTAATGTAGTTAGTGCCAAATAGTGCCTATGCCATTATAGGAAATATAAAGGCACATAGTGTCAGAGAGAACATCTGATTACATCATATGGTATAAAAACATTTTTATTCATTTATTCTGAATACTGCACACATCAATCCTGGTAACAATATAAACATTAGGGAAAAAGCTTGCAACAACAGTTGTACAAATCTTCTTCTAGTGCCAGCAGTTGCCCCTCACTCATTCATGATTTTAGCAGATTGAAGTTACTTACCCATTTTTATCCCGTGCTCTCAGCCAGGGATTCCCAGTGCCTTCCTCCAGCAATACATACTCCTCACCCTTATGCAGCGGCAAATCTTGGGCATTTAATGGAGTAAAATCATACATGGCTACAACCTTGTGTAGTGATAAACATGGTGTAGGTGGCAATGGCTTCTAAGGACAAATCCAACAAAGGACAATTAAATTCCACTGCACAATGGATATTCTGTTAAACTAAATAATTTGTCTTTCTTCTCTTGTTTCCCTCCTAGCCTTTGCACAGTAATGTAATCCAGAAGTACAAAGTATTAGCATCAAATAAAGGATTTGAATAATCAGTGCTAATATTTGTTGTATGTTGGCTTACCCCAATGGGTCTGATAGGAGTACCATGCAAAGTAAATTACTAAATGAGAGTTGTAAAGCTATATAACTAAGTAAGAAATATCAACAGTCACAAAAACTTAAGCTATGGATATACAAGCTTATTACTAATGCATGTTACCTGGCTCTCTTGGGGTGGTGGAGGAGGGAGTGGCTTTCTGGACCTTCGCTGGGAGCGTTCTGTTCTTATAACTGAAATATATTGAAGTAAGAAGTCCAGTAAAAGGTAAGAGTCTGGATAATAGGAGCTTTTAAAGGGGAACTGTTACCCTAAGAAAGAATTCCAAATTCTTTTTTATTGTGTCGCTTGAGCGTTGCAAAGGGTTTTCCATCAGCGATTTCTATAAACCCTTTCTCGAAACGGTTACTCACCCACGATAGCAGAGATCAATCGCAGGCAAGTAACCCACTCAGGGGGTTCTTACCTCAGGCTGGTGCAGTAAATTCAGTATATAGAATATGGCATTTTTAGCCTTATTCATTTATATGGTTTAGTTCTTTTTTAAATAATTTGAAAAACATACTTTGGTAATGGGAATTAATTGTTTATACATAATATTTTTATTTTTAGACTAAATTGCTTTATTTAGGGCTCATTTACACCAAGTGCAAAAAAAAGGACACAATTAGCCATTTCAGAGCACAGAGAGCTGTGGAATGCACCTTGAAGCAAGTAGTGTCTGCCTTAAAGTGGCCACACCCGTGGCGATTTTCAATCTTTCGTGTGACCATCGGTCGCACGAAAGATCGTTCAATCTGCCACTAACGTTCAGGGCTGAAACGGCAGATAAGGAGGTAGAAACAACAGGCTTTCTACCTCCTTCTGCCAGCTTTAAGGTCCCCATACACTATAAGATCCGCTCTCTTGGCGACCGATATCCCCACCTACGGGTGGGCGATATCGGGTAGCAAGTAGCTACCTTGGGCCAAACGATCGAATTACATTTGCGGCCATGGGGCAGTCGGTTTGGCCAGGTTAGAAAATCCAGTTGGATCGGGGACCGCATCGGCTCGTTGATGCGGTCCCCGATCCGACTGGATTTTCTAACCTGGCCGATCAATATCTGGCCAATTTCAGGCCAGATATCGGTTGGCCTGGCCGCTCGGTTCTGCCCATACATGGGCTGATTAGCTGCCAATCGGTCCAAGGGACCAATATCGTCAGCTACTATCGGCCCGTGTATGGGGACCTTAAGGCAGCACTCCGTTTAATAGGGGCAGGAGGGGGGAGGCACCTAGGCATCCCCCTTCCCACCCTCGAGCAAAACCTCATAATGGTAAGGAGACTGGTTTCTAAAGAATCTTGTGGAATCTTGGACTATATAAAAAGGGAGTAAATCCTCTTAGTGGTTGGGTTCCCAGTATAAAGACTGTAGTTCCCTGATTGCAGATATATATTTTTAATACTAAATGTATAAAAGCAATACAGTTATTCAAAATTGATATAATAATGCCCATATATAACCACTCATTTATGCCATACATTTCATTATAAAACATTACCCACAATTTGTCCTCTCGGTCCCCAGTGCAATTGTCTCCCAGTTCATCTAACCCCTCAGCCACAAAAGGCTTTGCCATAATAAGCAGTGTGTGAAAACTCAAGCTTTTATATTATTTGGTGCTGGTGTCAAGCGGATGAATGTGAGCCTCTGGGCTGGTACAGTAAGTTAGGGATACAAAACACTTTTTTTTTTTTTGCCTTTAGTTCTACTTTCAGAGTTTGTTCCATGGCTAACTACAGCCTTCTGACCTCTTCCAATAATGCTTCCAATAACTGCAATATTAAAGCTGTAGCACACTGTCAAACATCATCAATTCCTTCCTTTAAAGAAGATTCCGTTATATTACTGATGACATGGCCAGCTCACAATTACTATTATTATTCTTTATTTATGTAAAAATAGTGAGTGATGGAAAGCTCTAGGGAAACCAGCAGCAGGAACAACCCCACATTAGTTGATATATAGTACAGGGAGCTATGCTAAAAATAAAATCACAGAAGATTATGCCATGTGCTAAACACAAACCAATAGGACATCTTTAGAATATAGCAGCTCTTGTAAATGCCACTATAATTTCATTGTTACCTTTGAATTTGTTTGTTGGAACTATTAAGAGCTACAGTAAATGTATAGCTATTTCTGTCCTGTCCTTTTTCCCTAGCTTCTAAGAAGTCATCAGATTAAAGCTTTAGTATTGTCTAAACCGCCATTATCTTACAGTGACAGGCCCCAATCTTCCTTATTACCTCTCATAGCTTTCTTTCTCTGTTACATTCCCCTATAAGGTAACACAGGGGGTATGGCCTACTACGTAGGTGTATGGGCAGTGAAACTAGAAAGTCTAAAATGTCTTATAAACCTGTACAGAGAAATGTGTCAAACAATGCCAGCAAAAGCATTCACCTGTAGTAAGCACACTTTTGCAGGATCAGTTAAACTACACTGAAAACCTTGCATGTGTTTCTAAAACATGTGCACATATTTATATTTACTGACATCCATTGGCATTCCCCAGTGGCTGGCATCCCATTGCATTTTTGGCTGTTTGGGCACAGCAAAGATATTGCCCATCTTGGTAAAACCGAGGGTGATATTTCTGAGCCACATCGCTGTTAAAACGAATAACTAGGAGAAAAACAGATTACAATATGTCAATTGGTGGAGACAAATATGAGAGTGAGAGTAAGTATGATTATTAGTTCAATTTATAGTTGTTAAACCAGTACAGGTATGGGATCCCTTATCCAGAAACCCGTTATCCAGAAAGCTCCGAATTATGGAAAGACCATCTCCCATAGACTCCATTATAAGCAAATAATTCTAATTTTTAAAAATGATTTCCTTTTTCTCTGTAATAATAAAACAGTACCTTGTACTTGATCCCAACTAAGATATAATTACCCCTTATTGGGGGCAGAACAGCCCTATTGGGTTTATTTAATGGTTAAATGATTCCCGTTTCTCTGTAATAATAAAACAGTACCTTGTACTTGATCCCAACTAAAATACTGTATAATTAATCCTTATTGGAGGTAAAACTAGCCTGTTGGGTTTATTCAATAGTTAAATGATTTTTAGCAGACTTAAGTTATGGAGATCCAAACCTGGAAAACCCCAGGTCCCGAGCATTCTGGATAACTGGTCCTATACCTGTACTATTTTCAATTTATTCCCTTCACAATTTAGGAGTAACCTAGGTTACTAAACTTAGATGTAAGGAGGTTAATAAATAGACAGAAGAAAGCTCAAGGGGGACAGATGCATATTTTGGAACATATAAACAGTACACCAAGTGCAGTAAAGCAGCAACAAAAAAGCAAAAATAGTAAACAAGGAATTCATATGATTTTTATGATGAGGTAAGAACTTGGACAGTGGGGTTGCAATAGATGTGGCAAAAAACTGTCCCTGGTAACTTTATCATAATTGCGGCACTTCTAATTCAGAAAGTGCTATTGCGGCCCCCCTTGACCCCCTCTGATGCAAAGAACAAAGTGCAGAGGGGCGAGGGAGGCCAGCATCCCCAGGGACACAAGGGGACAAAACACCCCTGGTTCTGCATAAACCTTTGCTTTTCAAACTGCTATATGTACGTTAATAGAGAACTGGCTAAAAGATTGTGTACAGAGAGTAGCTATTAATGGTACATTGAATAGGACAATAAATGGGTAATGTACACACATAAGCAGTAGTCCAACTTGATTGTGAGCTGTACGGATGTTTTTAACACTTTTATTTATGTTGAAGTAACTCATAAAAGAAAACCTATAGTTATTTTGTCTGTAAAGGCATTGGAAAGATGTAGAGATGGCCACTGCTGTGCTGGTTAAACATTAGTGAGTGGTACATTTAATCTTAATTTTCTCTCTCTATCCACTTTACCTAATTTTTACTTCTTTTCCCCAATCTCTCACTTTCCCCATCTCAGTTTCACTGCTGATCCCTGTCATGGTTTCTACCCTACCCACCACCTATGTATGCCCATTTTTTAACTTTACCATATATTTCCTTATTTCTTATAAGGTTCCCCTTTATTTGTTTGTTTGTTACCATCTAATCCCACCCCGCCAATTGGCATCCGCCTTGCTACAACAACATTCCAACCATCTCTGTTTCCTCTGTCTTCCCTACACTCCTCTGACTTTCTTTTAAAGGGAAGATATTGTTGTTTTATTTTTGTCTAAATTACTATAACTGGGCAACAGTGAGAATGAAAGGAGAAATAAAAAATTAAAGGAACATGCAGATGGTGATGAGAATAAATAGGCCTAAAGAACTAAATAATGAACTAGGAGGAAGTCGAATCCTGTTAGCTACCCCAGATCTTTAGAACATACAGATGTGAAGCTGCAGATGTTTATTCAGTAATGGTTAGAGAATGGAATATAAAGGATTGCTGGGAAAAGTTATTTAAACCATGAATGGGATATTTACTTCAGCAAAGCCTAGTATAAAGAGGGATAAGAGTGTAGCTCACCATGCTTCAACTGGTGAATCCAGCGTTTTCGCAGTTCTTCTGTAGGAGCAAAGACGTAGAGCGGCCCATCATCATACACTATCTAGGATAGAAGAACTGATATTAAAATGAAAAAAATATTGTAAGGTTTCCCCCACTAAGTGACCTTGCTGTTGAGAAATAAAAAGTTGAGTAAAGAAATACATTTTTAGTTTTTGTGCATGCTACCATGTTCATTTCCTATAATTATGACTCAGTATTTATACCAGTAATACAGTAATATTATATATATATATATATAATATTATAATATAAATGGGTGCAATTCAGCGAGCAGAAAGTGTTGCATCAATGAGCACTGGACATAGGGGCAAGGTGCAAAGAGGGTGAGGTAATTATGGCGTTGTTTACCCAGCAAAAGCAAAAATCTTATTGGTTGCTATGGGTTACTGCACCTGGGCAAACTTGGTGCCTTTTATTACATATGGGTACATAGTTGGTAAAAATAGTATACTTAGCTAATCACTGCAACCATAGTGATATGAAAATACATCCCTTCAGAGCTAAAATGCCAGCATTAGAAGAGTTTGTCAAAGCAAAAAGAAAATAAATGATAGTACAGAGCTGATGACTCAACTATTTCCCTTTAATGAACTAAACATGTGCTGAGCTTATTCTCCGGTTGAATACCTCATGTCAGATATAGTCCACAGTAGCAAAATGTAGCGCATGGCTCTATAGCAGCACTGTTCTGCCTCTCTACGCAGGCTATATATCTTGCACTCAATCTTCCCATTTCCAGTCTGCCTGATATAATGGTCCTGGATCAGAAACTGTTTATTCAAAACCAGATTTTCTCATAAAATCCAATGGAGTTTTCATACAATAAACCATAAGAAAACCATGAATCTGGCTAGCACCCATTTTCTTACTATAACATTACCTTTCACCATTAAGTCACATTCATGCAAAGGTCCAATCAAGCACCAACTACTGATACTAGATAAAATAACTAAGCATAGAACTTATTTATGTGGTGTGGGGAAAGCTTCAAAGTGCATCATGCTTAGTGCCCATAAGGAAAGGTTTTCTACTTCAGAATGGAGTGCAAAGAACTGTACCTCTTCTATTAAAAGAAACATTGCCTGCATTCAGAAGTGCTGAATTCATGAGGGGCAAGCTGGGCACTCAGATTTTTAATCTAGGCAAGGATCACAGACTGCAGGAGCAGGCACACTGACCTAAACACAGCTGGTAAGTGAATGGGCCCTAAGGGGTGCATTTGTGAAGCCCTTAGGCTACTGCCACACAGGGGTGATTCAGAATCAGCCCCAATACTTGCCTCAGCCTACCCTTGTGACTGATCATAGAGCCACTGCATCAGCTTGGGTGCAGACAAATGGAGCAAATTTTGGTACAGCCAAAGGGTAGGCTGAGAATCAGCCTAGTGTGGCAGTAGCCTTGGTGCTTTTGCCTGGGGAAATTGTAAATGAGGCGTAACATTTCAGTCTGTGGAGAACAAGGTACAGTATTAGTTTATGCTAACCTTTTCATATCTTGTTTATCATATCTGCCTTCATTTATATGGTAATAGTCCTGCTCTGTGCATTTGTATGAAACAAGTAATTTGATTAAAAAATTATTTGTTTTTTATCAGCTATATTTGCATTTTTATGCAGCAGAATAGGAAGCTAATTGTGGCTGCCTATTGAGAAGCTTCAGACCTTACCTTAGGTTTCAAAGCTCCTTGGCCCAGCTTTGGGCCATAATTCCTATCTCAGCTTACGGGTGTCTTATAGAAGTTGCAAAATGGAAACCCACATTTTAGGGAACAACTAAAAACACCTCAGAAAATCCCCCTGAATGAAACTGGAAATATTTACCAGATACTATGAAACTAGGTACGATCTGAAGAGGTCCTCTAGGCATGCAATGCATGCAACAAAGGTTTTCACTATGGGATAGAACTTTCAGAACACGGTTCATGACATAAGTATGTATAATAAATAGTACCCTATTGGCTCAAAGGGGAAGTTACATTAACTTTAAGTATGTTATGACTGGACAATTAAGATTTTTTTTCAAGTGTCCTTCATTATTTATTTTGTAAGATTGTTGAATTATTAGCCTTGCTCTGCTCTTATTGTTTCTTGCTTGCATTTCGTTTCTGGCTCTCTACTACTCATCTTCCAGTTTAACATGGAAACTGCAGCCTGTTTGTTAATTAACCCCTTGACAGCAAGTCATAAACTTGTGACCAGTTAACCTGGTTTTTGAAAATATATACACTTACAAAGGATACGTTATTATTTAAAGATGATGCCAGGCAATGTGCATGAATTAATCCCCCTTGTAACTTTTGAATTCAGTGAAAACAGGTGACATATTAGAGAGCCGTCTATATTCCATTAGTTGTTCGCAATTAAACAAATCAGGGGCAATATGGGCTTACAAATTAGAAAACAGTGGAAGTAAATGAGTAACAATTTATTTTTTGTATTGTAATTTAGAAGAAAGCAATCCAAATAATATGGCATTGAGAGGCTCTCATCTGCACCTTGTTTAACAGACTGTGAAAGTGATTAAAAATACCCTGCCTGCCCACATTAACTATTTTTCACTTCTGTTTCTCTCTGAACGTTTGCATAAAACCTGAACGATAGCTTTAATATATGTGTGCAGGTGCAGAGGTACTGCCTTAGCGGGTACATATTCCCCCATGTCATTTATTACATTCCAGTCTCTTCCAGCCTGATTTTCCAGCATAATGCATATAACTTTTATTTGAATTAATATAAAATACTAATAATAGCATTTTAATTTTGGAGAAAAGAAACTTTTAATAGCCCTGCTGAAAATTCCCTCTGTCTGCACCTTTTTGCCTGGGCCACGCAGAAGTGAAAGGACAATGCACATCAAAAGGGATGTAATAATGGGTTTGCCACATTGTACTGTACTATCACCATTATTCAGCTTGGTATGGATTTACCGTAAAAAATGTTAGGTACTGGTATTCATTTGAGCTTATGGAGAGAGCCCACTAATGCCCATGCTGGATATTTTATAATGCTTGTTTTTATATGCAAAGTTGTGAAACCATTAGTGGTTTGAGTCATTTACATAGAACATTTCTTTAATAAATAACTCCCATGGGTGCAACACTGGTATATTACCTGGAATGGGTATGGAAATCTCTCTATGATAGTCATCTGCTCTGTGTCAAATTCTTCTCTGTTCTGAAAAAAAAGAAAAGAAGAAAAGATTACAGAGTGATGGCAGCAGGAGGTAGAGGGGGAAGAGACCAACACAAATGATACAGGGTACTGAGAATGAGGTTACTGGGAGTGAAATAATGGTAGAGAAAATAATGGGTTTTGAGGGATAAGGGTGAAGACACACAAAGCTACTAGTAGCAGCTACTTAATAAAGTTTGCTGCATGTACATGAAAATCATGTAAAGTGGACTGTTTTGTATAATATACAAACTACTCCTTGGACTGTATAAGGGCTCTGGTACACGGGGAGATTAGTCGCCCGCGGCAAAACTCCCTGCTCGCGGGCGACTAATCTCCCCGAGTTGCCTTCCCCCTGCCATCCCACCGGCGAACATGTAAGTCGCCGGCGGGATGGCAGATGCGGTGGCGCGATTTCCCTAAATCGCCCTGCCGCGTGATGGCAGGGGGAAGGCAACTCGGGGAGATTAGTCGCCCGCGAGCAGGGAGTTTTGCCGCGGGCGACTAATCTCCCCGTGTACCAGAGCCCTAAGGATCTTCCTACTGAGATTCTTCATGAGATACTAATGGATGGGCACCTGTGAGACTGTCACATATAAATTGAATTATGTTTTAGTGAAATGTTGTACATATGGTTTAAAAGTTGCTGTGACTGTGAATTGTAATGTAATCTGTAACATCTTGTTTGTTAAATTATTGCACTGCTGTGGATATGGGTGGGTCAGACTTATTACACTGTTAACCTGGACCCATCATACAGTGGAGCCTATAGAGACCCATCGGACAAAATGGGTCATTTAAGACTGTGCAGTGGTTTAAGTGCTATTTGTATGCAATCACTATGTTTTCTACTCACAATTGCACTTCTGTATAGGGAAACACTGGATCTACTGCCACCTTCAAACCAGGTGGTAGCTCCAGGGTTCCCACAACGTCCTGCATAATTGAGTCAGTTTTAATGCATCTACCCCTTGTGACTGCAGTTCAAATACATGGCGATAGCATCTGAAATTGCAATTTGCACATTGCAGTATGGTAGGTAAATGTATCTGACAGTAGTATCCTGCCATGTGTGACGCGGGTGAACGCATTATACAGAACCCAATATATGTCTTTAAACCAACATCTTTCAAGAGGAAGGAGTTAAGAGAATAGACAGGGCATGATCTGTTTTCCCCATAATAAAAATAAAATATTTACAGTGTTATATATTTGTCTCAGGTTGGAATAGAAGTATACTGCCCCTTTAACCTTTCACTGTTCTGTGTTTACTTATTATATACAGCAGGAGCTGCTTTTTGTTTAGCTGAACAGCAGTTATTTGTATTTTAGTTATAGTTCTGCTTTGCAAGCATAGTGAGGTCCATGATTCCATGCTTTTTAACTTACTGGTATTTGCCTCTCTGGTGGTGGGTTTTCCTCAGGCTCAACACACTCCACACAAATCACTTTGTCTAGATCCACAGATCCTTTTTTGCTGCCCCGACGCTGACAAGGTAAGAGACATGTGGATATCAACATGAGAAGTATTTACTGCTCACTTTTAATTCAGTTTCTTTCAACATTCTCTGTCATTTGTATAAAGAATACCACTAAACAACCTGATGAAGTGCAAATTATCTATATACAGTAGTACATGAATGGCTCACAGGAATTGTGGCCCCTTGCATCCAGTGGCCAGTGACCTCTGCTCCACACGCTGAATTGAATTTAGTTCAGCTGTTGCATTTGCAGACATTGCTGACCAGGGAGATAGCATGGTTAGAACCAATCAAGTTTTTGCACATAAACAGAAAAGGAAGGCAAATAATTTGAGAAGTTGTTTAACCCTTTTACTGCCAGCCATTTTGGTCAAAGCGGAACTTGTATTGCCAGACAGTTTTTGAACATTTTGCACTGTTTCACTTTAGGGGCCTTTCCTCGGGGGGACTTTTAGTTTACCAAGGAAAACAATATATCGTTTTTTTCAGAACAACCTAAGCTTTCAAAATATGGTAGAATTTTTGTGTAATTCCAATTCTGTAACAAGATATAGGCTTCTAAATGTCTAAAAATGCAAAAAAAATCAAATTTTCCATAATATAATCACACATACTAGAAACAAAAATTATTTTATGCATGAATATACAACTGATTTGGAAAGTCCCATGTCTCCTGAACGTGCCAATACCAAATATATATAGTTTTATGGAGATTTCTCACTTGTATAGGTCAAAAACTCCCAGCAGTACACTACCAAATTCCCAAAGCACTGCTCCAAAAAAACTGCATACTTTGGATTTCAAGGCCAAAATTCCACTAACAGAAGGTTTATCCCAGAAAATTGTACATTTTTGGAAAGAACAGATTCTGGGGAATACAGAATAGGCACAACTGTCTGTCTACTCCAAACTATCAAGTCGCAATGCTTTCCTAAAGTTATTGGTTTTTATCAAAATTTGTGATTTTTTTTAAAAATCGCTTCAAAGCTTCTAGTCTATAGTATCTTATCTCCTACAGGTCATAAAGTAACCAAATAAAACACCCTAAATATGAATGCCTGGGGTCCACTGAACAGTTTGATGCCCAATATGTATAAGTTTACCTAAGTATGTGGCATGTAGGGGCCCGAATGTGAACATACCCCATATGAACTGTCATTTCTGTCATTTCAGCTTCTGTAAAATCAACACATTTACATCATTATATGTGGGATAAAGCTAGTAAAAAGTATGCTCACCCCAGAAAGTCATATATTTTTGGAAAGTACACATTCCCCCGAATCTAAAATGGGTACCCATGTCTTTCTACTCCAAAGTACCAAGCCGCACAGCTTTTCTAAAGTTAGCAATTTTGATGACATTTCCAAAAATCCCCTCAAAGCTTCCATTTTGAAGCATCTTATCTCCCACATAGCATTAGGTACCAAGATAAAACACCCTGAATTTGAACACCAGGGGTCCACTGAACAGTTTGATGCCCAATATGTATAGGTTTACCCAAGTATGTGGCATGTAGGGGCCCGAATGTGAACATACCCCCATATATACTGTCATTTCTGTCATTTCAGCTTCTGCAAAATCAACACATTTACATCATTATATGTGGGATAAAGCTAGTAAAAAGTATGCTCACCCCAGAAAGTCATATATTTTTGGAAAGTACACATTCCCCCGAATCTAAAATGGGTACCTATGTCTTTCTACTCCAAAGTACCAAGCCGCACAGCTTTTCTAAAGTTAGCAATTTTGATGACATTTCCAAAAATCCCCTCAAAGCTTCCACTTTGAAGCATCTTATCTCCCACATAGCATTAGGTACCAAGATAAAACACCCTGAATTTGAACACCAGGGGTCCACTGAACAGTTTGATGCCCAATATGTATAGGTTTACCCAAGTATGTGGCATGTAGGGGCCCGAATGTGAGCATACCCCCATATATACTGTCATTTCTGTCATTTCAGCTCCTGCAAAATCAACACATTTACATCATTATATGTGAGATAAAGCTACAAAAAGTACGCTCACCCCAGAAAGCCATATATTTTTGGAAAGTACACATTCCCCCGAATCTAAAATGGGTACCCATGTCTTTCTACTCCAAAGTACCAAGCCGCAC
Organism: Xenopus tropicalis; assembly: GCF_000004195.4. Classification (NCBI taxonomy): domain Eukaryota; kingdom Metazoa; phylum Chordata; class Amphibia; order Anura; family Pipidae; genus Xenopus; species Xenopus tropicalis. The sequence goes on along the minus strand of NC_030684.2, from coordinate 37,654,844 downwards.
AGCTTTTCTAAAGTTAGCAATTTTGATGACATTTCCAAAAATCCCCTCAAAGCTTCCATTTTGAAGCATCTTATCTCCCACATAGCATTAGGTACCAAGATAAAACACCCTTTATTTGAACGCCAGGGGTCCACTGAACAGTTTGATGCCCAATATGTATAGGTTTACCTAAGTATGTGGCATGTAGGGGCCCCAATGTGAACATACCCCCATATATACTGTCATTTCTGTCATTTCAGCTCCTGCAAAATCAACACATTTACATCATTATATGTGGGATAAAGCTACAAAAAAGTACGCTCACCCCAGAAAGTCATATATTTTTGGAAAGTACACATTCCCCCGAATCTAAAATGGGTACCCATGTCTTTCTACTCCAAAGTACCAAGCCGCACAGCTTTTCTAAAGTTAGCAATTTTGATGACATTTCCAAAAATCCCCTCAAAGCTTCCACTTTGCAGCATCTTATCTCCCACATAGCATTAGGTACCAAGATAAAACACCCTGAATTTGAACACCAGGGGTCCACTGAACAGTTTGATGCCCAATATGTATAGGTTTACCCAAGTATGTGGCATGTAGGGGCCCGAATGTGAACATACCCCCATATATACTGTCATTTCTGTCATTTCAGCTTCTGCAAAATCAACACATTTACATCATTATATGTGGGATAAAGCTAGTAAAAAGTATGCTCACCCCAGAAAGTCATATATTTTTGGAAAGTACACATTCCCCCGAATCTAAAATGGGTACCTATGTCTTTCTACTCCAAAGTACCAAGCCGCACAGCTTTTCTAAAGTTAGCAATTTTGATGACATTTCCAAAAATCCCCTCAAAGCTTCCACTTTGAAGCATCTTATCTCCCACATAGCATTAGGTACCAAGATAAAACACCCTGAATTTGAACACCAGGGGTCCACTGAACAGTTTGATGCCCAATATGTATAGGTTTACCCAAGTATGTGGCATGTAGGGGCCCGAATGTGAACATACCCCCATATATACTGTCATTTCTGTCATTTCAGCTCCTGCAAAATCAACACATTTACATCATTATATGTGAGATAAAGCTACAAAAAAGTACGCTCACCCCAGAAAGCCATATATTTTTGGAAAGTACACATTCCCCCGAATCTAAAATGGGTACCCATGTCTTTCTACTCCAAAGTACCAAGCCGCACAGCTTTTCTAAAGTTAGCAATTTTGATGACATTTCCAAAAATCCCCTCAAAGCTTCCATTTTGAAGCATCTTATCTCCCACATAGCATTAGGTACCAAGATAAAACACCCTTTATTTGAACGCCAGGGGTCCACTGAACAGTTTGATGCCCAATATGTATAGGTTTACCTAAGTATGTGGCATGTAGGGGCCCCAATGTGAACATACCCCCATATATACTGTCATTTCTGTCATTTCAGCTCCTGCAAAATCAACACATTTACATCATTATATGTGGGATAAAGCTACAAAAAAGTACGCTCACCCCAGAAAGTCATATATTTTTGGAAAGTACACATTCCCCCGAATCTAAAATGGGTACCCATGTCTTTCTACTCCAAAGTACCAAGCCGCACAGCTTTTCTAAAGTTAGCAATTTTGATGACATTTCCAAAAATCCCCTCAAAGCTTCCACTTTGCAGCATCTTATCTCCCACATAGCATTAGGTACCAAGATAAAACACCCTGAATTTGAACACCAGGGGTCCACTGAACAGTTTGATGCCCAATATGTATAGGTTTACCCAAGTATGTGGCATGTAGGGGCCCGAATGTGAACATACCCCCATATATACTGTCATTTCTGTCATTTCAGCTCCTGCAAAATCAACACATTTACATCATTATATGTGGGATAAAGCTACAAAAAAGTACGCTCACCCCAGAAAGTCATATATTTTTGGAAAGTACACATTCCCCCGAATCTAAAATGGGTACCCATGTCTTTCTACTCCAAAGTACCAAGCCGCACAGCTTTTCTAAAGTTAGCAATTTTGATGACATTTCCAAAAATCCCCTCAAAGCTTCCATTTTGAAGCATCTTATCTCCCACATAGCATTAGGTACCAAGATAAAACACCCTGAATTTGAACGCCAGGGGTCCACTGAACAGTTTGATGCCCAATATGTATAGGTTTACCTAAGTATGTGGCATGTAGGGGCCCCAATGTGAACATACCCCCATATATACTGTCATTTCTGTCATTTCAGCTCCTGCAAAATCAACACATTTACATCATTATATGTGGGATAAAGCTACAAAAAAGTACGCTCACCCCAGAAAGTCATATATTTTTGGAAAGTACACATTCCCCCGAATCTAAAATGGGTACCCATGTCTTTCTACTCCAAAGTACCAAGCCGCACAGCTTTTCTAAAGTTAGCAATTTTGATGACATTTCCAAAAATCCCCTCAAAGCTTCCACTTTGCAGCATCTTATCTCCCACATAGCATTAGGTACCAAGATAAAACACCCTGAATTTGAACACCAGGGGTCCACTGAACAGTTTGATGCCCAATATGTATAGGTTTACCCAAGTATGTGGCATGTAGGGGCCCGAATGTGAACATACCCCCATATATACTGTCATTTCTGTCATTTCAGCTCCTGCAAAATCAACACATTTACATCATTATATGTGGGATAAAGCTACAAAAAAGTACGCTCACCCCAGAAAGTCATATATTTTTGGAAAGTACACATTCCCCCGAATCTAAAATGGGTACCCATGTCTTTCTACTCCAAAGTACCAAGCCGCACAGCTTTTCTAAAGTTAGCAATTTTGATGACATTTCCAAAAATCCCCTCAAAGCTTCCACTTTGCAGCATCTTATCTCCCACATAGTGTTAGGTACCAAGATAAAACACCCTAAATTTGAACGCCAGGGGTCCACTGAACAGTTTGATGCCCAATATGTATAGGTTTACCTAAGTATGTGGCATGTAGGGGCCCCAATGGGAACATACCCCCATATGATCTATCATTTCAGCTCCTGCAAAATCAACACATTTACATCTTTTATGTGGGATAATGCTACAAAAAAAGTACATTCACCCCAGAAAGCCATATATTTTTGGAAAATACACATCCCCCCGAATCTATAATGGGTAAATATTTCTTATTGCTACAAAGTACCAAGCTGTAAAGCTTTCCTAAGTTTGCAGATTTATATGACATTTCGAAAATCGCATAAAAATGTTGCAATTTGCCGCATTTATCTCTCACAATTTCTTGATAAAGATCAGATAAAGACAAATCACCCCAAAAAGGAACACCAGAGGTCTACTGAACAGTTTGATGCCCAATATGCATAGATATACCAAAGTCTGCGGTATGTACTGAACCCAAAATGAAAATAGCGCATAAGGATTTCTCGCCTGCCAGCTCAGCTTTTGCACACAGAGCCCCCTGTCAGTGTATTATGTGCCAAAACTTCCCCTAACCATACAGTGACCCCCACAAAACCATATATTTTTGGAAAGTACACATTCTGACAAATCCAACAAGGGTAAAGAGTCCTTTCTACACCAAAGTACCAATCTGCAGAGCTTTCCTAAAGTTATTGGTTTTTATGACATTTCAGAAAATCGCCTAAAAATGTTGCAATTTGTCGCATTTATCTCACACAATTTCTTGCGTACAAAGGCAAGTCACCCCAAATAGGAACACCAGAGGCCTACTGAACAGTTTGATGCCCAATATGCATAGATATACCAAAGTCTGCGGTATGTACTGAACCCTAAATGAAAATAGCGCATAAGGATTTCTCGCCTGCCAGCTCAGCTTTTGCACACAGAGCCCCCTGTCAGTGTATTATGTGCCAAAACTTCCCCTAACTATACAGATCCCCCACAAAACCATATATTTTTGGAAAGTACACATTCTGACAAATCCAACAAGGGTAAAGAGTCCTTTCTACACCAAAGTACCAATCTGCAGAGCTTTCCTAAAGTTTTTGGTTTTTATGACATTTCAGAAAATCGCCTAAAAATGTTGCAATTTGTCGCATTTATCTCACACAATTTCTTGCGTACAAAGGCAAGTCACCCCAAATAGGAACACCAGAGGCCTACTGAACAGTTTGATGCCTAATATGCATAGATATACCAAAGTCTGCAGTATGTACTGAACCCTAAATGAAAATAGCGCATAAGGATTTCTCGCCTGCCAGCTCAGCTTTTGCACACAGAGCCCCCTGTCAGTGTATTATGTGCCAAAACTTCCCCTAACTATACAGAGACCCCCACAAAACCATATATTTTTGGAAAGTACACATTCTGACAAATCCAACAAGGGTAAAGAGTCCTTTCTACACCAAAGTACCAAGCCGCAAAGCTTTCCTAAAGTTATCGGTTTTTATGACATTTCAGAAAATCGCCTAAAAATTTTGCAATTTGCCGCATTTATCTCACACAATTTCTTGCGTACAAAGGCAAGTCACCCCAAATAGGAACACCAGAGGCCTACTGAACAGTTTGATGCCCAATATGCATAGATATACCAAAGTCTGCGGTATGTACTGAACCCTAAATGAAAATAGCACATAAGGATTTCTCGCCTGCCAGCTCAGCTTTTGCACACAGAGCCCCCTGTCAGTGTATTATGTGCCAAAACTTCCCCTAACTATACAGATCCCCCACAAAACCATATATTTTTGGAAAGTACACATTCTGACAAATCCAACAAGGGTAAAGAGTCCTTTCTACACCAAAGTACCAATCTGCAGAGCTTTCCTAAAGTTATTGGTTTTTATGACATTTCAGAAAATCGCCTAAAAATGTTGCAATTTGTCGCATTTATCTCACACAATTTCTTGCGTACAAAGGCAAGTCACCCCAAATAGGAACACCAGAGGCCTACTGAACAGTTTGATGCCCAATATGCATAGATATACCAAAGTCTGCAGTATGTACTGAACCCTAAATGAAAATAGCGCATAAGGATTTCTCGCCTGCCAGCTCAGCTTTTGCACACAGAGCCCCCTGTCAGTGTATTATGTGCCAAAACTTCCCCTAACTATACAGAGACCACCACAAAACCATATATTTTTGGAAAGTACACATTCTGACAAATCCAACAAGGGTAAAGAGTCCTTTCTACACCAAAGTACCAAGCCGCAAAGCTTTCCTAAAGTTATCGGTTTTTATGACATTTCAGAAAATCGCCTAAAAATGTTGCAATTTGCCGCATTTATCTCACACAATTTCTTGCGTACAAAGGCAAGTCACCCCAAATAGGAACACCAGAGGCCTACTGAACAGTTTGATGCCCAATATGCATAGATATACCAAAGTCTGCGGTATGTACTGAACCCTAAATGAAAATAGCGCATAAGGATTTCTCGCCTGCCAGCTCAGCTTTTGCACACAGAGCCCCCTGTCAGTGTATTATGTGCCAAAACTTCCCCTAACTATACAGTGACCCCCACAAAACCATATATTTTTGGAAAGTACACATTCTGATGAATTCAAAATAGGTAAAGTTATTTTTGTACACCAAAGTTACACCTGGCAAAGCTACGCTAAAAACAGATCAGGAATACTTATATAGGGATAAAATGTGATAAAACCACAAAAATTGTGCAAATCAGTGAAACAACAAAATAAGTCACATGACAGTGTAATTAGTGGCCAGAATATCTGATCCAATAGTTACGCTGTCAAAATAAACAGTTTTTAGGTAAAAGAAAATAAAAACAAAGTGGTAAAATGAAAAAAAAAAAAAAAAAAAAGCAAAACAAAAAAAACCCAAAGTGTTTGTGTATACATGTGTGTACATGTGTAAAAGTTGTGTGATAGTGTGTAAGTGTGTATATGAGTGTAAATAAGTGTATAAAAGTGTGAAAAATGAAAAAAAAATAAAAATAAAAATAAAAATAAAAAAATGCTAAAATGTGTGCTGTAAGTGTGTGTAAATGTATGTAAGTGTGTATAAATGTATGTAAATGTGTGTATAAGTGTGTAAAAGTGTGTAAAAGCAATAAAAAAAAAACTCCTTACCTGTTCCTGAAGACCCGATCGCTCCTGGCTCAGTTGGGCCGGCGCTGGGGGAGAGGGAGGAAGCAGGAAGCAGCAGATGCGATGCGATCGCGTCTGCTGCTTCCTGGAGGGTCCTGCGAGCGATCGGCTCGCAGGACCCTGATGACAGCCCCCCTGGCACATTGCCCAGGGGGGCTGTCATTGTTAGAAGCCCTCTGCAGCGGCGGCACATGCCGCCGCTGCAGAGGGCAGCGCTTAAACGCCAACGACGTATGAGACACGTCGTTGGCGTTTAAGCCCTTTTACTGCCAGCACGTATGCCATACGTGCTTGGCAGTAAAAGAGTTAAACAGTAGAATGAACAATGACACTTAAGCAAAATCTGAAAAGCAGAACCTGAAAGCCTCAAGTAGCAAGCTTAGCCAATGTTATACAGTATGGGAAAAAGCTGAAAATGTAATCTGTTTTTTAATTAAAAAAACAGGAACTAGAAGGTTTTGGCCTCTTCAGTGTAAATGAATAGTCCTTTGTTGGTTGGCTATAGGGAAAGCTGCAAATGGATTGTGGTGTTTCCAGATTGTTCTTTTTTCCCGTTGTATAAAGTTTGTTGCTGGGAAAAGTCTCAGAAAGGAAAGTGAGGCAAAAGTGATGTCAAAAGAGGAATGTACATAATCTGGTTGAGATGGTAAAACTTGCATTTCTGTGAACAGTTGCAGACAACAACAATATATATAAGACATTCTGTGCATTAAGCTACCAAGAAATTGAATCATGGAATTTGCAATGAATCAGATGAAAGTGAGTGTAGGACTGGCCAGAGGAGATGGTTTTGGCGTAGTTGGCCAGCTTGAAGTATGTTGCAATATATGGACAAACAATCCCTGTTTTGCTTAAAGGGGAGGGCATTTCTTGGCAGCTTAATGCACAAACTGTCTTAATGTCCTAAATATATTGATAACGGGTGAGTGCAGAGGATCTCTTGTTGTTTTCTATATGTATTTTGTGGTCACAACTTAATTGCACCCCCACCTAATGGTTTAATATTTAGTGGTTGAGCACAACCTTCCCTTTTTTGGTATAGTTCAACACAGCTACAGACTGTATTTGGCCATACACAGGTATCTACTACCAATTTGGGTGTTCCTCACATAGTCAGCAGTTTAGTAGCCTTGTCAGGCCTAAGTCAAGGCTTCACAGACCGGTATTTGATTAGGTCAGATATTGTTTGGAAAATCATATCAGTTGAGGTTCACACTGAGCTGAAAATTCAGTAATCTCTCTGCAGGTCTGCACAGGGACCTTATGTGGTTTGGCCATTGATCAGAGGCCAAATGATCGCATCAGCCTGATTTGTATAACCACCTGGGCCTCTCCAAATGAGCAGATTGTGCCATGTGTGGCTAACTTACTAAACAATAGGGGTCATTTACTAACACAATGTACCCATTTTTTGCACTTGTGCATTGCCTTCCTTTAGAATAGAATTGCTGTGGTTCTCTCTGTTCCACCCCTCTGTTATATCCTGTGCAAATAAGATAAGGAGGTGGGTGATACCAATGATATTCAGAAGGTAATTCATGAAAAGAAAAAACTGCCTTTAATGCACGCAAACAAAAAGTTACTCAGTTTGCTTCAATAACACTGACTGCATATATAAAATTTACAAATGTGAGGTGTGGTCATGGGAACAACATTGAATAATTTATACGAGGTCACGACAGAAGGAGGAAAACCAATGTGGGAGTTCCTGAGAAAAGAGCAGTTCTACAGAAATCATAAAACAGAATGGAGGGAGGAAGTGCTGAGTACTAATGAAATATCATAGATGTATATATTAAGGGCAATAATATATCATTAGGGATAAAGCTGTAAACTCTCTACCACCCTACTCAAATAAAAGAAAAATGCACATTTATCATTAAAGATCCATTGTCTGTACTATGTGTTTTTGCTTGCACTGCACACTAGATAGAGGCAAATAAGGAAATCATTCCAAAACCAAGATAAATAAAAATGATCAAATAACATAACTGCAACTCTAGTAAGAGAACTTTTCTCTACGTGGATATTGATATTTGTCAAAACCATCAGGTTCTTGTCTCCATTTCTTCATCTCTATCTTCATTCTGGTGATACAGACACCTAAATTAACCAAAGAGCATTGATAGTTGGCTTACTGCCCTATGAAAAGGCAAAGGACTACCTGACAGCTCCTTAGTGATTCCCGAGAAACTATATCTTGGTCATGACATAAAGATTGTTTTAAAATGATGTAAGTATCCATTTAATAAATGTACTATTTCCATATAACCTTATACATGCAAAGGAATTAAAAGTTTTTTCCATACTGTAAATTTTAAAGCGTTGCATTCTTTTTGTACAGTATTTCTGGCTAAGTTTGGAATGAGTTTAAATATGGATTTCCTCTGATGCTTCATTGGTGCTTTTTTTAACTTGTTAGGAAACGTTCCTTCCCTATTTACAGCAACTAATGCTGGGACCCAAGATACAAGAATATACACTAAAACTCAAATGGTATTGCCCATTTATAAGTACAGTGTTTCAGGTTACCAGTTAACTCACGGTAGGTTTAATTATTGCAGCATTACTTCATTAAATATTATCTCAGATTGCATTTTGTTGGGGGGGGGGGGGCGCATTCAAGGGTGTTGATACCACCAGACAAGGGGAGAAGCTAGCCTCAGGGAGCAGCACCCAGCAATTACCAAGATGATCCTTGTAACTTTAAGAGCCTCCCCTCGACCTGCTCTGATGTTGAATTTCTGAGAGCAGCGAGTTGAGGATCGCCTCAAGGCTGCTTGGATCCCAGAAATGCCCTTGGGCCACGTATCCTAAGATACCTGCCTGTCAACCAGTTCCTGGATTCAGAGGTGAGGTGTTAAGGATGTGGTCTGGCAACATCATTGGCATGACCCTAACCACTCTCTTCTATACAATATGGCACAAACTTTCTAAATATTTATAAATTCACTTTCTCTGTTGACATCAGTGATATTTAGGGATATGGTGCATAGATTGCTTGGGGGGGTTGGGAACTAGACAATGATGTCACCAGTGGGGTGGGGCCCAACACAGGGTGTTTGGCCCACAACTCACCATGACCCTTTACAAGTGTAGGTTTGTCAGCCTGAACCTGCATGCCCCAGGGATAAAACCACAGGTCCTGCAGGTTTTATGCCAACTCATGCATCACTAACAGAACTAACCAAAATGGCAATTGTTCTAAGAAGAAACATAACCCACCTTTTGGGAACTGAACCTGCATCCTCTAGGATAGGGCAGTCCAACTAGTGGCAGATAGGCCCAGCATGGTCAAGATTTCCAGACATCTTTTTATGACATTATTCATTTCTAATTATACCAGGGACAAACATGTGAAGAACAGAGTAGATAGCTGGTCCAATCTTGGAATCTTGGACAGCACTGGTTAAGAATGATCATAAGAACTTATCTCAGTCCACCTATATCCTTATATGATTTGCAACCTTGGTCTGCCAGTGCCTTTAGGACAGTTCAAGTAATTTAGCTGGTCACCATACCATAGACTTTATGTAGCGGACAAGCACAGGGAAGGAATCCCACGGCAGCTTCTAGGGCAGTCTTTCTTAATCCTTTTTCTAGGGATCTGCAATTTTAGGATCTGGCCGAACCCTGAATCCTTTGCAAAAGATTTGCCTAAATACCAATCTGAATTCTAATTTGCATATACAAATTAGGATAAGGAAGGTTTAAAGAGAATTGCATGGGAAGTGTGCAGTGAAAATTTTTCAACTTCCGTGTCTATTTGACAAAAAGTGCATGATTTTAAGGAGTCAGATTTGGTCGGCCAGAGGCATGGATTCCCCCAAATCTGAAATCTTCTGAAAAAAGCCGAATCTTGACTGAATCCCTAACCGAATCCTGGATACAGTGCATCCCTACTTTTTTCCAATGGACTCAAATGAATGTGAAGAATCAGTTTTGTGGGCCAAATATTGATTTAGAGATCTGGTGTTAGGTAATAAAATACAATAAATGTGCCATGGTGCTGTAACCCATAGCAACCAATCAGCAGTCATTTATTTGTCACCTGTTTAAAAGCAAACATCTTAGTTGTTGCTATTGGTTACTGCACTTGGCCAAACTTAGTGACTATTGCTATATACAGGGGCATGATCATTTTCTTTTTTTTATTTTCTATAGTTTTTATTGTTTTATAACAGCAAAATAGACATTTTCACCTTGCATAAATACAAATTGTATGTTCTTGTAACAGTTAGAATGATATTGTCATATTATTACAATTTTTTGTCATTAATATTAAAGATAATGTTGATCTTATCTCATCTGTGATGTTTTTGTCAGTTGCAACCTTAGCAATTGTATATATAACTCAGTAAGAAAAGTAAAAGAGAAAAATGGATAAAGGCAAAACAGATAATAACAGAGGACTGTAATTATTAAACATGACCCAATTGAAAGAATAATTGACTACTACTTCATTAAGCGGAAAAAAGGTGAGTAGAGAGAGTCCAAATCTATAGTCTATCCATGGTTGCCATATTTTGAGAAATAATGGGAATTTATCTATTGCGATACTTGTCAGCTTTTCGTTTACAAATATCCAATCGATTTTGTGCTTGAGTAGGTCGTAATTTATAGAAGGGGATTTCCAAGATCTTGCTAACACTTGTCTTGCAACTAAAAATATCTGGTTAATTAATCTCCAGAGTTATATAACTTGATATTTGCTGTTTTTAAACGTTAATCTACATAGAGATCCATATGTTGCTTTAATGGGAGCCCCAGCAAAAGGGTTGACAAATACACAAAGGAGATTAATTAAGTATCTTTCAGTATTCAGTATCTAGTTTTGTTTGAGCTTTTCCGTACATTTTCCCACAATTTCTTCCATTCAGAATCTGCAAGTGTTTACCTAATTCCTTTTCCCAAGATTTAATGTATTTGAGATCCAGTAGTTTTAGTAGTAGTTTTAGGGAGTTAATGTGTTGGTATAAAATTGTGATAGCTTTCGGAGGGGGTAACTCCATCTGTACACCATTTCTCAAAATAAGTCTAATTTATAGATTGGGGTATATATTGCTTCCAGCATTGTGCTACGAATTGTAGCAATTGGGATGAACGGAAATGTTCCAGATCAGGGAGATTGTATCTTTCACGTAGATAATCAAGAGTAAATGGGCGTCTCTTTGTAAGTAGGTTTTTAACTCTGATTAGGTTTTGGCCTGTCCACCACTGAAATGAGCGAGTTCGGTGTCCTGGAGTAAATTGGGGGTGTTTAAATAATGGTACTACCGGAGTATGAGGAGAGCCTAACTTATGTAGTGCTGCATAAATGTCCCACATTTTCAAGGAGTGTCACAAAGTAGGGCTATGAATAGATGGTCTTTGCTTCCGTTGTGTCTACAGCTGGCCATACATGCACCGATACTATTGTACGAAACCTCGTTTCGTACGATATTCGGTGCGTGTATGGCATGTCGGCGAGTCAACCGATATCGCAGGAAGCTGCTGATATCGGACGACTCGCCGATCGGCCAGGTTAGAAAATTTTGATCGGGCGCCATAGAAGGTGCCTGACCAAAATCTGCCGTCAGGGCTGAATCGGCAGAAGGAGGTAGAAATACTATTGTTTCTACCTCCTTACCTGCTGTTTCAGCCCTGACTGTGTGTGGCGGATCTGACGATGTTTCGTGCGACCGATGGTCGCATGAAACATCATTAGATCGCCACGTGTATGGCCAGCTTAAAGCAAAACTTCTGCAGTGTATGGGGCCACCATTTTGTTTTCTAAATATACCCACAAAAGGGAGGTGTTGTGGGTATGTAGAAAGGGGATATGTGTCAGTTGGGCTGCTATATAGTACTTCCAAAGATTTGGAAGCCCTAAAGCTCCTTCAAGGGTAGATCTTTGTAATATATTAAACCTTATTCTGGGAGGTTCTGGGAGGTTTATTAGCCCAAATAAAAGCAGATAAAGACGATTCCATTCATATAGAATCTTTGGAAGTAGATCCATCTTTATTGCTGTTATTCGCCCTATCCATGATATATGGTATTTCCCCCAGTCTTCTAGAAGTTTACATATTGTACAGTATAGCCTAGGATAATTGGCTTGATATAGCTGATCAAATGATTTAGTCATTTTGATGCCTAAAGCACGAAAGATCGTTCCAACCCTCCACTGACGTTCATTGCCGAATCGTCATATATGGAGTAGAATCAATAGGAATTCTACCTCCTTCTGCAGATTCAGCCCTGAACATAGATTTTGCTCAGGTGCCTTCAATGGCGCCCAACAAATAATCTTTTAACTCACCCGACTGGCGAGTCGTCCGATATCTGCAGCCTTCTGCAATATTGGTCGCCTCGCCAAGTTGCCATACACGGACAGAATATCGTACGAAACAAGGTTTTCTATGATATTATCGGTGTGTGTATGGCCAGCTTAGGCCGTTCCACTGGAATTCAAAATTGGGGCATTATAATTTTCTATTGTGAGAAGCAATTTCACACTAATTAAGGAAAGAGTAAGGACTGGCCCTAAACAGTATGGGAACAATAGGTTATGAGTCCCTGTGGGTTTCTGTTTCTCCATAAGGTTCATAAATATACCTGAGGCATTCTGATAAGGGACATAATATACTGTTTAAATAAAACCCACAAATGTTTAAACTTATAATGTACTATGTTACCAGGTCCGTACTGGGATACAAAATAGGCCCTGGCCCAAACAGCCCCCCACCAGCCCAATTAATAAATTCTAGTGCCTGCCTATGGCCCATTTGCCAGTCCAGGCAGGGACAGGTTTGATAAGTATGCATCCCAAGGCCGCCCCTTTTCCAAATTCAGGCCTGAATGTTACTTTTTGTATCCTGTGAATATAAATTCTCTAGACATGGACTAATGTGTTTTTTTATTGCAACAGCTTTTCCCTAATGACATTACCCTAAGGAAGTAGCACAGACGGACAATTGTTCTTTGTCTGGAATGTTTGCTTGTGAAGGTAACTGTTTTACATGCATTTTGAATATTATTGTATGGATTTTAAAGTATTGCAAATTAGTTTTTCCTGTTTCATCTGATAGTTTAGCAGGAATTATACTGTGACAGTGAAAGAAGCTGGCTTTCAGATGTACATTTAAGGCCACACACGGCAGATCAAATACTTTTCGGAGCCTGTGTTATTTTTGGCCGTTCTTCCCTCCACTATGGCTGAAGCTGCTCTAGCGCTAAGTAGAAAAGAACAGATCTACCTAAAGGGCAGATTCACTAAAAATCTAACAATTCTTATCTTTGTTATTTAAAAAATTTGTGAAAATTGATTTGATTTGTTGCACCGAAACCTCTACTTTTTCAAACTGTCGCACAAAAAAACAAATCAAAGAAGGATCCTCTTGGGATGGGACATCTGCCATTGACTTCTACATGTTCTCAACAAGTTTTAGCTGGCGATTTTAAACCATTTTGTGGCACAGTGAATCTAACCATTAGTAAATGGCCCGCTAAGTGTATCCTCAGCTTGCCACCTGCATGAAAGAATGTGTTTTTCAGGCTTATCTCTGTGTAGCTTTACTCAGGCAAAAACTGTGACTGTTCAACTACTGTGACTGTGCAACTACACACAGAAACATATAAAAGCAGATCTGTTGCTCTTCCCCTGCCTCCAAAACGCAGACGGAGGGAAGCAAAACATACGTTTATTGTGACTATGGCCATACACTGCCAGTATTCCAATCCCCTCTTTCCCAAGACTGTGGGGGCCTATATCTAATGTCAGGTTTGATGTTTACTCAGAATACAAGCACCTACCTTACCAACCATTTAGGCACAAGTAGCACACACATCAAAAATATGGTGCCCCTGTGATGTCTCTGTGCTCATGCAACATTAGCCTGGAGTGTTAGAATGGGGTAAGTGGCTGGGGTTAATTTGGGGCACTTTTGATTAATGTTAACAGTGCAGTCCTACACATTTATCAATACTGACACATTATTGTAACAGGAACATGTCAGTAACACTTTATTTTTTCCTTTTTTACTGTAATAATAAAACCATATCTTGTAATTGATGGTAATTACAAACAGCTGCCCCTTCAAATGGTTGTTATGACCATTGACTTTGGTGTAGTCATATTCAAAGTGATCAGCCAAAACAGTAAACCACACTGATTGAAGATTGGGTTCAATATGGATCATTTGTGACCACAAGTGCAGTATGCAAACGTACAATTTTGATCACAAGTTCCATGTTTTTAGCCACAATGCAGTGTCATTACAGAGCCCAGACAGAGTTGCGCTTTAAGGTGGCCATACACGAGCAGATCCGCTCGCTTGGCGACATCGCCAAGCGAGCGGATCTTCCCCCGATATCCCCACCTACGGGTGGCCGATATCGGGGAGCATTTAGGTAAAAAAAAAAATAATCCGATCGTTTGGCCCTGTGGGCGGCAATGGGGCAGTCGGATCAGGGACCTCATCAACGAGCCGATGCGGTCCCCGATCCGACCGGATTTTCTAACCTGGCCGATCGAGATCTGGCCAATTTCAGGCCAGATATCGGTCGGCCAGGCCGCTCTGCTCTCCCCATACACGGGCCGATTAGCTGCCGAATCGGTCCAAGGGACCGATATCGACAGCTATAGTCGGCCCGTGTATGGGGACCTTTAGTTTTGATGCAGATTGTACACAATTGCGCTACATATTCTCTATAACATATAACATATATTCTCAAAATTACACATCCAGCCAGTTTTTCAGCCATGTCTACTGCATTTATTGATGCAGCCCACACTGGGAACACTGAAACAGGGGTCTAAATCCCATGGGCGGGGGGGAAGGCGGTTTGAATTGCAGGGCCTGCTTCATCTATAGTGATAGAAATCCCCCCACCTCAGATGCACCTATCTACACCAGCTTGAGCTGGCAGGGAATAGGTGGGCACAATTGATTCAGCAGGTGGGTAAAGGAAGGGCTGGGTTGAAACAAGGCCCCTCCGAAGATATTATACAGGGGGCCACTGCCCTGTAGTAATCACCACATTCGAAGGTGGCAGTAGCTTCAGGATTTTGCATTAATAGTGCATTAATAGATGAATTTGCACTTAATTTGGAACAGGAAGTAGGCAGCAGTGCCAATAGCAACTATACAGAAGTGCAAGCAGCCCCTTTTGATGGAAGCACCTTTAACAAATGGGATTTTTTCTGCAATTGACTGTGGCCAATTTATTGGGTACTTGCAGTCGTAACAGACCCGTAATGTGTTATGAGTTGGTCCAGAACTGCAAAGGTCCCTAATTCCAACACCTTTGCTGAGTGGTCTTTTGGCTGGTGTTATAGGCCAAACTGTAAGATCAGTCCAATTTTGCATTCCACGTGTTGCTGCACTATTATCCAGCTGATTGTCCTGTGCAGAAATAGGTCAGATGTTCTGCTCCTTGTCCTGTGTGGACAGCTTTATTGAATTCTACCACAGAATACCAATAACAGATTCAAGGCAATCTATAATCAACTTTTTAAGAATCACTGTTAGATTTTATGCACATTTGAGTGCTGGGAAGTTTTTTGGTAGGTTATGAGTATATTTAGATTTAATAAATAAAATACCATGTCACCCTCTTAATTAATCATAGCTCTTAAAGGCTTCTGAATGACCTTTTATAAAGATATCTAGAATCTTGGCCTTAATATAGCATTGGATTACTGTTCTGTGAGAGAAAGGGAGGGGACTTAAAGGGACAGTAACACCAAAAAATGAAAGTGTATAAAAGTAATTACTATATAATATAATGCTGCCCTGCACTGGTACAACTGGTGTGTTTTCCTTAGAAAGACTACTATAGTTTATATAAGTAAAGCTTCTGTGTAGCCACGGGGGCAGCCATTTACAGGAGAAAAGGCACAGGTTACTTAGCAGATAACAGATAAAACCCCATTATATTCTACAAAGCTTATCTGTTATCTGCGATGTGCCTGTGCCTTTTCTCCTTTTTCCCAGCTTCAATGGCTGCCCCCGTGTTGACATAGCAGCTCATTTATATAAACTATAGTAGCGTTTCTGTTGCAAACTTACCAGTTTTACCAGCGCAGGGCAACAGTACATTATATTTTAATTACTTGAAAACACTTTCATTTTTTGGTGTTACTGTTCCTTTAACTATTTGGTTACACTTTCCATTTAATTAGTATAATGTTACTAATATCAACAATAAATAGGTGTTCTGCAGAGCAAGACTGAGGCCACCCTGTTACATTCCTAATAACAGTGTATAGGCAGTTTAATATGGGAAGGATATACATTATTGATAACTCTTTCATCTCTACCAGTCTTATTGGCATACTCACCCCTCTGTCAAAGTCATACTCATAATAGATGATTTTGGTGTCTGTTAGCACAAATAGTCTCTTCTTAAAGTTAAGAGGTGATGTTTTTCGCTTCTGCTGGGATCTTTTCAAAAAAATACTCTCTAATATACTGGCAGTGGCAGCCATATCTTGTATTCTTCTTATATATGATTAGAGCTATAAGGTCTAGCCGTATCAGCACACCAGAGTGGGGGTTCTGCCTGGCCAGAATCAAATCTAGTTTTCCACACTTGAATAACTTTTATAAGTCTCCTTCCCACATGCTGTAACATTGGAAGCCATGTTCTCACCAGTGAAAGTGATGGAGGTGGTCTGTGAGCAAACTGGAAAAAGAGTAGACAAAGTGGAAATCATTTTTAGATTCTGTTATTGTTCTCTAATTTCTCCCAAATATTTGATAATATTTTCTTTACACACTCACCCCAGGCTTTACACATATATCATCCAGTATGTTTTCCTTCCCACATCATACATTAATTCTGCTCAGTGTATGCCTAGAAATCCTTTCTCATATGTTCTCTACTGAAGCACACCAACTAAGTTTTCTTTCTATGTTCCAAATAAAAATGCACACAAATGTTAAATACTGCCAGTATATTTTCTTTCTAGTTCTATCATTTTCTGCTTCATATGCAAAAAAAGAGAAACAGTAGGGGGCAAAAAAAAGAAATAAACGATATGTAATATCTCCATTAGTCAGCAAAAAATAGCTTATATCCTTGGGCATATTATTTTTAAGCATGGCCTATAGAACACGAGTGCTCTATCATGGCATAGCTCAATCCATAGCTTATCCCCTAATTAGCATCTACTCTGCCTTTTAGTTGCTGTTTCTTGGCATTTTTTATCTGACTCAGCAGCTATTACACTGTACACTTGTACACTGAATGGCTCTTGGATCACGTGGCATATTCGCAGCTGGTGAAGTGCCCAAATGTGGTTGTGTGGTGTGATTCGTCTTAATGGAAACCATTCAATGCTAGTCAAGAATATGCCACATGTGCCATAAGATCAAGACTGAAAAAATTCCACTAACACAGCTCAACTTTGCAGACCTTTCATGTCTTTATCACTCCCATTCAATCTGAGGCAGTGGTTCCCATACTGAGGGGACTGCCTTGCCTAGGAGATATCAAGCAGTGATAACTGCTTTGATATCACTATTTCACTCTCATACATAGAGCAGGTCTCTAAAGGTCTTTTTTTAACATGTTCTCCAAAACTTTTTCTTTTTCCTCATAAATGCTGCCTCAGTTAATTCTGTAGAATTTAACTCAGTATCTGAATGTTTAATAGTAAAACCAAGTACTCACATGAAAAATGCTGGACGTTCTGGTTTGGAAACTCAGTTCAGTAAGACTAAAGCAAACAGTGTGGTAGAGGCAAGGACTGCGCAGAATAACTCTCTGGCTAGGAGGAAGAAGTGCTGGGTGGTGAGATGAGAGTGGGTAGGTCTCTGAATACAGATCATCTGCCAGACAATGTTAAGATGCTTTGCAGAAGGAGGGCAGACCCTGCAGAATGAGAAGCTCTGCATGCTTTTCTTACTTTTTCACAAGACTCCCAGTTCCTCTTTTTAGTTTCCTGTGTCAGGAGCTGGCTTAGTTTGTGCTAATTATGATTACAACATGATGACAAATAAATACTGTGTGGCACAGTACATATGCCCTAATCACAACATTCACTTCTTACTACTCTTAATTACTGTATCGGTCAGTAGAAATTAGCTTCAATTACATTAACAACATAGTCTTTATCTTACTAGAAAAACACCCAACTCCAATTTCCATTTTTAAAACAAAAGAAGGAAATTGTGGTACCTACATGAATAGTCCTGCCCTGGGACCAGTATTTAAGCCTTTTTTTTGCCCGATTAATTGTGCATTGTGCATAACCATAAATCCGGAAAGGTATGTACTAAATCTTTGGCAGGATGACACTTTACTTGCTAAAGACATAGCACTGACCTTGTTGGCAGTCGAATGGTTCAAAGGAATCAAGCTTTTCATTGGAAGCGGGAAGACCAATGAAGAAAAACAATATAAGGAAAACCTCTAATACCCTTAAAACCTATGTTTCTAAAGAGTTCTAGTAAATATTCGTAACTATGTTATCAATTGGAATTTACACAACCTACAGTTCAAACCCCCAGCCCAGCTGGCTTCCATTTGTTTAGTGTTTAGAAATTCTAAACCCATTGCCACATACTGCATCCCTTTGTAGATAATGATAAGATGACCACGTGATCTCCCCTACTACCCTCCCTGGTTGGGCTCCTCTGGCCTTCCTCTAACCTTGCACCCCTGGGTAAGAGCCATTGAGTGGATCACCAAGAGGATATAGACTGCTGCTGCACATAGCAACGACTGATAACTGCTTGTGCATATGTCAATGGTGGGAGTGGCCGATACATAAGCCCAAACCTTTTTATAATAAACTATTTTTTTTTTGCACAAATTGTAAAAAGAAGAAGCAGATAATTGTTAATGTGAGAGTATTAAAAGGGAAAGCCTTTATCAATGATGGAAAGTCAAGGAGTCAATTAACACTTTTGCTAGAATAAGCAGGACTCACTGTAGGATACAAGAAATCTAAAGTTGGGAGGGACTTGACCACCTAAAAAAAGCAGAGTAGGATGATGCAAAAGATTTAAATCAGGTATTTGTAAAGGTTTACAACCAAATTTCAACATTTAAAGGAAAAGTTCACCTTGACAAAATCAAGGGCTCCTGATGAACCACATTTATTAACACAATGCTTTCTTAAGGCTTTCTTAAAAGTGGTATTTAGAATTAAATGTTACTACTTTGATAAGGAAGTATAATGTGTTGCAATGCAACCAAGGGGCAATTAATGAATTATACAAATACAACCTGTAGTGAAATGTACCCCTTTGGAGTGATCAGGAAGGCGTCTAGAAGTAGCTGTGCCATCTTATGTAGTTTCATACCAATGTTGTTATTATACAGGTATGGGATCCCTTATCCAGAAACCCGATATCCAGAAAGCTCCAAATTATGGAAAGGCTGTCTCCCATAGACTCCATTTTAATCAAATAATTCAGATTTTTAAAATTGATTTCCTTTTTCTCTGTAAAAATAAAACAGTGCTGCAATTTATATGTATGTTGAAAAATATTTTTAAAAAATAAAAATGTTAAAAAAAATAAAAAATAAAACAGTGCTTTGTATTTGATCCCAACTAAGATATAATTAATCCTTACTGGATGTAAAATAATCAATTGGGTTTAATTAATGTTTTATTGATTTCTTAGTAAACTTAAGGCATGAAGATCCAAATTAAGGAAAGACCCCTTATCCGGAAAACCCTTGGTCCCGAGCATTCTGGATAACAGGTCCCATACCTGTAATAAACAATTAGCTTCTGTCAGGATCAGTTGGGATTCGGATATGGCTTGACGTGTACCTGGCAACATGCATTTGCCTCCTGAGCCACTGGAGGCATTTTGGGCTGATTCTCTTGTCTGTCTTCTACTTTTCTGTCTGCTCCCTTTCTTCTATTCTTGACCCTTTATAAGCCTCTCCCTGACCATTGCCCCTTGCTTGGTCATTAAGCTGTTTCCTGTGACCCTGCCTCTGTGTTCCTTGTTCCTTTATCTATTCTCGTTATCCCCTTCTGGTTCCAAGCTCCAGATTCTGAGTCTTGTTCCTGCCCTTGCCCTGTTCTCTGGTGCCCTTCCTTGTCCTGCTCTGATACCCCGGTTCCGACCTTGGCCTGTCCTCGACTTTGCTCATTTGCTGCTAGCCCTGACCTTAGGCCTGAATTGGATTACGTCTGTGCCTGCCGTTTCAACTATTCAAGTGTGTGTATATCCATTGTGTGCACGGTTACTTCACTATGTTTATTAAAGTTCTTCACTAATCATCATGGCCTCTGACACCAGTTCTGTGGTATATGGTTACACTCCGGGTTACCCAGTCTTCAGGCTCCCAACTTCCTGGTACTCCACGGCATCTCCTCAGGGAGATCGTGACAGCTTCTCTGAAACAAACGACCTATGTTACTAAATAAGCCCCACTGACCTGTTCCTAAATACAGTGATGCATTTTAGAGAAATACAAAACTGTAGTACTACATTCAACACCGGGAGTAACGTTTCATATAAATATATATATATATATATCTATGTGCATTATAGACAATAAAAGCAATCAGACAGCATTAGGTTTACTGTAAACCCACAATTTGTTATGACTCATACGACTGGGTGGGGTAACAAGAGCACATACAGAGAATTCTGCAACCCACAAATGAGGGTGTTATTTTGACATCATGCTAAGTCTGATAATGTGAATAGGTTCCTGGGAGGGCAGTGTAACATATACAAGCTATTTTAATAGCTCCTGATTTTACTGATGCTTTTATTATCCCCCGTTGTAAGAAACTTTGCTATCCTTTGCATGACAACCCCATCTTTTAATTTAAAGGAGAAGGAAAGGCTGCAGGCATATCTTCAGTTCTCTCAATAGTGCCCTTAAGTCTCCCAATATTTCACCTGTTCAGATGATTAGAAGCCAAACAGGAAGAAAAAACGCTGAGCTCTGTAAAGAAAGTTCCCATAATGCCTCACTCCTTCACAGACACCCAGACCAAGTGAACATGCTCAGTTAGCTTCCTGCTGATTGGCTCAGATCCACATTCCTAAGGGGGGAGTGAGTTCTTAGTATTCTTGAGGGAGGGGGGAGCAGGAGAGAGGAGACAGCAGAAAGTTGTGTGTCTCTGGCACAGGAATTACAGACACAAGAAATCTTTTTTCAAAGAACTCAGTGCAGCATTTCTGTGAGTGCTTATGGCTGTAGACCTTTCTGATAAAGCTTACTTAGTTTTTACCTTTCTTTCTCCTTTAAGGGCTAATTAAATTATAACAAGGGTGCCTCTGACCATCAGAGAAAAATGAATTAATGTGTGTCTCACTACTATCAATGAATTCTTACTTCCCACTCCCACTTGTGGTGGGTTATAACACAGTAAACCAGATAATGTGCTTTGAATGCTGCTTTCTATCTGTCTTTAAGGATCTGACAAAAATCACGTCACTAAATTTTCTCTTGTGAACAACTAAATTATCTAGGGATCTTTATCTGCCATAAGGATCTAAAGGTACTAGCTGCAACTGTCTCATCAGCTACAGAAGCTTATCTAATCCACCATTATTTCCTTGCAACTAAGATTGTTTTGCTCGTGTCACACACTGATATGAAGAAACTAGTGAAAATTGAGATCTGATTAAAGAACCCATTGAAACATCTACCCATCTGAAAGGAAATGCTGATTACAAATATAATCAGCTTCTTGTAAATTCTAAGCTTTTACAAGCCTCTCCTTAACTAAGTAGCTCAGTCAATAACTGTAATATATATAACTATTTAGGTTTTAGACAAAAGAATAGTTACAATAGCCTTTTCCTGCACAAAAACTTTTCTACAACAGGACTCATTTTTGAAATGTATAAATGATGTGGGGTCTTTTTTCCATGTGTTTTCGAGTTTCCAGTTATATGCAGCTTTTGGCGTGAAAAATTGGCATATGCCGAACATACACTTGCATTTCCTAATATACTCTCTCCTATTATGTGTCTATTGGGCATAAATTGTAAACTTAGTATGTGTATATTATTTTATTATAACAAAAAAAATCATCCTGCTGACTTGGAATGCAGCCACTCCTCCCTCCCTGTCTTTGTGGAAGAAACTGGTTGATGACTCCCATCCTAAGCATAAGCTGGTGTACCTTGCCTGAAGATGCCATTTTGGGAATCCTGGTTGAATTAGCAGGAACCAAGTTAGACTGTGCACCTTCTAGTTTTGGAGGATTTCATGGTTCTTTTACCCCCAGGATCTCCCCCCTCTCTACCTCTTTCCCTCTTCTTTTTCTCTGCACACTTTCTTTCAGTCTTTTTACTTAATTTTTATTGCAATCAATGTTTGTTTTAAAAACTTTAAACAAAAACTTAAAAAATAAACTATTATTGTACTTGACTTTGCTAGCATAAATTCATGTTGATTTTAAAAACAATTCTATTGGCTATTTTCTTTTTAAATGTTTTTAGTAGTCTAATTGCTTGTTAGGAGAGATCCCTTATCCAGAAAATCCCTAGCTGTCATCTCAGTACATTGTGCCTGAGTTTTCAGAAGGAGCCAGCGCTACACATTAGCTGTGGCACCCTTGGAAATGAAGAATATGGCTAACCCCATGTGAAATTGAATAAAATAATTATGTTTGTGTTTCAATGCAGGATTCTGCTGAAGAAGCTCTATTTTAAAAGAAACACATTTTCCCATGACAGTATTCCTTTAAATATTTCCAATTATAACATAAAATACTTTGCAAAGCAGTTAATCTGGCCCCTGACATTCACAAAGCCAAAAAGCATCTAGCCAGCAAAATGAACACACTATGTACCTGTTCCTAATTGACTTTTAAGGGTCTTAAAAAGAAGCCCCATGCCAGAGGCTACATGCAGCCACCCATGGCTATGCAAAATTAAACATCACTGGGAAGAAGATTTTTCCTCTTTACCTCTTCTGGTCTCTGTCAAGTGCAGAGTATTTAAAAAAAGGAAAGAAAGTTTAAATTATATAACCAAGGTCATAATTATATATAGGGCAAGTGCCTAGGGTGGAAGCTTTAGGGGGTGGCACTTGTGTGCCTATATAATAGATTTGTTTTTTTCAAAAGAAAAATAAAAACTCTCCCCAGCTACCACTGGACACTTGCTTTATAAATCTGGCAGTGAAGCTGGGGGGTGAGGGGCATCATATGCATTATAGCGCATCCCAGAACGGCACTTGCTAGAAGCATTTCAGCAGTATTGTGAGTGAGCTCAATTTGCCCAAATCTCCAGTGGGAAGAAATATACTCTAAAGCCTGTGATCCCCAACCAGTGGCTTGTGAGCAACATGTTGCCCATGAACCCCTTGGATGTTGCTCCCAGTGGCCTCAAAGCAGGTACTCATTCTTGATTTTCTGGTAAGGAGGCAAGTTTTAGTTGCATACAAACCAATTATAATGCCAAACAGAGCCTTCTGTAGGCTGCCAGTCCACATAGGGGCTATTAATTAGCCAGCTTTTTCCATGCTTGCTCCCCAACACTTTTTCCATTTAAATGTGGCTCACAGGTATAAAAGGTTGGGGATCCCTGCATCTAAACATACAAGAAAACAGGGACAAGCAGCAAAGAAGAGAGGGGGTAAATGGCACTAGAGTAATAAAAGGGGTGAATGTGAGAACAGAAAATGGAATGGTGACAAAAGTGGAGGGCTTTAAAAAGAATGCTGAATATAAAAGAAAGTACAGAAACTTTGCCTGTCTATTCAATTGCTACCTATTTGACCACTCACCTAACATCTGACATAAGAGTACAGGTGGGTTTGTAGCACCATTTATGATTTGTTTGTGAAACCACACGGTGACTCTACCTAAGCTGATCAGAATACCCTGCACTACACTGATGAGCCTCAAGAAAGGTGAAACCGGTCTGTAGTTGGGAATCTGATCAGCTATTATCCTGGCTTCTGCTTTAAAACCCAGTGGGTGAGCTTTAAGGTGGCCACACGTGGCGATCTGACGATCTTTCGTGCGACCGATCGTCAGATCCGCCACTAACCTTCAGAGCTGAAACAGGCAGATAAGGAGGTAGAAACAATAGGATTTCTACCTCCTTCTGCTGATTCAGCGCTAAAGCAGATTTTGGTCAGATTCTATGGCGCCCAATCAAAATCTTTTAACTGGTCCGATCGGCGAGTCGACCGATATCAACAGGTTCCTGCGATATCAGTCGACTCGCCGACTTGCCATACACGCACCGAATATCGTACGAAACGAGGTTTCGTACAATATTATCGGTGTGTGTATGGCCAGCTTAAGCCTATAGGATAAACCCATGTACATGGGATTTTTTTTAGGAGTTTGGAATTCATTCCCAGAATTTCTTTTGCTTATTTAGCTCTCCCATTAAAATTGTAAACTATATGGGAACGAGACCACATTCTTTTTGTCTCTGAATGTAACAGTACTTTGTATTTATTTATTGTATTATAGATATATATCTATATCAGGGGTCGGGAAGCTTTTTGGCTGAGAGAGCCATAAACACCACATATTTTAAAATGTGATTTTGTGAGAGCCATACAATATGTTTGGCTGCGGGGCAAGGTAGGGTGGGTGCCAAGGGTGCCGGATGCGGAAGAGGGCGTGGCCTGCGCTCTGTGAATAGAAGACGAATTCTAAGGCTTAGAACACATCTTCTATCCACCGAGCGCAGGGGCAAGGTAGGGTGGGTGCCAAGGATACCAGATGCGATGCAGAGGAGGGCGTGGCCTGCGCTCGGCAGATAGAACACGTTTTCTATCCGCCGTGCGCAGGCCACGCCCCCTGTTATTTTTTTTTTATTAAAGATTTGACAGTGAGCCAGATGCAGCCGTCAAAAGAGCCACATCTGGCTCCCGAGCCATAGATTCCCTACCCCTGATCTATATAAATGTGTTTGTTTTTTTTACCAAGACGCCCCCTGGCTGGTAAAAATGACTTACACATTGACGTATTTCTGCCAAATTTAAAATCCTCCACAAATGATTTGGCTCCTACTAGATTTGAAACCTACATTTGATGAAAGTTTTTTAAAAAAGCAATATTGAAGTTGCACTCAGCTGTGCAGTGTCAGTTCAGTTGTTGTTGTTCCCATCCCTTTTAATAGAGAACGCAGCTAAAAATGCAAGAAGGCACTTTTTGTTTAAAAATAAAAGGCACACACCCAGCAAAATGAGGGCAAACACTCTGACAGACAGTACCAGAACCACCACAAATACCTCTCACACCGCCAAAGGGCAGCTGAGCGCTTACATTGAATGATAATGTTTCTACAGATACTTTTGCGGCTGTTTTTCATTCTTGGTGGCATGAATAAAAGTTAGCCGTCCTTATTTCCAGTCACAAAGGCTGACAAAGAAGACGTCATATAACACGTTTCCATAACAAATGCAATTGTAATGAGAGCTTATTAATCAGACTTCAGCAACGTGTGCTTACATTACAGTCGCTTAGCGCCCTCTGCTACTTTTAACCTGCACGTCTTGTCTAGGAATCCGATTTTCCCCCTCTCTATGGTAGCGCTGGGCCGCTTTATGACATCACTTCCTGCTTCCGTTCTCTCTTCTCTACGCGGTAGGACAAGATGGTGAGAATGGGTTTCTCGCATATACTTTACGTTGTATAATCCATTGCAATCCTTGCTTACCGTGTTCGGTTACTCTTGTTCTTTACTTGTGCTCGATGTATCGGGTTATTAGTGATGCTGTTGGAGCTTCATTGCTTTGCAAAACCTTAGTACTGGGGAAATAGAGCCGAATTGCCTGGTACCTTGGGGAGTTCTGTGTAACACAGTCATTTGGTTCCTATGGGGAGCTCTTGTCAGTACATGGGCAGGGGCATCACAATGCCAGATAGCTTTATATCGTTCGTTTTTAATATAGAGTTGTTATTCCGTCGCCGTGAATATTAACCCTAGATAGTGTATGGTGGGCTTTGATAAAGTTTGGGCTGACACCCCCCCATTAGTATTAATGGATTTGCTCCTGTTAATTTGATATACCCATCGTATAGCTGTTTAAAGCGGATTTTACCTATCCGTGCGTGAAATTCTAACAAAATTCCAATATACACTATTTGGCATTTATTTTCAGTGGGGACAGTATGTGTCCCTTTCTGTTATGTTTCTGACTGAGTGAACAGTGTAGCAGAATTCCGTTCTCTTTTAGGTGTGCTAATCAACTGGCTTCTGCTACATTGTTTCAGGAGTCAGAACTAGTGGTGCAGAGGATATAGAAGTCCTGACAGATACTGTGTGCAGTAGCAATTCCAAATGAATTTATTACCTTTGTTGGGAAGTGGTTTGTCCTGATACAGAAAGTGTTTTGGGGCTGGATGGACCCCTTTAAAGGGTATGTAAAGGCTAAAAACAATATTGCATGTAATGATGAATGAAATATCCAATGCTGTGCAAGCTGCCTTCACTGTTCCTCTCCCTTCTGAAGCTGCATACAGGAATCCTTTCCTGGTGGCCAGACTAGTAAGAAAATCAGTGCTGCACTGTATCCAAAGTGCAGGGAAGCAGAGCAGGGTTGTTCTTTTGCCTTTACACCCCCTTGAAGCCTTAATAAAAACACACCATGCTTATATTCTGTCCATAAAATATAATATCCAGCTCTAATTAATTGGATTTTCACCTGTAAGCATGAGATGTGCCTGAATTTTAAGCTTTATTTTTGCACTGTAGAATAAGTGGTTACCCATGCATTTGGAGAAGGCTTTTAATTAAAATATCCTATATCCTAGCAGCATTTTCATATATACATAAGAGAGCATAAAAAAGCAGTTATAATATATGGAAATTTCTGCAACTCGGTAGCAGTTATGGCGCTGGTATAATCCCCATTTAACCTGAATCTGTGGCGTCCAAATAAAAATGCCATATCACTGCAGTAACTCCTCAGCTTTTCGGTGACTGTCACTTGCTTAAACAGCAGTGTGTGTGCTACAGGGGACCTGACAGTGGTGCTAAGGGGCTATAACCTTTTTTTAGGGGCTAAATTATCATAGTTTTAGCATCCTTGTCTGTAGGGGACATCTTTCAAATATTTAACCACCCCATATAGAACAGATTTTTATATTTGCTGCCCAGTTCCACACAAAGTGCTGCACTCTGGGTCACTTTGTATCTTGCAAGTGTGGTATCTGCCACAGAGGGACTTTGGAGAGTTCACTGATATTGTGCTTGGAACCTCATTACAATATATATTGCACCATAGCTCATAGTGGATAAAGAGAAGGATTAGTTTATTTGTAGCTGTTTATTTAATTATATATCTAATAGAAATCCTTTTTTTAAACCCCTCAGGTGAACGTCCCGAAGACCCGTCGGACCTACTGCAAAAAATGTGGCAGGCATCAGCCACACAAAGTGACCCAGTACAAGAAGGGCAAGGATTCTCTGTACGCCCAGGGTAAGAACCAAATCTTAGTATTGTCTGGTTTGAAGAGACTACTTACCAAGATATTCAGAACTTAAAGGGTTTATTCACCCAAATACTGTTTAGTATGAAAAGTTTTTTAAAGTTATGAGAAATGGAATTGCCAGTGAAGCCAGTGTTTATCCCTTTCTGTTCTCTGGTTTAGAAACAATATATCAGAAGTCCGTTTTCCTTACTGTTAATCAGAAGGCTTCTGCTGCATTGTTTCAGGTGTCAGAGCCAGTAAATCATTTAAACTTTCTAATGGTTATTAGAAAATTACTTAAAACATAAATATTGCAATATGCAAAAACAGAATTTTTAGCCTCAGGTTTCCTTTATCCGTTTCAGGAAATTGTTTTATTCAGCAGTGGTGGATGGATATAATATTTGTCCCTGTTTAGAATTTGTAACAGCTTTTTAGTTTAAGAATGATGTTGCTCATTGTTGGTTATGACCTCAGGAGTCTTACACCTATGTAATGTTTTGCTTTTCTATAGGAAAAAGGCGTTATGACCGCAAACAAAGCGGCTATGGTGGCCAAACCAAGCCAATCTTCAGAAAGAAGGTGGGTAGCACAACATACACAACCTTGAATAAAAACAGTTTAAAAACATTTTTTCCTTCAAACTATTTATATTTATGCCCTAAGGCAGACATTTAGCTCTCTGTATCTGATATCAGTAGAAAGTAGCAAGTCTATGACCAGGTACATCCAGTGCAAGGTTTCTAGTTACACAAATTCCATGTACATACAACTTGGCAAACTTCTAGTTTATTACGTAATGTAAATGATATGATGTTACAAAGAACATCATTATGATAAAGGCTATTAGGGCTCACAGTGATTGTTTGCATTGCCAAGTGATGTGCACTCTGAAGCTTATGTGACTAACCGGGGTGTAGTAGAATGCTAACTTGCAAGATGTATTGTTAGTCCCAACTAAGGTTTTTGTGATCCTGACTAATCTGCTAATGTTACAGGTGACAGTATAGAATTGCACGCGGTCAGTCTTGCCGCAGTTATTAAAGCAAAGACATGTAAATAACATTTGTTTTTTCCTGTCTTATTAGCTGCCATGTTTATTACGTCCCCTCATTTACCCTGTAGTCTGTGTTTTTGTAAAAAGCTTTAGTTACCATAGTTAGTTACCAAGTTAGATATCCAGCTAACTTTCTGCTAGTGAGGCGCCATACACAGGCAGATAAGTTGCTGAGACTGCCAAATTGGAAACTTTAAATCTGGTTGTGTACTGCCAGCTTTAGATCTTGATCAGTTGGATAAACCAACTTGACTTCATATTCAGTATGTAGACTAAGCATTAGAGACGAACTACAATCTTGCACTTTGGACACATACAGAAATTGCACTGATCACACTGTTTCAGCCCATTTATGAAAGTTCAAACAGAAGCACTTCCTGATAGCCATCATCTACCAGTCTAGAAGAAAAGGTAGTACTGGATTACAAAGGCAGTTGCTTAAAATAGTCAACCAAGAATGATACATATGGTGCAGTTATGGGCTAAAAAACTCCGGAGGGATATTGGTTGTTGAATTCTACAACTCATTGAACTTGACAAAAAATGAATAGAGTAACTTAGGTTTGGACATTTCACTTTAGTCTTACAAAATGATATAGCCTGATTCATTATGAGGCAAATAGCTTGCAGTGCCCTTCCATTTGTGTTTTTGCACCAAATAGATTTTTTCATGAAAGTAATGTTGTTTTAATAGGCTAAGACCACAAAGAAGATTGTCTTGAGACTGGAGTGTGTTGACTCAAACTGCCGATCAAAGAGAATGTTGGCAATCAAGAGATGCAAGCACTTTGAATTGGGAGGGGACAAGAAGAGAAAGGTGAGTTAGAAGTAGACTGTGGAACCACACAGCTAAGGGAGTATTATTTGATATGCCAGCAACTACAGCACACCTTCAAATTATGGGAATTGTAATGCAGGATCCTGTAGGGTTCAGTACATATGGTATCACGGGTGACTGATAGTCTTAGGGAAAAATTGGAAATACAGTTGCACAAATGTCAGGAAAGCCTACCCCCTTAGAATGGAAAGATTCTTTTATATAACATATTTTATTTCATTATGAACATATTCAACCGTGCTTTCACGGTTTGGTCTTACTGACCTTTTAATGAGGTTGGTAAATGTGTGCCCCCCTTCCTTTATAGTATCATGAGTACTGCTTCCCCCTATATGTCCCTCTTATCATACCAGTAACCACTGTGTGTATGACATCTGACTTTAGAAAAGTCTCTGAATATATCCCTTAATATAGACTGCCACATTCTTGGTCACCAGCCCAATATCTGTTAGATTGAGGTGTCATTAATGTAAGGCAGAGGTTCCCGGACTTTGGTACTTTTACAGGGTAACTGTTAAACTGACTTGGGTAAAATGGTTAATGTTTTGGTTCCCTGACCAACAAAAACATTCAGTCTAAATGACCGTGTTTGGTATATGCAAAAAAGCCAGTATTAAATGTAGTTTGCACTTTAGCTGCCTGGATGTAGTCAGTGTTAGTTTTTTCAATGCGACAACTTAATTCTAATGCACTTTTTTTTTCTCCCCTGTTTTAGGGTCAAGTCATCCAGTTCTAATTTGCTTCTGCAGTTTTGTACAAATTGCAATAAAAGTCTTGTCACCACAGCTATTGTTGAGTTCTGTTTTTCTTAAGCTTGTTTCATGCTACTGAAATTCTAACATTTTTATAGAGCCAGTTATAGCTTTATGTAGCGTAGGTTTGGGGGCCAAAACTGGGTTCTAATAAAAGAAAAATCCTGTTTGAAGAAAGTGTACGTAGTAACATTTACATATTGCTAAGCACTTCTTGGTCATTAAAGGGTTTGCTCACCTTAGTTAACTTATGATATGGAGCAGTGATCCCCAGCCAGAGGCTCAGGGGCAACATGTTGCTCACCAACCCCTTGGATGTTGCTCTCAGTGCCCCCAAACCAGGTAGTTATTTTTGAATTCCTGACTTGGGGGCAAGTTTTGGTTGAATAAAAACAAGATTTCCTACCAAATAAAGCCCCCTGTAAGCTGATAGTGTGCATAGAGGCTGCCTAATAGCCAATCTTAGCCCTTATTTGGCACCTCCATGAACTTTTATGATGCTTGTGTTGCTTTCCATGTCTTTTTACATTTGACTGTGGCTCATGAGTAAGAAAGGTTGGAGACCGCTGATGTAGAGATAATCTGAGAATTTGCAATTTCTTTGCAAATTTCCTTTCAACGCTACATCTTTTTAGCTTCGTTTTATTATTACTTATCCCTCTCCTATTCATATTCCAGTCTCGTATAAACCACTGGTTGGTTTCAAAGGTAAACACTAGCAACCAGATAGCAGCTGAAATTCTTAACTGGAGAGCTGCTAAGCAAAAAGCTGAATGGGTGAAAAACCATAAATTAAAACCAACTGCAAATTGTCTCAATATCAATGTCTATATGATAAAAGTTAATTTAAAGGTGAACAACCCTTAAATATTTTTTGGCATTGTTCTTTTTAGAAAGTAGTGCAGAGAAAACTGGCTTTCCTCTGACTGAATGTAAGCCTAATTAGTACCTAAAGTTGCGGAAGACGGTTATCGCTTCTATAATAGTAACCAATGTAAAGTTCTTTATGCATCTAACAGCTGGCCATCCTGAGAACAATTACAGGTCATTGGGTGGGAACCCCCTTTATTCAGATGTAGCATAGTATAAGATTAGAGCAGTGATCCATCAGTGGATATCACTTTGCATTACTACACCATAGTCCAGCAAGAGTGGTAGGATGTTGCAAAGTAAATTTCTTCAGTATAATTTAATAAAAAGGGAGAAGAGAAGGGTTAAAAAGAACCGCACGCAGCATGCATGGTTAATTTTCAACTTCTATGTTTGTGACAAAGTCACATGATTTTAAAGATTTGGATTCTGTTTGGCCAGATGTGAATTTGGCTGAATCTGAATCCTGCTTGAAAAGGCCGAATCCCAAACAGGATCCTGGATAAGTTGTATCTCTAATATACTTAGAAGAAAGTGTATTGATGTGTTTGGACACAATATGACCAAATTCAGAGAAACTTATGGTCCCCATCTCATGTTATTCCAGGTGCAAAACTAGCATCCTTGAGGTCAATAGCTACATTTTGGTAAAGGGGTTGTTAACCTTTTAGTACGACATTGAGAGTAATATTCTGAGACAGTTTGCAATTGGTATTCATTTTTTATTTTTAGTTTTTTAATTTTACTTTTTGTTCCTAAACTCTACAGTTTGTAGTTTTAGCATTTTATCTGGTTACTGCATCACTTGTGTGCACTTAATCCACACTGCAACATTTTGGGCTGCATCCTGAAATAGAGGCAGCCCCCCCCCCACCCCTTTAGTTTTAGGGAAAGTGGGCCAGATTGCCAAAATGTTATTTAAAGGGGTTGTTCACTTTTGAGTGTTTAATTTGACGCGGAGACAAATATTCTATTGGTCTTTATTTTTTTTTTTTTGTGGTGGTTTCATTATTTAATTTTAACCTCGGGAGTTTGGAATTTCACCAGTTATGCTGTTGCTTGAGTTACAATTACCTTAGCGACTAGGAAAAAAACCTGAATAATATAAACCTGAAAAATAACAATACAATTGTAGCCTTACTGAGCAATAGTTTTTTTGGCTGTACGGGTCAGTGACCCCCATTTGAAAGTTGGAAAGAGCCAGAAGGTAAAAAATAAAGACCAATTGAAAGCTTGCTCTGCCAGCTGCTGAAACATGTTTTATGGCACTGACTCATGCACCACTTCTTGTTGCACAATAATACCTGCCCTGTCACATTTGTTGGAATTGTTGCATGTAAAACCCAGGCCAATACAGTGAATTTGGGTGCAGATGCTGGTGTGATTCTCAGCCTTTGTACACAGGTGCATTATGGCTGTGCTTTGGTGTTGGATTTAAAGCACTGAATCTGCTTGGTTCTTTGTTAGTATGAATTATTATGCAGCAAGAGGGTTGGGAGTAATGTGGCTGCAGCTCTAAGGGAAGTAACCCACCAAATCCCAGCATAAAGGTGACTATTCTGTTAGGAGAAGTTCTGCTTCTAAACTATCCCAATAAATCCCTCAATATAAATCATCTTCTGGTAGGTTTCTACAGAATAATCACCAGGACAAAAATGTATTTGAAAAAGTGGCTTATACTTTCAGCCAGGAGCAGGAAAAGGAAAGGCAGTTTTTTTTTCTAGCACAACAGTTCAGAAAACACCAAAGTCCTTCAGCAAACCATAAAAAAAACCAGAGTAGGTTGACAAACCACTGTTTAGTTTGTGTTTTAGCAGCAAGGGAACCTGCAGCTCCCTGTGACCTGTGCAGACCTCTCCCTGAGTCAAATTAAGCAGCTCTCCTGGTTAGGCCACTAAGTCTAATGAGGCTCAGCTAGCCAGCCTTGTAGCTCCTCACTCTGCTAAACACATATTATAGGATGTCATATTATTTTACGTGTACATTTTTATAAATGGGACCAAAACTTTCATAATAGGTAAAAAGATAAACTTGTTCATTCTTTATACAGGGTAGGACTGGAAAAAAAACGGGTGGGCCCCCCAGGACCAACTGTGTTCCTCCCCTGATGCGTTTAATTTACGCGTGCTTGGGAGAACGTTGGGCGGGGGCACATGCAGGGCCCCAGGGGCAGCAGCCCTGCATGCCCCAGTCCGACTCTGTTCTCATACCCTCCCACCAAGACACAGCTAGCTTTATAGCTCTTATTTAACATGGTTTCAAATATTTAGTAGCAATAAAATGCTTTGATTTTAGAAATTAGTTATTACCTGCTTTGCAAGTTTTCTGGCTCAGCTGTCTTGTCAACTAATATTTTATCACCATTGCATGAAACTGCTATAATTATTTGAAAACAGGCACGGCACAACTTTTTTAAAGTGTCAAAACACTTTTCCGGCTTGTTTTAGCTCTAAATTGCAATAAGTGCTAAGGCCTAAAAAAACCTCTCTCTCAGTCTATCCTGAGCAATATGGTTCCAGAAGGGTTAATCCAGAGTGACAGCAGGGAAGTGTCATTCAGGTGACCGTACTTTTGGAAGGAAGGCAGAAGTTGAGTAATAAAGCAACTGTTCTGGCAAACCCTGTCTTCCCACAGCAGAGAAAGTGACAACAGGAAATTCCTAGGGCCACCTATTTCATTGCGATTGGTCACAGCAACAGCCAGAGATCCTTTGATGAGAGGCCTTTCCCACACTTCAAAATAATCAGCCTATGGAGAGTTAAGAGACAATTATAAAAAAATTACTAGCAGGTAGTGTCTGTTTAGGAAGATGCTCAAATATCAGAAAATGTATCCTATAGGCAAGCACAATTTCATATAAATACATTATTATTAATATACATTTTTACATGGTAAGAGCATGTAGGAGCTGATATTGTGATATGATATAACCTCCTGCAAATGCTTTCCCACCAGCACACAAGGAACTTTGGGCTTCTTCAAAAAAAAGAAGCAATAAATATGTTTTTCCATTGGTTATTTATATTATTGCTGGTGGGAAAGCATCTGCAGGAGATTAGTCCCACAGTAGAGCAGATTTATCATGGGCGACTAATGTCAGCCTGTGCCATAGCCCTTATAACTCACCAGATGCAACCTTTCCACCTATCACCCTCAACAGGATTAACATGTTTAGCCTCTATATGCTCACCACCTACAGGAATTAGGTGTCAGAGCTGCCGCTACTATTATAGATACACATAATCATGAAATTACAATGATTCAGAGACATGACACATACAGATATAAAACCAGATTCTGACTTGGCTCGCCAAAAATTCACTCCCATGTGTCAGAGTCCCAAGTTACAGCATTTGTCCATCCATTCAATACCTTGAAAACTCTGTATCCTTGTGCTCCAAGAGGATCTTGGTTAATGGAGATCACATTTTTGTCCTGGAGAAGAGCTTTGGACTCAGCAGGAATATCTCTCAGGTCGTTGGACATCATGAGAGGGGCAGCCATGATGGACCAGAGTGCCATCTGTGTGACTTGCTGGTTCCAGCTCAAACCAAAATTGCCAATCACCAGCTAAAATAAGGTGAAAAAATACAGGAAATTTTAAATCAGGGAAAGTAAAGGATTATTATACAACTGTATACAAGACCTTATGTGATATATATACTGTATATATTAGTACTGCTTACCATGTCTGGATCATTCCATGACCCAGGACCAGCCACAGGGACAATTTCCTCCTGCACAGCAGAGCTCAAGTCCATCACAGCCTTTACACTCCCCCAGGAGTCTGTGATGTCACCGAAATTCCTCCAAGAATTGCAGTATTCAGCAACTTCAGAGTAATTGATCTGTATTAAAGATATAAAAGTGTGAACAAAGCAAACATGACAAGGCAATATGAAACCACAAAAATCAAAATTGGTTCAGCTCACCCATATATATGAGAGCATGGAGCTGGGAACTACAAATCCAAGACATGGACAACAAATGGCCCAAAATATAGCCAGAAATCTCATTAGAGTTCTTCTAACTGTTAGCATCAAATAAACAGCTTACAAAGTGCTGCACAGCCAGTACATTACTCCATTACAAAACAATGCAGTCATGCCTTTTACACTGTGTCGGACTGGGACCCCAGGGGCCCACCAGAAGACTATAGGCCCACTCTCCAAAATATTTTTCTCCTTTCCTCACCCAACCTCTTTATTCTCCTAGTCTCTTTTATTTACATGCTAGCATCTATTCTTCCATCTATTTCTCCTCTTTGTTCCCATTCAGAAATAGTGAATTACCATGAAACAGGTCAAATGGTCCGGAGGCTTCAACATAGCTGGAGGTGATGTACCATTATTAAAATGTTGGGGACAAGGTATTCCTAAAAGTCTCCAGAACAGCTTGATTGTGGTTTTCATAGAGTGAACTAAGTCAGGGCCAGGACTAGGGGTAGGCAGAAGAGGCCTGTGCCTAGTGCACAACAATGGACCAAGTCAGCGGTTCTCAACCTGTGGGTCGGGAACCCTTTGGGGGTAGAATGACCCTTTCACAGGGGTCGCCTAAAACCATCGGAAAACACATATTTCCGATGGTTTTAGGAATAATTTTATGGTTGGGGGTCACCACAACATGAGGAACTGTATTAAAGGGTTTGAGAACCACTGGACTAAGTTATCAATTGAAGACATATTTATCACATATTCTGGCTTCACCCAGAATGGATGATATGCCTCAAATTGGCTTATCCCAACTTTTTCAATGGATCAGAGAATAAAGTATATACAGTAGCGCTGCATGCCTGGCTGGCTGAAAGACAACCCAAATAAACATAGTAAGATACAGTCTATTTGGGATATTTGAACTGAAGAAGCTGCTCGGATGAGTAGTGAAACGTCTTCAATGATTACTTAACAAGTCCAGTTGCTTTAAATTTATTTATACTAGATATACCATGACCTGGATGAATGAAAATCTTCATAGACACTGCTTTCAATAGCAATTACATTTACAAATAACCTTAAAGCACTAAAAATGTTTAATAAAATCATATTGGAAAGTTGTTTATAAAAAAAAAATATTTTTTGGGTTGACATGTCCTTTAAACTCATTCTACCGTGTAGTACAGAAGAAGAAAAGCAATGATCTGTTAACTTATTTTACTCATGCCAAAATATCCTAAGCTTACAATCAGATCAAATCTGTCTCTCACCTTCTTTATACCCCGTTCGTATAAAGGCCATTCACAGGAAAGCACAATCTTTCTCCCAGTGCGATTCAGTGCCATAGACATTTGGCGATATCCTGCAGACAAAAAAAATGGGGCAAACTCTAATAGCACTTTAAGAACAAGCTGGCTCACTGTTTGCAAGTGAAGGAAACATGAGCTTTCATCCATATTCATATAAGTAGCAGAGAGAAAGACTTTTTTGCTTGCAGACAAGAAGAATAGCCGCTATATTGTGGTAGCATATAAGAATTCGGGCCTAGTACATGGAATGTAGTAACACATATGTCTTTTTAGAGAAGATAAGACAAGACTTGTATAGTTAATACATTTTTTAGTAGGGAGCAAGGGTAACAAAGAACAAGGGTTAAGACACACGGAGCTACTAGTGGCAGCTACTTGTCACATCTACAGAAATAGACAATGCTGATCATTTACTGATAATTGTCTTAGCAGAGGCAATTCTCAGTATTGTCTATGGCAGGGTATTTTCTGGTGTTTAGTAGCCGTGACAAGTAGCTGCTACTAAGTAGCTCTGTGTGTCCACCCCAAGACTAAAACATGGTTGCAAGGTTAGAGTACATGGAATCAATAGAGAACAGAGGAAGAGCAAGGTAAAGGTGATATTGAGATAAAGGTCATTTGAAGATATAGATGTTTGCTATCTTTGCCATTCTTTGCAGTTAGTTGCTCATGGGACCAAAACCATAGCTTTTCAAAAAGATCACTGATTAGGGCTTGGCCAGATATCAAACAGCAAATCCTGTAGGGCATAGATTGTATTAGGTGGTGGGGTGGATACAGTCCACTCCTAATAGGTCTGCACAGGCCTGATACATGATATGGTCATTGGTTTGAGTACCAAACAACTGGAGTGATCTGAATTGGACTGCAACTTGGGGAAAGAGTTCCCAGTTTGATGAACTTGCCATATGAGTAGATCTATCCATAACTTTAGAACAAGTACACAGAACAAACAAAACATACTATTTGTAGAGAGCAGAAAAGTCAGAGCAATGACAAGGAAACAGGCACACCCAAGCTTACAAACTGCATTTGTATTTACCATTTGCAGCGAAGAAGAAAGCCAGACCAGCAGGAAGAAGACAAGCATATCTAAGCTTAGAAAGTGAGTTAGCATTTACCTGCAGAAAGCAGACACATAAGTCTAGTTATTTCAATAATAAATAGTTAACTGATAATAAACCTGGTTAAATGGATAGACCCAAAGTAGCTGTTTATCTGCATTGTTCTTTGCTAAGTATATTTTTCCACAAAAATGAGTGTAATTAATACTGCACTACCAAAATACTGTGTAAGTTGTGTGGAAAAGCAGGATTACGTTATACTACAAGGGCTAAATAGAATGGCTAAAATATAACTAAAATACTTGCAGATGATTGTCTTCTAGAAGGCTAAAAAGAAGTTTTATTATTTCCTCTAGGTCACATGGGATTTTGGTTTTTAGTCCATATAATTTACCCTATGGAAAAGTGCAGCTAGTTAAAATAATTTTATTCAAATTATCTGTAAGGGAACTATTGCACAGAGGCATACACCAAAAAGAGCAAAAGCAGGCAGCTGTCACGTAAACAGCTGGCCCTTGTGGGACCTGAAGTGTTGGGCTTTTACATAGATGTTTACCAGCGTGCCAGCCAAAGTTCTCCCTAAGTTGTGGGCTTGTACACAATTTGGATGCCAATGCATAAAATACATTTTGGAGTGTACAAAAAATTTACTGTGAAAACACCTATACTTATTCTTAAGGTTCCCATACACGGGCCAATTATAGCTGCCGATATCGGTCCCTTGGACCGATTCGGCAGCTAATCGGCCCATGTATGGGCAGAACCGAGCGGCCTGGCCAACTGATATCTGGCCTGAAATTGGCCAGATCTCGATCGGCCAGGTTAGAAAATCCAGTCGGATCGGGGACCGCATCGGCTCGTTGATGCGGTCCCCGAACCGACTGCCCCATGGCCGCAAATGTAATCCGATCCTTTGGCCCCAGGGCCAAACGATCGGATTATTTTTTTTTTAAGATACTTGCTACCCGATATCGCCCACTTGTAGGTGGGGATATCGGGTGAAGATCCGCTCGCTTGGCGACATCGCCAAGCGAGCGGATCTTATAGTGTATGGGCACCTTAACTCTCCCACTTCTCTCTACACATGAAAGATAATTTTGTTAGGCACAAAGCAAAGAAGAAACCAAAAAAGGAACACTGCCTTAAAAGTTAACACAACGTCTGACAATCCATAACTACTAATCAGCAGGCATTATTTACCAGTCACCTGCTTGAGAGATATGACACTCAGAGCTACTTGTAGAGACTACAAAACACCAGAAAATCCCCTGCCATACACAATACTGAGAACTGTCTCTGCTAAAACACACAGAGACAGTTATCAGTATTCTCTATTTTGCAGCTGTGACAAGTAGCTCCATGTATCAGTGCCCTGGAAGCAATTATCTGATTAGTTGTTATGGGTTGTGCAAACGCTATACCATTTTTTCTGATTGTTCTTATAAAATACTCTACCCCATTAAAGGGAAAATATGGCTTTAGTTACTAAGGTCAGTAACCTTGGCAACCTTGTCTCAGGGACCTGAGAGGATCTATAGGGAGCTCCAATAAAGGGACCATTTTCAAAGATAGTATTAATTTTTATACCATAGTGAAACCAGCACCATGTATTATTCATAATTGACTACAAGATTAGAGATTTTTTCTTTTTTTCTATATGTCTCCTTTAAGTCGCTGACTAACAGGTCAGTAAAGGAGGAGCTTGAGTTCTAGCTATTATATTAGACATCCATTCACTCTAGTCTTGATAGATAAATAGATAAAACATTTTTCATTTTGCACAGCCTATTAATCTAGTTTTATTTTTACACTGAACTGTTCCTTTAATATTTCGGTACAGTATTTTTACTCACCATCCTCCAGTTTGTCCAGTGTCCCATAGTAGCAACCATCAAATTTTAGCAGATCCACCCCCCATTCAGCAAAGGTCTGTGCATCTATGTCATAATAACCCTGGCTTCCTGGAAACCCTTCACATGTTTTACTTCCCACATCTTCGTAAATTCCCAGAAGTAATCCACGAGAATGAACCTAGGAACAAAATAATCACAAATATTTTATATGTGCATTCAGTTTTTAATTGTTTTAAAGAAACACATGCTAAACACATTATTTCTATACATTATAAAATATCCTAGCAATTCAGATTTTAATGGGTAAATGCAAATGAACGTGTTCTTTATTTTGTCTTTATTTTGTTAGTTTTAAATCATTTACCTTTTTTGTTCTGTATATATCCAGCTGGCATTTAAACTACAATCGGTTTGCTAGGGTCAAAAGCTGGAGACTGATTATTAAGGGAAATAAAGATTAACTACCATTTACATTCTGTCTAAAAGTTGAAGTTAAATGTTCAACAAAAGTTAATATTTAGGTGAAGTTGTCTTCTAAACCCTGTGCACATGAACTTGAACTGAATATGTCTACTTCTTTCTTCAGTTATTCTGAATGACTAAAGATGGCCTAACAGGTACACAAAGTCATTAGGCTTAAGCTTTTGTAAAATATTTTTTTTTATATTTCATGTATGTGTCCAATGAAAGATTGGAACATGATCTTATCATGGATTTTATCCATTGATTCAGGCAGGTTTGAAATTTTTGTTTGGTATGACTCACAATAATATCTATTTGTGTACAGTCAGTCTGACAATAACAATAGAGCAAGAGTGGCAAAGGATAATGTTCCTAACTGGTTCCCAGCTGGTGTCGTTATACCAATCTTTCCTGTAAACAATCATGTTTTAAAAATAGCTGTTTTCATGTTAACTATATGACATTATCTCTGTGTATAGCGGGGTCCCCAACCTTTCTTACTCGTGAGCCACGGTCAAATGTAAAAAGACTTGGAGAGCAACACAAGCATCATAAAGTTCATGGAGGAGCCAAATAAGGGCTAAGATTGGCTATTAGGGAGCCTCTATGCACACTATCAGTTTAAAGGAGGCTTTATTTGGTAGTAAATCTTGTTTTTATTCAACCAAATCTTGCCAACAAGTCAGAAATTCAAAAATAACTACCTGGTATGAGGGCACTGAGAGCAACATCCAAGGGATTGGTGAGCAACATGTTGCTCACGAGCCACTGGTTGGGGACTACTGGTGTATATTGTCACCTTTAAAGGACAAGCAAAATTATGTTCACTGCAGAGTAACAATGTGTTAGGCATTAGGCACCCCAGTCAATATAAATACTAACCCTGGGCCCTCACCTGTTCAAAAGTGCACAAGCCTGGGATACTATTCCATGAGCACTGAGCCACCATCTAAGCTGATTATGTCCCATGTCC
Source organism: Xenopus tropicalis (assembly GCF_000004195.4). Taxonomy (NCBI): domain Eukaryota; kingdom Metazoa; phylum Chordata; class Amphibia; order Anura; family Pipidae; genus Xenopus; species Xenopus tropicalis. Next base: position 37,614,352 of record NC_030684.2, on the reverse strand, counting down.
TGGACAAAGTAGTCAAAGTAGAGTACTAGCACTCTAAAGTTGTGATTATTACTCTAATGAGCATGCAAGCTATCTAGGGCATCGGGAAAGTATGGTGGCATGCTGCTCAAGAAATAGTACCCTGGGGCTTCTGCACTGTTCAGTGGACGTGAGCTCTGGCTAGGGGTCTAAGGTTAGGAGTTATATTTACTGGGGGGTAGAGGCTAACACATTGGAACCACCCAGTGAATATCACATTCATCCTAAAAAAGAATAAAGTAAGAAAATAGCATGGGATAAACACCATTGCCATATGCCATTACTGACAATAAAGTAGTTAATATTAACCAAGTTAACTGGTCCCACAAGCCCATGTAGACTTTTTAGCAACTTCTCGAGAGTTCTTCCTGGAGCAGGAATGCTGGCTAGAAAACTTTTAGAGTCTCATCAAAGGTAGTAGATTGTGATTACCAATAGCTAAGTTACTTACATAGTCAGCTAGCTTCTTAATACCCCCTGGGAATCGCACAGGGTCAGCTTGAAGCCTGTTTTTTTCATCTCTTTCTGGAGCCAACCAGCAATCATCAATACACAAGTATTGATATCCTGCATCCAGCCAGCCTTCAGACACCATCTTGTCAGCCATGTCCATGAACAGCTGTTCACTGGAAGGAGATAGTTGAGTAAACTGTTATTGTGTTTGTGTCGATTTGAAGAGAAACAAAGTCACTCAAGCCAGAAGTGATAAAGGTATAGGACACTTTATCTGGGAACCCGGAACCCCACACCAACAAACCTCCAATTTACTGAAACCAAAGTCAGTAAAGGATCAGCACTTTACATGGTCATCCAATATGATGTGTGATTTCCCCTCTGTTCAGACTCTAAAATTTGTTTGAAGACAAGCTACGAGGAAGTGCACAAAAACAAATTGTAGTACATTATGCTTGTGAAGGTTGGGAAAGCCTTGAAAGCCTTTTATGTGAATTATCTGTAAAGCAAAGAGGCATATACCTATAACCAAATTCTGTAGCCAAAGCTGGGCATTATTTAGCCAATGCCATAATCAAGCTGATGCAGGCAGTGGTCATGTAAATAAATGGACCCTGTGGGACCTGAAGTACTGGGCCTTTACACCTTTGCCAATGTTCCCCCTAAATTGTGGACTCATGTTCCATGAAATTTCATGAAGTTCACACAGTCCCTGTGGGCACAGGCTGCCATCATTGAAGTGAAGCTTTTAAGGGGCATTATGGTTCTATTATTCACACACTTGCTCTTGAGGAAGTGTGGCGAGCACCATGTGAAACATGTTGAAATACTTGTTAATCTGGATGTTTGTAAGTAGCCTGTATGTTGATTAATATTTTTTTAATACATTTATTGCACTACATTGGATTTTCTCTCTCATATGACCGACATGGGATGTGATGTCTGATGGGAAGTGTAGACGTTTCTCTTTCCATATTAGAAGCAACTGTTGAGGCTTGATTCCATTTTAGTCTGGTAAGTAGACTGACTCACTGTTTGACAGGTGGAGGAGATTTCTCATTAGCTTGTATGGGGCACTAATGTTAATTGTGTTGTCACTTTAAATTATTGTTTGTCTTTTACTGACATATAAATACTTTCAAGGGTGTGATTACACACAAGCATACTGCACTAGATTATATTTTTTGTGTGCTTTCTTGACGCTTGTCTACAACTAGTTTTGTTTTGGAGCCAAATTACTGAAGCATCCATGGAAGCAAATATTTCAAATCTAACATGATTTCCTTATTCTCTGTATTAATAAAACAGTAGTTGTACTCGAGTTAACTAATCTGCATAAATTAATACTGCTGGAAAAACAATCCTATTGGGTTTAATGTGTAAATCAAATTGTGCAGTTATTATTCTTCTTCTAAAAAAAAAAAGGGGGCCATATATACAGGAGTGAGTCAATCACTAAAGCTGGCCATACACGTGGCAATCTGACGATGTTTCGTGCGACCATCGGTCGCACGAAACATCGTCAGATCCGCCACACACCATTCAGGGCTGAATCGGCAGGTAAGGAGGTAGAAACAATAGGATTTCTACCTCCTTCTGCCGATTCAGCACTGAAGGGAGATTTTGGTCAGGCGCCTTCTATGGCGCCCGATCAAAATTTTCAAACTGGTCCGATCGGTGAGTCGACTCGCTGACATACCATACACGCACCGAATATCGTACGAAACGAGGTTTCCTACTATATTATCGGTGCGTGTATGGCCAGCTTTAGAGATATAGGCAATTAGGATTTAGGCCTTCATATCATATCATATGCACAAAAGCACTAGGTATACTGTGCATGAACAGATCCCTGAGATTAAGGTACCCCCTCACCCCTCCACTGCCAGATTTAAACAGGAAGAATCCAGCTGCCATGGGGGAGATTTTAACCTTACATACAGGTATGTGAGGGCTGCTCCCTAACGCTGTCACCCTAGGCGTGACCCTTCAGATGCCTATATAGTTAATAGAGCACTGTCTGTACCATGAAGAAGCCAGTCTCCATGCACCTGCAATGGATAAGCAACACAACCCATGGAGTTAAGGAAAACCCCATTAATCAAACAGCATAGAATTTAACTTACCCTCACAGTGTATGTCTCTCTCTGTGTTGCAGCTAACAATCTAATGGTTCTCACCTTATACAGTTCTTGGGGTTCCTCTCACAATTGGTCTCACACAGAAACCTCTCCCAGTGGAGCCATCCCATAGGAGGTGTGAGTGCTAGCCCATTCTGCAAGCTTTGGGCCCCTTGGGGCCACAGCACAGTTCCCAGAAGTACTGACAGCCAAGCATAATCCATGGCGCAAAAGCCCCTAGTTGGATAGCGTTTGTCCTTAGTAATGTATAACAGGATTCAGCCAATCACAGAGCACCGACAATGAGCCCTCAGCAGCGAGTAAGAAATAATGCCGGTAATTATGGACACTTCAGTGTAGCAGAGTTTTGCCCTTCGCACCGCAGCCGGCTCAGCGCTATTACAGCTCTACAAGCTCAGCTCCTAGTGATAGAATATGTGAGAGGTGCGGGGGCGGGGCCGGCTGAGCAGCACAAACCAGGAACTCACGGCGCCGGACAGGCTTGTCACATTGGCCTACAGTGCAATCATTACAAGGAAGCGGTGACCCAAGATGGGTGGGGATTTGTGGGAAGAATAAGAGCAGGGCGGCTATAATCTGTGTAAATATCCTCACAGAGAGCAGCTTTATGCATTTACAGGAGTTAGGCGATAATGGTGTGCTGGTCACATGACCAATACAAAGAGCAGGGAGGGGATAGGATCAGAGCAGGGGGTAAGTACAGTACCCAGTGTGCAGGACTTGTGGGAGACTAAAGTCATAGCTGCAGTAAAACCTCTGGAAGCCCTCTGTGCTATGTGCAGGACTTCAGGGACCCCAGTGGTATAGGGGAGCATGCACTACCATATCTGCAGGGGGAGCTTAGAGTGATAAGTACAGAGTTGCAGATATAAAAGCAAATCAATATATCTAGGCCTTGTAGAAAGGGTCAGTGTTGGTCTGGGGTGCCAGGGGACCACTGGGGCTTCCGCCTGAGGGTCCTCAACCCCAGTCCTTGCCACATACTACACCCCCTCCCTCACTTCCAGAGGGGGGGAGCGCAGACTTACAGGTGGGTGGAGCAGGGGCAGCAACTGGGGAGCAGGCTGAGCTGGTGGGGTCTGCAGCGCCCACTGGGTTTTTTCCCGGTCTCCTGTCGGCCCAGTCCAACCCTGAAAAGGGTGCAGCAGTAATAGAAGTGCTACTGGAGGATATGTAGAAAGACACTGTTCTGTAGTCAGTGTGGCTGCCCTTACTGTCCCTTCCAAAACAGAGGAGCGTTAAAGGTGATGTAAAGTCAAAATCTAACATCAGTGTTTATATTAGGGATGCACCAAATCCATTATTTTTGGGTTCAGCCGAACCCCGAATCCTTCATGAAAGATTTGTCTGAATACCGAATCTGAATTTGCATAAGTAAAGTAGGCAAAGGAAGCGTTAAATATAAGTGCACTTAAAACATATTTTATTTTCGTGTTCACGTGACCAAAAGTCACGTGATTTTAAGGGTTCAAAGGGACGGCAAAGCCGTTAAAACAGGGTTAAAACACAGCTAACAGGAGCTCTGTACTCCTCAGTGTGTGCAGCCGGATTTCACTCTCTGTTTCACTTCCTTATCTTTGCCTGATGTGCACTTATTAGCAAATGACCAATGATGCTGCAGTAAACAAAGTCCTGTGCTTTTTTTTTCGAGTCTGCTATAGGACAATCCCTGCTTTCGTTTTTTTTTTAAGTTACAGAGTCCCTTGCTTTTTTCACATCAGGACGGCCAAGTCCTGGCTGTGTAGGTAGCTGTAGCAAAGCTCCTCGGGGAATAGAATAAGAAGCAAAATAGTAATTAAAAACCGGTTGAGAGTTTTTAATAAGTTTATATTGCAGATTTATTTCATTTGGTCTAAATCAGCGGTCCTCAGCCTGTGGGTCGGGAACCCTTTGGGGGTCGAACGACCCTTTCACAGCGGTTGCCTAAAACCATCGGAAAACACATATTTCCAATAGTCTTAGGAATAATTTTATGGTTGGGGGTCACCACAACATGAGGAACTGTATTAAAGGGTCATGGCATTAGGAAGGTTGAGAACCACTGGTCTAAATAATACACACAAGGATTATGATTTATGACTTTACATGCTTTTTTAAAGATGAGGAAAGGTTAAAACTAAGTAAGCTTTATCAGAAAGGGCTATGTAAATAAAGCCATAACACTCACACTCTTTCTTTTGATTGAATCCTCTATCAAAAGAAACACAGGATTTCTTTTCTTCTTTTGTGTACACATGTTCTTCGGTATTAGACTTCCTTCTCTCAGAAAAATCATTCAGGATACAGCATGAGTCTGCACAGCTTGCTCATCCCCCCCTTCTCCACTTCCCCCCATCTCTCATCTCTCCCCCTCTCAACTGTGTGTAATTTGAGATACCAGCAGCCAGAGCTGCAACACAGAAGTTGTTGAGACTAAGCTAAATGGCAGCTGCTATCATAAACAAACAGAGGGAGCTTAAACAAACACCAAAACGCCTTTCCTTCTTTAAAGTTCCTCAATCCACATTTTGACCCTAAAGGTTAAAAGCATTATTTCTTTATTTTTGGAACCTACCAACTTGTAAATCGTTGGGTTAGAACAAGACTGTTGAGCTCCCACCTCAAAACAACTTCTACTGCCTATAGCAAAAAAGGGAAAGTTGTGCTCAACCACTAAATTTTAAACCATTAGGCAGGGGAGCAAAGAGGTTTTGACCACAAAGTACATATAGACAACAAGAGATCCTCTGCACTCATTCATTATCAATATATACAGGACATTAAGACAGTCTGTGCATTAAGCTATCAAGAAATTACCTCCTCTTTAAGCAAAACAGGGATTGTTTGTCCATATATTGCAATATACTTCAAGCTGGCCAACTATGTCAAAATCATCCCCAGTCTGGCCAATCCTACTCTCACTTTTATCTGATTCATTATGAATTCTACTGTTTCAATATACATTTAACAAAGGGACTGAGCTTTTAATCTTGAAAGTAAGTAAGCTGGAGTGGTATCGCTCAAACTTGCAGCTCAGCAGTAAAGTGTGACTGAAGTTTATCAGAGAACAGGTCACATAGCTGTGGTACCCTGGGAAATGAAGAATATGGCTAGCTCCATGTGAAATTTCAAACTTAAATATAAAAAAAATCTGTTTTTGAAAAATGGATTTCAGTGCTTGATTCTGCCGGAGAAGCTCTACTGTATTAACTGATGCATTTTTAAAAAACATGTTTTCCCATGAAAGTATAAATTTAATATAACTGTGCAGGGTCGGACTGGGCCGCCGGGACACCAGGAAAGTACCCAGAGGCCCGACCCTGTTGACGCTTCCCTTGCCGCCGATGTCCTCCCCTGATGCGTTGACAAATGCACATTCAGGGGAGGACATCCGGCGGGGGGTAGGGGTGCACGGCGGGGGCCCCTGCTGGGGACACATACCTTGGGGGAGCCCCGGTGGGCCCTGCAACCCCCAGTCCAACCCTGTAACTGTGTTTCTATTACTCAGTGTAATTAGTTCTCCTTTTTTCTAAAGGTTTTATCATTGGAGAAGTACGATGCTGGAGTAGACTGGTGGTCATTTGGTGTCATCATGTACGAAATCGCCACTGGCAGGCAGCCATTTGCCACATCACTTGTTCCTCTGAAGCTTGATTTCCCAAGTCACATGAACCAGGAAATGCTCGGCCTTCTGACATAGTTCGGTAGGAACAATTACACACTGAAAAATTCACTGCTTACTAATCTTGCAGTACTTCTGTCACATTTCAAATTTGGGGTCAGTTACATAGTTAAGTTGGGTTAAAAAAAAGACCAAAGTCCATCAAGTTCAACCCTCCAAGCAAACCCCAGCACACCCACATAGACCCATACTGACCTATCTATACACTCACATACATAAACTAAATATACCAACATCAATACTAACTGTAGATTTTTGTATCACAATAGCCTTGGATACTATGCTTGTTCAAGAACTCATCCAAGCCCCTCTAAAAGGCATTAACAGAATCTGCCATCACTCGGAAGGGCATTCCCCAACCTCACTGCCCTCACTGTGAAAACCCCACTACGCTGCTTACTCATGAGCCACAGTCAAACGTAAAAAGACTTGGAGAGCAACACAAGCATCATAAAAGTTAATGTCAAATGCCAAATAAGGGCTAAGATTGGTGCCAAATAAGGGCTAAGATTGGCTATTAGGGGCCTCTATGCACACTATCAGCTTACAGGGGGCTTTATTTGGTAGTAAATCTTGTTTTTATTCAACCAAAACTTGTCACCAAGTCAGGAATACAAAAATAACTACCTGGTTTGGGGGAACTGGTGGCCACTACAATTTCTTGGTGGGATGAATCCAATCACAGTCCTTGAGTTGGACAGCCCTTTATTGTTGGATAGTGGCTGACATAAGATCTATTCAGATAAATGTTCATGCATTTTCTTTAGCTTCTGGAGATGGACAAGAACAAACATTTAGGAGTAAATGGTAACATCAGGGAACACACATTCTATGCTGGGATCAACTGGAGAAAGCTAAAAAATACAAAGCAACGAACACCTTCTGGCCCGAAATTGTAAGTACATGGCTGCACCAAGTTTTTGGTTCTGGAGGCTAATTGGCTGTTTTCTTTATATGAGCTTTTCATGTGTGTTTTTTTTTTCATTCACCTCAGGCTATTTGAAAATGCATAAATACTTGAAACATTATAAACATTTTCAGAGGTATAGCTTGGAAAAAATATTCTACTTTATAAATAACAAACTAATACTGGCACTCATATACAGTGGAGGAAATAATTATTTGACCCCTCACTGATTTTGTAAGTTTGTCCAATGACAAAGAAATTAAAAGTCTCAGAACAGTATCATTTCAATGGTAGGTTTATTTTAACAGTGGCAGATAGCACATCAAAAGGAAAATCGAAAAAATAACTTTAAATAAAAGATAGCAACTGATTTGCATTTCATTGAGTGAAATAAGTTTTTGAACCCCTACCAACCATTAAGAGTTCTGGCTCCCACAGAGTGGTTAGACACTTCTACTCAATTAGTCAACCTCATTAAGGACACCTGTCTTAACTAGTCACCTGTATAAAAGACACCTGTCCACAGAATCAATCAATCAAGCAGACTCCAAACTCTCCAACATGGGAAAGACCAAAGAGCTGTCCAAGGATGTCAGAGACAAAATTGTAGACCTGCACAAGGCTGGAATGGGCTACAAAACCATTAGCAAGAAGCTGGGAGAGAAGGTGACAACTGTTGGTGCGATTGTTCGAAAATGGAAGGAGCACAAAATGACCATCAATCGACCTCGCTCTGGGGCTCCACGCAAGATCTCACCTCGTGGGGTGTCAAAGATTCTGAGAAAGGTGAAAAAGCATCCTAGAACTACACGGGAGGAATTAGTTAATGACCTCAAATTAGCAGGGACCACAGTCACCAAGAAAACCATTGGAAACACATTACACCGCAATGGATTAAAATCCTGCAGGGCTCGCAAGGTCCCCCTGCTCAAGAAGGCACATGTGCAGGCCCGTCTGAAGTTTGTCAATGAACACCTGAATGATTCTGTGAGTGACTGGGAGAAGGTGCTGTGGTCTGATGAGACCAAAATAGAGCTCTTTGGCATTAACTCAACTCGCTGTGTTTGGAGGAAGAAAAATGCTGCCTATGACCCCCAAAACACTGTCCCCACCGTCAAGCATGGGGGTGGAAACATTTTGCTTTGGGGGTGTTTTTCTGCTAAGGGCACAGGACAACTTATTCGCATTAACGGGAAAATGGACGGAGCCATGTATCGTGAAATCCTGAACAACAACCTCCTTCCCTCTGCCAGGAAACTGAAAATGGGTCGTGGATGGGTGTTCCAGCACGACAATGACCCAAAACATACAGCAAAGGCAACAAAGGAGTGGCTCAAGAAGAAGCACATCAAGGTCATGGAGTGGCCTAGTCAGTCTCCGGACCTTAATCCAATAGAAAACCTATGGAGGGAGCTCAAGCTCAGAGTTGCACAGAGACAGCCTCTGCAAAGAGGAGTGGACCAACATTCCTCCTAAAATGTGCGCAAACTTGGTCATCAATTACAAGAAACGTTTGACCTCTGTGCTTGCAAACAAGGGTTTTTCCACTAAGTATTAAGTCTTTTTTTGTTAGAGGGTTCAAAAACTTATTTCACTCAATGAAATGCAAATCAGTTGCTATCTTTTATTTAAAGTTATTTTTTCGATTTTCCTTTTGATGTGCTATCTGCCACTGTTAAAATAAACCTACCATTGAAATGATACTGTTCTGAGACTTTTCATTTCTTTGTCATTGGACAAACTTACAAAATCAGTGAAGGGTCAAATAATTATTTCCTCCACTGTATAAGCCATGGGCAAATGTGCACCTGGGCAGTAACCCTTAGCAACCATTAAGTGATTAGATTTTTTTCAGCCGACTGCAGGCAGAACAATGTACTCAATCTTTTGATTGGTTGCCATGGGTTATGTGCAAATTTGCCCAGTCTTTATAAATGATCCTCTATGTGTATTTGTAAGGTGGTAGGCTCTGGCCTTATTTGACCAGATGACCCCTGTAGTAGGCTAACATACAATCTGCTGGCCATCTACAAAGATTCTCTTCTGTGGTGTCAATAGGCAGGTTAAGAAATGGCAGCTGAGAGAGTTGATAAAGTAATCATGGCCCCACTCCAAAATGAATGCCCTGTTGCCCTATAGCAAGGAACATACAGCGCAGAATCTATTTCAGGTACATTTCAGGTACAAATAAATGTGCCCATATTTTAGAATATATCTCATGCAACAAAGTGTTTTTCTTTCTTTTGTAGCCACCAGCAGGTAAGTTAAGAGAAATTCAACCAGGATTCGGCGCTGAGACCCCCAAGAAAGATAAGGTGGAAGACCTGTCCTACAGTATGTGGATTCCAACTGGAAGGAGTAAAGCATTGTCTGTGCTTATGTGGAAGAACATGAAACTGCCTGTACAGCAAGTGATCATGGCAACATACCATCCATGGGTATGTCCATCTATCAATGTCAGATCTGCTATCTACAACTGTCTGCTGCAAGTGTTTGCCTCTAGAACCAACCACAACAGCACCTTGACTGAAAGGAGTAGACAAATATTATGGAAGGCTATACCACCTCAAGAAAAGCAGAGCTGCAAGCTGGATTTTACCATTCGATTTTTGACAAGCTCCCAATGGATCTTTGGATAAGGAAAAACGTCAATGTGTGTGTTATTGTAGATATCCCAATAGGGAACTTTTGTTTCTTACACCTCCCAGTCTAAACTAAGGAAGAAGGGTCCAATAACGGCTTATATCAGCCAGTGCCTAGCAAGCTAGGAAACTATTGCTCAAGTGAGCTGTTTGCTGCAATAGGTGTGTAAATGGACATTTTCCTTGATGTGGCGTTACTGCTCACATGTATATAAAAACATAACATTCTGTTACCCTGCCCTGGTAAAAATTGCATTTTTCCTCCAGAAGCAACCCTATAGTTCATATAAATAAGGTGCTCTGTGGCCTTGGGGGCAGCCATTCAAGTCAAATATAGTTTATTTAAAGTTGATAAATAGATAGAACAAAGTTCTTATGTGTCAGGCGATCCGCACTGCTCGCGCTAAGCCGCCAGTTCAGCGCATGCGCGATTATTCGCGTGCACCCGTGCGTATCTGCGAGCGCGCATTGACGCGGTCACGTCGGCGTGCGCACGCTTCGGCGCATTTCCGCGCGAAAACAGGCGCATGCGCATCGCGTTTAAAAAGACGCCGCGGCCTTCAGTCCAGTGCGAGGTGATCGTCTTTACTGATTGACACTAAGCGGTTCCTGTTCCTGATTTCTGGTTTGACCCCTGCGTTTGCTCCCGACTTCGTCTTCCTTCTGCATTTTGATTGAACTCCCGGTTGTGACTTCGACTTTGGACCTCGACTCCCCAAGTTTGCTGCCTGTCCTGACTTTTGGCTTGTTCATCACGTTCCTGTTTGCTACCTGTCCAGATCTACGGCCTGCCTTGTGACTTCGCTTGCTTAATCCTGTTTCCTGTCTCCTGCACCCAGCAGAGATCTGTGCCGCAGTTATTAGCACCTCTGCTATTCCTCATCTGAGCTCACCCTGTCTACATACCCAGGATCTGAGAACTCAGTGGGAAGCGTAGGGGAGTGCTTCAGTCGTCCTTCCTGCAATCCAAGCATCTGGCAGAGGTAAGCCTGACAGTATCACCTCGCCAAGGTAAAGATGGATCCGGCTGAGGAATCTGCTGCTTCCCCTTTTGATCAAATATCCCAGCAATTGGCATCACTAACTCAAGCTGTGAGAGACTTGCAAGGTAGTTATCAGCACTTACAAACCCAGGTTCAAGGGCTGAGTGATCCATCTAACCCTGTTCCACCTGCTGCACCTGCTATGTCTGCCTCTCCTTCTGCTGAATACACAGGACGTCCTTTCGAACCCAAGGTACCGCTTCCTGATAAATTTTCTGGTGACAGACGTCAGTTTCGCACTTTCATTAATAGCTGCAGACTATTATTTTCTCTTCAGCCCTATACCTTTTCTTCAGAACAAACTAAGGTGGGAGTGATGATTTCTTTGTTATCGGGGGAACCACAGACGTGGGCTCATCGGTTGTTGGAGCGTCGCAGTTCTATCCTTATTGATGCTAATACCTTCATTCATGCTATGGCTCAGCTGTATGATGACCCCCATAGAGAAGTCACTGCTGAAGCGGCTCTACGCTCTTTGACACAGGGTAAAAGGCCTGTAGAAGAATATGTGTCGGATTTCCGTCGCTATGCTGCTGATACCGAATGGAATACGCAGGCTTTAAAACATCAGTTTCGCATTGGGCTGTCAGAAACTCTGAAAGATGAATTGGCCCGTGTGGGAGTTCCTCAGGGTCTTGAGGAACTTATTGACCTTTCTGTCCAGATTGACCGCCGCTTGAGGGAAAGACGTGCAGAAAGACTTCAGCCTTCTTCAGTGTCCTGGTTATCCCCAAGAACCTCTGGGAATCTTCAAGCTGCTGCCCATGGGGGTGATACTTCTGAACCCATGCAAATTGGCCTAGTGAGGTCTGCTTTATCGTCTGAGGAACGTACCCGTAGACGCCAGTTAAACTTATGTCTATATTGTGGTCAACCTGGTCACTTCCTGAAGGATTGCCCAACTCGTCCTAAGGGTAAGACTAGATGTCCTGCCATGTCTCCCTGTGTGACTTTTAGAGAACCAACATCTCTTTCATTCCCTGTTGTTTTACAGTGGCCTCAGGACTGTCTCAAAAGCACAGTGGTCATTGATTCGGGAGCCTGTGGTTGCTTTATGGATCTCGACTTCATTAAAGAACACGCGGTGCCCACCCGACCCAAGATGCAACCACTATCGTTGAGGACAGCTGACGGTTCGCCCATCACTTCTGGTCCCGTTACCCTAGAGACTTTACCTTTGGAAGTATTTTTGGACTCTAAACATATTGAAACCATTTCGTTTGATGTTGTCGCTTCTCCTTTATTCCCTATTCTTCTGGGGTTTCCTTGGCTAAGACTGCACAACCCTTCAATAAATTGGAACACTGGGGACATTCATTTTGATTCTAAGACTTGTTCTTCTCATTTGTTAGAGAAATCTCATTCGATGGTAGTGGCTCCTGCAACTGACACTCAATTTGCTGTTGTTCCTAACTACCTCCATGAATTCAAAGATGTTTTTGATGAGAAAGGCGCTGACACTCTTCCTCCTCATCGGGTGTACGATTGTCCGATCGATTTATTGCCGGGGGCCGCCATTCCTTTTGGTCGCATTTATCCGTTGTCTGAACCTGAATTGATTGTGTTGAAAAAGTATATCGATGAAAATCTTGAAAAAGGCTTCATTCGTCCATCCACGTCTCCAGCTGGGGCCGGTATCTTCTTTGTTGAGAAAAAGGATCATTCGCTACGACCTTGTATCGACTACAGGCAATTAAATTTGATCACTGTGAAAAATCGTTATCCTCTTCCCTTAATTCCAGAATTGTTCCAGAACCTACGAGAGGCTAAGATTTTTTCTAAATTGGACTTACGTGGTGCATATAATTTGGTAAGAATTCGTAAGGGAGACGAATGGAAGACAGCTTTCAGGTCACGTTACGGTCATTTTGAATATCTCGTGATGCCATTTGGATTATGTAACGCACCCGCCACTTTCCAACACCTCGTTAATGACATTTTTAGAGACTTCCTTGATCAATTCGTTATAGTCTATTTGGATGACATTTTGTTTTTTTCTTCTTCAATTACAGAACATGAGATTCACATGAGAAAAGTTTTTAGCAGGTTACGGGAACATTCATTGTTTGCTAAACTTGAAAAATGTGAGTTCCACAAGACCTCTATTGAATTTCTTGGTTTTGTCATCTCAACTGATGGGATTCTCATGGACCCTAAGAAGGTGTCAGCAGTTCTGAATTGGCCAGTTCCGACTAGTCGTAAGGCGACACAGAGATTTATCGGTTTTTCTAATTTTTACAGGAGGTTTATTCGCAATTTCTCAAAGATTATTTCTCCCATCACGGACTTAACCAGTACCACTAAACGTTTTCAGTGGTCTTCCCAAGCTCAGTCTGCTTTTGACAATGTGCGAGGTGATCGTCTTTACTGATTGACACTAAGCGGTTCCTGTTCCTGATTTCTGGTTTGACCCCTGCGTTTGCTCCCGACTTCGTCTTCCTTCTGCATTTTGATTGAACTCCCGGTTGTGACTTCGACTTTGGACCTCGACTCCCCAAGTTTGCTGCCTGTCCTGACTTTTGGCTTGTTCATCACGTTCCTGTTTGCTACCTGTCCAGATCTACGGCCTGCCTTGTGACTTCGCTTGCTTAATCCTGTTTCCTGTCTCCTGCACCCAGCAGAGATCTGTGCCGCAGTTATTAGCACCTCTGCTATTCCTCATCTGAGCTCACCCTGTCTACATACCCAGGATCTGAGAACTCAGTGGGAAGCGTAGGGGAGTGCTTCAGTCGTCCTTCCTGCAATCCAAGCATCTGGCAGAGGTAAGCCTGACAGTATCACCTCGCCAAGGTAAAGATGGATCCGGCTGAGGAATCTGCTGCTTCCCCTTTTGATCAAATATCCCAGCAATTGGCATCACTAACTCAAGCTGTGAGAGACTTGCAAGGTAGTTATCAGCACTTACAAACCCAGGTTCAAGGGCTGAGTGATCCATCTAACCCTGTTCCACCTGCTGCACCTGCTATGTCTGCCTCTCCTTCTGCTGAATACACAGGACGTCCTTTCGAACCCAAGGTACCGCTTCCTGATAAATTTTCTGGTGACAGACGTCAGTTTCGCACTTTCATTAATAGCTGCAGACTATTATTTTCTCTTCAGCCCTATACCTTTTCTTCAGAACAAACTAAGGTGGGAGTGATGATTTCTTTGTTATCGGGGGAACCACAGACGTGGGCTCATCGGTTGTTGGAGCGTCGCAGTTCTATCCTTATTGATGCTAATACCTTCATTCATGCTATGGCTCAGCTGTATGATGACCCCCATAGAGAAGTCACTGCTGAAGCGGCTCTACGCTCTTTGACACAGGGTAAAAGGCCTGTAGAAGAATATGTGTCGGATTTCCGTCGCTATGCTGCTGATACCGAATGGAATACGCAGGCTTTAAAACATCAGTTTCGCATTGGGCTGTCAGAAACTCTGAAAGATGAATTGGCCCGTGTGGGAGTTCCTCAGGGTCTTGAGGAACTTATTGACCTTTCTGTCCAGATTGACCGCCGCTTGAGGGAAAGACGTGCAGAAAGACTTCAGCCTTCTTCAGTGTCCTGGTTATCCCCAAGAACCTCTGGGAATCTTCAAGCTGCTGCCCATGGGGGTGATACTTCTGAACCCATGCAAATTGGCCTAGTGAGGTCTGCTTTATCGTCTGAGGAACGTACCCGTAGACGCCAGTTAAACTTATGTCTATATTGTGGTCAACCTGGTCACTTCCTGAAGGATTGCCCAACTCGTCCTAAGGGTAAGACTAGATGTCCTGCCATGTCTCCCTGTGTGACTTTTAGAGAACCAACATCTCTTTCATTCCCTGTTGTTTTACAGTGGCCTCAGGACTGTCTCAAAAGCACAGTGGTCATTGATTCGGGAGCCTGTGGTTGCTTTATGGATCTCGACTTCATTAAAGAACACGCGGTGCCCACCCGACCCAAGATGCAACCACTATCGTTGAGGACAGCTGACGGTTCGCCCATCACTTCTGGTCCCGTTACCCTAGAGACTTTACCTTTGGAAGTATTTTTGGACTCTAAACATATTGAAACCATTTCGTTTGATGTTGTCGCTTCTCCTTTATTCCCTATTCTTCTGGGGTTTCCTTGGCTAAGACTGCACAACCCTTCAATAAATTGGAACACTGGGGACATTCATTTTGATTCTAAGACTTGTTCTTCTCATTTGTTAGAGAAATCTCATTCGATGGTAGTGGCTCCTGCAACTGACACTCAATTTGCTGTTGTTCCTAACTACCTCCATGAATTCAAAGATGTTTTTGATGAGAAAGGCGCTGACACTCTTCCTCCTCATCGGGTGTACGATTGTCCGATCGATTTATTGCCGGGGGCCGCCATTCCTTTTGGTCGCATTTATCCGTTGTCTGAACCTGAATTGATTGTGTTGAAAAAGTATATCGATGAAAATCTTGAAAAAGGCTTCATTCGTCCATCCACGTCTCCAGCTGGGGCCGGTATCTTCTTTGTTGAGAAAAAGGATCATTCGCTACGACCTTGTATCGACTACAGGCAATTAAATTTGATCACTGTGAAAAATCGTTATCCTCTTCCCTTAATTCCAGAATTGTTCCAGAACCTACGAGAGGCTAAGATTTTTTCTAAATTGGACTTACGTGGTGCATATAATTTGGTAAGAATTCGTAAGGGAGACGAATGGAAGACAGCTTTCAGGTCATGTTACGGTCATTTTGAATATCTCGTGATGCCATTTGGATTATGTAACGCACCCGCCACTTTCCAACACCTCGTTAATGACATTTTTAGAGACTTCCTTGATCAATTCGTTATAGTCTATTTGGATGACATTTTGTTTTTTTCTTCTTCAATTACAGAACATGAGATTCACATGAGAAAAGTTTTTAGCAGGTTACGGGAACATTCATTGTTTGCTAAACTTGAAAAATGTGAGTTCCACAAGACCTCTATTGAATTTCTTGGTTTTGTCATCTCAACTGATGGGATTCTCATGGACCCTAAGAAGGTGTCAGCAGTTCTGAATTGGCCAGTTCCGACTAGTCGTAAGGCGACACAGAGATTTATCGGTTTTTCTAATTTTTACAGGAGGTTTATTCGCAATTTCTCAAAGATTATTTCTCCCATCACGGACTTAACCAGTACCACTAAACGTTTTCAGTGGTCTTCCCAAGCTCAGTCTGCTTTTGACAAATTAAAGGAACTTTTTACGTCGGTTCCTATCCTCAAGCATCCTGATCCTTCATTGCCGTTTGTTGTTGAAGTGGATGCCTCAGAGACTGCTGTGGGAGCTGTCCTTTCGCAGAGGTCTGGTTTGCAGAATTTTCTTCATCCTGTGGCTTTTTTTTCAAAAAAACTCTCCTCCTCCGAAAAGAACTATGACGTTTCTGACAGAGAACTTTTGGCCATCAAAGTAGCTTTCGAAGAATGGCGTCAATATCTAGAAGGTTCCTCCCACCCTATTCTCATCTTTTCAGATCATAGAAATCTGGAATATTTACGTACAGCCAAACGTTTAAGACCAAGACAGGCTCGCTGGGCTTTATTTTTTTCCAGATTCAATTTTCATATAACATACAGACCTGGTTCTCAAAATCATAAAGCTGACGCCCTTTCTTGTATGTTCCATGATGAAAATGTTGAAACTCAATCTGATACCATCCTTAGACCTCAAAATTTTTTGTTATTACAAACTGATCTAGTTGCTAAGATGTTGGAACAATCCTCTTCTGTAGTTCCTTCTGATCAACTTCGGAATAAAGATGGTCTTCTATTTTTTAAGGATAGAATTTTTGTACCAGAAGCTTTGCGATTGGATGTTCTTCGATTAATTCATGATCATCCATTAGCAGGTCACATGGGGGGGCGCAAGACTGTTGATTTAGCTAAAAGATCTTTTTATTGGCCAGGAATGATCAGAGACTGTAATCAATATGTTTTGTCTTGTGAAGTTTGTGCCCGTTTTAAGGAATCACGCACCAAACATTTAGGTCTTCTTCATCCATTACCTATACCGGACAGACTTTGGGGGTCAGTTTCCTTGGACTTTATTGTTGAACTCCCTCATTCTCATGGTTTCAATACTATTTTTGTGGTTGTTGACCGGTTATCCAAGATGGCACATTTCATCCCTCTGACCAGTATTCCGTCTGCAGTAACCACTGCTGAAGTTTTCATTAGGGAGGTGGTTCGTTTACATGGGGTTCCGGACGAAATTATATCTGACCGTGGGGTACAATTCACCTCCAGATTTTGGAGAACCCTTTGTAATGTTTTAAAAATAAAACTTGCTCTCTCTACTGCATTCCATCCTGAATCCAACGGTCAAACAGAGAGAACTAACCAAACTCTTGAGCAGTATCTGCGTTGTTTTTCGTCTTTTTTACAAGACAATTGGTATGAACTTTTGCCACTAGCGGAATTTGCATATAACAATTCTGTGCATTCTTCCATTAAACAAACTCCTTTTTATGCCAATTTTGGGTTTCATCCGCAAGTTCTTCCAAATTTTCCTAAGGAAGTTTCAGTGCCAGCGGTCCAGGATAGACTTTCTTTTATTTCTAATAATGTCCAATTAATTCAATCTGCTATGAAACAGGCTCAAAGAAATTTTAAATTTTTTGCAGATCGCAAGCGAAGAGGTGATCCTGAATTTAAGTTGGGAGATTCTGTGTGGTTATCCACTCGTCATATCAAACTCCCGTGCCCAACTAAGAAATTAGGTCAGAAATTTGTTGGCCCGTTTCCTATCACAAAACAAGTCAATGAGGTAGCCTTTAAATTGAAATTACCGTCTTCTTACAAGATTCATCCTGTGTTTCATGCTGCGTTACTAAAACCAGTGGTCAAGAATCGCTTTGTGAGGAGAAGTGCCAAGCCTCCCGATCCTGTTCCTATCGAAGGTGTTGAGGAGTTTGAAGTTCAGTCAATTTTGGATTCAAGAATAAGAAGAGGTCGGTTGCAATATCTGATTCAATGGAAGGGGTATTCTCCAGAGGAGAATTCATGGGAATCCGCATCTGATGTTCATGCTCCCTTGCTGGTAAAAAGTTTTCATAAGAAACATCCTGAAAAACCAGCATCTACTTGCGCCCGGAGGTCGCACCTCGGGGGGGGGGGCAATGTCAGGCGATCCGCACTGCTCGCGCTAAGCCGCCAGTTCAGCGCATGCGCGATTATTCGCGTGCACCCGTGCGTATCTGCGCGCGCGCATTGACGCGGTCACGTCGGCGTGCGCACGCTTCGGCGCATTTCCGCGCGAAAACAGGCGCATGCGCATCGCGTTTAAAAAGACGCCGCGGCCTTCAGTCCAGTGCGAGGTGATCGTCTTTACTGATTGACACTAAGCGGTTCCTGTTCCTGATTTCTGGTTTGACCCCTGCGTTTGCTCCCGACTTCGTCTTCCTTCTGCATTTTGATTGAACTCCCGGTTGTGACTTCGACTTTGGACCTCGACTCCCCAAGTTTGCTGCCTGTCCTGACTTTTGGCTTGTTCATCACGTTCCTGTTTGCTACCTGTCCAGATCTACGGCCTGCCTTGTGACTTCGCTTGCTTAATCCTGTTTCCTGTCTCCTGCACCCAGCAGAGATCTGTGCCGCAGTTATTAGCACCTCTGCTATTCCTCATCTGAGCTCACCTTGTCTACATACCCAGGATCTGAGAACTCAGTGGGAAGCGTAGGGGAGTGCTTCAGTCGTCCTTCCTGCAATCCAAGCATCTGGCAGAGGTAAGCCTGACATTATGTCTGGTAAATGAGCCCTCAAGCCATTTGAAAGGACTGTGGCAGAGCCTTCCATTGTAGACAGGTGTCATAACCTATATTACATCATCATTATTTTAAAATGAGTAGCCAATTGTTTTTAGTGTGTTGACTCCTGCAATAACTCTGTAGGCCACAAGAGGTCCTAAAGTCCCACGCTGGAACCACTTCTCTGGATATGAATAGATATGTCATGCTGCATTTAGGATTAATTCCGTTTTGTCAAGACACCAGTATAAAAAAGAAAGTTTGTCGTTCCCACAGTTTACCCCACCATGGATAAAAATACAAGAGACACAAAATGTTACACTAGGTACTGTTTATTAATAACGTTCTTTTTCTTTATATCTTTTATGATTGTTGTTTCTAATCTTCTCACTATACTTGAACATTGCAAGTTCTAGCAACATTGTAACGCTGAAAAAAATAAAAAAGGAAGTTAGTATAATGTTTATTTACTGTTATTGAAACACTACTATAGTTTTTATAGTTTATATAAACCAAGCTACTGTTTAGCCACGGGGTAGCTATGCAACTTGCAATAAGCCTTTTCTGTTTTCTGCTATGTACCCTTTTCTTCATTTTTTTCCCATCTTGAATGTCGGGCCCATGTGGCTACACAGCAGCCAAATTATATAAATTATAGTTGTCTTTCTGAAGGAAACACACTTCTTTCAGTGTAGGGCAACACCATATTATATTTTTACTTTTTTGTTACTGTTCCTTTAAAAAATATATTAGAACAAAGGAACTTAAGTACCATTTATACAGGCACTGGTAGGATGCACAGAGCCATATAACTAAACCAGAAATTCAGATTTTAAAGTTACCAGTAGTGGCCTTTTGTCACCCCTGGTAAATTGCGGGGCACTCTCTCCAAAGATGGGTACCAAAAAATGCTCTTTGCACTTTTAGTTGTGCTTTTTGCCAGTGCATCAGTCTTACCTCCTGTTCTGAAGTGCACCTACCAATACATGGGAACCCTAGACCTAGTAATTACATGGTTCCCACTGTGGGTTGTGTCAATAGGTACAGCAAATTTGTGCCTATAGAATCATGTGAAGATGGTATTTTGTCTCTGAGTGCCAGAAATCAAGCAGTATTAATACAAATGTGTTCAATTCTTAAAAACATGCATTCACAATTGCATGCTTTTTGAGGCATTATGAACAATTGCATCAGATACAACTACTCAGGAATTATGGGGGGCGGAAATGCCATATTCAGAGTAAAAAAAACATGAATTGCATCTGAAATTAGCACTGCATATGCTGTAAAAAAGCCCTTATGTAGCATAAGTCATCTGATTATCAGGTTTGTAATGAAGGAAGCAAGGGTGACATCTGCTACATGAGGCAGTGCAGAAAGGGACAAAAATTATTTCAATTGCTATTACATTTACAAATGAAACAAATGAATATATTTTGGAAAGTTGCAGAGATATTTATTCTTTGTCTGTGGATTATAACTGTAAACCTCAGACCACAGAGTGGTGTTCCTCTTTCCAGAAAAACACACCAGCCTAGGGTACTATTCTGTTGTAAGGGATCACTTGCAGCTATGCAGGGTGCTGTGCAATTGCAGTACGGGTATCGGACCCCTTATCCGGAAACCCATTATCCAGAAAGCCCCAATTACGGAAAGGCCATCTCCCATAGACTCAATTTTAATCAAATAGGTACATTTTTTTTAAATGATTTCCTTTTTCTCTGTTATAATAAAACAGTACCTTAATTAATCCTTATTTAAGCCAAAACAGTCCTATTGGGTTTAATTACTGTTTAAATCATTTAAATTTTTTTTTTTCACTTGAGGTAGGAGATCCAAATTACGGAAAGACCCTTATCCGGTAAACCCCAGGTCCCAAGCATTCTGGATAAAGGGTCCCATACCTGTACAGTAAAAGCTCAAGTTCTCTCTACTATACTGATGAAAGTACAGCACACAGTAGAATAGCCCCAGGGTCTAAACTCAGCGCTTATAATAAACGAAGGGGAGGCCAAACAAATTGTCACCCCTTTGTAATTAACCTTTTCTTTCTCCTTTACTCACTGTGCCCCTCTGAATTTTTCACAATTCCCCTTCTCATTCTTCACACAGGTTTATATGCTGCACCCAGGCTCTGGAATGCTCTGCTTCACCCTTCAGCCTTAGGCCCTGTCTATTTTCCCTGTACACACGTAGTCAGTTAAGCTCAGCCAATACTACCTGGCTTTCCCATCAATTAGAACTCCTGGATAAGGCACTGATTCAGATGTAGACTATATACACAGGGTCATGCCTAAATTCAGAAGAGCATGGCAGACAAAGGAAAGAGTGAAGAACTGATGCATGAAAATTAAGAGTGGCATTGGTTCAACGTTTTTTTAAGCCTGAAATATCTCTCAGTTAGAGCAAAGTGCTTTCAGGCAATTACCTATAAGCAGAAATACACCAGGGAGAATATGCCCAAAGTGTGGGGTAGGGGGGCTCAAACATTAAAGTGTGTTGGCACATTAAAGTGAATAAGCATGACAGCCTAATCAGATTAGAAAATCAACGATTTGCTGAATTGATCAATGCTCATTCCCTGGCCCCATATTTTCTTTATGCTTTATTTAGTATTGTATTGTATTGTATGCTTTATTTATTTATTGTATGCTTTATTTAGTATATGTGTACAGTGGATTTTATTTTCAAGTTTCAGCAGAAAATTGGCAAGTCACCATACCATGCCAAGATAAACCCAATATACTGGCCCTAAATATTTACCTCTGTTCTTAATTTGCATGGGTTCGCACTTCCCTGCAGTTTATGAGAAATGTGCCCCCTGATCAGGGTTAGAGTTAGGGTCTCTTATTAGCCTAATTGGTCTCTTAGCTTTTAAAGGGGAGAGATTTCTATTTTTAAAGGCATCAAAAAGGGACAAACATGAAAGTTGATATTTTTTGAATACAAAAAGCAGCACCTTTCTGTGAATGTAGTGCTGCTTGTATTTGCTGAACAAGGGTTGATGTCTAGCAAGGCCCTGTGCTCAGATGCTGCCTTCATGCTAGTGGTCCCACCACAAAAGCTTTGCTGTCTGCACAGATTTTATGCAGCAATTTTTATATGCCCACACATAAAATAATTCACTTTGCCAAACAATGGTCATAAAACATTCAGTAATTGCATGGATAACCCACTGTACTGTAAATTACACACCATGGGTATTACATACATATATAGCGACACATATAGGCAGCACCTTTATTCCTCATTCATGTCCCCAACAGAGCTTACAATCAAAGGTCCCTGTCATCTGTCAGGGAGAATATCAAAATTCATTCCTTTATTACAAAGCTTATAATAAATTTAGTGATTGTTCCCCTTGAAGTAGGTCATCTTCATTAAAGGAGAAGGAAAGGCTAATAAACAGTTAATCTCAAGCTGCAGGCATACCTTCAGTTGTCTCAATAGTGCCCTTAAGTCTCCCCATATTTCACCTGTTCAGATGGTCAGAAGCCAAACAGGAAGAAAAAATGCTGAGCTGTGTAAAGAAAGTTCCCATAATGCCTCGCTCCTGGACCAAGACCCAGACCAAGTGAACATGCTCAGTTAGTTAGACTATGAGTCAGCTTCCTGCTGATTGGACTGATATTGGTGCAGGGATTTATGTTCTTTACCAGGTTTTTAGGGCAGGATCTATGTGCCAGCTGGCAATGAATACTCCTGGGTGAGAAGAACGTGATATAATCTGAGTGGTCTTGTAGGGAGGTCTATGTTTTTTGAGGCCATGGGACAGGAGAGGGCCAAGCCAACCAGGCGCCCTAGGCCTTTCCCCCTGCGTGTGCGCAAGAAAATGCACGCGCAATGCTATCATAGCAGATATCACCCATTGCCAATAACAAACGATCAGCAATTAGTCAGCAACAGTCACCTACAAGTGAGATAACAAAAGCAAATATGTGATTGGTTGCTATGGACAACATCACTGGTGATATTTGTCTCCAATATAAAAAAATAAGACCCTTATTGTATTGCACCAGTGCATGTGCCCACAGAAAGCATCATCTCATTCTCTAAATACTGTTCACTATGGCTAACTGCACTGCTTCACTATAGCACTCGTGTTAGCTAATTAGTCCCATAGTATGCTAAAAATAAATTCATGGAAAAAAGTGCAAAGAGGTGAATGATAGATGGATGGATGTACTTTTGGCTGTGTTCTTGTGTACACATCTAGGTTCCTGTCACGTTATACCTTTGCCTCACCCAGACTTGCTCTAGAAACATTGTGCAACAGGAAGAACCAGCCTGGGGGAGAAAAGTTTCCATAAACAAAACAATAGAAAAATTCAAGTAAAATATGATTTTTCTGTTTAAATTCCTTAAAAGAGGATCTGATATGTTGATGATTATGGACCCCCTATGATTATCCTATCAGCTTTAGTACAGGTATGGGATCCGTTATCCAGGGTCGGACTGGGCTGCCGGGACACCAGGAGAAAACCCGGTGGGCCCTGGCCCTAATGGGCCTCAGCAGCCCAGACCCTACCCCTGTCCGCGCTCCTCTGCCCGCAGGTGTCCCTCTTTTAATGGGGAGGACGTCTTATTGGGTTTATTTAATGCTTAAATTATTTTTGGTTTTTTTTTTAGTAGACTGAACATATGGGGATTTAAACTATGGAAAGATTCCCGAAAACCTGATTCCTGGAAATACCTAGGTCCTGAGCATTCTACATAACAGGTCTTATACCTGGAGCTGTTTCTCTCTTTACTATTGGGTCTTCAGTTTTAATAATTGCAACAAGTACAAATAGTGAGGAACCATCCAACAGACTGGAAGAGCTTAATTCAGCCTCTGGGATGAGCATTGTGCTAATGCCATAAGCCCATGAATGAGTTAAGGGCTGTTGATAATCTTTGGCTTGTGTCAGTCTTGGCTGGGTGACAGTTTTGGAGAAGGGGAGGGGGTAGCGGTGCCCTAGGCACTGTCAGCTCCTGATACCGCTCAACCCACAGTAATAATGTCTAGGACCAGCTGTGGCACTGAGGGTACTGAAAAATATTATAAAGAGGGTGGGAGGTTTCAGTCAAATCTAGTTCTAGCTGCCCCCTGAAATAATCATTGGCTCACCTGTAAGTTATTATGGCCATTATAAAGCTTAAATAAACCTCAAGGAATTATGGGCAAGATGAAATAGATGACAGCTGATTCATACACTTTATTTGGATTAAATGCAATTGCAGATTTCTGAAATGTGCTTTTTGTTTAAAGGCATTTGCTGGGTTTACCTAGGAAACCTAAATGTGTCTGCATCATAATTCCCCTTCTCTAACAAGATACATGACTAAATGCCTAAAAATGTTAAGATTACGTACATTTTATGATATATAGATAAATTGGAAGTGCATTTTATAATATGCATCAGTCAGTGTCTCCTGAGCGTGCCAGTTCCAGATATGTATAGCTTTATGGAAAGGCCTCTATAGATCAAAAACCCACAGCAGTAATTTTCATTTCATTTACAATGCCCCATGCAGTGTGCAAAGGGCAAAAAAAGGGGGCAATTGCACTTTTATTTTTACCTTGCTTGTCATTCAAAAGGCGCAGGGATGGGACTTGTATGTTTTAGGAAAGATAAATTAAAAAACAGTAAATATGTCTTTCTACTCCAAACTACAAAACTGCATGGTTTGCTAAATTTAGCAGATTTTCAATAATGTCTGAAAGTTGTCTCAAATCATTACTATGAATTCCAGTGGTCCCCTACTCCCCAAGGCCTTTCCTCAAAGTTGTTGTGTCTATCCTTATAATTACAGTACTGAGTGCATATGAATTTTTATGGCCGGCATTTCACCTACTGCAATGCTTGGGAATGGCCTTAAGCAGGGTTGAACTGGGCTGCCAGAGCCCACAGGGTTTTTTCCCTGACCCTTTCCGGTGCTCCCCGGACGTCAGGCGAGGGCCCCTGTGGGGGGTTAGGGAGGCTTAGCGGGGGCCCCTGCAGGTGGTTAGGGGGTGCAGCGGGGCCCCTAAGGGTTGCAGGGGACATGGCCCCTCCCCCCCAGTCCGACCCTGGCCTTAAAGGGAAACGAAAGGTAAAGTCACTTGGGGGTGCCAAAATGTTAGGCACCCCCAAGTGACTTTAACCGCTTACCTTGTACCCCGGGCTGGTGCCCCTGTTGGGAGAAAACAGCACCAGCCCGGGGCACCTGGAGCGGATCGTTTCCGTGTTCTGGCTTCCTTTTCCGGAATGCCAGCGGTGGGCGCATGCGCAGTAGAGTGAAAAGCCGACTTTAATGTTTAAGTTCGGCTTTTCACTCTACTGCGCATGCGCGCGCAGCGAAACAGAAGGAAGGAAGCGCCGGCAGCTACCCCGGGCTGGTGCTGTTCCCTCCTCACAGGGGCACCAGCCCGGGGTAAAAGGTAGGTGGTCAAAGTCACTTGGGGGTGCCTAACATTTTGGCACCCCCAAGTGACTTTGGCTTTCTTTTTCCTTTAAGGGCAGGTGCATGAATTACTGTGATATTGCTGTGGGCATAATACAGAAAGCAAAACACAGGGAAAAGCGACTAAATGCAGGGCCAGAACCAGAACCTGCCTAGGGTGCAACAATGGGAGGGTGCCAGGCAAGTACCTCTCCTGCCTACCCCAAGTCTGCAGCCTTGCTCCTGGCACCTCACACAGTGTGCTCCACCCCACCTTCCCCACAATGTTATTGTGCCTGTGTGCACACGTGAGCGGGGGGGGGGGGGGGGCGTGGTGGCCAACCAGATTGCCTAGGGCCCTAGTTGGCCTGGCCCTCCCCTGACTAACTGGACCCCAAATCTTTGTACACATAAGCACTCTTGTAACATTCAAAAGGCTCCAGGTACTTCCCTCTCTGTGGGAGGACAATTTTGTGTACCAAATACCATAAGGATCATTTTAGACATGCTACACTTTCTTTAAATAATAGTGTAACTTAGAATAACCAGAAAAGGTAGTGAGGGGTTTAGGTGAGGCAAAGATAATACCCACTAAGTGATCTCCACTCCAACCTTGATGTTTCTGTATACTCACAGACTATATAACAACATTCCATACAAAAAAGGTAGTATTACAGTAGTCCTCCTTATGAAAGCCATCTTTAAAATTCTTCTTAACTCTCTTAGCATCTCCTGCTTGAAGCTGATTTTCTAGTTGCCTATGAAGTTGAAATCTAGTTTTGTTTTCCCAGGGACTAACACATGCACTGTGCAATTCCCAACATTACTGTACTGTGTCTGTGCCACCCCAGTGCAACAAAATGGATTCCTATGAAAACAAGCCTGCGGGGTGGCGTTCAGAAGGAAAATAACCGCGGCTGGTGCATTTTTTTTACAGTACAAACCCAGGTTAAAAGTATGCAATTTTATTCACTAAAACCAAATTGGTACTTTTCAATTATTTTGAATATTAAGGGCTCCTTGTAGGCAGAGTGATCTTGCTACAGGCTACACTGACCCTCTGGTTCCCTAAGTAATAAACATATTAACCAGTAATATCTGCTTAGCCTACAGCCTGAAGGGTTTCTGTGTCTGGTACCTTGTACCCTGTCTCTGATATTTTTCTTTCTGCATAAATAACATTGACCTAAATATCGGCAGGACAAATGCACTGTGGCTTTCTGAGACGGAACTTTCCAGTCAGTAAAATGTCAGATGTGTTCCGCCTGTTCCTTTTTTTGACCCATTATTCTAGTTTATTGGAGAGATGCTTTATTATTTACAAACTTGCACACATAATAATTTGTGGTCATATCTCATCACTTGACATATTTATACTATGACTGGTATTACCTTGTGACATTATCCTATGTACAAACAGCTCAGAATTTCAACGGTTTTCAGAAAGTTTATAGTAATTTAAATAATATTTTTAGTATATTACAATATTTTTTATAGGTCATAAATTAAAAGAAAGATGATCTCATATGAGGCCAAGGAAGAAAAGTGATACAATGAACATGGAATAAAGTAAGTAAATTAACCCATGAATAAAAAGATTAATTTGTGACTTTCTGTTATGTGCTTGATGTCATTGGCCATCAAGTGCCCAGAAAAAATGCTAGTGGGGTTAGTAAAGGGAAATTTTACCTTTGAAAAGGAAATAAAGCTAAACTAAAGATGTAGGCTAGAAATGCTGTACATTATGTTTTTGGCTTCTGTACCAGTCCAAGGCACCAACAGCCCTTTAGCAGGGAAGATCTGTGCCCCCAAAGATGCCCCAGTAGCTCCCCATCTTTTCTGCTGATTCCCTGCACATGCTGCTGTCACTTACTGAGCTTAGTATATAAACAGTATACCATATATACAAAATATAAATGTCATGATATAAGGCCGATTGGTAAATAATACAGTTTATTACTACATGGCAGCTCAGAAACCAGGGTAATTAGCATCATAACTTAATAATCAGCCCTGTAGCATCAACCTCTATGACAGACAAACCTAATTTTCTGCTTAATAACAAGCTTAGCTTATCAACAGCTGCACAGAACACACTGAGTGCGAGTGTCACAGACAGTCAACAGATTTCAGTATGGTGACCCTCTGTGCCAACTTTGAAGTACTGGATCATTACTACTATAGAGATGCTGAACCTTTAGGCTGGTTTAATAAGTTTAGTATAGAAAATATGGCATTTCTAGCCATATTCATTTTTAGGGTTTAGTAAGTTATAGGTAGACCTATTCAAAGCACCTTTTCACCTGGTCACAGCAAAAAATGTAAATAATTAAAAAAACACAAAATACCTAAAAATCAGTCTGTTGTAGCACACCACTGTCTATAGAATAATAAAATGTGAACTACTCCTTTAAAAGATTTGTGATCATATTATTTCCTTTTTAAGCCCCCTGCATATCTAGCAATTGTTTTTACAGATTCCCATAGGAAACTCCCTACTTCTGTAGTTGGATTACATAGAATTTTGCTATATACAGTAAAAACTGTTTAGTAGTGCAGTCACTTAAGGGTCTTTTGGACACCATGGGGTCATTTATTAAAGTACAGCAAGCTAAAATAAAGCACCAGACTTTTGCCATTTAACCCAGTTACTAAATCTACACCAGATGCAGACAAATGTCTAGCAAACTGAGGTCCCACGACTCTGGTGCCTTTGCAACCCCTGTAGCTACTCTACTAAAATCATGGCTACCATGTCTGCAAATTACAGTGCAAATCTAAGTGCATGTTGTCAAAAATGGATATTTTATTTACTTTTATGCTCTATATAGCATATTTAGCAATTTATACAGAGTTGTTCCTTGAGGTCATTTATCAACATAATGATTTTAGTGGTGTTTTTGACCACCACTAAACTAATTTCCACGAAACCACAAATGTCTAGTCGTTTATTAAAAGATCTGAACAAACAAATTAAAACTCAGAACAAAAACTAAAACAATGCGCAAACCTGGGATTCTTTCATAAGAATTTTTGTGCACAAACCCCCCCCAAAGGCATCTCCCACACATTCCATTAGCTGTGCCAGAGTTAGTAGTACTGGAGTCAGGATGCTGGGAGTTGCTGATCGCTATTGGGAAGTACCAGGTTTTCTATCACTGTGCTATTTGCCTCACTCTTAGCACAAGCACACAGAATCCAGGGGATTTCAAAATCCATTACACTTCTAGGTATACATACAGCCTCATTCCGTTGTCCCTAGAAACTTTCTTTTTCTCGGTTATTTTGCATTCGTTTCTAGCTATTCTCTTCCTTTTTCTATTTTAAGTTGCATTGTTATTGCTAGCCACTCTTTCTTCCTTTATCTCCTTCATTTTGCATTCTGTGGCCATCTATTTTGTTAAAATCCTTATTTTGTTTTGTCCCCAGCTGGTCCCTATCTGTAGTTCTGGGTGCTGAGCAGTGTCAGGAACTGACAGTCCGTGGAGTTAGCTCCAACCCACATTGTCACCCGGCCAAAAGGGACACAAGAGAGCACTGTGAATACATTTGTGCACTTAGTGTAAGTGGCAAAGGCTGTACTTATAGCTCTATGGGGCAGCAATGTTGTTAACTAGACCACTCTATAAGATGTTTAATATGTCATCTAAAAAACTTACCCTACATAATGGAAAACTGATACAATAAATTTACCTCCAACCTTTTATAGCTTTAGAATTGATTACTAAATCATTTAAGATTCTGGTAACTTGACTTTTCCTTCATTGGCCTCCCTGTGTATTTGTACACTTAGGGGCCCATTTACTTACTCACGAACGGGCCGAATGCGTCCGATTGCGTTTTTTTCGTAATGATCGGTATTTTGCGATTTTTTTTGGAAAATTATCGCAACTTTTTCGTTACCAATACGATTTTTGCGGAAAAACGCGAGTTTTTCGTAGCCATTCCGAAAGTTGCGATTTTTTCGTAGTGTTAAAACTTGCGCGAAAAGTTGCGCTTTTTTCATAGCGTTAAAACTTAAAAGGCGCAACGTTTTGCGCAAGTTTTAACACTACGAAAAAATCGCAACTTTTTGCGCAAGTTTTAACGCTACGAAAAAATCGCAACTTTCGGAATGGCTACGAAAAACTCGCGTTTTTTCGCGTAAATCGTATTGGTAACGAAAAAGTCGCGATAATTTCCGAAAAGTCGTAAAGGCGCCGAAAAAATCGCAAAAAATACGAAAAAGTCGCAAAATGTTCGTTTTCCAATCTGAATTTTTCCAATTCGGTCGGAATTCGTGTCTTAGTAAATCAGCCCCTTAGAGGCAGAACAAATAACCCTATTAGTACAGGTATGGGACCCATCATCCAGAATGCTCAGGACCTGGGGTTTTCCGGATAAGGGGGTCTTTCCGTAATTTAGATCTCCTACCTAAAGTCTGCTAAGCACATTATTTAAACAGTAATTAAACCCAATAGGATTGTTTTGCCTCCAATAAGGATTAATTATATCCTAGTTGGGATCAAGTACAAGGTACTGTTTTATTATTACAGAGAAAAAGGGAATCATTTTTAAAAATGTGAATTATTTGATTAAAATGGAGTCTACGGGAGATGACCTTTCCGTAATTCGGAACTTTCTGGATAATGGGTTTCCGGATAAGGGATCCGCTACCTGTAATTTTTTTTTATCTAAACACATAAATAGTTGTGTGTTGTGTTGGCATTTTGCAGAATTCACAATCCAAAACAGGGATAAGATTAACACTGTTTGGGAAAACGGGTATTTCATATGTAACAATATGAGGATACTAAAAGTCACTCAGGTGATGTACATTACGTATACATTATTTTTTTTATTACATTTTATAATATTATGTCACATCCCTAAGCACAAATTATAGTTGATGATATCACGATACACTATTTATGAGGCAATATTTTATATTATTCATGGCTCTTGTGTGTTTTGTAGGGAATAATATACCCCCTATTGTGAAATATATAGTAAATAAAGTATACCCTGTGATAAAATATAAGGTCCATGACCATATAACATAGGTCATGGAGCTCCAAGGTGACTTATAAAATCCTCATATATTTTTCAACAGGGGGTACTTCTCATGTACTAATTCCTACGTTTCAGTGAGTCATATGACAGATATTACATAATTATAACTGCTAACATCACTAAGCACTGTTTATAAGGATATAATTTACAGGATATCCACGGTTCTTGTCTATTAGGATCTATAAGGATATTATGTCACTCAGAAGGCCTACACCTCATTAATACAGGTCATGGAACTCCAATATTCTAATATTCTCATATTTTAAAGAGGGAGTACATTATTTTTTTTTATAATACACAAGTTTGTGAGTCATGTGCCCCAAATGACATCACTAAGCACCCGTTATAGCTGATGACATCGCTAAACACCATTTATAAATTTAAAATTTACAGGACATTCATGGCTTTATTTCCTGTTATTATGTTATACTTTAATACTAATTAGCATATATGAGTAAACTTTATCTAAAAATAAATACAAATATCCCGCACTAAATAAACACTTATCACCTAAAGGCCTCAGGTCCAGAAGGATCTCCATACCACTCCATACCATACCAAAGTTATTTTAATTGCTCTGTTCATTTTTGAAGTACAGGTATGGGATCCCTTATCCGGAAACCCATTATCCAGAAAGTTCCGAATTACAGAAAGGCCATCGCCCATAGACTCCATTATAAGCAAATAATTCTGATTTTTATATATTATTTCCTTTTTCTCTGTAATAATAAAACAGTACCTTGTATTTGATCCCAACTAAGATATAATTAATCCTTATTGGAATCAAAACAAGCCTTTTGGGTTTATTCAATATTTAAATGATGTTTAGCAGATTTAAGTTACGGAGATCCACATTATGGAAAGATCCCTTAACTGGAAAACCCCAGGTCCCGAGCATTCTGGATAACAGGTCCCATACCTGTACAAGAAAGATCATGTGTAGAATATATATATATATTTATAATATAATAATATAATATAAAATAACATGTAGATGTGTGCATTCACTACTATACCCTAACACTGCATCTCTTTCCCTCACAATGGGTCTTTATTCACCCACAAGTCAGGAGAGCGGGGTGTAGAGTTGGCAGCAAGAAGCAAGCGCCCACCCTTGGTTCATTTTAACCCCTACCCTCATAGGGGATTGAAGGGTTCCACACACTGATCTTAAACGGTTTGTGTGGCATATCTATAGATCTGGGAATAGAGGGGTTAAGGGGTTTGGCACAGCAGTTGATAGAGGCTAATGACACTCAGGGACACTGGCTGCAAGCACAGTCAGTGAGAGAGAGGAATCAGGGCTAGCCACACAAACAGGTCCTCTTCCAACAAGTCTATTTCTACAACTATGGGTGAGTAATGATTTCTACTTTACATTCCTGAGTCTGTTGAATAAATCATCTCAGCCAGGATTCTTGATTAATATACACAAAATAATATGAGGGAAGCAACCATGTGATGATTTATTATGTATGTATTAGAAAAGAGAAAAGGGCTTAGACTAAGGAGAAACTATGGCAAATGTATGGTTGGGAAGTGTAAGGCTAAGGATATATGAAGACTGTATAAAAACAAATTTTATTGGTAAAATATTTAGTATATTTTTTTTGCAATGTGTTAAGTGTCCTTGCAAAGTTATTTTATCATTACAAAAATCTATTGGACTTTTGTCTCTTGTATCCAATTCCGGTCTCTTCTAAGCTTCTGAGCTTTTTCCGGCTGGCCTTCTGTTGATCTGTTCCAGTACATCAGGGATCCCCAACCTTTTATACCCACGAGCCACATTCAAATGGAAAAAGTGTTGGCGAGCAACACAAGCATGAAAAAGTTTTCTGAGGGTGCTAATAAAAGCTGTAATTGCCTATTTAATAGCCCCTACGAGGACTTACATCCTACAGAAAGCTCTGTTTGGCATTACACTGAGTTTTTATGCAGCCAAAACTTGCCTCCTAACCAGAAATTCAAAAATAAGCACCTGCTTTGAGGCCCCTGGGAGCAACATCCACGCGGTTGGAAAGCAACATGTTACTCTCGAGCCACTGGTTGGGGATCACTGCAGTACATGTACAGTATGTTTCTGTACAAACCTAAAACTTCAGCACTGCAAGGCAGGAATACTGGCTACTGTACCACCAGGTTACCCTGCAATGCCCAATTTGCTTCCTGTCACTGTTAAAAAGGCTTATGGTGCACTCTAGTGAGCTTATCAGCTAAATACAAGCATTAATGATTTTAGAGAATAATTGCGCAATGTGCAATATGGTGCATGCTCTTTGTTAACAGTAAAGGGATGCACTGACTGGAATTCCATGTAATGCCCTGTTGCCAAAAAATGTATTTACTAAGTGTAATTTTCATGTACACTCCCATTTCTCCATTTTGGGGGTTACTAACCTGGTAAATTTTTCCCGTGCTTTGGAATACTATATTTGGTATATACAGTCCCCTCTACATTATTCTTTGAAAGAGATTTTGTGACAGACAACAGAATGTCAGTACAGGAACTTATAGCAAATAATGGGCCGGATTCCATGGTTTACCACATGAATCGAAGTGGTTGGGGAAAATGGAATTTAATTAGGAGATTAGTTGAATATGACCCAGTGTTATCAAGGCTTTTCTTTTCCCATCATTTGTAGGTGTACTCTCTCTGTCATCTAGTTTGCGCAAGTCATAGTGCAAGTCACTGTGAGAGATCACACTCCATGCATAGTTACACATAATAATTTGGGTTTAAAAAAACATAAGTACATGAAGTTCAACCCTTCCAAATGATCCACAGTGCAACCAATCAATATACTCACATATATAAAAAATATATATACATACCTATACTAAACTCACTGTAGATCTTGACATCACAATAGTCTTGGATACTATGCTTGTCCAAGAACTCATCCAGGCCCCTCTTATAGGCATTAACAGAATCTGCCATTACCACATCCCTCGGCATTCCACAACCGCACTGCCCTCACTGTGGTGCTGCTTTAGGTGAAAGCTCAGTTGCTCATGTCTAAAGGTGACTTCTGGTAATTTGTTTTTTATTATGGGATAATCCCCTCTAATGTATTTGTACAGAGTAATCATGTCCCCTCCTTTGCCTTTTCTCCAGATAAAACAGGCAAATTAATCAATCTGTTACTCTGCTAGGACTTGCCTGAAACAGCAATGTTTAGACTTTTGGGTGTCATCTCATTCTAAGAGGAATGTATCATTTGCACAAAATAAAAAGGCCATTTATAAAATGGGGCATAGGAATCTAAAGTAAATATAGAACGCTGCATGTCCCAGTACGGAAAACTTCTAATCTTAATAGTGATACTAAATTGATAGAGATCTAATCAGTTTTGTTTTTCTAGGCACTGCTATGCCCAATTCTACAGAGTTTACAATCTTAATTTAGAACCTTGAGTACACAGAAAAACATCTTATATAGAGGCCGAAGGAACTAACAATGTTTTTGAATCTAGGGCCCCCTGAGAAATTGAAAGGCTTATTATAAAGCAAATGCAAAATGTGCATAGAAT
Source organism: Xenopus tropicalis (assembly GCF_000004195.4). Classification (NCBI taxonomy): domain Eukaryota; kingdom Metazoa; phylum Chordata; class Amphibia; order Anura; family Pipidae; genus Xenopus; species Xenopus tropicalis. Next base: position 37,580,777 of record NC_030684.2, on the reverse strand, counting down.
CTGTCTTTTTTAAATCCATACATTCCAGTGTAATTGCAGATATCCTACATTAATTTGGCCAGATTTATCAATGCAGATATAAATTAGTATCCACAATGTTAAATACTGTACATATTGTGTATGCAAATTGTGTAATTTCTGAAACATCAATGACCGAGAGTGCCCGAGAGGGAGGTGGTGTGTGAGTCATGTGTGGGTGCAACAGAACTAGTAATAACTCCATCCCAGGGCTCTTAGTTACTGGGTCCCATGAACTCTGTATTTGCACCTTATGCAACAAAGCAGGCATAACCAGTGTTTCAGCATAAGGTGCAAGTATAGAGGAGCTTGAACTGACACAAGTACCTTTTGATAGCACTTACATTTTGAGTGCCACTTTGCTTCTTGCACTTGCAATGGTAGCTTACATGGGCAACTTTTATATTCTGTAATATGTAATAAGAGATATAGATAGTTCTGCTGAGACCTCTCCCTGTCAGATTCCATTGTCCTTCCCAGTGCACTCACATAACAAGGAGGATGTATTTGTCTCCTATCCTCATCCCCATTCTTGTACATACCATTAAACAAGGAACGTTTAGCCACTTAGAATGTAGCAGTATAGGCAATATTTATATAGACAGATGCTCTGCTGGTGAATACAGTGTTACATGTTATGTTAAACATTTGCAACTAAACTGAAGGCCACAAAGAAGAGTCATTTTACCCTGACGCTGGCGCAGTGTTTACATACCTACTGATATTACATAATAGAGCCAGTCTATTCTAAGTGTATAGTAAACACTCACTAGACTAAATGTGTTTCTTTCATTGTTTGGGGGTGGGAAGAGAAGCAGTGTCAGGGCATGTCAGACACGTTATCCCCAGTTTGTGTGACAGAGCGTCATTGTTGTGTATGTGTGACTGTATGTGGGTGTATTGTTAGCAACAATGTATGTGTTGTACGGATCCACTTGCAGATAGATACAGAGATAAAGGCATAAATTCTCTCTTTTAAAAGCACACTTTGTATACTATACAATGCAGCTAAATGTATTCAAACCCACTGAGCAGTACCAGGCATACAGAGGCTGCAGGTCAGATCCCTTTAGCAAACACCATAGAACATGCCAATATCCACAAGCAAACTATATTCCAGTTCTAATTACTCATAAGGTGAGCGGTATATAAGCACCATAGCTCCACACAGTTTATGGAGTCCTCTCTAATGTGAGCAAATATATATATAGCAATATAGGAAAATAATTTACACCAATAGTCACCAAATAGTTCCATGACCATTTAAAGGCACAAGGATGCAGACCAAGTGTTTTATTCAGGTTATGAGATTCCAAGTAAGGTACATTTTTACAGCAGGGTGTAAAGTATTTTTCATAATGAGTCATGTGACAGAAAGTATGTCACTAAACACCATTTATATTGTTATATTAACAAGTCATTCATTGATGTTTTGTTCGGTATAGTTAATAAAATACCCCCTTTTGTAAAATATAAGGATATAATAAGTCACTAAGCCATGTCACTACCATGAATATAATGCCATTATATGAATATATAATAAACAAGAGCCATTGTATTATTATATTATAATAAATAATGTTGCCTCAGTTGTAAAATATGAGGATATTAGAAGTCACCTCAGGCCTTAAAGGGGAAATAAAGTCAACAATCACTGAGGTTGGTGCCAAAAGTGAGGCAGAATAGGATTGCACTATGGTACTTGCTATGAAGAACCCTGGGCTGGGGCTCTTTCCTGCTGACAGGAGCACTGGCACTCGGGTAAGGAAATACTGTTACTGGGGGGTGCCTAACTATTGGCACCCCTAAATGATTGTGACTTTCCTTCTCCTTTAAGCCTCATGCCTATACATGGTCATTGACTTACTCATTGCCATACTCAGTGACTTATAACTTTAGGGAAACATCTCTGCTGGCAGTTTGAAGTCTTTCCTGATAGAAACTGATTAGTCAAGTATATATTATATTTATTTACACATTAAATAATGTTGCCCAATGCTGCCTATACTGTGAATACAACTGTAATCTGGATACAAAAAGGAAGGACAGAGCCAATACATCCCTATACAGTCATTCTGTTTACATTTTCAGTTTAAAATGTATCCCATGTAAACATAGCTGTGCTTATTACACATTTTCAGCATTATATTGAGGCTGGCAATGCTTACTGGTTCCATATGGATCTGGTATGGATCTGTACACAGCCATAAGAGGGAAAACTGCTCAGTACTAATTAATGCGTACAGAGAACAACTCCGTGGAGGCACAGGGAATAAAGAGCAAAATAAGTCAAAGACAACAATAAGCACTAGAGAGCAAAAGCTATGGGGATTAGAGATGTAGTGAACTGTTCGCCGGCGAACTAATTCGCGCGAACATCGGGTGTTCGCAAGTTCGCGAGCTTTTCGCATATGTTCGCAATTTGGGTTCGCGTGGCGTTTTACCGCTGCGTTTTTTCTCAGCCTAAAAACGCCGCACAAGCCACACATGGCGTTTTTCAGCAAATCCCGTTTCCATGGTGCTAATAGTGCAAAATAGCAAAAAACGCAGCGTATTTCCGCTAGGTCTGCCAGCTGCCTTTGTGTTCCCCCTCCTGCATGCCACTGTCCAGGTCGTGGCACCCTTTAAACAACTTTAAAATCAGTTTTCTGGCCAGAAATGGCTTTTATAGGTTTTAAAGTTCGCCTTCCCAAGTCTATGGGGTTCGCAAAGTTCGCGAATATTCGCACTTTTTGGCGTAAGTTTGCGAACGCGTTTGCGAACTTTTTTTTTGAGGTTCGCTACATCCCTAATGGGGATAGAAATTCTGGTTCATAATCTACTGCATCTTGTCGTAAATTCATGCAAGAAACCTGGCAGCAAAGATATCAGAAGCTGAGCCAGTGGGATGTGATGAGTAAAACATTTTTTCAGTAATGCTAATACATTGCTGGGAGATTCGCATGACTGGGAAATAAATATGGAAAGTTAAACCTTGCTGAGTAGACACAATGTCAACAGAACAGAGCAGAGCAGAGGCATTTGACTGTATCTTACACATGATTTGGAGGCAAACAGAGAGTTATTCCAAGAACTCGTGATAAGTGGAGAGCTAGGAGATAATATAGATGTGGAGGATTATAATAACACATACAGTGACTGGAGTTAGGATAATGCTTTAGAAAAGAAACTGAGGGAAGTACCTTCTAAAAATAAAAAGCACAGAATGCTTGGGACCTGAGGTTTTCCGGATAAGGGATCTTTCTGTAATTTGGATCAGAAAGATCCATAAACCCAATAGGCTTGTTTTTCCCTCCAATAAGCATTAATAAATCTTAGTTGGGATCAAGTACAAGGTACTGTTTTATTATTACAGAGAAAATGGAAATCAATTTTAAAAATTACAATTATTTGCTTATAATGGAGTCTATGGGAGATTGGCTTTCTGTAATTTGGAACTTTCTGGATAATGGGTTTTCCAGATAAGGGATCCCATACCTGTATTAGCCATCCATGTAGCTCTCCTGCTGATCTGGCTGACTGCTTTGAGACACAAAATGTAACAGTAGTCGACTGTCCTCATCCTGCCTTCAGCCTGCATCCTCCAAATCCCACAATTCCCTGCACATGTGATGTCAATAAAGAAAGAAACATCACGGTGCAGATCAACAGATTACAGTGATAGGTACATTAGGGGTTTTTAAGGAGGAGAAAACTGCACCAGCCCGGGGTAGCTGTGAGCCAGCGATCCTCTTCCTTCTTCTGTATTCACGCCACTTGTGCATGCTCAGGAGAGTGAAAAGACTTTTTCACTCTACTGTGGATGCGTCGGGCCCTGGGATCACAAAGAAAGAGACAGAAGTAAGAGGATCACTGTCTCGCAGCTTCGCCGGGCTGGTGCAGTTTTCTCCTAACAGGAGCACCAACGTGGGGTATCCGGTAAGCGATTACAATCACTGGGGGGTGCCTAATATTTTAGTAGTACAGTACTACAGTAGGCTTAGCACAAATGCTCCTTATTAACATTATCATTTTAATTCATGAAAACATTTAAACCTCATTCACACTAGTGAGTTGGTTCTCGTTCAACACATAGCTCAACCCATTCTTGCATAAGAAATAGACTAGCAATAACATCCACTGACTTCAGTTGCATCTAATCTGATCCCCTAATGTCAGCAGCTGCAGCTCAGAGAGACAAAGCTTTCAGTAACCTTTTATGTTCTGGTAGGTGATCCAGCCAACATGCCAGTGTGTCCCTTCCTGATAGCATGTGATTCAGAATGTAAAGGCCCCCATACATGGGCCGATGGAAGCTGCCGATATCGGTCCCTTGGACCGTTTCGGCAGCTAATTGGCCCGTGTATGGGCAGAAACGAGCGGCCTGGCCGACCGATATCTGGCCTGAAATTGGCCAGATATCGATCGGCCAGGTTAGATAATCCAGTCGGATCGGGGACCGACTGCCCATGGCCGCAAATGTAATCCGATCGTTTGGCCCCAGGGCTTTTTTTTAAAGCAACTTGCTACCCCGATATCGCTCACCCGTAGGTGGGGATATCGGGTAAAGATCCGCTCGCTTGGCGACATCGCCAAGCGAGCGGATCTTATAGTGTATGGGGACCTTTATTGTGGTTATGAGAAAGATATAAAGGATTTTGAAACAACAACTGACACACCCTAGTACATACAAATATATAGACGTGGTGGCATGGCACCCTGGGGCCCAGATCTGTCAGCCAGCTTGTAGTGAGTGGCAAGTAAGCATTTACTCTGTTAGGGTTCTCCACTACTTCAAACTGTGATTTCAGCTTTCTCTCTGTTTACCCTCATAATATGAAGTGATGGTCCCCTGTGAGATTTGGTAGCCTGCCCGGGCCCATACCATTTGCCAATTATTTGGTTATTGGGTAAGTTCTAATCAGATATTTCCTGACAGAAAAGTGTAATCTATGTTCAAACAAGAAGAAAGGCTTAAGGGCATTTAGTACTTTACATTTAATAGTATAGTTGTTTTATAGTTTCAGTAATTATTTCAGAAATAAAGACATGCTACAACAATTTTGTGCCCCCCAAACCTCTTCTAAAGCATGTGAAGGCAGAGAGTCTCCCAATGTATGACACAAGCTCTCCAGTTTTGTGGTGTTTCAGCCAATGGACTTGGAATTGTTGTTAAACTAACTCCTCCAGTTTCCTGTTGCTTCACTTTAATTTGTTTCCTTCAACATTTCTATAATCCACTTACCTTGAAATATCTCCTATTTTAATGTATTTTTCTTTTTCCCTCTGGATTCCAGGTTGGCATGATGGCTGCGTACGCTGCATGGTAGGGGTACCATTTGCTTCAGTCATTGCCACAGTCCTGTGTTTTGCCGGAGTGGCCCTATTCTGTGGCTGTGGGCACGAGGCTTTGAGTGGAACAGAGAAGTTGATTGAGACATATTTTTCCAAAAACTACCAGGAGTATGAATACCTCATTCATGTGTAAGTGCCGGAATCATTTCACAACCAGTGGGTGAAGGAGTTTATCTAGAGACTAATAACAGAATAATACTAAATCTATATTGTCACACTCATGGTAGGTAATAATTTGGGTTATATGCAATGGTAGGCTGATTCCTATTAATTTTGCTACTCAGAATCTGAAGCACACTGGACTTGTATAAAAAACATTTATTATGTCAACGTTTTCAACATCAACATCTGATGTTTTCATCAGGACAATCACATATCACAAGTGTACAAACATTTATAGTGTACATGTTCCAACAGCTTTCCTGGATTCTCTCATTTGGGAAGGTCCTTTGCTGTCTCAGAAAGGCTTCCTACCCCCAACATTCATTAAAACAAATTAACACATGAACTGAATATATATGAATTAACTATCAAGTATAAGTAAATAGATTAGATAGATAGATTCAACTTTATTGTCATTACACATGTACACGTACAAGGCAACGAAATACAGTTTAGGTCTAACCAGAAGTGCAATTAGCAGAAAGTACAGGATAAAGGTATAAGTTCTAAGTGCATTTAAAGGGATATGTGCAGGTAGAGCTATAGGTACTTATTACAGAAGATTCATTGGTGAGCATATATACAGACTACAGATTACTAGTAACCATGCTTATGAATTTACAATGGATGAATCGTATATACAAGTATTATTAACTGTTTACAGATAGATATGAACATAATATACAGGTTGCTAATTTCTACAAACAGGAGAAAATCTACAGCAACTAGGCTTGTTGAGTAATCAGTAGAAAATCATGAGTAATCCACTTGCTCTGGAAAACCTTCATAGTCATATGAATTATCTCACTTTCAAAAAAAACATTTCAAATATAGGTATTGAGACATTTTGGTTGAACTGTATCCAGTCTCTGAATCCAGTATGATTTATGATTAGCCCTTTCAGCTCCCCTGTGCAATTTAGGTGCTTGCTCAATAACCATTGCTCTCAGTAACTGAATGAATGTTTTGGGTGCAGGACTACAGGGTTCTCATCCCCTTTAAGCTTTCTCGTTACTCAGTCTCTCACATACAGCTTTTATAATACAACCTGTATACATACAGTAGAACCTCTTCTTAAATGGTAAAACCGTTTTTTTCTAATAAATACCAAGGAATGTGAATATTTAAGTAGGTATTCATAAAAGCTGTTATGACATCTATATCTGCCTTTAGTTAGTTTCCCATGTATATGTATAAGCAAATGTCTCCCCTTCTATTATTTACATGCTACATGTAGAGCAATTGTAACAGTGGAAGCAATCAGGCTTCACATTATTTTATGGTCATTACATATCTGTAAGAGCCTTAAAAAAATAGATATCTGTAAATTTTCCATAGAGAGGAAAACTCCTTGCAAGTAATGTGATATTTCAGTTAATAGGTTTTTGTATATGGAAGTTTTAATCTCCTTTCCACACTTTTCCCTGTAATATCAAAAATAATTACCATACTGCAATACATCTGCAATATAGTAACGTGTTTTTGGTGTGGCATGGTGGTATAGAGACCTGGAAGACGTTTTGTGTTATGTCTACACCACTGTAATAAAGATAGTCTCTATTATTACATTATTCCATTACAGCTGTATATTACATTACATTAACATTTATTTATAAAGCGCCAACATATTCCGCAGCTCTGTACAATAAGTGGGTTTCATACATTGGACATATAAAGCAATCAATAACCGATACAAGGGGTGAAGAGGGCCCTGCCTAAAGAGCTTACAATCTACAAGGAGAAAGGGTTGAGACACAAGGTCTGTATAGTAAAATTGTGGGTAAGCACATACTGTATATGCCATCCTCATCTATTCTCAATATGTTGCTCACTGATACAGCAGTGTTTTCCTGTCTGTAACCATATTAGCCACTTGAACAATATGGTATAATTACGTGACTTGTTTTCACCTTGCAGTGGCAAAAGTATGAAATTTAGTAAATCACTGATAAATGTTCTTGTTGTATTGACAAACTTTGGTAAAGACAGACAAGATGGAATTTCACATTTCAATTGATTTGTCCCTTGGTTTGCACGATTTCAACAATTGTGTGTTTTGGGTAGGAGAGCAACAAATGTTTCTATAGTCTGGCAGGCAGAGAAGGAAATTGCAGAGGACAGGTAGATACTGCTTTCAGTAGCAATCTTATTTACAAATTACTTTAAACCCAAAACACTACATTGCTCTGCACATTCCTTCTATATTTAGAGGAGTATAATGTACTGGCACATTACTGATTTATACACAATATGTCTCCTTTAAAATAACAGATCATTTGTAACTAATGAATTATGGGAAGTTGCTTAGAATAGCACTTAATTATGCAATAAATAGATAAGTACGTTTTCATGCTTTGATTAGACATTCCCTTTAACTTAACAAAGGGAATTCAAGTTGCAAGACATATTAGTAACCTAATAAACCATGAAACATGCTGCATTAAGATTGTTTATCAAAGAAGGTTATAACTGAAACATTTCTCTTTTATGTAGGATTAATGCCTTTCAGTATGTGATCTACGGAATTGCCGTTTTCTTCTTTCTATTTGGGATAATACTTTTGGCTGAGGGATTCTACACAACAACTGCCATCAAGCACATCCTGGGAGAGTTTAAACCCCCAGCTATAAAGGGTGGGCTCATCTCTACAGTGACTGGAGGACCACCTAAAGGAAGAAGCCCCAGGGGAAGGCAGCCAGTCCATACCATAGAGCTTATCTGCCGCTGTTTGGGAAAGTGGCTTGGACACCCTGATAAGGTGAGAGTGGAAGAAAAGACAGCAAGTTGTATCAGGTTGCAGAGTTACAAGCATTACGAAACATTCTAGATTTTTCAGTAGAACCAATTAAATTACAGTGCCTTGAGGGCACTTCTTAGATAATGGTTGTAATCTAATGACTGATGCATAGTTTGATACAGTTCTGGTAGCCCAATGAAACTAGCCAGCAGCTAGCATTGCCTGGTCTCCTGTTTGAAAGCAATGGGACTCCAGGAGGTTAAATGACTTGTCCAGGGCAACAAGGAATAGAACCAGGGTCTCTAGCATGAGAGCCTACAGCAAAGACTGATCACTTAATCTTTGGCCACTAGAATTGGTGTTTTTTACTCCAAAGATACTCTAGTAAGCAGTGGTACATCACATGTTTCCCATTCAAGTGGATGGGAGGCAGCTGGGGAGGTATTGGGGGGGGGGCTAAAATACTCCAGCACAGAAAATGTGGGATGTATCTTAGAAGTTTACTATTCATTCCCAAATCACAACCAGTGTTTTCACTCTGAAACATGATACATTTTATGAATCATTTACATAATACTGTATTCGTTTAGACATGTTATAGAACCAGATTAATTAGCAGACTTTATTTTGGCAGCACATCTTTTATTGGCCAATCATTTACAGTATATTGATATCCAAATGCTTACAATCTTGGAATAAACACTATTAATTCCTTTATAGATATAGGCCTTTGGCGTGTCTTTTTATTGGTGATGTTTGAGGCAATAAATATTTTTTTTTTAGTAAATCTGCAGCTTAAACTGTTACTGCTATACAAAATACACATTATATAAATACCTGTAGGAACTGTTGTAGGCTTAATAGCCTAAAGGGTTGAATAATGATATTTTCCTGACACTTTTAATATCAGTTTTATGAAGGATGTGTCCTTAAAGGAACAGTAACACTAAAAAATGAAAGAGCTTTAAAGTAATAAAAATATAATGCACTGTTGCCCTGCACTGGTAAAACTGGTGTGTTTGCTACAGTAACACTACTATAATTTATATTATAAGCTGCTGTGTAGCCACGGGGGCAGCCATTCAAGCTGGAAAAAAGGAGAAAAGGCACAGGTTACATAGCAGATAACAGATAATTTCTGTAGAATACAATAGTGTTTTATCTGTTATCTGCTATGTGCCTATGCCTTTTCTCCTTTGAATAGCTGCCCCCATGGCTACACAGCAGCTTATTTATATAAATTATAGTAGACTTTCTGAAGTAAACACACAACCTTTACCAGTGCAGGGCAGCAGCACATTATATTTTAGTTTTTTGGTGTTACTGTTCCTTTAAACTGCTTTGAGCTTTACAAAGTGTTGTAAAATTATGTTTAAGAACCTTCTGTGCTATTTAACCATAGAATGTAAGCTGAACTGATTAACCAGGCATTAGCTCACTGGAAAGGGAGGGCCATTTCCTTGTGTATAATGGCAGCAATCTTTGATATATTTATGCATAATTTGAATAAGCATATTTGGAACAATTCTCAATGGGGCCAGCCAAGTATTTACCTCAGTCCTCCCACTATAAGCCCATATGCCACCTATTGCATTTAGTATTGTCTATATCTAATTGCTGTGAGAATAGACCCTTGATGTTAGGTTCTCTTGAGGTTTAGTCCAGCACTGTTGAACTGTAAGTTTCCTAAAGTATTGGAAAACCTTTTACCATGAGTAGAACATTACTTTGATGACACATGGCTTATCATTGCATTATTTGTAAATCCTTTCAAGAGCAAACTAGCATTATGTCTCCGGCTATGTGGCTCCTGTGCTCCAGTATTTACCTCTGCCTTGGTTAGTAATTGATGGCGTAAGGGACTAACCCAGTTTTCCCACGATGGTCTTCTCACTGTGCTACAATTTTGTTATTGTTTTTTTGTAGCTTGTTGGTGTCACTTACGTTATCACTATTTTGTGGCTTCTGATCTTTGCCTGCGCTGCTGTTCCCGTCTACATCTACTTCAACACCTGGGTCACCTGTCAGTCCATTGCATTCCCAGGGAAAACAACAACCAGTGTCAGTACCCTGTGTTCAGATGCTCGGATGTATGGTAAGTGTTATTACCCTGGCCCCCTTGGATGATTTCTATTATGACTATGTGCTATGCTTATTGTACAGCGCTGCGGAATATGTTGGCGCTTTATAAATAAATGTTAATAAATGTTAATAATAATGTAAGTAAGTATAGTATGTATCTGACTACTTGAAAAAACAGGATCACTGCACCTTCTTTCCATAATTTACATTTGTATTTGGCTAACAAGGCAATTTCAAGCTGTGAAAGTTTAATTATGGCTCATGCATTTTTCCATGAAATATTTGCTGGCTCAGTTTGCCATTTTATCAGTGCCTCAAGTGCCAATTTCTCTCAGGCTGTGCCTGGATGCAACTCTTCCAGAGTCCTCCTATTGTGTTATAATTACCCAGCAAGAAACCCAGAAAAGGGAATACCCAGTTAAATGGGGACTAAAAGAAATGCTCCATAGTTGGGCTAGCTCCTCAAGACTTTACATATCCCCTAAAGTGGATCTCTTTGTACTATTCTGCAGAAAAGGCCTTGTTAAAAGTATAGAGTTGTACTGAATACTGTACTATCTGATTTGGCCCCCAGGTGTTCTGCCATGGAATGCCTTCCCAGGGAAAGTGTGCGGGACCAGCCTGCTTGCCATCTGCAAGACCAGTGAGGTTAGAAGCATTACAGACTTCATGTTGTCAGTTGTGTTCCATGTTATGCACCTTTTTAATGCCTATTGCCTTATAATGTTCTAATTATCCAAATAACAATGTATACTAATAGGGACTGCTGTTGTGAATGCAACAGAACAACTCTATAGATCTCCTATTACTGCTTAAAATGAATCACACAAGGGTCATTTATAAACGTTGGGCAAATTTGCACCTGGGCAGAAACTCATGGCAACCAATCAGATGATTGCTTTCAGTGTTCAACTTGCAGCTGATTTGTTGGTATGGGTTACTGCCCAGGTGCAAATTTGCCCAGTGTTTATTATTGAGCCTCACAGTATCTCCCCTTGGTTTGTTGGGAATTGGAATGCACTGATGTCACAGGTAGGATGTGGCTTAGAACAGATTTTAACCTGCTATGGGCCCACAACCAGTCTGGCCTGAACTTGCTTGAGCTGCAGGTCCTGACCTGTGCAGCACCTACATCCCTTCCAAGCCCATCCTTCATGAATACAGCACTGCTGAATGCACACATCTCTTTATTAACCTGTATTCATTGTGCAAAGTGTGAAAACCAAACATGGCGGTTTGTGCTTGTTTTTTGCACCTTGAACCCTACCCCACAGGTTGTGAACCCTATGGAATTTAGTGATTTTGCATACTTGCTACAAGGTGATGACTGTTCTTGTTTTCTTACAGTTCCAGATGACATTTCACCTTTTCATTGCGGCATTTGTGGGTGCAGCTGCAACTCTTGTGGCCCTGGTGAGTTTACTTTGTACTTAGCCCTGCAAATAATATACAGATGTACACTTTAAATGGAAAACACACTTTTTTAATATCCTGTGTAATTTATTTTAAATATAACATAAATATGAAGGCACAGCACTGTCTACAAATACTTTACATATATGAATTTGTATACTGCACTATTTGTATGAAAGAGTGGTGCCATGCTACTAACTACTTCTTAGGCAACCCTGACATTTCTCCATAACGAGGGTCTGTAAGACCAATAGCAGTCTCTGTTGCAGCATTTCATACAGAGCTGTACCTCAGGAGCAACTTCACTTCTGTATGTTAAAGTGTCAAATATGCAGTTAAGGAATGTTCTCAGCACAAAATGTATTAAATCCCATGGTGTCAATTTAAGTCACAAGATAAAACCTTCTTATAAATGGAATGTAAACCTATTGTTTCACAGAAAGAAGAATTTCTTGTTTCACAATGAAGTGAAGTAAATTCCTATGAACACCTACTATGTATTGTGATATTTGTCTATGCTATCATGTCTCATATATTGCATGGCATAGGAAGGGTAATAGAGATATAGAGATAGATAATGTTCCTATATATATATATATATATATATATATATATATTTATTGTAAACTAGCGGGATCCAGGACAGACACTTTCTTGGCTTTAAGGCAGTTTATTTACACAGGGGTGCCCATTGCAGCATACAAAACAAATCATAAAAATAAATCCTGCCCTCTGGGCGCTACCTTCACACATTAGATTAGTTCCCTCACTAACCTGGGCCCCTTGTGGACTACCAGTGGGAAAACACAAATGTTGGGGTCACCCCTGTACTCACAACACTTCTGGGGAATTAGCTCAGCCTCCTGGCTTTCCTTTTAGCTCCTTAGATCCTCAGTCTCTTGGCAGCTTTCTCAATTCTGGGCTCTTTCTGCTTCTGGTAGTGGCAGGCAGCACCCCCAGCCCCTCTGGGAGTCCTAACACAGAGAGGTGTCCTTCCTGCTCTGTGCTCTGCTCTGAGAGACTGTCTCACACCTTTCTATACCATTAAATACCTTTTCCACAGGACAGCCTTCCTGTGGAAAGTATGCTCCAATAGGTGAGCTGGACTACTGGAATGGATCGCCTGATCCGTTTGTTCCTTCCAGAACCCTATAGCTTTCAGGGCCAGACAGCACAACCTTTTAAACAGAGCAAACCTTCTCGGTTTATCATCTCCCACTATGGGGAACTTGAAGGGAAAACTCACCTTTTCTCTCATTTGTTGAGTCACTCTACCACAATATATATATATATATCTGTGTCATATGTCCCTGTTGTCTTGTGTGTGTCCCTATAACTGCTATAATACAGCATAAATGCTTCTTCTTCTGAGTGTGTAACACAATATTTCAGACAATTACAGAAATATAATGCCCACGGGCCAAAAATGCTTTCCACCCATTTGATAAAAAATTGCTCCAAGGTGCTATCATGTATTGCAACCTTGCTTAAATTTGCGTCATGGAATTTAATAATCTAGTATCTTTATAAACAGCCACTCATACAACTTTTCCATATCAACCTAGAATGAAAAACTTATCAGTGTAGTCCTGCTTTTATTTACTAACTGTGTCGATTTGTTTAACATTTAGTGGGGCATGCTTTTTTTTGTAGTAGGCGTGCATGCTTTTAATGTGAAATATATAAAGTAAAGACTATATTCATTCCTGACTCCAAGATGGCAAATCAGACCAGTCTCTGGATCGACTTGTACTAAAAGCTATTTTCAGAAGCCCTGTATTTTCTCAGTTTCTAAAAAGTCATCCAACTCATTCATAAATCTAATATATGAGTAGTAGTAAAACCACTTCCATAATTTCACAGATCTTAATTAGAAAAATTAAGATGGAACCTCCTTCTAATCTATTCTATTCTAATCTAATCTCAAAGGGTGTCCTAAAGTCTGTTGCAATAAGCTACTGGTTAATAAAGCACCAGAGAGTTTATTATATGGTCCCCTTATATTTATACATATTTATCATATTAAGGGCCATTTTTCCAGTGTAAACAACACCAACATAGCCCGTCTTTCTGAAGTATGACCCTCTCCTTCCACTAATCTTTTAGTACGGGTGAGATTTCTAATGATTTTATACTGTTTTTGCTAGTCTTGGAACTATAGATTGGTAAATGTGACAAAATGTAGGATAGGCCTCTGCTTTGAAAGAATACTAACTAAGGCATATCATTTTCTAATATTCCATGGACTAACATGGAAAAACTACTGCTTATAGCTTTTCTGGCCTGGAATGATGTATCCTAAGCCCATTCAACAAGAACTTTCTATGGTTTCTATTTAAACCATAACTGGATAATAACATCATATATAATTATGTATTATATTGATATATTGTATATTTTCTCTCCTGTACATTTTCTTTGCAGCTCACTTATATGGTAGGCGCATCATTCAACTATGCTGTGCTTCGAGTTACTGGCCGGAGCGATCGCTCAAAGTTTTAGACTTCAAGTCTGTGGTTGATAAAAACCAAAGCAGAATCCCGAATTCATGATTTTATTTATATGATTATAATGTTCATGTTTTCCTTTTGTTTTTGAATTCTTATTTTTGTTTGTTTGCTTAGGAATCTAGATAACATGGCTGGTGCTTTCCATGGAAAATCTGTATCTGCCCTTGGTTTCCCTAAACTCTTGGCTTAATCTAATAGAACAAGTAGGAACTACTCAAAGTGTACTAAGCAGGGATGCCATTCTCCACCACTCATATCTCTGAGTCAGCAACAACTGTAGGACCGCACATTTGCCACCTAGAAGTTACAAAAATGAGACTGAGGCTAACATTTTCTACTCAATCTTGTCACCAAAAAATTCCTTTTTAACAGTTGACAGGAGCAAATACATCAAAATACTCCAGGTCTGAGGGACATGAATTACAACAGTGTCGTATTTGTTGTTTAAAGAGATCTCTAAAACCTATTACAGACAAGAAAATACTGTTTCTTTTCGGCAAATTTCTTACAGTAGGGTAGTCGAAACCAGATAAAATCATAACTGATGACATAATGCTAATATAGATTTAACTGCATGATTTTAATAGAGCTATTCAATCATCTGTACTGTAAACCAAATTATACCTTATGTACAGAACTGTATCACTAATAACATGTCTAGGTTTCCATCAATTTCCATAGCAGAACATGCAGCAGTGCAAAGCCTATTCGCAATGTTTTAAGTTTAATACACAATATTGTCTAGACCCAGTAGGCCGTATATTGATCTCTCATATAGCGTATGTGTATATATATATATATATATATATACTCACTCTTCCCAAAGAATCTAATACACATTTACAATTTTTACATTCTTCTCAATAGAAGCTTGATCTTTGATGACATAAAATACAAGAAAAAAAGAATACAGAAACTGAATTTCACTTTTCCTGTGCCTCATTTTCATCATTCAATCTATGATGTTTTATCCCTACAGTATTTCATAATCGTAAGGGTCTGACAACAACCCTCTAGGAACTGGCTGTTCCCTTGTTCTTTGAGAGGAGAAGGGAGACTCTGGGCAGAAGCAGAAATAGTTGTATATGTGTTTACTATGATCGGGCAGGGGGACAACAGGCTTTGGGCCAGGAATCTCTGTGAAGGGGGTGAGCCCACAAACTTTGAACTGTTCCATCCCCTCTCTCTAACCATGTTTAATATATTGGCTTTAAGGACCCTATAACCGCCTATTATTGATGCAGGGTACAATAATTAATTGCACTATGGAGAGGTCAACTACACTGGTAAAGGGACACACAGCACTGTGAAACTGAGGTGAGCACAATACTCCGTGCACTCTGTTTGAGTTCAGTGTGTGGGTCCCTTTTCAGTTTAAACTGCCTTGTTTATCCTTTAGTAACAAAAGTGGCATGCAAGTAGAATATTGATATTTTATGCAAAGAGATGGCAGTAAATGGGTTGAGCAAGTGGTAACATCCACAGATGACTTAACCCTCTCTAAGCCAGAGAGAAAGGCTTTCACCGTGGTAAAGAAGTTTTTTCAGGACTCACTGATAGGGTCATTATTTCAAATGGTGCTCTTTCTGTATGTGGGCACAAACATGCACACATATCCAAGGGTCTTTCTCTCTGGCAGAGAATGGGCACTACATTTTTCCTGTAAATTGCTAATTGTAAAATGTAAGAGTTTAAAAGTAATTAAAAGTTTCTGTATTAAAATTCAGACGTGTCTGTCTGGTTGAATTTGCATACTAAGCAATAGCATTCAAAGGCAACATTCATTTCGGTGGCATTTTATAACTAGCAAATCAAAGAAGCCAGCATTGACTAGTTGCTCAGTCCCCTGTGCAATACTGGGATATTGCAAGGCCAGATGTGGACCTGTGCCCAGGTTTAGCTCATTTAGGTCACCAGCAAACACAATTGTAGATAAACCCTCCCTATGCATGTACAGTAAATGTGGGCAGCACATGATGGCTGTGACATTATTAAAAACATGTAGTATGGATCCATTTTGATAACGTCAAGAGTTATTTTTTTAGTTTTTATTTTTTACTGGCCTTTTCACTTAGCTGAAAACTGCCTTTCACTTATTACATTGAGCAAAATGCAATGGGAAGGCACATGGAAGGTTCTGGAATCATTGTATAGTCCAACTTACATGTTGCTTATTTATCGAGACTGAGCACTAATTCCTGACAACCAACCAGCATTTAGCTTTAATCAGACTGCTGCAGGCAGAATACTGAAAGCAAGCATGTGGCTCCTATTGGTAAGTTGTCCTCAATGAGAAAAGATAATGGTGGTTTTAATTTTTGCTGAGTTAGACAGTGCACCACAGTAGAGTGGTGAAAGGTAGAATGAGAAAAAAACTTAGAAATTGAGAAAAATAGTCAAATACGTTCAACATGTGAAGTCCAAAAGCAATATCAATTAAACTTGCCTACAAGACGGTGTTACTGTCCCTACTACAATAAAATATTGATGATTTCAGAGATTGTAAGCATCATTCATGTATGGGCAAGATCCATAAAATGCCACCACTTTTTTTGAGATTAGTAGCCATGTTGCAAACACAGCACAAGTCAATTGTGTATGCAGAGTGATGCTGATTGGATAGACAATTACCGTCATCAACTCAATGCAAGTTACCGTATGCCTTCATAAAGCACAATCTGAGTATCTGTAGAATATCTTTCTAGGAGTGGGAGCCAGTTAGAGTGAGGACCCTGCTTCTAAAAATGGCTAGATCTAATTTAGGGAGCATCCTTTATTGGCACTCATTAATGGTTTCATTGTTTACAAAATACCAAAGAATCCTCTATATTTATTATAGACTCGTTTTTACCCAAGAGACCCCCAATTCCTGGCAAAACAACTGTGTGTGGGGGGAAAGTATTATCTTTGTTCTCTTTGACAGCTCTGTCTTGACTAAGGGCATGTTCGGGGCATGTTGGAGGCGCATGTGGCTCTATATTGTCACTGAACAAGAGTGTCTTTATAACTATTTGCCAGTTATCTGCCTACCATCCTCTTATATTAGATTTCAGATTCAGCACCCTAAGATTGTCTCTGGCAATTCTGTTTTACCATAAAAATGTAGTAAAAGAAAACAAAAAAACAATCTCTGCAACACAGTAGCTCAGTGTTTACCACTGCTGCCTTGAAGCGCTGGGGTTTTCTAGTGGGTACTGGGAATGATCTGCAAGGAGTTTGTAAATTGTCTATTTGCAGATGAATATGGATGGAAGCTGTTCTGAAGTAAAGGGCTAAACTGCACGATTCTGCTTTTATTTCATGTGGGCTGGGTTTGTTAAGATTCCAAATGTTGACTTATTATATTTATGGAACCTTGTGTGCATGAATGTACAATTAGCACAAGATATCAGAACTTAGGGTTAATGAAAGTTGTCACTGACGTAGAAATATTTAGTCTGCCGGTAGGTGTTCCTAGGGGTTTGTGGATCTTTCTGATGGTATTCAGTGCCATTGCATTTTCATCTTGCTAGTGCCTGTTTTGTAAGCTCACTGCCTGGTGTGCCTTCATTGGTTATCTGCATGCCTTCATGAGGGTTGTGGTTTGCTAGTTTGTGTCTGGAATGAATACTATCACAGTCAGATGATGCTGATTGGAAATGTCTGTTATATTTCCTCATGTCTGCCAGTTGCCTTCCTCTCTATCTCTGTTAACTCTCCGGTCATGTGCAAATCCAAACAAATAACTGGATATATTGTGTTTGTAAACTTCAGTGTCCTTTTTGAGTTTAGCCTGCTTAAAAGAGATATTTGCTTCTTCTTAATGCTAAGTTGCCTTCCTCTCTACCTCTGTTAACCCTCCAGTCATGTGCAAATCCAAGCAAATAACTGTATATATTTTGTTTGTAGACTTGCTTCTTCTTAATGCTAACAAAAGGGGTGATCAGCACTAGTAGGAATAGTATATACAATCCTACGCTTTCCTTTCGCTGACATTTCTAATGATGATATCGAAAACAGATGTTTTCAGGTGAAAAGAAATTAGGGGAAGGTGAGATTCCAGAGCATCTGAAGTAATGGAGTCAAGTGCCAAAAAGTCATTTTATTCACATGTGAATATCATTTTGGATACTGAAATTTGCCTGGACTCACATGACTACAATATACTAAATTATGGGAATACGTCACCTAAGAATGTAATGTCACTTAATATGCATTGCCCTTTTGGTTTATTAACATTTCAGTTTCAGGAAACATCTAAAATAACCATATTAAACCCTATACATTTCTAGAAGGAAGACAAAATGTATGTTTAGCATATAAATGAGGCAGTTGCATGTTCACTGTCTCAGAAGTTATATCAAAAATATGAAGTATATCTGTATGTTCTAAAACGATTTCTCCATTTTCAGTTTATAAATTTGTAGATCATGAATCTAACTTGTAATGATCAATATAACTGCACATCTTATTTCTTATTTAAAAGAATATTTGGTGTAATGTATGCTACTTTAAGAAACCAAAATGTATATTAAAATCCATTTAAAAAAAGGCTAGCAAATGAATTTCCATTACATATAAATTACCAAAATAAGTGCAACTAAGGTTCTCCAGGACCCTAATCGTAAAGCTCAAATCTGCAACAACCATTTATCCTTCTTTCATTTTTACTTATTTTATGATAGTTTAATGCTAGGAAACCCAAACTGCTCAAGAAGATTCTTAATTAGACATACGTGGGGTGTAAAAATCAAAATTACACCTTGAGTTGCCTTGCACATTATATTATTACCAGAATCGTAGTTCTTCCAATTGATGTTAAAGAGAAGAGATCTGAGGGCTGTGCCTATTGTTTAAAATATATTAATACAGGTATGGGACCTATTATCCAGAATGCTCGGGACCTGGGGTTTTCCGGATAATGGATCTTTCCATAATTTGGATCTCCATAACTTAAGTCTGCTAAAAATCATTTAAATATTGAATAAACCCAATAGGATTGTTTTGCTTCCAATAAGGATTAATTATATCTTACTTGGGATCAAGTACAAGGCAATTATTAAAGGGAAAAAGGAAATCATTTTGAAAAATTAGAATTATTTGCTTATAATGGAGTCTATGGGAGATGGCCTTTCCAAAATTCGGAACTTTCTGGACAATGGGTATCTGGATAAGGGATCTCATACCTGTATACCGTGGGTGATATTTCTACTGAGAATGTGAATACCACCACAGTACCGATAATGTGGATGCATTCATGTAACTATAATGGGCCCCCTTAAATCTTAATTTTATAGATATATCCAGTACCATGGTAAAATAACTTAACTTCTACCATTACTGGAAGATAGCTTATTTTGTGCATTGAACATTCCTCCTTTGCATACTGACATAAGAATTATTTTTATGCCTCAGCAGAGATAAATCTCAATGTTCTTCATAGACAGAATCTGAAACATTGCCTTTTATGACTTCAATTGGCGCAATCTTACCAGTGTCTATGAAGAGTGATTGTTTATTTGCAAGCAAGTGGCAGCTCACTCTCATATGGAGAAATGTAAATGTGCACAGATGATTGTTGTATGCACACAGTAAGCTTTCCCTTTCAGCCTTATTAAAGATAATGACAATTTTTTAGGAATTAGGGTATATTTTTCCTTTTCGTTGTCTATGGTACATTAAACTTGTGCATTTATATATGTTAGCCATAAGTAGTGTCAAATAGGGATACACATAGGCAGAATATAAATAAAGCACATTAAGGGGCTGATTTATGATCCTTCAGTCTTTGGTTTGGGTAAAACAAAGTAAAAAAAAAAACAAAAAAAAAAACACGTTACTTGCTTGTGCTTACTGCTTATTTCATGGAAAAAAAAACACAAGCAAGTTTATAAACTCACTAATGTTTTCTGACTTTGTTTAACCTGAACTCAAGGATTAAATGATCATAAAAATCCCCTTCATTTTTGCATTAATTTAAAGTTCATTTTTCATCAGACTGAGGCTTACATTCGTTTTTGAGAAATTCATCATGAAGCTCCTTTCATATCAACTAATATAACCAATAAGTTCAACCATGGACTAATATCTTCAGATGAATTTCTCCTGAACTTGAGATAGGGCTAAGGAGCATCTTCGACTTTCGGTAAGGTTTTATTTTTGAAGTGATTCCATTAAAAAGAGGGAGCTTCTTGATGGGATTTTTTGAACCCAAAGGCAGACACTGGTCTCCCTTTTCTTTCAGATACACGCCCTCATGTGTCTGTCGGCCAACAGGGTGTATCAACAGCGCGTCCTAGAGATGGGGAAAAGCCAGGAGACACCACAGGCTGAGAGCTCAGAACTCACTGAGATTCTGCCAGAGCCCCCCCAAAGGAGCGCAGAGAACCTGGTGTAGAATGTCTGTTATGTTTGGGGTGTCCCAGGTTAGGAGAAAGCCTTGCATTGGCAGTTTTATTTATTATATAGGGCAGTTCTATTGATCATATACCAGTTTTTTCATGATGTACATCAATGATTATTACGATTTTCTATGATTGTATCTTTTTTTTACTTTTTTTTTTTTAATATGTTAAACTACTAAATCAACATTTGTGTTCTATTTCCCTACACTGAAACCTTTTTTTTAAACTTCAGTTATCATGCCAATAAATTTGAATAAAGCCAAGCTATTTTTTATTTTTCAATGACTAAATAACTATAGCATACATGTGCTTTTCTTTCTGCATTTTTCTTTGCATGTACCCATAGAAATAACCAGAGATGAAGGTATTGTGTTATTCCTGCAATAAGGCTTCCCTGGATTCTATACAGGTCTTTCTCTCATTGCCTAGCCTAAAGAGTTAAACTTGTCGAGACTGATTGTTCAACTTCCTTTTCCAACAACTCCTCCTGTCACTCTTAGTCAAGAGTGAAAATCGACTTAGTAAATACAAGTTTAGAAGTGTGGCCTAGGGGAGTGTGGAAGAAGTCTGGGGAGGGGAAGACGTTCAATCACAAGATTAAGACAAATGGCCAAAATGATAATAAAGGCTGTAAGTTTGATTTTTGTTTGGTCAAAACATAATATAGAATTACTTCTAGACAAAGGGGCATATTCATTTTTTTTTTTTACATTAGTCTAATGCTACCAAAGACCTGCAGTAAATAAAGATTGTCAGATTTACCAAGATCTTTTTCAGATAGTTAATTCTTCCTCTGATTTGATTTCTGTTACATTAAAGGCAGTTCCAGTTAGTTTTCAGGGTAGACAAATTGTTGGGTTGTTAAGAGGTCATTGCTACTGGTGAGTGTTTAGTAAATGTGCCAAACCTTGGTGGAAATTAGTTTGAATTTTTGCCACATTTTATTATCCTTTCAAACTCAACCCAACCAAAACTGGCAACAAAGATAAAGCTTCCTTACTGTACATGATAACATTTCTTCTATATTAAAATAATTCCAGGACCAGAAAACCTACAAATGAAGCATCTCAAGGAATTTATATTTGTTCATGTCTGAGCATGTGAGATCACACACCAGAATCCCAAACCAAAGAGTCAGATAAGACTTTTAAAGGAGAAGGAAAGTCATTTTGGCATTTTACTGCCAATAGATTTGCCACCTTAGTGCCACCTAGAACACTATATTTACTCTGCAGAAAGCATTACCCCATACCTGAGTAAACAGCCTTAGAAGCTCCCTCTGTTTGTTTAAGATTGGAGCTGCCATTTTAAGTAGCTTCCTGCTTGCAGCTCTAGCCTTGGTAGTTCAGACTACACATTCCTAAGGGAGGGGGGAGTGAGTTTTATGAATTCTTATGGGAGGTGGGAGCAGGAGAGGGGAAATAAATTCGCAGACTCTGGCCCCAGGAATGAAGGATTTTTTTGAGAGAGGTAGTCAGATACAGAAGAACGTGTTTACAAAAAAGGAGACAAGAAATCCTGTGTTTCTTTTGATAGAGGGCTTAGGGCTGTATTTACATAGCCCTTTCTGATAAAGCTTACTTAGTTTTTACCTTTCCTTCTCCTTTAGACTAAAATAATTGGTGTTGTCAGGAGGCCTGAAACACACAGGTCAGAATAAAAAAAAGACACTTGTAAAAACTGAGCCAGCATTAAGTTAGCACATACTCACACAATTTTATATTGCTAAAGTTCTGCTAATTTGACCAAAATAGCAATAAGCATTATTACATATTTGTTGATTAACCTGATCAATGGCACGCTGAGCTTGCCATTCACCCCCAGGTACAAAAAAGACCCAAGTATTATCTATGTCAGGGTGTTTTTCTTCTTATGATGTATAAAAAAAGGAGGCAATATGCCCGCAGACAAACAAGCACTATGAGGTAACTTGAGAAGGAATTCAAACTAGTATAATCATATTGTGAAATTAAAACTGCCTGCTAAATATGTAGCAATGCATACTCAAGTGCTTAATGGATAATGGAATTAGTAACTAAATGCACTCTGGGTCCAGTCCTGCATATTTACTGGTTTTAAAATTTTGTAAAAAAACAAGGAGGATCCTTGGTGTTAAAAGGGTAGTTTGCCTCTAAATTAATTTTAGAACGTGCAACTCCTAGTCACTGACCCCAGCATCCAAACTATTGCTCTGAGAGGCTATGATTTTAATGTTACACTTTATCACATTTTCTAGTTGGGCCTCTCCTGTTCAGGACTTTCATTTACACCACTGCTTGGTTGCAAGGGTAATTTGGACCCTAGCAACCAGAAAGCTGTTGAACTTTTTTTAAACTGGAAAGCTGCTGAACAAAAATAGATAATAACAGATGAAGCCAAAACTGAATTTTTAAGTTTTCTAACTAAAAGAATCTCTGTTTCTGCATGTCACATCTATTTTAAATGAGTGGACTATAAAGACTATGTGTATCTATATATAGCCGAGGGAAAAAAGGGATATATTGTTTTTCATGCAGATTCATTTCTTAACTAAGAGGGATTTCTAACATTAGCAAGGCCAGGGTCAAAAATGAACACCTATTCCATACACGATTGCCATTTATCAATCTAAACTACGAGATAACAGCAGGACAAGAAATATCTCAATTGCTTTTTTCGATTGCATGTTTTAAACATAGTTTAGGTCAATGGATGTGATTTTTTGGGTTTAAGATCACTGATCTATCTGATAGTGTGATCAAGCGAATAAAATGATTTAAAATGAAGATTTCCATCTGTCTTCAAAATAAAGCATTGCTAAAACCAAGAGAACTGTATATCCTGTCATTATTTTCCAAAGACATGGAATGTGAAGAGGTCTGTCATAGTGATTTAAGCCCAAACATACTAGGTTAAAGCTATCACTGAACTATTCCATCTACAGAGCAGCCTCTAGACACTCCCCCCCCCCCCCCATGCTTTGGCGCGCAGGGCAGGGGTGTGCGATGCAATGGGTCATTGCCCCCACCACTAATGACAAGCGGTGGGGGCAATGACAAAGGAGGAAGACTATGGGTAGGCAGGAGAGGCCTGGCGCCCCCTAATTGTTCAGTACAAATAAAACTTGCAGGATTTCAGAGGGTTTTATGCTAAAGTAAGATGTTCAATAATTATGCTGCTCTTTCCTGCACTTTTCACATTTAATAAAAGATCCTTTTTATGAAACTGTATTCAAATTATTATTCTTTAACCAAGATATGCACAAGGTTACAAAGATTTTTATGGAATATGAAAGATGATGCTAGAGCTGCCTGGTGGGAAACAGTAATGAAGATGAAGGCAACCATTCCATAGACCTTTAGCCTTTGCAGGGCAAGTAAAACCCACCAGCATATTTCTGTGAAGCCATTCAGACCGCTAGGGAACAAGGAACATCTCTCAGCAACCACAATGAGTCACTTGGCAAGACAAAAGTATTATGCACAAAATAAAATCATCAGGAACCACCTGCTATATTTTTCTGTCTAAAGAACAAAGTCACACCCTGCTTGAGTTGTTGAATTGTTAGTCTGAAGTTCATATGTAGTGAGAGTCAGATGTAAAAGTAAATTCCCATTGGATTCACTTGCATTTATACTGGTGAGAAGAAAACCCGATATATAAGGGTTGGTATTGGGAAGAAAAAACATTATCAGTTAGGCTGAAAAGCCATGTCTATCAAGACCAACCTATCAAAAATACTCTTACAAAATTGTGCGCTCTTTTCCTCCTCCTTCTCCAGTCTCGCTCCTACTTTCTTTTCCTCTCAGCTCTTGCTTTCTCTCTCACCCTCTATCCCTCTCCTGCTCCAACCCTCCATCCATCAAACGAAAGTCTCACTTGCTCTACGTCCTATTCCTTCTGACCCTCCCTCTGTCCCTCTCCGGTCCTTCTCTGTCTGCCGTCCCACCCTGCACACATCCATTCCAGTCGTGCTCCTCTGCCTCACGGACCCAAGGCCATCTCCCATAGACTCCATTATAATTGAATAATTTACATTTTTTTTCTCTGTAATAATAAAACAGTACCTTGTACTTGATCCCAACTAAGATATGATTAATCTTATTGGAGGCAAAAAAACCCTATTTGGTTTCATTAATATTTAAATGATCTTTTAGCAGACTTAAGGTATAGAGATCCAAACTATGGAAAGATCCTTATCTGGAAAACCACAGCAGTCTGGATAACAGGTCCCATACCTATACCGCAAATGAACAATAGCTGGCCTATTCGGTATAAAAAAGGCATTGTTGGCTTACCATTAGGCTTTGTGGGTATAAACCAATATAGTTCTTTCAAAATGATCACTAAAAATGTTTTGCCATTTCTTCCACAGAGGCAATCAAGGAAAAGAGAAATGATACCATATTTAAATAATGTTTAATTTGTAAACATATTAAACAGATACATGAGAGGGGTATGACCGGCACAAATACACTGTTTATTGGCATGAAAATATTTTCAGAAACACCACTTAATTACAATGTATTAATAGAGTGCCCATGTGAGTGTCCTCTCTATATTGTGCTATCTTACCCGTGCCAGATACAATTAGCAACCATCTTCATTTACCAAAAACCTCTGGGCCACTGCATTTTACTGCAAACTGCATGATCACAGGGCTTTCTAATAACAGTTCCTCTCAAATACAGAAGGCTCATAAATTGTCCTTGAACATTGTACCACATCAAAAAGTTCCTTTACCATGGTGCGCTTGGAAGTCAAGTGTAACATTACATTATGAAGTACACAAGGTAGAAAAAGCATATATTTGACAACGGATAAATACTGTCTAAACTCTTTGAAGCAGAGCTTGCCAAAAATGTACCGAAATAACTCCACTTATTGCACAATAGTGAGCAGCCGGCGATAGCTTTGCGATGCAGATAAATGCTGTGTGTAAGCTGCTGCAGGAATTGTGTATATTTAGTTAAGAAAACCTTGAGATCCTATGTTTGAGCCTTTCAGTACCAAGCCAATAACTAAACCAATCTTTGGATCCTTCCCCAGATCTGCTATCACATTCTGTTTTCCTCAGCTTCAGAAAAGCTGCTTTTATTACTTTGTACCTGATCTTTGTTAGTTCTCCATCTGCATCAGATGAAATTAGAAAAGCAACAGAAATATGGCAGTTATCATTTTCTGCTTCTTTTTTTCATTCATACTTTTAGATTTCCAATACAAGAATCACCTTGTAGCACTCCCCTTTGCTCAGTGTGGGCAGCATACACCTTTACAACTTTCACAATTAGAAATTATTATTTTTTGAAGCAGAGGTTATGTAACGTTGATATAAACCATAATCTGTCCCTTTAATTGTAATATCTATACTTGAAATACGACTGACCCAAACACAGGGTAGATCCTATCTACCCATATTTGAACTTTTCTTTTTCTTCTGGTTGTGCTAGCCCATCAGGTAAGGGCATTCAATATCTCCCAAATGGCTCTTCCAGATTTTTCGCCTCTCCTCTCTTTCAACTTTAGCAACAGGATGACCCTGAACTCTGGCTGCTGTGGAGATCTATGGTACGACCCAGCACAGAATGCTCCACCTGCTCCTCCACAGCCAATGCCTGCCTTACAGCTTCTTCAAATGCTCCATCCACATTTGTGTCATCTTTGGCGCTAGTTTCTAGGTATGGATATCCACCATTCTCATTGCACCAGGTCTCGGCATCCACAGTGCTTATCTCTCTTTCACTCTTGTCCACCTTGTTGCCCAGTACCACAAAAGGAAATCTATCAGGTTCCTTGACATCTGCATACAAAATAAACTCCTTTCTCCAGCTGCTTAGATTTTCAAAACTCTGCCTGTCGTCCACGCTAAAGGTTAACAGACAGCAATCCGCTCCACGGTAGAATGGTGTACGCAGACTCTTAAAGCGTTCTTGACCAGCTGTGTCCCATATCTGTAGGGTCACTAATCGGCCATCAACCTCCAAGTCCCGGTTAAGAAATTCCACTCCAATAGTGTGAAAAGCCTGAGAGTCAAATTTATTTGTGACGTACCGGTTCATAAGTGAGCTCTTTCCAACTCCACCATCCCCAAGAAGGATAACTTTGAGGAGCAAAGACTTCCCACTCATTGCTGTCCTCCTTAAAATTCACTGCAAGGAAGAGAGAGGGGTGGTTGCAAAGAGGTATAACATAAATGAAATAAAGCCTAAACAGTTTATCTTACTATTATTAAGAATGCTATTTAATGCAGATGTTGGTGTTGGATCACCAATCTGATAAAGAAAATGCATTGGGATATACCACCAGTAACTTTGCATGTGTTGTAAACTACAGTAGAACCCCAATTTTACATACTGGATTTAATGTTTTCTCGAAGACACAAGCTGTGTCTTTTTCTCCCAGAGCTTGTGTTTTCCAGGAATTTATGCCATTTTGACACCTTTGCCTAGTAAATGTAAAATCTTGGATCAACTGTACAACTTTCAGAATCCTGATTAACTAGTAGCCTCACAGAATTTTATATACAGTTCTGACCCTAGACATGCCCCTATTCCACTCCTATCCCACTATCATATGTATCAAAGTCCATGTGCATGTGCCAATCAGATGCCAAATGGGTAACCCCCCTTACCCTTAGCTTAGCTGCCATATTGGCAAAAAGTATTGACCAGTGGGCTAAGAACTTAGAAAAATGTAGAAGTAAACATGTTTCTATATAAGCAACAGAGGGCTGCTTCCCTTTGGTATGGAGCCATTGGGTGCATATTTAGAAATATGACCCTACCAGTCCATTCTTCCATTAATTTATTGTAGATGGGCGTGCACACATTATTGTATGTACAATGTTGTGTACAGAGGAGTGGGAGTGTACTCCAAAAAACACAAAAAACGGGCCCCAGCTGAACATGCTCTCCCCATTTCTTACTAAAGACTGTAATGGACCAACTTACAACTCGGTGCATTAGTTGGTGCCATTTCTGAGTTGCTACTAACACCTGCCAACAATCAATGTACCATATAGTAACAGTCCGGAAAGTTGGCGAACTTGATGGAAGGGGAACAAAACTAATTCAGTAAAAGAAAACTATTTCGAATGTATTATTTGGAAACAATAAGACACACGTAAATATAGGCAGAATCTATGCTCTGAATGAGCCTTTTATCTCACACTCCCCTTTTCATTTTAAATTGTTAGCTCCATTAAACAGAACCCTTTGTAACCTATTGTTACATATTTGTATGTAACTGGAATGCTTGATGTATACAGACTAGTACTAACAGACAGTGGAATAGTTGCCTCTTCATAAAAATACACTAAAGGGGAATTCTGGCTACCAAACCAAAATTTGTTAAAGAACTCAACATTTTTATGGTGAAATCCAGTGACAACAAAACAGTTCTTCTCTGTCTGCATCATCTGAAATCCTGGCAGGGGAGAAGGGACTAAAACACTGATGTTACAAATTGTAACAACTTCTCCACAGCTTACAGACAGCATGCAGGAACTACATAACCCACAATGCATTGCACAAAGATGTTCCTTTCCTTATTGACGTCACGTGTGCAGGGAATTGTGGGATTCGGAGGATGGAGGCTGAAGGCAGGCTGAGGACAGTCGACTACTGTTATATTTTATTTGAGTCCCAAAGTAGCCAGCCAGATCAGCAGGGGAACAGGAGGACAGGCTTAGGGAATAATATTATTACATTAAAAAATATGTTTACTGTTCAAAAAGCTTAAGTTGTGTTAGGGTGGAGTTCCCCTTTAATAATAGAAATAATAATAATTTGGCATACTATAGCAGATATACACACATAGGCTGAACCTTTGGAGCAGGCAGGACATTAATTGCGCAGCTCTGAGTTGTTGGCAGAAGAGCAAAGTAATGAGCACATTAATACTGAGCTGCTGCAGATATATATACAGTATGTACAGCCACTGCCTAGCAGCTACTCACCTTTTGCATTTGGAAGCCTTAGAAATACCCGCAGGAAAAGGCACACACAATTACTGTGCTGATCAGAAGGAATCAGTAGGTTTCTCCGGACGCAAGTGATCCACTAACAAACAGAGAAGTGAATGTGCAGATTTCTATAGTCAGCAGCATCAATATTCCCAGCAAGTGTTCAGCTGCTGAGGAAATGTACTGCGAGGAAATAAACAGGGAGCCATGGCAACGGCGGGAAGCAGGCACAAACGTGGCAGCGACACCTACAGGATGTAGAGGATATGTCAGTGTTGGAGCCGGGGGCGCAGAATGGAAAGGACACAGAAAAACAGAAAGGAGTGGGGTCTGGCGCAAAATACTTTGTTGAAACAGAAGCTCTGCTATCATTATGCACATGCGATGTAGAAATCGTCTATATATGATTAATGGAGCACCCAAAGCCCTCTGAAGCCCCCAGTGGAGATAAAGACTCTGGGTATGCACTCAGCTCCTTGGTCTGAGAGAAACCTCAAGAGTAATGTTTCCTGGAATTTCTTAATCACGTGCTTTTGTTTTGGCTGCACTGGGTGAGGCGAGTGCTGACTTGTGTATGCATGTTTTATGGGCGCTGTGTGTGTTTGTAGGTGCTTTAGTGTGTGGATGTGTTAAAGTTTGTGTACAAAGAGAACAGTGCCTGGAAGGTGCACATATCCCTGAGGAATATAAACCACTGATTTCCAAAAATTGTTGAAATTAGTGAAATATAGGTAATATACTTGTTATTGATAGGATAAGACCCACAACCTGACCTGCCAACCCACATATATACTTGCATCTTGAAATCCTCCAGGGTCGCCACTTTTCTTGCAGGTACCCGACACACTGCAGGACATTAAACTATATGTATGTATGTATATCTTTATTTATAAAGCGCTACTTATGTACGCAGCGCTGTACAAGAGAATACATTAATACAAACAGGGTTATTAAGATAAATACAAAGTATAACAATAAATATAAATAAATACAAGATACAGTTGCAATAAGTTAAGAGTCAAAGACACAAGAGGATGGAGGTCCCTGCCCCGTAGAGCTTACAATCTATGTATGACCTACTATAATGTGGCAAACAGCAATACTTAAAAATTTATCACCATAACACAGTCTGCATGGTAAAGGTGGCCACACACGTGGCAATTTGCGATCTTACAATCAGCCACAAACCGTTCAGGGCTGAAACGGCAGATAAGGAGGTAGAAGCGATAGGATTTCTACCTCCTTCTGCCGATTCAGCGCTGAAGGCAGATTTTGGTCAGGCACCTTCTATGGCGCCCGATCAAAATCTTTTAACCTGGCCGATCGGCGAGTCGACCGATATCAGCAGCCTCCTGCCATATCCGTCTACTCGCCAACTTGCCATACACGCACCGAATATTGTACGAAACGAGGTTTCATACGATATTATCGGTGCGTGTATGGTCAGCTTAATACTCTGTTTGCTACTTGTAATTATAAAGTTAATTGAATGGCCCAATTTATTTGATAAAGCAGGAGATATACATCATAATTCTGCTTTAACCTCATCGCACTTGAAACAAAGCATGTAAGGAGTAGGCGAAGAGAGTAGCCAAGCCAATGATTATTCTCTAGAGTTGGGGGGGCACAGTTAATTAAATCTACAATGTAGCAGGAAATGCTTTGATTGTCAACAAATGAATTTTAAAAGATTGCAGAGCCCTCTACTGCTGTAACCTTGGTATGCCATTACTGTATTGACAGTCTTTGTGCGTTTCCTGTAGTAAAAACACAGTGCAGTTAACTCTTTAAAGGGAGTTCTTACATGGAGGGTAGAAATTATATATGTAAATTATGTATTCTATATTGCTGTAGTAAACTTCCAATTACGCATAGGCCCTACAGAGTCTTTCTCAGTCTTGTCCTCACATCTTTCTGTTCCCCTTTTCTAGCTCTGCACACCCCCTTATATATCTGGCAATTTGTAATTTATATAGGGAAGTTTTGTGGCATGCGTTTATTTGCACTTTGAGGGCAATGGTAAACTGGATGGTTTTGGAAGGTATGCCTGCCACATTTATTTGTAACAAATCACATGTAGCCAAAGCATTAGAAATTACCCAGCAGTGCCCTCTATGATATTCATGCTAGTTTAAGCAATTATTAGATGATTCTCACTTGCATAAGCACAGACCTGCAGCAGGCAAAATGCTTAAAAAATGTGCTGTGTGCTAATGCTCTAAAAGGTTGCCATAAGAGGGTTAAAAACATTAAGTCACCCTGTATACATGCAACAATAGCTACTTTATTTGGATTTATTGGCATGTAATTTCCTATTGTTTTAGTGTTCCTTGCCTGTAAATTCTGTGCCAGCAGAGTTTAAGAATAGTATGTCAGTGAAGCCAGAAGGAATGGATGATCACATCCATGCACCACCTTTTTTATATATTTTTTTTTTTATCATACTTAACTTTATTCACTGCACTGATTACAAACTAATAGACATTATTAAAGGGGTGTAACTATATATATGAAGGAGATTTTGCAACTGCTGGGGAGTACAATGGCATAGGTAACGCACTGACAGACAAGCAGCTTCAATATATATTTATGAACAATGTCTTATTTACAAAGTTTAGGAGAGCCTAAAATGATTTGGCTGTGGGGTCTAAAGCTTTTTAAGCCAGTGGTGTACAGTCCAGTCATTTGGTCCATAGGGCACACAGCTGCAGGGCCAGACTGCACATATCTAATTTCAAAGCTAATAGAGGCCATCATTTACTACAAGGATCTCTCACACAAAGCAATGGTTGCCCATATTTGTGAGGAAACAATGGTATTGGCAGATTACCTCTCATGTATGTCAAGCTATAGAAGACACAAGCTGTGTCTTTTTCTCCCAGAGTTTGTGTTTTCCAGGAATTTATGCCATTTTGACACCTTCGCCTAGTAAATGTAAAATCTTGGATCAACTGTACAACTTTCAGAATCCTGATTAACTAGTAGCCTCACAGAATTTTATATACAGTTATGACCCTAGACATTCCCCTATTCCACTCCTATCCCACTATCATATGTATCAAAGTCCATGTGCCAATCAGATGCCAAATGGGTAACCCCCCTTACCCTTAGCTTAGCTGCCATATTGGCAAAAAGTATTGACCAGTGGGCTAAGAACTTAGAAAAATGTAGAATGTAGCTTGATGTATACAGACTAGTACTAACAGTAGTGGAATAGTTGCCTCTTCATAAAAATACACTAAAGGGGAATTCTGGCTACCAAACCAAAATTTGTTAAAGAACTCAACATTTTTATGGTGAAATCCAGTGACAACAAAACAGTTCTTCTCTTTCTGCATCATCTGAAATCCTGGCAGGGGAGAAGGGACTAAAACACTGATGTTACAAATTGTAACAACTTCTCCACAGCTAACAGACACCATGCAGGATCTACATAACCCACAATGCATTGCACAATGATGTTCCTTTCCTTATTGACGTCAAGTGTGCAGGGAATTGTGGGATTCGGAGGATGCAGGCTGAAGACAGGCTGTAGCAGGAGTACAATGGCATAGGTAAGGCACTGACAGACAAGCAGCTTCAATATATATTTATGAACAATGTCTTATTTACAAAGTTTAGGAGAGCCTAAAATGATTTGGCTGTGGGGTCTAAAGCTTTTTAAGCCAGTGGTGTACAGTCCAGTCATTTGGTCCATAGGGCACACAGCTGCAGGGCCAGACTGCACATATCTCATTTCAAAGCTAATAGAGGCCATCATTTACTACAAGGATCTCTCACACAAAGCAATGGTTGCCCATATTTGTGAGGAAACAATGGCATTGGCAGATTACCTCTCATGTATGTCAAGCTATAGAAAAAAGGTAGGTGTCTGTAAATGCTACCATGTAATAGCGAGACACTATTCACAGATGTTTATACACCATTAGAGATGAGAAGGAGAGATGGCAGTAAGACTGTACTATGAAAATAAGTCCCACAGTCATAGCTGTATTATAATGATAGCTACCAGATGTACCGTGATTCAGCCCCACTTGGAGCCAAAACTGTCTAGCAGGGGATGGCTAGAAGGTTGGTAGAGATTTAAACTGTTCATGGAGGAAGAGGTAGCAGTGAGTAAATTTGCAGAATAAAGGGTTCATCAGCATCTGGTGGAGAGGTGGCAGGGTAGAGAGGTGGAAGGGCATGTTATAAGTTGGTACCAGTATTAAATGTATGTTTACAAATGCAATAAGCCTGGCTGTTAAAATTGGATAGCTGGAGAAATAAGTCATTGGCACTGGGCTGTAACTATAGGGGGCTATACATTGTTTCTGAGGGACAGGAAACATAAATAAATGAAGACGATGTGGTGGAAAATGAGAGGACTGAATCCTTATCAAACTGTTAACAGATTGTAAAGCATCTGCCAATTTAATTGTAGGGGTATGCTGTAGACCTCCTCATGTAAGTTGAGAGGAAGATGCTTAGCTCCTGTTACTAGTGGGGCAATGAGGGGGTTTTAATAAACCAATTATTGAGCGGAGCAACAAAAAAAAGGAAATAACTTTGTAAAGGAAGGAAAGGAATGGAATAAAGGAAAGAGCAAATGTTCTCTTCTTCGGTGTACACAATATGAAACAATAGGAATCAATCAAGTCAATGGCTGAAACAAGATATGGTATTTAAAGGGGTGGTTTACCTTTAAGGTAACTTTAGTATGTTACAATGACCAGTTACTAGCAACTTTCCAACTGCAACTGGTCTTCATTTTTTATTTCTTATAGTTTTTTAATTATTTGCATTTTTCTTCTGACTCTTTTCAGCTTTCAAAAGGGAGTTACTGACTCCGGCAGCCAAAAACTATTGCTCTTTATTATTACTAATATGTTATTGCTACTTTTTATTACATATCATCTATTTACCCCATTCCTCTTCATATTCCAGTTTCTAATTCAAACAACTGCCTGGTTGCTCGGGTAATTTGAACTCTTCAACCAGATACTTGTTGAAACTCCAAACTAGAGAGCTGCTGAACAAAAAGCTAAATAATTTTAAAAAAAAACACAGAAAATAGAAAGTGAAGACCAGTTGCAAATTGTCTTAGAATGTTAAGCTTTACATTATACTAAAAGTTATTTTAATATGATCAACTGCTTTAGGTGTTTACTTAAAGTTAATAGGAATAAGACAACAGGGCCTGATGGAATACACCCCTCAGTACCCTTGGTTTTCTGAGACTCTCCTTTATCTAGTAGGTATGAAGGCCAGTTAATTCCATCTTGCAACGAGATCTGACAGACTGGCACTCAAGTGGTTAAGTGGAAAATGAGAGTAAAACCTGATAAATATACGGTTATGCACCTGGGATGTAAAAATATGCAAGCTATGTTAAGCAAATCCATGATGAAGAAGGACCTAGGGGAACTTGTGGACATTAAACTTGGCTGTAGAAAGCAATGCCTGCCTGCGGCTGCAAGAGCAAACAAGGTTTTAAGCTGTATTAAAAGGGGTATAGATTCATTGGAGTTATGCATGGGTTATTCTTTCCCTTTACAAATAACTAGCAAGGCCCTGTCTCTAATATTCAATGCAGTTTTGGTCTTCAGTGCTCAAATGTAATATTCAATTATGTCCAAAGAAGGGCAAATAAACTAAATTGGGATTGTTTACACTGGAGAAGAGGGTAGATATAACTATGTATGAATATATAAGGGGACCATACAATAAACTGCTTTATTCACCAGTAGGTCCTTGCTACACAGACACAAGGGCATCCATCTAGAAGAAATGAGACTTTCACCATCATATTTGAAAAGGGTGTTTTGGAATGTTTTGTGAACTTGTGGAATTTTCTCCCTGATATCTACTGGCAGATACATTAGAAAGCTTCAAGAAAGGGATTGCAATTTAGAAAATGCAGGATTACTGAATTTGGCTTTTAGAACAATGCTGATCCAGGGACTAATTTGATTAATTTTTTGGAGTCAGGAAGAAATTCTTTACCCCTTTTGAGGCAAAGTGGTGAGGCTTCAGATGGGGTTTTTCAGTTTCATCTGGACTAACTAGCATTTAGGTGGGCTTCAAAGATTCAAACTAAATTACCAATTCAGTTTTTCTTCATAAATTGTTCCTATGAAAGGCTGGAGGTTTCTCCTAAATAACGAAAATGCCTGGGTGATATTGTTAAGTACAAAAAAACGAAATAAGTGATTAAGTGATAAAATAATCACTTCATATTTAGGGGGATCCTAAAAGGTATATTGTAATTGCACGGCTATATTGTGCCATAATCCCGCAACTGATTACTAAGGGAGCTTGTGTAATTATAACCATTGTTGCAATAAAGTGTGTACATGCAAGTTATGTGACAAGAATGAAGTCATTAAGCACCTTTAGGATATGTTTTATAAGGTATATTCATGGCATTAGAGCATCATATATCTATTGTGTCACTTTTGCCTTATGTTTTTTTTCTGTAGGATATACAGATCTTGTTTGATCATGCTGGGATATGATTTCATTGATCCTACTAATCTTGGCTAGTGAGAACATGAGAAGGGGAGGAAAAAGATCTGTGCTACTGCAGCTCCCGGGTTAATTTCATTATTAATAACACTCAAAATTCTCTTATCCATAAGGTTCTGCATTACAGAATTGATACATCATTTATATCAGTCCCTGTCCAAGTGGAGCTTACACTCTAAGGTTGCATTCTAGGACAATTTTATCAGGAGCCATGTTTTTGGAGTATGGAAAAAACTGGGGTACTTGGAGGAACCCATGCAGACATGGGTAGAACATACTTGTATAGTTTCCTTGCTGGAATTGAGCCTTCAGCCCTGCATGAGCAACAACTTTTCAGTGCATTTTCAGTGCATGAACAATATTGTCTAACATCCAGCTGCATCTCAGTTTTACATATGTAATAACTGCCATATTGTTGCCTCCCATTAGAAATCTGTACTGCCAAAATCTTTACATTATGTTATTATGGTCATTTTATGGCTAGAGAGACATACTAAAGAGCAAACCAACAGAATCTTATCTTATACATACATCTACATGTAATGCTTATATTTCCTTTGTATTCCATATGATATTTTTCTTACCCACCTATGATTTGTTATGCTCATTGGTGAATATTCATCTGGTGTCACTAAAATGCTTGAGAGAAAGGTACTGTAGATATATAGCCTAATTTCCAAAGAAAACTGGACACACAAACATTGTGTAAAACACACAAGATTCTTTATTTTTTGCTGCAAGGCATTCAGTACCTGTAGGGGCAGGTTATTGCAAGTAAGGTGCTGCTAACAGATCTGTCAGGCCCCACATTCCTCTTTAGGGAAGGTATTGACAGAGACAGAATAAGAAGGACAGAGCAAGACTGGAGTGGATTTAGCTTAGGAGCTAAAATCTCTTGATCTTTTGATTTGTAAAGGTGGCCCCTGAATACATATTGAAAGCACATATGCATATAATAATGAATACAGCAGTAAAGTATGCTGAAGCAAACAAATCTTATAGGCTACTCCAGTAATTCCCTGCTGGTATATAACTGACTGTATATAAAGGATTTTGTGCAGGTGTGCCGTGCTTTGAGGGTGCGGCAGCCTTGGAATATTTGCACTTTCTATGCCACGGATCCAGGCTAAAGATTCTGGGACAGATGCCATGTTTTATCTCCTGTTCTGAAGTGTTTGTGCAAGTAACACAATGGCTCAGAAAGACTCCAATAGGAATTCTGATATTAAATCACAAGCTTAAGCTGATTACAACAACCATAACAAATACTGAATATTGGGAGGGGGATTCCTGTAAGTGTTCAAGAAGGGGGAAAATAGGTGAGGCAAACTCCAGGAAGCATTGTTTGTGTCATAGGCCCAACATAATAGGTGATTATCTTCCAGATTTACCAAAATCACCTTCAGAATAATATGTACAGTGCTTCTCGAATGTTTGTGAACCTTTCAGAATTTTCTAGATTTTTATAGGACTATGACCTAAAACAGGACCCTAGCAACCAGAGAGCTTCTGAAAAAAACACTACATAATTCAAAAACCACAAATAATAGAAAAAAGAAGACCATTGACAAAATGTCTCAGTATAATTTATTAAAAATGTACCCTAATGGGGTGGTTCAACTTCACGTTAACTTTTAATATATAGTTTTAGGTGAGTATAATGATGATGTTAAAATGCACCTTAGTGAATGACAGCAAACCAGATGAAGAACATATGAAATAACAGAGTTGTAGCTCTGCTGCCTTTAAAGCTACAAGGGTTTCCTACACCCAAAACATTTAACATTAAAAATGAGAAAACTAAATCAGAGTCTTGACCTGTCATACCAAGGACAAACATAAGATTTAGCGTTAAGATGCTGCTCCATCCCATAAAAATACTATTGCCTCAATGAAAAGTAAATAAACTTTTGAACCTCAGATAATTTTCTTTGGTAGAAACTTCAGAGCTGGCCAGCTGCAAGTAGAATAAATCTCATTTATGGTGCTGTGGGTAGATTGTGTTAAAGGGGATATAAAGGCAAAAATTAATAATTGTTAAATGCATTCTCTATGCCACGTGGAACAATTTTGCAACATATACTGATTAAAGCTAATCTACCGTTTGCAAGACTGAATTGCTCGAATTTCGTTCGTCGGGGAAAAATTTTAGTCTGCATATCAGCGTTGAACTTAATTACAGGCAGTCCCTGTTCCCTGCTTTTCCCAACTGCCAATAAGAATAGAGCAGGCGTGCCTCTATGTGCACTCTGCACGGACTCGCATTATATCCAGACATGCCTACACAAATCTAATTGGTGGCTAGTAACAGCCGGCCAGTGAACTTTAGTGGGAACGCACACAGAGCTCCAGTGGGTGATAAGGCTGACAAATGAAATTCAACCACTTTAATCTTACAAACGGTAGAAAAGTTTTAATCAGTATATATTTTAAAATTGCTCCATGACATAGAAAATGTGTTTTATGTGGTTTCCAGTTGGAGCAATATGGCAATTTGCAGTACAGTAATGGTTTTAGATGGTTGTAAGCTTTATTCATTTTCAGAGGTGGTA
Organism: Xenopus tropicalis; assembly: GCF_000004195.4. Lineage (NCBI taxonomy): Eukaryota > Metazoa > Chordata > Amphibia > Anura > Pipidae > Xenopus > Xenopus tropicalis. The sequence goes on along the minus strand of NC_030684.2, from coordinate 37,543,137 downwards.
GCCTTGTTATAATTAAGCAAGCCCATAGTACAAAAGGTTTCGAGAACTCCTGATCTAATGCGAGAGATTGTGCGCAGCCTTACAAGCCTCACCAGGATTGAAAACACCACACCTATATAATAGGAGGGCAAACACTGTCATGGCTTGTCATTCATGGACATTGTGTTAGCTTGCCCAGGCAAAGCAGTGCTTGCTAAACAAGTCTTCTGCATACAAAATTTAAACTACCTTTGATAATCTTATGAGGCAGAGGGTCATGAAAAGGTGAATTTAAAAACTTTATTAGAAATGGCCACCTTGATTTACATCTATTGTCATATAGGGCACCTCCAATTACACTGGAACTCTGGAAAATTGCAGGTAAAGAAAAAAAAAAGTTTGCATTCAGCTTTTGCACTGGATTTGAAGTCAGCCCTGGCAATAAACTATGCTCTTACTTGACTATCCAGTTGACAAATTAGACTTAAAATGCACCAAACTTAAAATGCAAGCTCTAAGTTAGATATAGCAAGCTTCCATCTGTTGTATTTTGTTCAATAGTGTAGTTTCATATTATGTAACTGGTTTACAGTTATTTTGCAAGTCACCCCACTTCCTCATACATATGAATGCTTTCTGCTAAGAATACTTAGGTGTCACAGGTTTACAATGTGGAGCATGTGAGAGGGCACCAGTTATACTGGAATAAGCAGCTAAACAGTATAGCAACCTCAACTATAATTCTATTATTAGATACACTATAGCCCAATAGTGCTCCAAGGGCAGCCCAAAGGAAACGGAATCCTCTACCCCCTTATTAAAGTAAAGCAGTCCCTTTATATTAATTTGGATATCTCTAATGAAATCAAGGCAAATGTATTTCCTTCACTTGTGGTGGCAGAATTTGGCCTTGTGCACCTAGGAGAGGTAATTTCATCCATAGTAAAGATCCACAGAAACAAAGCAACTCAAAGATTATAGTTTTAGATGCTGGTTTGCGTAATAACCCCTATAGCAGATTCTTACAAAGCCTCATTTGGGCCACTGCACTGACACCGAATACACTTGATAAATCACAGGGGGAGCCCAATATCAGGCACCCCTCAGTAATTATAATCACTTAACAGATACCTCAAGCCACTGCAGAAGCCTGTACCAACCCAGGATATTTCTGTATAAATTGTCTGCAGGCACAGTAACAGAAAAGCTGGCCATCTAAGTTTGGCTTCTTTGCTACTGTACATGCACCTGTCCGGACTGGAAATAAAAGACTGAAAAAAATTCAAGATGGCAACCAGTATCCTACATAAATAGCCCAGTCCAGTGCAGTTTAGTTAACAGGAGCACCAGACCAGATGCCCAACATTTTAGCACCCCCCACCCCATGACCTCCATAATGACTGAAAGCTTAGATCCATCAAAAGCACAAAGGAAGGACACAATGGAGAAAATATAAGTGATTTTAATTTTTTAAACAGTATATGCCATTTTTACAACAAGTTCATTCTGCAGACAGAGGTTATAGTCTGTAATTGCTAGAATGTCCCACAGCCAGTGACGCCAGAGGAAATTTGAAAAATCTGAGCACGTAGTTCCGGTCAACATTTATCTTTACCCGCCGCTTTCTCTTGTTCAATAACTGCAGGGTAAAGCACAAGCATTAGTGGGACAAGTTCATAACTTAGTTATAAAATATCATAATTACAGTTGAGAAAATCTGCTGGGAAGGGTAAAGCCAAAAATACTTAACATGTAGGGAAAGATCCTGCACACTTCCTAACACTATTAAAGTTTTACCACGTACCAAGTAAAAAATATCTTGAAATTACTTATCTAGGCTCTTACTGTCATGGTGCCCACCTTTTAGGTACCATTTTGTTAGGTATGCATTTAATATGAAGCTGTAAATAGACCCAATACCCAAAAAACAACCTATCTTGTAGCTTCTGAAAAGGTCAACACAAGCTTTACTTGATACAGACCAACTGTTTGGCACTCAAGTAATGTTTCTTGGCAGCTATTCTTTACATATAAGAAATACTATCTTATAGGTGTAAGGAGGGTGTTTGACCACTGCGCATCTCTAGTTATTTTTTGCCATGCAATACAATAAGGGACCAAACAGGCCCTGAATGGGAGCCTCCAGTGCTATTGAGAAGTTTCTGCATACACTGCTTTAACAGCTACTGAGGCAACAGCACAGGGAACAATTTACAGCAATTACATGAATCATGAAGACATTTACTTTCTGGTATCACTGGCCCTAAGTAAACATTCAGTCTCTTGTTTACATGGTAAATTCTGCACAGTGTGCAAATTTAAAAAGCTAAAATGACTTACAATGGGTTATTCAATTATTTAGACAGCAACTGAGGAGTGGGAGACTTGAACATTGATTTTCAAGCTGTTTACACGGAACTGCTCCTGTTCCAGCCCTGCTAGAAGGCTGCACTGACCCTGAATTCCAGCTTGAACACTAGATCTGTGCCAGTTCCCCTCCCCTGATTTCATACAATCTGTTTATTCAAGTATAAATAAAATGGTCAAGTTTCTGCCAAGTCCCTGCCTATGAAGCTCAGAAAACATTAACTCTGCCTGTGCCATGTAAAAAAGCATAAATACCCTTAAAGCCATTGCTTAACTACAGCTTCCATTACATGGAGTAGTAGGCATTTACCTGCTAAACGTAGTATTTAGCCTAGAGCAAGGTAAACGTAGTAGACATTGCCCTAAAGCAAGCAAAAAGTAGCACTATTCAGTGACTTGCACATAGTGGAAGACTTAAGAACTTACATTAATAATTAGGGTCCTACTAAGATAGTTACATCAGGGCAAACAAGCACCAACATGTTTACACCAATTGGGACAAGAGCATGTTCTGGTAGCCGAGTCCAACCACCACAACCACAAGTTCCACGATCTTCAATAAGTGTACTCACCTTCCTTCGAAGGCAACGTATTCTTCTCCTCTGTGTTAGTTTTGCGCAGTTTGCGGTGATCAAATTTCTCCACCTCTGACAAGTCTGGCTTATCCGACATGATTACTAAATGACAAATATAACTAGTCAGTAACCACAGACAGGGCCCTGGTTCCTGCAATCTGTACAACAGGCTTATTATCTGCAGTACAACATGACTAAATTACAAAAGGCCCAACAAGCGCACTATGCAAGGACTGGATCACAAGTAAATTAGAAATCACTGCAGTTACTGGAGGTATACAAAAGGTCTTTGCTAAATTCTTCAAACATTACCCTTGCCGTCAGGGAAAGCTGGGGGTGTGCTACAGGTTGCAAGTGCTCTAGAAGTTGCACAATATTAGATGCAATGATTTATAAAGTCAATTATAAAAATGAAAGGAGGCAGCTTTATTTCTGGAGGCACCCTATGAGAAGTCGCCAGTGCAGAGTATTGCAAAACAGCCCAACTATCTTCTCCCAGCCCAAACCATATGGGTAGCCCTTAGGGGAAACAGATCAGGACATGCAGGCATGTGGATGGGTGTGGCTGCCACACTGCACACATTACAGCTGCTATGGGTTCTTTATAGGGACCCGCCATAGGGAAGAGACTTAAACAAGCTGCACGAGCCACAACTAGCAACACTGGCACTCAAGTTCCCTTAAGCTGTGCCCTTGTACCCAAATACCTGGTAGGACAAGAAATGGTGATAAACATATCTTTAACTTATTTAGACCTCCTGACACCCCTGCACAGCCAGATTGCAGAAAACTATTTTAGTTCACATGGCCAAAAGCAAAATAAAAGTGCAATGCTGCTAAAGGAGGTAGCCCAACTGGCAGTCATTCAGGAGATGAGCAATAACCCACTAGTGGCCCTTTAATACAGGAAAGCTATAAGTCACAGTTTATATACTCTGCTGTTCTGACTGCCTAGGCAATGTAGCAGAATCCAGCTGACTTAGAACCAGTGCAGAGTATGGGATAAACACTGCTTTCAAAGTGAACTGAATACATGGATTTAATATTAGTAATATTCCTTATAAAGGCAAAGGTTGTTTTGCGTGTCAATTCCACTCAAGCATTGAGCAGCTATAAAATAATGTTACAGACACAGACCATTTCTAACAAGCCAATGTGGGAGGCATTATATTGAGTAGAAGCCATAGCCCTACAGCCGCTGTTCCATGAGTGCAAGGGCTGCTAGTGCTACCCAAGGGCAGGATACGTGCCCGCAGGGGGAAAAAAACAATTCCAGCCGCGCAGCGCAAAGATTGGGCGTGGCACCCTTCAGCAGTCAGCTGCATACGGAGCTATTCCTAACCACTCACACCTAAAAGCTCTTACATAACAAATAACGCCATGCATTTAATAAAACAATACAATCCCACATTTATCCTCAGCATCCTTTCTCCGCTCCCATTAAAAATAATCCAAACACTAACCTGTAAGCAGTCTCGCACAAGCAGCACCTCACTCACTAACTCAACCAGCTCTGAAACCGCGCCCCAGGAGATGCCATTATATACTTCCAATAGGAGACGCCCATCTCTACACCCCTTCGATTGCGCTCAGGTGCACACGCCCGCTTAAGCGCCGCCTATTAATAACGCATCCCCCTAAGTGAAACACTTAAAGGACAAACCATTCCCAGAACACGAAAGGGGGGCTTTTTTTTTTGTATGATACGGCCTTTGTGACTGGAGGACAGAGGCTATAAACCTCGATGTAGAGAAAGCTTGAATTTTTGCACTAGACCTCTGCCGCTCGTCCATGTAATGTAGTATTCTGGTACTATGAAGACCATGAATTGCGTGCATTATTGTGGTCCTTGGGAAAGTTGTTGTGGCCCAAGGAAAAGTAGTTAACTAGACCGTAGTCCAGAAATGTTAATAGATAATATATAAATTAAAAAACTGAATCCTTTAATGTTTGGCTGCAAGCATGAATGGTACCTCAACTCTGTGGAGCCAATAAAAGGGCAACCATATGGGGGTTTTAACTTTGAAAGCAAGTAAGTTGCAGGTAAAACTTAGTCCCTTGGCTATATATGTATGTAGCTGTATATACATATATGTATGTAGCTGTATATGTATATATATATGAAAGAGTCTACACGACAGCACCACACTCCAAAGATTGCTGCCATGTACAACCAACGTTTGTCCCTTTTTTTACCTTGAAAAAGGTCCCAAAAGGGACTGAAACGTCGATTGTACATGCAATTATAATACACTAATATTTATTTGAACCACAAGACCCTTGGTGCTGGTTGTGTTTGATTCAGTATATATATATATGGGCGGCACAAACATAGGGGCGGCATGCCACCAAGCCGCAGGCAAATTTTTAAAATTTTGCTCCCATACGGAGCAATGAGGACTTCTCCCCACTGCTCCGTATGCGGCTCCTTGTGTGGCAGCGACAGGCCCTTTTATAAGGTTGCACCCCGTGCATACTGACATCACACGTACGCACGAGGCGCAACCTTATAAACGGGCCTGTCGCCGTTGCATAAGGAGCAGAGCCATAGAAGAAGAAGGAGCATCTATGGGGTGGACTGTGTATGGGGGGGTACTGTCTATGGGGGCTACTGTCTATGGGGGCACTGTGTATGGGGGGTGCTGGCTATGGGGGCACTTTCTATAGGGGCATTGTGTATGGGGGTACTTTCTATGGGGTCAATTGGGGGCACTTTCTATGGGGGGCACTGTGTATGGGGGTACTGTCTATGGGGGCACTGTGTATGGGGGGTACTGTCTATTGGGTCATTGGGGGCACTGTATATAGGGGGGCAAAACTGGTACATAGTTATAACTCACTTATAACTGACTGCCTTCTCTCTATATTTGTATTTTATATGTAGGAGTTGCTATATTGTTTTCCTTAGGCAGTACAGTATGAGGGTATAGCATATTTTGCGTCTGATTCCACAATTTCAACTATATAAAAGGAGTATTTTTTGAAAAAAAAATGGGATGTGTTAATTGGGGCGTGGTCACAAAAGTGGGCGTGGTAAAAAAAAATTTGTTGCGCTGCGTGTATATATATATATACAAACAGTGAGCCGGACACACCAGGACTTTGCAAAAAATGAAAAGTTCATTTGAAAAAAAGGTCCAACGTTTCGAGCACTGACTGTGCTCTTCCTCAGGGACAAACCTGTATACTATTATTATTTTTGCCAGCACCCTGGGCGTTTGAGCCTTTATAGGGTGTGCTCTGTATACAGTGGGTTGCAAAAGTATTCGGCCCCCTTGAACTTTTCCACATTTTGTCACATTACAGCCACAAACATGAATCAATTTTATTGGAATTCCATGTGAAAGACCAATACAAAGTGGTGTACACGTGAGAAGTGGAAGGAAAATCATACATGATTCCAAACATTTTTTACAAATAAATATCTGCAAAGTGGGGTGTGCGTAATTATTCAGCCCCCTGAGGCAATACTTTGTAGAACCACCTTTTGCTGCAATAACAGCTGCCAGGCTTTTAGGGTATGTCTCTACCAGCTTTGCACATCTAGAGACTGAAATCCTTGCCCATTCTTCTTTGCAAAACAGCTCCAGCTCAGTCAGATTAGATGGACAGCGTTTGTGAACAGCAGTTTTCAGATCTTGCCACAGATTCTCAATTGGATTTAGATCTGGGCTGTGACTGGGCCATTCTAACACATGGATATGTTTTGTTTTAAACCATTCCATTGTTCCCCTGGCTTTATGTTTAGGGTCGTTGTCCTGCTGGAAGGTGAACCTCCGCCCCAGTCTCAAGTCTTTTGCAGACTCCAAGAGGTTTTCTTCCAAGATTGCCCTGTATTTGGCTCCATCCATCTTCCCATCAACTCTGACCAGCTTCCCTGTCCCTGCTGAAGAGAAGCACCCCCAGAGCATGATGCTGCCACCACCAAATTTGACAGTGGGGATGTTGTGTTCAGAGTGATGTGCGGTGTTAGTTTTCTGCCACACATAGCGTTTTGCATTTTGGCCAAAAAGTTCCATTTTGGTCTCATCTGACCAGAGCACCTTCTTCCACATGTTTGCTGTGTCCCCCACATGGCTTGTGGCAAACTGCAAACGGGACTTCTTATGGTTTTCTGTTAACAAATGGCTTTCTTCCATAAAGGCCAACTTTGTGCAGTGCACGACTAATAGTTGTCCTATGGACAGATTCCCCCACCTGAGCTGTAGATCTCTGCAGCTCCCCCAGAGTCACCATGGGCCTCTTGGCTGCATTTCTGATCAACACTCTCCTTGTTCGGCCTGTGAGTTTAGGGGGACGGCCTTGTCTTGGTAGGGTTACAGTTGTACCATACTCCTTCCATTTCTGAATGATTGCTTGAACAGTGCTCCGTGGGATGTTCAAGGCTTTGGAAATCTTTTTGTAGCCTAAGCCTGCTTTAAATTTCTCAATAACTTTATCCCTGACCTGTCTGGTGTGTTCTTTGGACTTCATGGTGTTGTTGCTCTCAATATTCTCTTAGACAACCTCTGAGGCCGTCACAGAGCAGCTGTATTTGTACTGACATTAGATTACACACAGGTGCACTCTATTTAGTCATTAGCACTCATCAGGCAATGTCTATGGGCAACTGACTGCACTCAGACCAAAGGGGGCTGAATAATTACGCACACCCCACTTTGCAGTTATTTATTTGTAAAAAATGTTTGGAATCATGTATGATTTTCGTTCCACTTCTCACGTGTATGCCACTTTGTATTGGTCTTTCACGTGGAATTCCAATAAAATTGATTCATGTTTGTGGCTGTAATCTGACAAAATGTGGAAAAGTTCAAGGGGGCCAAATACTTTTGCAAGCCACTGTATATATATATATATATATATATAGCAAGAACAAACGGAGCACACCCTATTGAAATTCAAATGCCCAGGGTGCTGGCTAAAAAATATAAAGCAAGAAAAAAGAGCTGCACTCACCAGGACTTGGCAAAAATATAGTAAGTTTATTTAAGCAAAGAGATCCAACGTTTCGAGCACTAACTGTGCTCTTCCTCAGGGAAAAAACCTTCCCTGAGGAAGAGCACAGTTAGTGCTCGAAACGTTGGATCTCTTTGCTTAAATAAACTTACTATATTTTTGCCAAGTCCTGGTGAGTGCAGCTCTTTTTTCTTGCTTTATATATATATATATATATTTTTTTTTTTTTTTTTTTTTTTTTTTTTAAAGTTCAGTTGTGAGGTTGAGGTTTATTAAGTCCAATGTTCAATGTCCTAAATAGAACTTTAATTATATTTGGATATTTGATATGATATAGTGTATTGTGTATTGAAGTGACTGGTGACCATTTCACCCATTTTTTGGGTAGTTTACCAGGTATACTTTAAGGTTACTTTATGCTGGCAAACATAGGGGAATATTATACAAAAATGAAAGAGTTTGCTATACATAGGCACTGGTAGGCCTAGGGCAGAGATGTCATTTAGGGGCACTCGGCAGCCCCCCTGGGTAAAAAATGTTCCATTGCCCTACTTAGCAGAAAAATTTGAGCATTATGTATGACAACTGTCTGCTAGAATTATCAGGTTTGGTAAGGAATATCCTGCATGAACAGAGTACCAACTTCCTTTCAGAATCAATGCTGGGTATGAATTTTCTTTTCCTCAATTTTGTATTCTGTGCTACGTCCTTAAAGGAAAGGCTAAGTCACTTGGGGGCGCCAAAATGTTAGGCACCCCCTTGTTAGGCAATGACTTTAATCACTTACCTTTTACCCCGGGCTGGTGCCCCTGTTAAGAGAAAACCACACCAGACCGGGGTAGCTGCAGCGAGTGTCTCCTCTTACTGCTTCTGTCTTCATGCGCTTTAACAAAAAAGTCGGCTTTTCACTTTGGCACCCCCAAGTGACTTAGCCTTTCCTTCTCCTTTAAACAACACTATATAAAAAATATACATACATAAACCCGGAAAGTGCACAGGCACATATGCCCAAGCCCCTGTGTGGACAAGTAGAAGGCAAGTAAATGCTGGTGCGGAGCTTGGGCAGATTTTTCAGAAGAGGGCACCAGCCCATGAAAAATGTAGGGATTTCTTTCCCTGGGGGGGAGGGGTACCAACATTAAGGCACTGCCCAGTAAAGCAGGCTTTCCTTGGCCTAGTGGAAATCCTTTACTGCCGAGTTCCCTTCTGCAGGTGGCCTACAAGTGCCGGAAACTGTCAGATTGGGAAACCATCATGGCATTGGCACCTATGGAAGCCTTTGCATTGGGTTTCATGCATTCTGGGTACTGTCCTGCATACAGAAAGAAATGGCTGCATGGTAACCCCTCACTGATACTTTTAGCTTTTACACACACTGAAACTATACATACAGGGAATATCCTACTGGAGTGCAGAGACAACAGCTTGAAAAATACACAGACTGTGATATTATGATCATTATGTATTTTATTATTTCTTCATTCCTCATTTTATCCAGTCTCATACTCCTTCTCCCTGTATGTTTCAGTATATTAAATCTGACTTTATCCTGTAGTACTCAGAACCCATAAATAATGACGCAGACAACAACTTTATGTTAAATCTGTGAAGATAACAGCTTTATTAAAAATATAATTTATGAAATGTGATGCTCACTGTAGGGTTATCAGATCACTGGAAATCAGAGGGCACATATAGAAAGAGCTGCACGCTGCAATATAAATGCACCTTCTATACGTGTCCTCCCATCACCAGAGGGTCTGGTAACCCCACCACATAGGGCTGTTTGATCCCAAGGAAGGCAAAAAACCTAGAGAGAAGCTTGGGCCAATCTGCTTCACTAGAGGCAAAAATTCCTTCCTGACTCCTAAATGGCAATCGGAATTACTCCCAGGATCAATACACCGCTTGCAAATCCTGATGTCTGTCTGTAGGGAAACATGTTCTTGGATTTTGGCAAAAACTAAAGCTGTCAGTTGAATATCAGTCATCAGTACGTAATGTGAGGATCTGTCAGTTTAGAAATGTCTGTCTGTATCTGTGAGATTAGATGAGCATGAATGCATTCTAATACAATCATAACTTGAATGTCCTGGGCTCAATGTCACTATAGATGGATGGAAAGGCAAATTGCACCCCACCCATGGTCTTACCAGAAATAGTGATCCCCAATAGTGGCACTTGTATTAAATGGTAAGTAGTATGGACATGTAGGCCTCAGTGTGTGCCTGTGTGTCTACCAGTAAGGAAATACGTATCCATATGGCAGTGTATGCATGTATGGGTGCCAGTAGGAATCTGGGGGCATGTATGGGTGCCAGTAGGAATCTGGGGGCATGTATGGGTGCCAGTATGGAGGTGTTGGCATGTAGGGGTGCATGTATACTTGCCTGTATGGATCAGTAGGCCAGTATGTGTTGTGTAGCACATAACCGGCCCCTTCCATGTCCTGAGAATGGCTGGATCTTTCTGCCATCTCTAAGTGCTGGGAACCTGCTGTGTCCCTGGATGTTGATGCCACCTCTGGTGTTCTCTCTCTGCCTTCAGGTAGATGTTGGTTGGTAGGTGTTGCTGCAGGCCTTGTGGTGGGAGGATTAAATGCTGGAAATATTTCTGGATAAACTCCTGGCAGCAGTGGATGTAAAAAGTAGCGGCCTATAGAGACTAGATGGCAGATCTTTTCCATGCACTCCTCAATTTGGTGTTCTGGGTAGTCAGTGGGGGCCACTTTGACAGGGTTGTTGTAATGAAACAATTTGTCTGCCACATTGAGGCAGCACAGTGCCATGAGAGATGGTTTGTGCTTGTAGAACTCATGATGTTGGTTCAGGCACAGTGCTGCGATGCCTCGGGCAGCTGTTAGGCTTTTGGCTGCTCTTGTGTGCTGGGCAGGGGAACACTCCTCCTGGTTGGTCAGTCTCAACAGGGAGAAGTGCTCCAAAAAGAAATCGATGGTTGGAACCCCCAGGCGAAACAGCAACTTCCTTAGGATGGTTCTCTCCAGGTGACGCATTTCAGCTGGTGTCATTCTGTAGTCAAACAGAGGTAGGAAGAGCTTGGGGGGGAGGGGGTACCTTAATTCAGCCACTTTGTAAGCCATGTAGAGGCAAGTGGCTCCCACTCTTGTTAGGGTGTCGGGGTCAGTAGGAGTGCAGGACACATACCGCTCCAGGAAGTTGATACCCAGGCACAGGGTCTGAAAGTCCAATCTCAGGTACCTGTGCACATTAATCATTAGGGTGGTGATGTGGTTCCAGGATGCAGGATTTATTTCCTTTTGATTTTCTAGGAAGTTTTCCAGCTGATAATCTCCCTCCAGGCCTTTTTTATAGAGGTAACACTCCTCTCCATACTCCCTGAAGGTCTGCAGGGCATCAGCCAGGTTGGTCAGGGTGTTCCATGGCTCCCCCTCTGGCACCGGTTCCTCAGCTGTAGGGGTGCTGGTCCCACGCAGATCACCCTGGGGCTTGGCCCTTTTGAATTCAGGGCTGCACCCAGGGGAAATGATCTCCTCTTCTTGCTCTTCTTCTCTTCTTCTTTTTCGCTTGCCAACGCTCAGAATCTCCATCATTTAGCTCCTCTCTCACCAACTGTCACATAAGACTGTTGGGACCAAGGATCTGTTAACCACAAGTCACCTCTGCTCTTCACTGATTGGCTGGGCATGTGAACAGCTGATTGGCTGAATCTGAAGTACAAATCCTTGGGTTGCTCTGTCAGTTAACTTCTCTTTTATTTCTAGTGCCTTGCCTTGTACTTCAGCCTTTTTCTCTTATATGTGAATAAAACTCAGTTGCTTTCAGAAAATCTGATATCTAAGCTTATCTAATGCAAAAATGATCCATATATTGATTTTAAATTTACAAATAGTTTCCCATAAACTGATAGCAGATATATGTCAGGGTATATATGCTCGCTGTGTAGCTGAGTGCTAACTGTCCCACATTTATCCCGTATTTCTTTCTCACCAAATCAAGTACAGGGACACCCCAATATGCTAATATACAGAGTGCCAATGTGCTGTTATACAGGGACACCCCAATATACTAATATACAGAGTGCCAATGTGCTGTTATACAGGGACACCCCAATATACTAATATACAGAGTGCCAATGTGCTGTTATACAGGGACACCCCAATATGCTAATATACAGAGTGCCAATGTGCTGTTATACAGAGTCACCCCAATATACTAATATACAGAGTGCCAATGTGCTGTTATACAGGGACACCCCAATATGTTAATATACAGAGTGCCCAATGTGCTGTTATACAGGGACACCCCAATATGTTAATATACAGAGTGCCAATGTGCTGTTATACAGGGACACCCCAATATGTTAATATACAGAGTGCCCAATGTGCTGTTATACAGGACACCCCAATATACTAATATACAGAGTGCCAATGTGCTGTTATACAGGGACACCCCAATATGTTAATATACAGAGTGCCAATGTGCTGTTATACAGGGACACCCCAATATACTAATATACAGAGTGCCAATGTGCTGTTATACAGGGACACCCCAATATGCTAATATACAGAGTGCCAATGTGCTGTTATACAGGGACACCCCAATATGCTAATATACAGAGTGCCAATGTGCTGTTATACAGAGTCACCCCAATATACTAATATACAGAATCACTGTGCAAACAACTAGGGTCTATCTAAAGGAGGCCGTTCACTGGCCGATAAAAGCTGCTGACATTCCGGCAATTTAACAGTCTGTTATGGGGCCCCCTGACAGGTCTACCTGACTGAAATTTAGCAGAAAATCAGCCAGATGGTGATTGGGCAGGTTTAAAAACCCTCTTCCCGAAGGCCTCTATTCCGGCAATGTGATCCAATCATTTGGTGCAAAGGCCAAGTGATCGGATGAATCCTCAAGGGGTATGGCCACCTTAAGAGACCCATACAAATGAAGAGGGGGATTTATCAGTGCGCATTCCCTGGACCCCTAATAATTTACTATCTATGTATGTGGATGTATTAACAAGAGCCAGGGTTTTTAGTTACAAAAACCCCATATGGTGGTCCTAATTATTCACCTCCGGCCATATTTTTCAAAAGCTGACACTTCACCAAAAGATAAGTCAGAAGTACTGTAAGCATTAAAGAAAGTTCTCAGAAAGGAAAAGGGAAACTCAGAATGGACAATTAGGGGCAGATTTAAAAAAAAAAAAAAAAAAATCTTTGTAGGTGGAGATTTCCCTGTAAATTTATCAATTTTCTTTCTTGCGTTTTCTTTCCTAAATATTTTGGGACCTGAAAGAAAATACACGCCAGGATCACCATCGTTTATTCATATAGTGCCAGTAAGCTACACATCATTTGTAAAATCTATCAGTGGATTTGGAGAACTTTTACACTTATATTAGTAACCACTTTCAGTGGAAAGCTACAGGTTTGCAAACCGAGAACAATTTTATTTCCGTGTCTGAGAAAGTTGAAGTTAAAACTAAGAAATGCACAAGACTGAAATGTTATTTAAGATGTGTCACTTGCGAGAAAAGGTAAAAAAAATAATAAATCAAGAAAAGATCAAGGTTGTTCAGGGCCCGATCAGTCTGCATATAACTGGTGTTACAGGGAGTCTGGCTCATCCTCTGCAGTCTGATAGGCCCACAGATATAAATGGGCCACTCAATAAATATAAGCGGGTTCTCGTTTGATGCAGGTTTGTATGGTGTGAGGCATAGTAGCATTTCTGGGTATCATGCATCACAAGGAACTTGATTTTTTTATTTTTGTTCCTGCCTTATTGGGAGAAACTTCCTGAGCCAGAATAATAAGTTGCAATGGTACTAGTGTAGGTGCCTCCATTTTCTCTGCTGAAAGTTGCTATAGAAAAACTCTATCCTCAGAAAATGTTTAATTTTTTTGTGCTCTAAAACAATGTGCAATGCCCTAATGTGATTCTGAAAAAATAGTTTTTTTCTTTTTGTTCTTGCAAAGGAAAGTACAAACCATTGGCTGGCGGGGATCTATAATCTAAAGCAAGTTTCTGATTTTGTGACCATAGAGCACAATAAGAATATTTGTCATGTATATTCATTGTGTTTTCTTAACTAATGTTAAAATAAAGTGGCTGTTTCTTTTACCCGTAGGTTGAACAAGCTGTTGCTCCAACCCAGCAGCGAATGAAAAGTGAGCAGCCATGCCTCTGGCGCACACGTGTGCTGACCTGCTGCATCATGTTGTCATGTAAATACAAATGTGCTAGTACAGTATTTTACAGCATATACAGTATTAATCTTTCACCCAAATTCTGTCCCCCTCAGATAAGGAACAAGCCCCCACTGGGAGGCCAAAATGTTAGGCAAGGTTAGAAATGTTGTTTCCTTGAGACAGTGCTTCTCATTGGAGAAAATAGTACTAACTTGTGAAAAAAAGTCTGTCTAAGTGCCCCATGTATTTTCCTTGCCTTTTTTCGAGTGTGTCAACTCTCTCAGGCCTCTAGGCATCATATTTGTACATTTACAGTAGAATAAAAATTTCACTAGGATTGTAAGCGCTACAGGGCAGGTATTTCCTTCCTTTTGTCTCTTCTGGCAGAGCAGGCAGAGGACCTTCATCAGCAGACTGAGGCTCCGGTAAAGGTCCCTTAGACCGATTTGGCAGCTAATCGGCCCGTGTATGGGCACTACCGACGGGCCTGCCTGATTAATATCTGGTCTGCAATCGCCCAGATCTTGATCGGGCAGGTTTAAAAATCTAGTCGGATTGGGGACCGCGTCGGCTCGTTGATGCGGACCCCGAACCGACTTTGCCTATACCTGTCGTTCTAATTGGATCATTTGGCCCCAGGGCCAAACGATCAAATTAGCCTGGATTCTCCCGATATCGCCCACCCGTAGGTGGGGGATATCGGGAGAAGATCTGCTCACTTGGCGACATCGCCAAACGAGCGGATCTTAAAGTGTACGGGGACCTTAAGGCTGAAGGGGATAGCAGTTGGGCTACTAGTTGCTCCATTGTTTCTTCAGTACTGATTTTCTGCATCTCACGTGTCCATTCATGCTTGCAGTTAAACATTACAGGATTTCGTTTTTAAAACCGATAATATAATATATTTAAAACAACAGCACTACCTGCTGGTCATTTTACTAGTTACAGTTGGCTAAAAATACATTTCCTGAGGAAGCATGTTTTGTGATGTTGCTCTGCTTAAAGGGGTTGTGCAACTTTAAATTAACTTTTAGTAGACAGTGCTATTCTGAGATGATTTGCAACTGCTTTTAATTTTTTTATTATTTGCTGTTTTTCGCTTTTTTTCAGCAGCTTTCCAGTTTTTCCAGCTATCTGGTCGCTAGGTTCCAGTTTAACCTAGCAACCAGTCATTAATTTGAAAGAGAGACAAGAATATGAATAGACAAGGGCCTAAAAAGAAAGATAAGTAATAAAAAGTCACAATGAAAATAAAATTATAGCCTCACAGAGCAATAGTTTTTTGGCTGCTGGGGTCGGTGACCCCCATTTGAAGGCTGGAAAGAGTTAGAAGAAGAAGGCAAATAATTTAAAATGTGTAAAAAATGAAGACCAGTTAAAATGTTGCTAAGAAAACGGTATTCAGTAATAACACACTAAAAGTTAACCTAAAGGTGAACTACCCCTTTAATGGAGAAGGAAAGTCAAAAGTCACCTTTGAATGATATAATTATATCTTTCAGTATAAAGTAGAAGTAAATCTAGAGTGCCTGGACTCGCTTGGTTATCACTGAGGATGTTTCACTACTCCAAGCAGCTTCATAAGTTCTTAGGTTCCATCCACCAAGAATCACAAGAGTCAGTTCCTTTGTATTAGAAGACTTACCAATTCTGTGGTGTCTATAAAACACAAGTGAAATAGATTTGTAGAAATATGTTATACCTAGAAAAAGCTTAATTTAACAACAATGAGCCCAGTTACAGATTCCTGAAAAATATCTGGTGCCTGTGTGGATGGGCCCCAAAAAGGGCTTATCTGCTAAAGTAGGGCAGTGTACCTCTGGAAAGGGCGCAACATATATGGGGCAATGTGGTGATAGACAACACTGAAATATAAAGTGGTACAGTGGTACAGGTTACTACTACAGATTTTGGCACAGTAGATACAGTAGGTACAACACTATTATCTCCTTTGTCGTCCATTACCTTTAGTCATTCACAAAGAACTTACAGTAAAACCTGTAAATTGAAAGTGCATCCAGGGGCCTGTATTTAAAGAAGTTGGCTCTCCAATTTAAAAATTTTTTTTTAGTTTTGTAAGATAAGTTTTAAATTCTAATATTTAGAATTTAGAACAACAGTGCAACCAGCTGGTCATTTTGACTGACTGGCTAAAGTCAGCTGGAAATTAAAGAGGAACTCTGGCTTCTGAACCAAAATATGTGAAGAAGCCACACATGACAAAGAATCCCCTAATATATCTATCTCTGTAATCTGTAAATTTTTATATATGAATAAATGCCATTTTTATATGCAGCCGCAAAACAGTTGTTCTCTTTTTGCATCATTTGAAATCCTGGCACGGGAGGAGGGACTAAAACATTGTCACAAATTGTAACAACTTCTCCACAGCTTATAGGCAGCGTGCCTTGGATCGTTGAATACTTGAAAATCGCACGAATGCTTCGAAAAGTGCTCTAAACAATTTTACATTTGTTTCAGGGGTTTACACCCTAGCAGGGATCGGGCCTGTCTTTAAGTGCTCTAATTCATCTCGTATTCATCCAGAGACATTTTGAAACTTGGTGGTGAAATTAGCATTTTTTACTACTGGACAAATGTATGCCTAAATAGTTCTGCCCATACAGTGATCATGTAGCATTGTATGAGAAATACTATATAGATGTTTGGGTTGACTAGAAAAATAATTATTGAGCATTCTTAAAGCTGGCCATACACTTTCAGATTTTAGTTGTCTTACGATAAACGTTGTATATCAATCGCACGTTTTAATGAGGGACCTAAAACCAACATCCAGATTAAAATTTTTACAGAAGTGTACACAGTTAGCATCAAAACATCAACACTTTATTATAATAATACAAAGGTATAAACATTTATTTTTCCTGAGTATAACAGTGTCAGTTTTGAAGAGGTTAACTCTGGTCATTTAAAGATATTCAGTCATCCAATGGTTAAAATGCATCAAACAAATGGGCTGTGGTATGTGACGCACAAAGGGCATGAGCAATTTTTTATTCATGCCTGCTGTATTTTGGTAACTCCCGCTTTTGAGGCATATCACTTGTAAAGCAACAGTCAATATGTACCATGTTTGTGTTCTTGAGTAAAAAAAAAACCAAAAAAAAAAACCACAATAATATTTTCTTAGAAGTCAGTTTCCTGTATAATGACCCTTTCTCTTTAAAGCTAGAAAATCGGTATGCATACATATTGTTTTATATATTGCTTAAGGGATTTATGTAAGGGCGGGACAGACACTAATACTCTATGGCTGTACTGCTGGTAGCAATTTCATGCTGCAATTGCACTACATAATGCTTGAGAATCTGACACACTGTTACAGGCACTGACTCAATGCTTGAAACAATGACGTTGTCCTACAAGCAGCAGTTGCCCCAAATGTAACTATTTCAAATAAAAAACATGCCCTCTGTCTAACACATGGGGTGCCGGAAATGACCCAGTGACCCACAACATGTAATGGCACTAGCAAACACTGCATATACTATAATGGCATTGTGGCATAGTATAAAAGTATGCTGTGATCTGGAACATAACACTTTGATTACAAACAACCCCAGCATAGCACAACAGCAGTTTTACTCCCAGCAATCTGCGGCAAAGATCAACACTCTTACTTTCAGCATACTTCATAAAGAAAAATGACAGTGACCACAAGCATAGCATAGCACTGAGATCCCAGACAGCACCCAAAATATAACAGCATTGTGACTTCCAGGATAAAATGATACTTTGCACTCTAGAATAGAAGTGCACTGTGATGCCCGGCAATCCCTTGCGCAGAACAGCACTATAACTCCCAGCATGCCGCAGTAAAAAATGGCAGTGCTACCTTTGTATAGGTGACTCCCAACATTAAATGGCCTTCCATTTTCCCACTTCATTGTTTTTAAGTAATGGCTTCAGCTACAGTTTATCTCATTAGAATTTTTTTTTTTTTTTTTTTTTAATACCTACCCCCCTCCCCACAACGTCCCAAACTAATGTAAAGAAAACAAAAGTCTGGGGGGATAGTAATAGTATTATAAGGAGGATTTTGATTATAAGGAGCATCTAACAAAGGGAAATTGATAATATTGCCCAAAATACATTTATAAGGCCACATTAAGTTCAATCCTTTGTATTCATCTCATCTTTAAAATAACCCCTAAAAGTCTGGGGGGAATGTAATAGTATTATAAGGAGGATTTAGCTTATAAGGAGCATCTAACAAAGGGAAATTGATAGTATTGCCCAAAATATACTTATAAGGCCACATTTAATTCAAACCTTTGTATTCATCTCAGCTTTAAAATTACCATCACTTTGTAGCATGGATTGTCACACCCTTTAAAGACTGATTTATCATTGCATGAACAAGTGCAGCTTGCAAATAATGCACACAGAAATGTGCAGGCTTAAATTCTTAAAGGAGAAGGAAAGGTAATAAAGAGTTAATCTCAAGCTAAAGAATGTTCCCATAATGCCTCTCTCCTGCACTGAGACCCAGACCAAGTGTACATGCTCAGTTAGTTAGACTATGAGTCAGCTTCCTGCTGATTGGCTCAGATCCACATTCCTAAGGGGGGGGTGAGTTCTTAGCATTCTTGAGGAAGGGGGGAGCAGGAGAGAGCAGAGAGCTGTGTGTCTCTGGCACATGAATTATAGACACAAGAAATCTTTTGACAGAGAAGTCAGTGCAGCGTTTCTGTGAGTGCTTATGGCTGTATTTACATAGACCTTTCTGATAAAGCTTACTTAGTTTTTACCTTTCTTTCTCCTTAAAGGTACTTGTGCCTAAATGCACTCTACACCAATGCACCATTTCAGCTGGCTTTAATGAATTGTGCACAACCATGCACAAGGTGCTAAGAGCACACTAACATCCTTTTTGACCCAACTAACATCCTTTTTGACCCAAGTGGATCACTTGAAATGACTTAATTTGCACTCACAATGACTACAAAAATATGGTGCAGCAGCTTGCCTGCATTTTACCAGTGCAATTTAACATCCATGTGGGCAAATGGGGCATTAGGATGTGACATAACTTTTATTAGTTAATGTTTGTGAATGGTGTAAATTGTTGCACCAAGGGCCCACCAGTTAGAGCCCTAAAATGTTTTCTTCTTCCTGAAATCCCCATTTTTGAGAGATGAATTGATGAAATGTAACAGACTCTATCCTATCTGTCTGTGCTGGAAAGAAAAGAAATCACAAGCAGAACCTGGGAAAGGAAGAAAAGAGTTAATGCTGTCTGCTCCAGAAAAGGCCCACTCTGGTCAGAACCCACTGGGAAAAATCTAGGTATCCAACACTGTATGTTTATTTCCTCACCATCATAAAACATGACTTTATGCTTACCCTTGTTTCATTCCATTTACATCATTAATTATTGTGAATGCTAATGTGACTGATCTTATTTAAAGGGAAACTCGATGCTGAGAACCCTGCTTCATAAAAATGCTGTGAAGCATGTGAATTTTTAAGAAGAAAAACAAATTGCTTCCATTTCTCTCATCAGTTCTGTCCACGCAAAACATCATGAATGGCAGTTGTCACTCCCCAGGTGATACAAGAGCGCAGGATGATGAGGGATGCACCACGGTATAGGAGGGAGACATTGCCCCCACATTGTAACCACACTGCCCTTGCCACCTCCCTTGTCTTTGGCAGCTCCTTCCCCACCCCTGCCTGCATGTTAGACACCAAAACACTCAGGGGATAAAGAATTAATGAGGTGAGAGCACCATTAACAGATCCAGATACCAAGGAGGGCACCCAGCCTGGGACACCATCTAAACTTAGTGCATCTCTCAGTGGCTCCTTGAAGGAGAAGTAGAGGGCACTGCCCAGGGCATTTCTTGCAAGAATGACAGAGAATCCTCTGTAAAGCCCAAATGTAAATCTATTTTGAGTGCTGTAGGACTGGAATTCCTGTAGAATAGAATTAGCAGAGGGGAATCGTGCGTTGTTGCGCCCGTCCTGCAAGATGTTCTGTATGCGTTCAAAAGGTACTAGTAGTACAGCCTCCAAAGCTCCAGACATGAGTCCTGAAAGGCAGCGATCCCAATGCCCCACCTTACCATTGCCAGACAGTGACTTTTGGAATGTTGCTTGGGTGCCAAACAGCAGGGTACCCTGTACAGTTTTTGCCACAAGTGGTGGTGCTAGACCACGGTACAGATGTGCAAATCCTTCTTTTAGCAACTGTTGGGAAGCTTCCCTGATGGTCAATGTGTGAAGCTGTTGGCGGAAAATAGTCTTGTAGATAGGGAAAGTGAGGACTGTAGACAGGAAAGTGGAGGTTGCCCCAACTGAATAACTGCTGCCATGCCAAGTGCTACTACGGGGATGATTTCCATCCTCCATTTCTAAAATGGCTACTTCTGAAGTAAGAATTAATGTGTGTTTTGCCTTAGTCCATTAATTGACTGGTAATTCCAGATCATCCATCAGCTCTGAGACTGCAAGGAAAACGAAAACATGGGATTAAAAACCTGCATCTTATTTTAATTTTGGTAGAAAAAATGATCTCTGCTTCAGAAAGGGCCCACTCAGACTAAAACCTACCAGGGAAAATACTGGTATCCCAGCAGGCAAGTCCAACTCTGTTATTTCCTCGCCATGATCAAACATGACTATATTTTTACACTTGTTTTAAACCATTTTCATTATTAATTATTGTGACCGCTAATGTGACTGATCTTAGTTAAAGGGAAACATATGATGCTGACAACACTGTGTCATAAAAGTGCTGTGAAGCACATAAGTTTTTAGCAAGACCTAAACTATTGCTATCATTGCTCTCTTTGGCTCCCCATTTTCTTTTCTACTGATTCACAATAACTGCTCTCACTTACCTGAGCTCAAGGATCGACCCGCAATATACAGTATATATATATATAAAGAAGCAGAGAGCCGCACACACAGGGACTGTGCAAAAAGATAAAGCATTTATTGAAAAAGAGCTGACGTTTCGAGCACTAACGGTGCTCTTGCTCAGGGACTGATGGTTTGTCCCTGAGGAAGAGCACCGTTAGTGCTCGAAACATCGGATCTTTTTCAATAAATCTTTTTGCAAAGTCACTGTGTGTGCGGCTTTCTGCTTCTTTATTATTGTTTTTGCCAGCACCCAGGGCTTTTGATCGTTTGGATGGTGTGCTTCTGTTTGTTCTTACCTTCTCACCACATAACACTGAGCATGTGCAGTGCCAGGAAAAGCTGGGATCCAAACTCTGGTGCATGTTTTTCTGGGACTGTGTACTTACCAACTGAATCACTGGAGGCTCTTATGGCTGGTCCTGATCGGTTCTACCTATGTATCTCTTGTATTCCTGCTGTCTGCTTTCTTTCCTCTGCCCACCTCATTAGCCC
Organism: Xenopus tropicalis; assembly: GCF_000004195.4. Classification (NCBI taxonomy): domain Eukaryota; kingdom Metazoa; phylum Chordata; class Amphibia; order Anura; family Pipidae; genus Xenopus; species Xenopus tropicalis. Next base: position 37,521,705 of record NC_030684.2, on the reverse strand, counting down.
CATGTGCCACTCATTATTCTATTAAGTCCCTTTATAAACCTGTCCCTGGCCATTGCTCTTGGCTTGATCACTGAGCACTAGCCATCGTGTGATTCCTGTGTTCTTGTTTCTGAGACCCCCATCTGGTTCCTAGTTCCTGAGTCCTTGTCTGGTTCCTTTTTCTCTGCCTAGTTCCTGTACTCCTGTGCCCCTCCTAGCTCTGTTCTTGTGGATTTCTCGCTTGGTCTGATCTTCGACTCGCTTGCCAGCTGCCTGTCCTGACTACCGACCCAATTACTGGACTCCATTTCTGTCTGCTGATTTCTACTGTCACTGGCCTGTATATTTGTTTCTATTTTCACCTTGCGCAAGTTGCTGTTCTGTTATTTTATTTTCATTAAAACCTTGCATTCAAGCAATCATGGCTTCGCTGCTCGGTTCTGCTATTTACAGGTATACACTGGGCTACCCAGTATACAGACTCCCATCTACAGGTATACCCCAGGTTACCCAGTATATAGACTCCCATCTGATTGTAGTACCATACATGTAAAATTATCTCTCAGATTCATGGGCTCTCCCATGTGATCTAAAAATAACTACTATACAATTGGATTAGGTTTGTATTGGCTAGCTGGAGTCAAGTGTGTGTTGTGGTTTGAGCTGGCAGATTTGGCCAAATGTACCCATCCTAAGAACTGACAAGTTTGTGAGTTAAAGGCTGTATAGATGTTATATTTTTTTGGACTTGAAGGTTTGAGGACAAACATGGCCAAATAGAGGATATAACTACTGGATGTGCCTGCACCACAAATGCAGCTTCCTCTCTCTATAGCCAGACAAACACGCAATGTGAAATTGCAAAAGAAACATAAAACATTTGGTATCAACATTGTGCAATTTTCTGGGTCCCCATCTTTCCAGGAACCTTAAAGAATACCAAGTAGGAAGACCACATTGATGTGAATATTAAGTAAACACGGACACCTTTTTGAATTTTTTCTAATTATTTGCTATGATTTATTATCAGACCTGGTGCTGTTTTTAGTTAATTACCCCAGCTATCTTGAAATAATGTGCAGACTTCAACAGGTGAGCACTTCCTACTGGGTACGCAGTGGCAAACAGCATGCATTGGAAATATATATTGCTTTTAACCTTGTCTGCCTTCTGGCTGGGTCGGAAATAGTCCTTCCATTACCACTAATGTTCCTCACTAAATGCATTTTGCCAGCACCACTTTGTAATTCTGACCCCTGGGACTACTGGACACACCTCTGTTTTCAGTTGTTATGGAGCATATTTATGGATATTGTGAGATGTCCTATTTTTCTACATGTTATTAAACAGCTTTACTTTACTGTGTGCTTTTCCTTTGTTTTGGTGCTACATCACCGATTGTCAACCATCTCTATCTATGATTATCTTCTATATCTCAATAAAAATGAGTTTAACACCACAACAGTATAATAAGCACTCAAACTATAACAACACTTAAAAAAATATTTTATAGAAAGTTCTGTTTCCCTTTCCATCCATGCACAATCCAGGTAGACAGCCTGTATACTATATACTACAGTTATAATATATGAAATCAAGTTACAATAGCTTTATTCACTTATTTATAATGTGTATTCCTCTTCTTTTTTCCAGTAATACCCCATTTTCTTCCACATGGACTGAATTTGGCACAGTCATAAATCTCTTCAGGGATTAGAATTATATTATATTATGCTATCAAGTCACTCTGCATTATAATTCCCCAGTTGTTCTAGTTAATTTTCCAGTCTAATTTCCTACCAGAGGAGAAGACACATGTCTGCCCTTGCTAATCTTGGGACTAATTGGCCCTCTAGGGCCCTGCTTACCAAGGATCCTCCTGTCGCTAACTGAACAATATCAAATATTGATTCACAAATGCAAGAACTTTTATGTCTTGTAGTTGAGCCTTCTGTACTCCCCATAAAGATATTTAGGCAGCTAACCTTGATTGGCTTTTGGAGTATGCTGGGATTTATAGTCCCAGTTTCCTGGACTGAATGTATCATGCCAATGACTGGTGTTGGGTGCTGCTTGTTAGACTTATTTCTTCTGTCTGGTGTAACTGCATCCCCTGTGATTCCCCTTGTGCTATTGTGTTCTTAATGAGGCAAACAAAACTGCAATTTCACTTTCATTTTACAGCACTTTGAAGTAACAGGAAAGGGGGTAAAATGACTGCTCGAATGTTAATAACATTTATATTTTAATATAATACAGATCTTTATTTTTGATCTTTAACAGAAGCCTGCACAGGTAAATGTGTTACATATAAGCAGCTCAATTCCAGACTAGGGCATGTTAGCATGCTCCTGTTATTAGACCCATATAACATCATATTTCAGTGATGTTAAGGTTTGAATACATTTTATTTTGTCCCATTAGGGATTATCCCCTTTTACCTAGAATATTATTATTAACATTATTAACATATTAAAGCGCCAACATATTCCGCAGCGCTGTACAATAAGTGGGTTTCATACATTGGACATACAGAGTAACATATAAAGCAATCAGTAACCAATACAAGAGGTGAAGAGAGCCAGGCCCAAAAGAGCTTACAATCTAGAATACTATGCAAATAGCTGGTAGTGAGCCTTGACTCTCACCATGCCAGGGTGCTAACACCCTTGTTACACAGTCTATCTGCCAGCTTTCTATAGAACTGTAATAGCTTCAGGGAAAAAGAGATAAATTCTTAAAATAAAGCCCTTCTCATATAAATACAATAATCATTCAATGTAAATGCTTTCACCTCTGTATTGTCTTCTGCATCCTCCGTCCTCTTTGCTACCAGCTCCTCTTGAAATAGATTTTATTCTAACAAACCAGCCCCTATTCTCTCCCTATTATTGATTGGTGGAGCATGCTAGCATCACTCCCCCCCCCCTCCCCACGTAACAAATTGGCGGAGGTCTGTCATCCTTTTGTTGTACACTGCACAGTAAGAGAATTCAGCAATTTCCTATTTCACTGCTAAACCTTAAAAAAAACCTTTGCAAAGCACGTGCGCTAAAATAGAAAACATATTTACATATATTATGTTAGTATATTTTCTGGGTTATTATATAATGTATAAAACATATGTATTTATGCAATGCTGTTGAAAAAGTCAGTTTTTCATTTTAGAAAGCCTGTCTCCAGCTGCAAGTATAGTGCTCCTGTTCCTGTATTTACATATCTATGTGTTATGGGTTAAGGTCCCCATACACGCTGAGATCCGCTTGCTTGGCGAGATCGCCAAGTGAGCAGATCTGCACCCGATATCCCCAGCTACGGGTGGGCGATATCGGGAAGGGTGTAGAGATCGCCAAGCGAGCGGATCTGCACCCGATATCCCCACCTATGGGTGGGCGATATCGGGGCGATATCGGGGAGGGTGTAGAGATTGCCAAGCGAGCAGATCTGCACCCGATATCCCCACCTACGGGTGGGCGATATCGGGGAGGGTGTAGAGATTGCCAAGCGAGCAGATCTGCACCCGATATCCCCACCTACGGGTGGGCGATATCGGGGAAAGTGTAGTTAAAAAAAATCATAATTAGATCGTTTGGCCCTGGGGCCAAACAATCGAATTATATTGGCGGCATGGGGTGATGTTGCCCATAGCAACCAACCAGCAATTAGATTTGAAAGGTCACCTTCAAATTAGAAAGCAAAAGCAAAGATTGGATTGGTTGCTATGGGCAACATCACCGTTGATATTGGCTTATACGCTACAATAAATATTCCCATAAAAATTTTGATTTAAAGCTATCGCTGTCTAAAACTTGAATAGGCACAGCATTTTTACCAAACATACATAATTCACCACTGCAACTTACATAAAGCCTATACAGATAACAGATTTTGTTTCCTTTAACATAACACCCATGCCCCATACACCTTTGGGTCAAGAGAGACATTTGGGATTGCCTATGCATTACATAGCTGTGATCAAATTGCCTCTTGTAACATAGGTCCTAGGGCTAAGTAATACAGGCATTTGTAATCACACTCTTCACTGGGGCCAAATCTCACAGACCTATCTGTCTATCTATCTATCTATCTATCTAGCATCTATCTATCTATCTAGCATCTAGCATCTATCTATCTATCTATCTATCTATCTATCTATCTATCTATCTATCTTACAGCAGCCTGTATGGCATTTCCTATAATAAACAGATTTCTAGTCCTGGCTTCACAGTAAATTCTCTGACAATGACTGGTAGACAATGCTGAGATTCTCTGAGGCTAGTGTTGTCCAACTGTGACTGTGAATGCTCTCCCTATAGGAGACTCAGTAATGTTTTCGTATGGATATAGGATGACATTCAATTAATTAGGCTTAATCTTAGCAACAGAGCAGTATCCATCCACTTGCACCCCCTCTTACACATCTTCGTGCCAGTGGGCTCAGGGCAAAGACATCATTGTTGGGCCCCCTATGACTGTCCAATTACATTTGTGATGGGCTGTGAACTAGGACATAATAAGGTGGGCAATAGATGGCCTGTGTTTACCAAAGCAGAACTGAGGTCCAGGTCCCTAAACTAACAGTCATGGGAGTGTGTAAACCATTGTTACAAAATGGGAGAAAAAATAAAAACCGAACAATTCAGACTTTAGAGATTGTAAAACTGGTATGGTCTCCCAGTGGATTAAAACAAGGGGTCTGCTATTTTAGGGGGATGCTTTAGTAAAACATTATAGCAGATGAAATGTCTGATAATGGGCCCCCTATCCTTGTGGGCACTAAGCAGATGCCCCTTGAATCCTTCTCTCTAGGGAGGGTATATTAACTCCCCAGATGACAGTACATAAACCTGTTTTAAATTACCAATGCTTTTTCCTTATATAGGTCCAGCAGGAGAGGTTTCTCACAGAGTTTTCACAGTGTAAATGGAAGAGTAATAGCTAATAGTTTTCTCAAAACAACCATATTATCAGTGCCCCTTTATTTGTGACTTATGAAAATAGCCTACGGCAGACTTTGAACATAGTTATTAGTTTGAAGTAGTTGTTGCGACCAGCAATGGTTCGTGTGCCTGTCTGTGCTTCTGTGTGGGTGTATGAAGAGCTGCAAGTATCTTCATCTGTGCTATCTATGAGAGCACAGGAAGAACTTTCACAGCAGTCTGTCCCACTGTATTGCTCTGTGCTCTTACACAGCTTGTACAGCAATAATGCAACAAACAGAACACACACAAGAGCACAACTGCCCATTTAGAATTAGTCCTGAATGTGTCTTTTTGGATCAGGGGCGCCTATCAAGTGCGTGGGGGGGGGGGGTCATTGCCCCCACCTTGTAATGACAACTGGTGGGGGCAATGACAATGGAGCATGGACTAGAGGTAGGCAGGAAAGGTTCCTCCAATCACTCTCCCTAGGTGTGTGCCTCTTCAGCGTACACCTAGTTTCGGCCCTGCTTTGGATGATGCCTGACTAGTTGGTGTGATATCCCTAGGTGTAAAATATTTCCATTAGGCTACAGTAAACTGACATCTAGTGGGCAAATTGTTAAAAAGCAGTGCATTTGATTAACAAATCTCTCAAACATGGGGATACCAGTGTTTTTTTCAGAAAGAAGAACACATTTTAGGGCTCCAGGTGGTAGGCCATTGGTGCCCAGTGCGACAACTGGTTACATTACATTGCAGATGACTGAATGCTGCATGCATTTATGCCCTTTTACACCAGAAGACTATAGGGGTGATTTACTAGCACCCTGGAGAAGCGCTTAGGGGTGCAGGACGGCAGTCCTTAGTGCTCAAGTTGAGGAAACTTTTGTCCATAGTTTGGCCAGCCCTGTTTTTACTCCCTGTTATAGTGGAGTTAGAGAAAGGGTAGAGGTGGGATGCCTGTGTTCTCCCCCTCCCATGAATATAGTGCTGACATATGCAGGCAACTCTGTATTCATGGCAGCGGCTGCAGAAATCATCTTGCATGGAAGACAGGGTGTAAAGAGTAAAAACTTGGCATATTGTGTGTGTGTGAATTATTAGTAATATATAAGTGAACTACCATCACTCATTAAAGGTCCAGACATGCTCCTTGCACCAACTGATGTAGGGAATGCATACCCCATGCACACCCCAAGCCACAATCACCGCTATTCACACTTCTCGCACACCCAGTCTTTCCTCGTCATTTTTTCTAAATCTGCCCCATAAACACAGTAGGGGGGGGGGCTTGCTAGAAAGAGCTTACAGTATTAGAGGGGTATTTATATGTAATACTCTTACTATGATGAGCAGTCATGCCCACACCCAACTCACTTTCTCACAGAATTACACTTCTCTTCTATGCATTGTGTCTTATTCTAAGATGCTAGAATAGGAACATAGACATCTCTCATATGCCTTATATCCTGTTCAGCCATCACATTTTAATGTGATGGTTCTTTCCTGTATAATACAGTGTAACCCTATTGTACATGTGAACATGTATCCCTGCAACATGTGAGTGACAACCACTGGGATTCCAGGCAATCAGCTTCTAAGAGCATGCAATCTTAATAATAAATATGTCCATGAATCTGACAGTAGCATGGCTGCCTGCCAGGTCAAATACTTCACCCTCCTCCCACTGCACTGCAGCATGGTATCAGTACTGACCCCCTGCATGGTCACACCTCATATTCAGGCTGTAATCCCCCTGTGTTGTTCACACCTCAGGCTCAGGCTGTAATCACCCACAGTGTTTACCTGTTCACACCTCAGACAGACTGTAGGAGCAGTGCCAGCATTGTGTCACTGTATGTATTAGGGCTCTGGTACACGGGGAGATTAGTCGCCCGCGGCAAAACTCCCTGCTCGCGGGCGACTAATCTCCCCGAGTTGCCTTCCCCCTGCCATCCCACCGGCGAACATGTAAGTCGCCATACTCTGTGTGTCATACGGCAGGTAAGGGCTCTGGCACACGGGGGAGATTAGTCGCCCGCGATTAACTCCCTGTTCGCGGGCGACTAATCTCCCCGAGTTGCCTACCCCTGCCATCCCACCGGCGAACATGTAAGTCGCCGGCGGGATGGCAGACGCGGCGGCGCGATTTCGCGCAAATCGCCGAAAAAGACTTGCGAGTCTTTTTCGGCGACTTCCGGAAATCGCGCCGCCGCGTCTGCCATCCCGCCGGCGACTTACATGTTCGCCGGTGGGATGGCAGGGGTAGGCAACTCGGGGAGATTAGTCGCCCGCGAACAGGGAGTTAATCGCGGGCGACTAATCTCCCCCGTGTGCCAGAGCCCTTACCTGCCGTATGACACACAGGCAGGGTAGGGCAGGCAGAGTATGGCACATAGGAAGCATAGGGCAGGCAGAGTATGGCACAAACAGGCAACATAGGGCAGGCAGAGTACTGCCTGTGTGTGCCATACTCTTCCTGCCCTATGCTGTCTATGTGTGCCATACTCTGCCTGCCCTACACTACCTGTGCGTGTCATTCTCTGCCTGCCCTATGCTGCCTGTGTGTGCCATACTCTTCCTGCCCTATGCTGTCTATGTGTGCCATACTCTGCGTGCCCTATACTACCTGTGCGTGTCATTCTCTGCCTGCCCTATGCTGCCTGTGGGAGGTGAACCTGGCAGGGGTTTGTTCTGGGAGTTTGTTAGCAGTTGGATATAGCCATTAAATGGTCCCTAAGGTGTGTAATTATGTACTGGGGGTTGGTGTGCTATCCACAGGGGAGGTGGAGGCATATGGATTTAAGGTTGTGTCTTAATATGACATAATATAATTCTTTCACGTTTGAATGAAGTCTGATATCCCTGCAGTGAGCACCAACCATTTGGGTTTTTGCTGTGCTACCACTATTAATGTGGGCATGGTCTTAAAAGCTCTTGTAATAACATGGGTGTGGTTTGAAGTGGGTGTGGTTCAAAAGGGGGAGTGGTCAAAACCAGCTTTCATTAGCGGCCCTCCGCTATGTATGCTAGAGAAGTTCCGGCCCTCGGCACCACAGAAGTTGGACAACACTGGTCTAGATAATGGTATAACCACTGAGTTCCCATAGGGTGTAAACTGGGCCACCAGCAAGAAGCTTGTTGGGGCCATAGTTGGCATCCAGTGCGTCTAATAATAAACAGAGCAGACGGAACATGGGAGTAACTCATATGTTTGTAAAATTTGTATGCATTCAGACAACCCCTTGTTTTTTGTTAGAGGGTTAGTTTACCTTTAAAGAACCTTTTAGTTTAGACTGTGATAGAGAACAGTCTGGGACCTGTTATCCAGAATACTCAGGACCTGGGGCTTTAGGAATAAGAGGCCGTAATTTGGATCACCATACCTGATAAATAATTTTAAATAAAGCCAATAAGATTGTTTTGCCTCCAATAAGGATTCATTATATCTTATTTGGGATCAAGCACAAGCTGCTGTTTTATTATTACAGAAAAAGAGGGAATCGTTTTTAAAAATGTGAATTATTTGATTAAAATAAAGTCTATGGGAAATGGCCTTTCTAAAATTCAGAGCTTTTTGGATTATGGGTTTCCGTATATCAGATCCTATGACTGTATAAAATTACATAATAAAAGTAACATTAACAATGAGAATGTAACCTAACAGAATATTTTTTGGCTGCTTGGGTCAGTGCCTCCATTTTAAAATCTGGACATAAGTAGAAGGCAAATAACTTTATAACCTATAAATAATAAAAAATGAAGACCAAATGAAAAATAGCTCAGAAATAGGGCATTTCATAAAAGGCAAACTACCTATTTAACTAAAGGGGGTCATTTTTATATTTTGAGAATAACTGGCACTTTATTTTCCATTAAACTATCAACTTAACAAAAAGCAAATACAATTAAAACACAGTGCAATGCCAATGAAACACGCAAAATTCAATTTTTCTAGAAAAAAGCTGCATCTTTAATCAGGTGTATTGCACTTCTGCTTTCTTAACCTTCAGCATGGGGTGGTGCATGTGTTTTACTTACAGAAATACATGCACAAAACACAAAGACACTGTGGCTTATTATACAGTGGGTCTGTAATAAAATAAAAATACACAAGATATGTGTTTGGTGCAATGCTTAATCATTACAACTGCCTGGTTTATGCAGCAGATTGCAATGGCTCTTGATATAAATAATTCAAACACTCCAACATAATATTCAAAAAAATAAAGGTTACAAAAGTAGCTGTACTTGAAAGGGGCTCTATCCTCTAAATGGAAGTGATAAATACAGGAGGGGGGGGGGCAGGCCTGCTTTAGATGAATGAAGTCTGGAGAGGCTCCAAACAGCCAGCTGGAGATTTTTATCAGAATTGATAACAGATCTCCTTTGACCTTGTCTTGTTGAGAAGGACAAAATGAAGATGTAATAAACATGACAATAAAAATTGCTGCTAGGAAACGATATGTGTCACTTCAGCTTTCCAAAGAAAAAAACACAAAGTGACACATATGTTTTCCTGCCAGCGATACATATTCCTGCCAGTAAGAATGCATTCAGATTAATCATGGGGCAACTAATCTCCTTGTGTGTCACTGGCCTTACTTTTGCTGGATGGGGAGAAAATGGAGTAATTAAGGGCAAAGGATACCAAATAATGCCAAGGCCAACAGCTTTTGGGAGCGTGATGAAGCCTGGGTACATGTAAGTAGCAAAGACATTTAAGTTGCTGAATGAATACAGTGCTAAGGTGAGTCAAAGCCCAAAGGCAGAACACAAATAAAAGCCTTTGGTCAACAAGTAACCACATATACATGTAATGTCTAATGTCACCCTTTAAAAGGGACCGTAAAACAAAGTCTATTGTAATCTATAATGAATTGAAAAGATAAAGGCGAGGTAAGCTGTACAGCAGCTCTGCTCATTACTATGGCAAAAAATGTTCTGGCTTTGCTATATAGGTGCGGGATAATTTTTTTTAAGTACTAGGGACCTGTGTTGTTTCAGATAATCAAGGCCTACGGTGAGATTGGTTGCTGCAATTAAATCTTTGCTGCCGTGGGTATATAATCTCCCCAATATGTCGTTTCACTGGCAATAAAGTGCATCGCCGGTAGGAAGGCATACGCTTTGTGGGCCATGGCCCTAAAATAGACCACCATGGCTTAAGGCTACTAAAACCAACAGTACTGTTTTGTCACCTGTATGGAGCTTTCTGGATATTAAGTGACATACCTGTACTATAAATGCATATTAAAGGCAAATATTCTGACGTGCTGCTTTAAGTACTTTTGCAATGTTTTCATTCCTTCACCTGTTATACCTTAAGTAGCCTTTAAGCCCTCCCTACAACAGGCTCTGATAATTCCACAGGCAAAAAAATGTCTTTCATTCTGTTTTCAGTCTTTCTAATTGGCACAGGAGTGCTGGACCTTCCATTCCCTATTTGCTTTGTAAAGAGTCATTAAAACAAAAAACTTTGCGTGTACTAAAGGAAATATAAATGGAAAAATGTCCATATTCTCTAGTGTCCAACTACACATGGGTATTGGTACAACGTTTGCTTGTTTTTACCTCACTACAACACAAACATTAAAAGCATGAAAATATCAGATGTATTGCATAAGTCTCCAAGGGGGCCATATATAACAGGTAAAAACACTTACTGTCCCTTTATATGAAGCATGTTGCTTTTAAATATGAATCCTTATGCTAGAAATTGGGCCAATAATAAATGAATTTGGTAATGCACAATGCCTAGCACAGTGCCAAAGAAATCCCATGGCTTGTATTGCCACTGAGAAGGGGCAAGTTGAAGCTTTATTTAAAAATAATAATTAAAAAAACACAAACACAGCAGTTTTGTCTTTCACTCCTCTTTTCCATTAGTGCAGTCATTTTTTTTTTCCTCAGTTCATAAAAATGTAGAACACAAAATGAAATGGACGGATGTTAACATTCTTGCTAGGAAACCGCTAGCCGGGGATTAGGGAAACACTAGCACATAAATATTTCCGATTGGGGCAAGAAATGAGCCCCTCAGCACACAGAGGGGAGATTAAGATGGAGGGACCAGCCCTGATCCCTTAGCATCCCTACTGGATTAGGATGTATATAAGGGATACAGACGGAGCAAAAGAAGAGGTGTCCTCTTTTATATTAGGTGGTGTTATAGTGGAACGTGGCTGAAGAGGTAAGAAACAGACTCTCCGTTGTGTGTCCGACGAATTGCTTCAGCCAAGATCATGGATATATCGATGACCTGGTAAAAAAAACATATTGTTAAAGGAAACTACAAGCAAATAAACAGTAGACAGAGTGTGCTTATCAGCATTATCAATGCCATGATTTACACCCACCCTACCTTTATCCGCATAAAAGTGCACACCGTTGCATTTTACCAGTTATTAACAGTTTCCTTGCACTAATTTTGGGGGCCATACAAGCACTATTTCAGCCATCACAGCCCTTCAGGGCGTAGCTACATCTGTAACAGACACTTGCACAGGAAGTGGCCACATCTCTGTGGCATGCTTGCACTGCAAAGTATATCAATGCAGTGAAACCCCATACCACAGGTGAAGACTTTTTGCCCGGTAAAGGGGCAGGGCCTATATTCTATCATGGTAGCCAAAGCTCATGAAGCTGATAAATCATTTTGGAGTGCTTGGGTTTCTATGCATTACAAAATGCTGAGCAGCACTTATATAAAAAAAAAATACCTGTTCTCATGGGTGTCCCTAATAAAATGTCTTGCTTTAACATACTGCAGAGTATAAAAAAAGCTGATCATTCCCAAACCTTATGTTAGTTCTACAGCTGTGAGCACAGTCCTCCCTTCCCACTAGAATTTATTTACCTCTTGCAAGACTGCCCAGAGCTGTGCACAGAGTGCTGTGTAGCATCAAACATGACAACACAGCTGCAAATGGCCATGAAAGGAAAGAAACAGCTCCCAAGGATGTCTGTGGCAGCATTTTGTTATAGACAGAGGCCCCACCCCTGCAGCCTGTGGAGAGCAGACGGTTCCACCCAGTCCGCAACTTGGTAAGGTGTGTAAAAGTGAATTTTTATTAAATATGAAATATAGTAAAATGGAGCATTTCATTAAAAAAAAAAAAAAAAGTGGAGTGGTCAACTTAACAAATTTCAGTTCACAAATATGATCTCTGTATAATGAGCTGCTTTTGATTTCAGCAGTTTGTTTATCTGTTTATAGGAAGGAAGGGGGGGTGAGTTCAGTAAAAATAAAAGTGCTACTTCAGCTAATAAATGCCCAAATCTGCTCTCAATATTAGTGGTAATATTCACATTTAACACAATAGATATTGGTAAGTTATGGTTGGACGTAATCTTCATTTTATAGTGTTTGCACCTTCTGAAATGTCTTTCTGCCATAATTTAAGATAAAAATCTAAAATGTTATCTGGTTGCTAGAGTTAGGAAACATGGCATTCACACAGCAGTTTAAAGGACAAGGAAAGTCAAAATCTATTAAGCACACTTTTAAATAGTACTACTATTGCTGTGTAAAAACACTATAAATCTGGCTTGCCTAATGAAAGATTTACAGACATACACTTGCTACAAACTACATATTTGTTTCAGTGAACGGCGCCGCCATCTTTAAAAAGGGATGCCCATACCCTTTCCCTCACCGTCTCTACTGCGCATGCGTCCCCAACATCCTGCGACTTTGACCAGCTCACAAGCCCCCGCTCCCCGCACCTGTGGGCACCCACCCACCAGTGTGCAGAGCCACCAGCACCCCCCCCCCGTCCGAAACGTTTGCGCTGCCCGCTCCCCCTCCCCCCACCAGCACTCGCCTGTCCTGCTGCAGAGCCGCCACCAGCACCCCCGCCTGCTTCCTGGTAAAAATACAAATGTGTTGCCATATCTCAGGCTGACAAGATTAAATTTAGTGAAAAGTTTGCGTTTGCCTCCCCCACCTCAAATTTCCCAGCTCGCTGCTGTACACGCTATTTATATAGCGCGTCGCCATGGCAACCGGACGCTTGCCGGTCTACACCGGAAGGGGATGGTGCCTGCTTGTGCTGCTGAAGAGGGACATGTGTGCATGCGCCACCAACAGTCCTGGTCACCAAGTCAGTGCAGGAGCGAGGCATTATGGGAATCCAGCAGCTTGAGATTAACTCTTTGGTAGCCTTTCCTTCTCCTTTAAATGATTATTTGCAATATAGCTTATAAATTTAATTTCCTCATAGCAAGCAGATATTTGCTTTCAGCATTGTACCAGCAGAAAAACTGTGTGTACATTGGTTGTTTGCACTGTAGATATTTAAGCCCTATTGTCAGTGGCATGCAACATTTGTTATTGGAAATACTCAGTGCACATAATGGAAAATGCTTAAGGGCAGGTGTATATTAAAGAGATCTTGGAAGTAATGAAAAGGGACAGTATTACTCTTGCATCAAAGTGAAGAAAAAGATTAAATTGAGCCCCCATCCATACACACATACCTGTATTTTTGAGCAATGTCTGATCTTCTCCTCCTGAGGGATTGTGTTGGTCACCACTACTGCTTCAAAACAAGCATTATTAATCCGGGAGATGGCAGGGCCCGAGAATATACCATGTGTCAGAATAGCATATACCTTGGTAGCTCCAGCAGACAGAAGTCTAGAAGAGAGTGGGAAGTAAAAGCTTACATGGAGTCTGTATATTTGAAGGGTTTAAAAGAAATGGACTCTTATAAAGTATATGCAAAAGCAAGAAATCTGGGCACCAGCATTACATTTCCTAGTATCAAAGAACCTAAATACCCCCATTGTAAAACGTACTTGTCTGCAGCATGACAGATGGTGCCACACGTATCTGCCATGTCATCCACAAGAATAGCTACTTTGTCTTTTACATCTCCCACAAGCACCATACGATCCACTTCATTGGCTTTTTTTCTCTCCTTGTGGATTAAAGCAAAGTCAACATTTAATCGGTCGGCGATGGAGGTCACCCTGAGAGAGACAAAAGGGGAGGAGCATATGTGATAAAAGGGAAGGAGGAGGAACACGTAGGTACATTGGTCACTGAAATATTTGGTAAAAGCACAGGTGAGAAACAAAGAAAAAGGAAACTAATGTTAAATCATTTTCAAACCATCAGCATCTTGTATGAAGCACAGGTTCACTGCAGTTCCACAAAACAAAATGTTACAGTACAAATCACAAGATCAATAAATCTATTTTATTTCAATAGATATTCAGCAAATGCGTTTATTAATGCATATGCCCCCTTGTTTTAATTAGCTGAAAGAGCTATTGGCCATATTTTATTTGGGCAAGCCTTAAACCCAGTGAGTGCTGGGATGTTTTGATCTTTCAAAAACACAAGAAACATGTGCTGTGGATTTATCAAAAGAGCATCACGAAAAGCTTTTATGATGCTCTGTGCTGTAGGTGCAAGAGTGGGTGACATTAATAGGGCTAAAAAGATTTTTAATATTTACAATGAACCTAAATGTTTGTTCTTATATTTATGGCCCCTTGGACTCCACAGACTGTGTATGACATCTTCATTCTGATATAATCTCTAGAAGAACCGAAAGAAATGCTTAGAACTGAAAAAATCCTTAAATACAGAAACACTAGAGGCAGCCAAAGCTATTGCTCTATCTAAAAATACCACGGGTGGGTTTCAGAAGTTGTTTCTTTGGCTAAACACAAAATAAAGTGAACCTGAAAACACCCAGTACAAAACAAAAAAAGATTGTATACCCCATTTATAAAGTAAGCACTAAGTACCAAAGCAAATGTTATTTTTAGCTTTCTATATGCATTTATCATCCCTCCAGAGTGCAGCAAATTTTTCAATGTTTCTCCATCTTGTAGCACTTATTCTATTTAGTTCACAAGACCATATGTGGGTCCAACCCAATTTTAATAAAAATTCAGGTGCACACACATCTAACATAGACAATGCAAATTAGACCTGACAAAATTATCAGGGGTTGACAAAAGGGCAGACTAATTGAAGAGTTGGGTGAAAAAAAACACTCAATATGAGACTACAAGAAATGTAAGGCTGATGCCACACGCGGCGTAGGGCTGATTTTTTCGGCAAGCGGAAAAACGCTTGCCGAAAAATCAGCCCTACGCCTGCTACTTGTGCCTGCACCCGAATGAATGGGATACGCTCGGGTGCAGGCACATGTAGCCGATATACGCATGAAAACGCGAGAGAATGCAAAGTCTCGTGTTTTCATGCGTATATCAGCTACATGTGCCTGCACCCGAGCGTATCCCATTCATTCGGGTGCAGGCACAAGCAGGAGGCGTAGGGCTGAATTTTCGGCAAGCGTTTATCCGCTTGCCGAAAATTTCAGCCCTACGCCTCGTGTGGCATTAGCCTAAAGAGGTCGAGACAGAGGAGGCAGATAGACAAGATGGGTGGAGTATATGTCAGAGGAAGCAAGGTTCATGTAAGAACAGAAATGATAAATTCCTTGCCTCTTTGCTCCACCAGCATCCGGTGACACTATTGTGCATGTCTTCCACTCTGGAATGTTCTCCCGAATCCACTTTAGAACTGCAGGTTCAGCATACAGGTTATCCACAGGGATGTCAAAAAAGCCCTGAAACAAGCAAATTAAAGTCAAATAACTCAATATAAGAACAATCTTCAAAAGCCTAAATGTCATATGTAAAATAAAGTAAGGAATTTTCTCTTAAAATGACAAAACAATATATTAGAGGGGAGTGTCCGGTTAATGGCATATGAGCCAAGTTGCCTGAAGTTTTCTTGCGAAATAATATTGCTCATTAGTTTAGTAGTCTGCAGCGTGAGTGTGGATCTGACATGGCCATCTTAAACTTTTTAACTCATTCATGGATAATCACATAGAATATGTTGGTGCTTTCTAAATAAGTGTTATTAATAATTTTACAGAACTAATGCAATAAAAAGTGTATCCAATATATATTAACTATTGCTAAAAGGAGAACATTTGGGTCTTTTATGTCTCTGCAACACCTAATACAGATATGTATTTTTTAGATATATGCTTGTTGTAGTTCAATATGCTGATGCTCTCTTTTCTCTTTTAAAATGTGTATTAGAGAAAAGATCATCTATCATTCACAGGTGGCTGTACTAAAACCTCTCAGCCTTTCTCCCCTGGGAGAGACCACGCTGTCTGTTTTATCAGATAATGTCTAACCTTGTGTACAAACCCATTAACGCAGTTGCCTCTAACTTCTAATGTTTACCACTTGTTCCTGTGTTTTTAAAGTGGAGATTATAAATAGCACCCAACAGCCATGCCAGATGTCACTTTTCTCTCTCACTCTCTGAAACGTGCCAAATAGGGCACAAATTTATGGCTTTGCAACTTCTAACCCTAAACATACAGTATAGAATACAGAGTACAATCTGGCCAAAATACAGAAAGATCAGTTCGATTAAGACAAAGTTCATGTAGAAACAAAAAAAAATCCAGAATAAAAGTATTAATATTGGCAATTATTTTATTCTTCCCTGATTTTGCTAATTATTTTATTCTTCACTGTTTGTTTTTGTCTATTCTTGTGCCAGTTTTCTGTCTCCCTGTCCTGCTGCACAATTTCTAAAACCCCCTTTAGTGTTCATGGCCCCGGCCTCTTCAGGACACCTATAAAACATTTATATCAGTTTAACGTGATCCAACCTATGAAACATAGGAAAGAAAAATAACTGGCCCATTACATGAAATAAGTCGAACAGCTTTGTACAAGAAGCTTTTTGACTGCCAATTTACCAACATTAGTTTGAAGGCTGTTGCCCTACAAATCTGCCCTGTTTATTTCCATGCAGCCAGATTCCCTTCCAATGAACAGATGTCTGCTTGGCTGGCCATTCCCTAATCAGTTGCAACAGAATTATGGGAAAATCAGTCAGCACTTCAATTTCATTAATGGACTAAAGTGTCTAATTCCAAGAAATAATAACCTGGATTTGGGAAGCGTGGAGATCCATAGTAATGATGTGATCAGCGCCAGCTACTGACAGCATGTTGGCAACAAGTTTAGCAGAGATTGGAGCACGAGACTAGGAGAAGAAGAGAAAAAGGTTATACAGTATCACATAACAGGCCTACAAATTCACCCCACAAAGCTGATTGAACAAAAGCAGTTTATTTTGGACTGTACCTAAAACTGATTAGTTCTAAATCCATTCTATACCCCTCTCGCAATACATCTACCCTTCATAATGTTTCTTATTTCGAGTGCTTTATGCAAAATTAAAGCAAATAAAAAAAAAAAGTTCTCTTCCTGTTCTCAAAAAAAGGAGACAGGGTGGCTTCAGCTGTGTGAGACCCTACATGTGCGCTGCACAGCAGCTCCCGACATCACCACCTCAATCCGGAAGCCAGTTGCTAAAGTGCTACAAAGAATTTTCTAGCCCCTGGTGTGTTTTAACTCAGTATGATTTATTGCTGTAAGGGCTGCGAGCAGGGAAAGCAGCACCCAGGTCAGCCATAAATCCACAAAGTCAGTCCATGCATTCCTTCACCTGCTTACAGCAATAAGGAAGTAACGCTGTCAACGTGCACCCCCAGAATATCATTTGCAGGAATGTTAAAGAAGAAACGGAAAGCTTACAAGGGGCTAGAAAATCCATCGTAAAGCTGCAGTAACTGACTTCTGGTTTGAGGAGGTGATGTCGGGAGCTGCTGTGGAGGGAGCACGTAAGGTCTGGTACAGTTGAAGTCACCCTATTGCCTTTTTTTGAGAACAGGAAGAAAACTATTTTAATGGTAATTTTATATAAAGCACTTGAAATAAGAAACATTGTGTACGTAAATGCATTGTTAGAGGGGTATAGAATAGATTTTCAACTTAATTTGGCCTCCAGCAAGTACAGTCAACTTGCACAGAAGCCAATTGCTTGCCCACAATATCAAGAAGTGACTTAAGGTAGGAGAAGAAAAATCAATGTTACCTTATCCTTCTTGTCCTGACGTGCGTATGGAAAGCAAGGTATTACTGCAGTGACACGGCAGGCTGAAGCTATCTTGCAAGCATTTATCATGATAAGAAGTTCCATCAGGTTGTCATTTATCTCCCCACAGCCACTCTGCACAATGTACACATCCTCACCTCGTACGCTCTCCCCAATTTCCACACTGCAAAGTAGAAGAAGCTTGTTACCCAAGGATTAGAACGCCGTTAATTTTGGATCTTAGTATACAGGGTTCACAGATAATCTAGTGATCCAATTAAAAGTACATCAAAAGAAACGGGACAATCTCCTATAAAATAATTCTATGTATTTTAAAGCTAATGTTCTAAACGTTTTCTGCACTTCAGTTCCATTCATATTTGCAAGTCCCACAGATGAAACAGGGTGACCCTACTATGCAGCCTATTTTAACATGACAACATACTGCCCACAAGTGACTAGTTAACTAGACAGCCCTAAGCAAGACACTTGTTAGAGGACTGAAGTGTCAGGTAATTATACAATATAATCACAGGACTGTCCACCCTAAACCTGAATTGTTTTGTGATCCATTTTTTTAGCCTTGACCTTGCCTAGTGGATCTCTAGGTGTATGGCCAGCTTTAGAAATGAACTACCTTGGGCTAATGGCACACAGCTCGTATTCTTCATTGTTGTATACTACTGCTGAGAAATGCAGCCCCACTGCCTACCATCCCCTGTGTGTTTGTGCAGTGACAGGCACAGGTAAATTAAGTCTA
This sequence comes from Xenopus tropicalis, assembly GCF_000004195.4. NCBI lineage: Eukaryota > Metazoa > Chordata > Amphibia > Anura > Pipidae > Xenopus > Xenopus tropicalis. Next base: position 37,503,107 of record NC_030684.2, on the reverse strand, counting down.
ACATGGCCATAGATGGTGCCAAATGACCACACTTTCCAGAGAAAGAGAGCCAGTGTCAGGGGGCTGAACTTTTACATGGGGACAACAAAGTGGTTGGGGAGAGGGCACCCTCACAGATTTAGTTCTCCTTTTTAAATTTAACAAAAATAATAAATAAAACAATGCGCAATTAACAATCCAAAATGATACCAACAGAAAGGAAAAAATATTCAGTGACAAAAAGGTCCCATGGCAAAGCCTTTCTTCTAATCTCAAAATGCCCTTCTGTACTCTGTTGAAGGTAAGGTCCTGTCAATATTTATACAAAGGTACCATATAATTCATTAAGTAGCATGAACTAAACTCAAGAGTGTCCAGAGTCTACCTCTAACTGAAATCTTGTAGATTGTAAGCTCTTTTGGACAGGGCCCTCTTCACCTCTTGTATCGGTTATTGATTGCTTTATATGTTACTCTGTATGTCCAATGTATGAAACCCACTTATTGTACAGTGCTGCGGAATATGTTGGCGCTTTATAAATAAATGTTAATAATAATAATACCCTATACATTGAATTAGCCACAGTCGGGCACACAGGCAAGCATGCGTGGATTTGGGTAAATGAGGTGCACTTTTATGTGTCTTGTGCCAAAACAAACAGACTTTCTCAACCTGGAATCAAACCAATTGAGTTTGATGATAAAATTCACTTCACTCTACAAAGCATTGACAAAACAAACTAGATAATTTCTCTCAGTGCATGGGTGGCCAAATTGGGCAAAGTTCCATCTGTTTGCTGCAAAACAAGAAAATCTTCCCATGTATTTTTAACCTAATATCAATTTTTGGAGACCAAGGCGGTGTGGGAGCCGCTGCCTTGCTCTTGGCAGTTAGACCCCTTCTCTCCCAAGTATTAACAAACACTGTATAGAACCTGCAAAATATAATAGGCCTACGTACAAGACCAAAAGTGTTTAATTGGTACGCTTATCTAAATAAGAGAAATGGATGTGCAAATTTGCTGTGTATCATTTATGTATGTTCTGAATGCTTCTTGCTATGCTATGCTATTAGGAAGTACATATCTGTAATGACCAAAACCTAATTTATTTTATATAAAAAATACAAAAAAATGATAAACTTTTATAAATGAATGCAAGAAAATTTCTCTGGGACTATCCGCTTGCCTAACAAATACTTTGTTCAAAAAACAAACAAAACATTTCTTCCATATTTAGAGGCGTATTATGCACTGGCACTTTTATAAATACAATATGTACTCTTTAAAAGGTTTACTATCATTCTTTATCCAGAATTTACAAAACGTTAAAGATTAAGGATTTTAATCCTGTAGTCCAGGGATTATCAACCTTTTATACCCATGAGCCACATTTAAAGAAAGGGGAGCAACACAAGCAAAACAAAAAGGTTCCAGGGGGTGCCAATAAGAGCTATAATTGGCTACTTAATAGCCCCTATGTGAACAGGCAGCCTACAGAAGGCTCTGCTTGTCGGTACACCTGGCCTTTATGCAACCAAAACTTGCCTCCTTACAAGAAATTCAAAAATAAGCACCTGCCTTGAGGCCACTGGGAGCAACATCCAAGGGCAGAGATCCCCAACCTTCCTTATTGTGAGATACAGTCAAATGTAAAAAGACTTGGGGAGCAACACAAGCATCATAAAAGTTCATGGAGGTGCCAAATAAGGGCTAAGATTGGCTATTATGGGCCTCTATAGACACTATCAGCTTACAGGGGGATTTATTTGGTAGTAAATCTTGTTTTTATTCAACCAAAACTTGCCTCCAAGTCAGGAATTCAAAAATAACTACCTAGTTTGGGGCACTGAGAGCAACATCCAAGGGGTTGGTGAGCAACATGTTGCCCCTGAGCCCCTGGTTGGGGATCACTGATGTAGTCCCATCAAAACAATGGTGTTTGACCTATTTATCTTCCTGTGTAAATACTACTGTATTACAACTTATTACCTATGTAAGGGCTCTGGCACATGGGGAGATTAGTTGCCCGCGACAAATCTCCCTGTTCGCGGGCGACTAATCTCCCCGAGTTGCCATCACCTGCCATCCCACCGGCGAACGTGTAAGTCGCCAGTGGGATGGCACACACGGCGGCGCAATCTTGGCAAATCGCCGAAGTTGCCTTGTGAGCCTTTTCCGGCGACTAATCTCCCCGTGTGCCAGAGCCCTAAATGTAGGCCTTATAGCACAACTTCACCTTGAGTAGCTGCCCCCATGGCTACACTGTAGTCTAAATAAACAGCAGAAGGCCCAGACTGGCAATCTCTAGATTCTGGCAAATGCCAGAGGGGTTGCTGTAATATGTCATACACAGTGACTATTGGGCCTGTAGGTGGCTGTTTGGGCCTCTGTATAATTGAAATAACTGGGCCTATTGTGAATCTCAGACCGGACACAAAGTGCTAATTGCACACAAGGTGTTTTGGAGCATTTTGTAGTTCTGGGGGGCAGATTACAAAGCCCTTCAAATTACCCCTTTATTAACTTTGTATTTACAGTGCCCCAACAATTCCTGGTGCAGGCAATTACTGCTTGATAACACAGTGCCTAAAGAAATATACCTCTGCAAATCACCCCACTTGCCCACACCGTACGCTCTTGTACGATTAGAGCTTTTGCTAAGAAAAGACTAATTTTTACTGATTGTACCCCAAATATACGAACACCCAAAGTCTGTGTTTTGTAAGAATAAGCATCAGGCGCTTAAGGAGGAAACGCTCAGGCAGCGCATGTATTTCAGCCCCAGGCTGGAATATGCCCATCAGTAACCCATGTGTCACCCATGTGTATTAATAACTTCCCAGGCAGATCAATGCGGCTTCCAATGTTTGTGTATGTGCCTCTTTAAACACAGAAGTTATTTTTAAACATTCAGTTTCCCTTTAAAGGCCTCCTGCCCTCACACAAGGGGGTGGGGGTATTTGCACATCTCCTACCCAGGTTTAACATATACCTAACTCTGGAGCTTCCAAATAAGCAAACAAGCCAGAGTCGCCACAGAACGAAATCAGCCATACTGCACATCCCAGAGTTGGGTTTGAATTATTTAATATAAATAAAATACGCTTCACAGCCCCCTGTCCTTGAATATGAATAGTCTGTACACTAACTGCGCAACAAGTATCACCATTACCCCATTTTGTAATTGGCCGCTTATCACTTAATGTCGCTTCCCACATGGCTGTCCATAACCTAACCCACGTGGTTATATTGCCCTCCGCTTCACAGAAGAGCCGGGTGGGGCATGTCGGGAAGTGTAGTCCCAAGCCTCCCCTACTGCCACAAACTGCAACTGCTTGGAAACTACAAATCCCAGAACCCCGTTCGACTATACTTCTGGCGCCCGATGATAAGTCACGGATAGAATGTAGCAATGCCGGCAGAATAAGGGGGGGGACTTGCAATATTTACTTCTATTTGCCCCTGTTCCTTCCGGCAGTGGCCCTTACCACGTCTCCTGGTTGCTGAACTTCTTAGTGACAACGCGGCCCAACTCAAGCCCGAGCCGGTCTGCGATCTTTTGAGACAAATCTTGATGGGAGCTGCCGCTGAAAATCTTGATGTTGGGCATCGTTTCCCTGTGGTGTTGGGAGACGCGTCAGTCAGTCAGGCGGCTGAGGGGCCAGGGGACAGAGCGCAGGGTGTTTTGTTAGTTAACGGAGAGCGAGTCCCCTCCTTCCTGCCCGTGATGGCTCTTGGTCCAATAGGGGAGCATCTTGACCACGCCCCTCAGGTTGCGTCACCATTACTAAGGGACGGAGAGCGCTTGGTTTTGGGATTGGCGCGGTTCTCATAGTAGCAGAGGCTGGGGGTATAGGCGTGAGGGATGCTTGCTCGGTTTGGTTGAACCGATAGCATGGGTGTCATTATCATTGGCTTCCTGTTAGTGAGCACGATAATCAGCTCTCCAGGGAGATGCGCAACGTAATGGCTCCTGTAATGCCGCGTCTTTAGTTTAGGGAGGGGAATATATTGCACAGAGGCTGAGAGACTGCTCGCCGATAGCAGCGCTCGTCCTCCACAATCCAAAAAAGATTAAGTCTAAGGCGGCTAAACACTAATATATTGGCGACGTTTTTTATTTTTAGCGACCAAATGCTCAATTGCTGTATCATATATGTAAGCGCCCTGCCATAGCTGTAATGGGCTTAGGGACCCGGCCCCACATGGGCGCAACTATAAAGATACTGGGAAGCCAAGTGTAGGTGTGGGTGCAACTGGTTGGGAAAGGGGGTGCAGCAGGCAGGGAACCAATACATATTTCTATTGCTCTGCTTCACAAAATAAATACATTTATCATGGCAGTATCCTTTAGAACGTCTTCAAATTCCTGGAAATTGTCATAAACAGACCCAAAAGAGGTGTCTGTAATAGAATTATTATTAGAGCAATTGGGTTTTCATCTTGGCTTACTGCAAGAGGCATAGTTGGGATGTTATAAAAGCTAGAATTTCCTTTCTGTGGCCGAGCTCTTGGAAAGCCAAGTAACCCATAACAAGGCCTCACATTAACACATAATGAATATTTTCTGTAGCGACTGTCTTGATGTTGTAAGTGGTTGTATACACACCCCAGGGAACCTTCCTTTTACAAGGATTTTTACTGCCAGTAGTTACTTGTCAGGTGCTGACCGAATTATTTCATAAAAATAAAAGTATTTTTAGTTTTTGGTGTAACATGCACTTCAACTCATCCTGTATTAGCTGTGTGAATTATTCACAGTAACATGTTTTCATGTTGTAGAAAGGCCACCGTCCAGTTATTCTGTAACATGAGTGATAGGGGATCAGAGAGAAGGAATAATCCACATTTATTTCCGTTCTCCAGTTATCTTTGAAGGGGGAAAGTACCTTCAGTATGGGCAATGGGGTCAGTCCCTAGATCACAAAGATTGTATTACTGTTAATAATGTATTTATAAATCAGCATATTGTGCAATGCAGTAAATGGGTGTGTACACTGAAAGTACAGATAATGTGCAAAAATACGAGCCGTTACCAGTACAAGAGGGAAAGGTGGCCCTGCCCAAAACCCACGGACAAGTGAGAGATGTGGCTTTGAGTATTTCAAGTATTAGGAGGGCATGGTGTATTCTGAAACAATGGTGGGCTAGATGAGGGTAAGCTTCTCTAAAGAAATATGTTTTAAGAGATAATGTCTGAGGCACTAGGGCCAGATGGGCTTAATAAAGATGTTTATGTTGGGTAGGGAACTGGCTGCAGGATAAGGTATGGAGGGTGGTTGTTTACATTCTACTTGGAGTAAGGTTCTTAGCAGGGTCCTGTTGTAGGTCCAATTTCAGGAATGAATTACGGGAGGGTATTGTAAGTAATGTATCAGTGTTTGCATATGACACAAACCTTTACAGCCCAAACAATCCCGTTCAGCATGTGGCATCCTTGCAGCAGGATCTGATAATCTGGGCAGCTAAGTGGCCTATGAGATTCAGTGTTGATAAATGTAAGGTCATGGACTTGGGATGTAAATATATGCAAGCTACACTAGGCAAAACCATAATAGACCTTGGAGTCCTTGGATAAAAAAACTTGGCAGTAGCAAACAAGGACAGGCAGCATTGCAAGGGCAAACAAGATTTTGAGCTGTATTATAAGGGCCATAGATTCACGTGAGGAGTGTGTCAGACTTCCACTTTACAGAGTGCTGGTAAGACCCAAGGGGACATGATTGAGTTAGAGAAGGTCCAAAGAAGGGGAACTAAGCTGGTAAATGGCATGGAATATCAGTTGTGAAGAAAGACTGGCCATGATAGGTTTGTTTACACTGGAGAAGAGGTGCATGAGGAGTAATAGGATAACTAGGTATAAATATATATAAGGGGATCATATAATAATTTCTCTAATGCTTTATTTACCAGTAGGCCTTTCCAGAAGATGCAAGGGCATCCATTTCAATTAGAAGAATGTTCTGTCTTAATATTCTGAAGGGGTTTTTTTCTTAACAGTGAAACTGAAGTTGTGGAATTTTCTTCTTTAATCAGTCGTAGTGATGTGTTGTAAGGGGTTGGATGACTTATTAGCAAGTGCGGGAAGACGGGGTTATTGAGAATAACTCTTAGTACAAGTTGATCCAGGGACTGGTTAGTAAGGATTTTTTTCTGCTTCTAAAGCAAATTGTAGAAGTTTCAGAAGGCCTTTTTGCCTTGCTGTGGATCAACTAGCAGGCAGGTTTCATATAAACATATAAGGTTGAACTTGATGGATGTATCTTTTTTCATTATAACTTAAAATTTTACTATGTTTAAAGGTAGAGAGGAGTTGGAAAAAAAATTGTATGCGCCTATGGACTGGAAAGTTTATAGACTCTCGAGAGAAAGGCCACTTAACAAGGAATCACAATCTCTTTATATACTGCTTCATGATTTCTGACAACTAGTGATGAGCAAATTTATTCCCCAGGCATGGATTTGAGGGCAAAATTTTGCAGAGAGAAAACGCCCATTGACTTTAATGATATGGATGAAAATGATATGTCACGCGTGTAAAAAAGTCACGAGTAAAAATTGCTGGTCATAAGACAGGTCATAATCAAGGGTAATTCCAAGGCTCTGGGCCTAAGGGGAGGGGGTTATAGCAGAGTTAACTGTGATAGACAGGTCTGTAAGCTTTACAGGATGGGGATCTCTTCATCCTGCATGTTTTCATGAATTCATATTTTTATTGTTTACATGTACAAAAAAAGGGATCCAACCACTGTGCAGGAAGTTTAATTTATGGGCTCCAATGTACTTCTGCTTACCCTTTTGATGTGTAGGGAGAATATGTATGAAACATTCCACAGCAGTTTTTATTTTTAAATGAATTTATTTGTTAAGAAAAAACTCTCAATCAGCTGTTCTGGCTTGAGCTTCGGCCACCGGAAACATAAAAATGCTCAAGTGCCAGGTTTCAAACCGGATTTGTAGATAGTTAAATCAGTTTGTATAGTTATAAATTATCTACAGTTATGTGATCCGACCCATTATCTAGAAAGCTCTGACTTATGGGAAGGTAATTTTCCATAGACTCCATTTTAATTAAATAATTCAAAACAAAATAGTACCTTGTGCTTGATCCCAACTAAGATATAATGAATCCTTATTGGGGGCAAAACAATCCTATTGGGTTTATTTAATCGTTTAATGATTTTTAGCAGACAAAGTATGGAGAGCCAAGCATCCTGGGTAACAAGTCCCAAACCGTTAACTTGCCACTATTGTGCAACAAATGGGAAGCAATGGGCATCAGAAGGTTCTTCACCCTGTCCTTGGTGTTAGTAAGCTCTGAAAACCAATGATCATCGGAGCATCTTTAATAAATGCCATGCCACATGGTGAGCCAGAGCGCTGAATATACTTTCTATCACAAAAGGAATCAACCGGTGTCCTTTAAAAATTTTACTGCTTTTCAGCTCTGATATTTATTTGTCCTTGAGCTTACCTTTTTGAGTATAAAGTAGCGACGAGTTAGTTAAAACCTGGTTCTCATAGTCAGAACTGGTTTTTGAAGTAAAAAAATCCAAGAAACAAGAAGGGGTGGGAACCTTATTATCACAGGTGCCTTGATAAGAACAGGGAAAAAGCAGAAATTTTGAACTCTTATTTTTCATCTGTCTATACATCTGAGGAGCCAGCTAATGAAGGCTTCCCTTTTAATATACCCAGTGCTAGTAATTTACTTACTGACGCATGGGTCACTCAGGAGGAAATTCAAAAGAGACTTGAACATGTAAAGGTAAACAAAGGTCCAGGACCGGATGGTATTCATCCTAGGGTATTAAACGAGCTTAGTGCTGTGATTGCCCAATCTCTTAACCTAATTTTTCAGGATTCATTGAGGTCTGGCATTATGCTAGAGAGACTAGCGGATTGCTAATGTAGTGCCGTTATTTAAAAAGGGATCCCATTCTCAGCCTGAAAACTATAGGCCTGTTAGTCTGACATCAGTAGTAGAAAAGCTTTTGGAAGGGGTAATAAGGGATAGGGTACTTAAATACATTGCAAATCACAATACTATAGGTTTGTGCCAGCATGGTTTTATGCGTAACAGATCTTGCCAGACTAATTTGGTCGCCTTTTATGAGGAGGTGAGCAGGAACCTCGATGGAATGGCAGTGGATGTCATCTACTTGGACTTTGCTAAAGCGTTTGATACAGTACCTCACAGAAGGTTAATGATAAAATTGAGGAATATTGGCCTAGAACATAATATCTGTAATTGGATAGAGAATTGGCTAAAGGATAGATCACAAAGAGTGGTGGTAAATGGAACATTTTCTAATTGGACCAGTGTTGTTAGTGGAGTACCGCAGGGGTCAGTCCTTGGTCCTTTGCTTTTTAATTTGTTTATTAACGACCTGGAGGTGGGCATAGAGAGTACTGTTTCTATTTTTGCTGACAACACTAAATTGTGCCTATAAGTTCCATGCAGGATGCTGCCACTTTGCAGAGCGGTTTGAAAAAAAAATTGAAAAACTGGACAGCAAAATGGAAAATGAGGTTCAATGTTGATACCGTATATACTCGAGTATAAGCCGATCCGAATATAAGCCGAGGTACCTAATTTTACCTAAGAAAACTGGAAAAACTTATTGACTCGAGTATAAGCCGACTCCCCCAGTTACATGGGAGTAGGAGAAACAATAGGTTAGCTGAAAGCAGTTCTAATGTGTAGCGCTGGCTGAAAGCTCAGACTCAGGCACACTTTACTGCTGCGCTGCAAGTTGGAGTGATATCCCCCCCTCACCCCCAGCAGCCGATCAGCAGAACAATGGGAATGGAGCAAGATAGCAGCTCCCAGTAGGTATCAGAATAGCACTCAATAGTAAGAAATCCAAGTCCGGCTTGGGACTCCTCCAGTTACATGGGAGTAGGAGAAACAATAGGTTAGCTGAAAGCAGTTCTAATGTGTAGCGCTGGCTGAAAGCTCAGACTCAGGCACAAGGCACTGAGATGGTGCCTACACACCTATATGTGAGAGAATGAACTACTACTCCCACATCCCCACACTAACAGCAGTCCAAGGGTGCTGGGAGTCACTAGCATTTATGTATAAAGCCTACCCCCCCCCCCTTCAGTTTGTGTATTATTGCCTTTCCATACAGGGGACTGAATGCTCAGACTTGCTGCTCCCACTGTACAGAGCTACACAATGCCCCCGGCATGATTGTTAGGGCAGAGGGGTTCCTGGCACAAAAATACAGAGAGGAAGACACTGGGAATGCCATTAACTCACCTCGCCTGTGACTGGGGGTTACAGTAACAGGAACGCTGGTGGCCTGGGGAAAATAAAGGGGAGCTTCCCTGGGGGTGCATGGTAACGCTAGATTGCGGGGACTGACAGAGAACCAGGGTTACCATAGCGCATCAAACCCCCTCCCCCTACTCTGCTTAAACGAACATTCACACCCCCGTTGCCTGTAGCAAATACTGGGCAGGGCCGCCATTTGGTAAGGGGGCAATAGCCTTCCCGGGCCCAGTGAGTTTTGGGCGTTATGGAGGGCCCGGCTGTGCTTCACTTACTTGGATTACCGGGCCCCTTGCTGTCAGCGAGCTACATACTATGGAGTGGAAGGCGGCAGCTAGGGTGCATGTTCCTTTCCGGTAGCGTCTAGGTCCCTCTGCCTCTCGCTGTAGTGCAGCGGTAGATTAAAGTGGAGGAAAAGTACCAACTGATTCTGGGGTGCCTGCATGTTCCTAGCGTAGCGTAGCAGTCCCTCTGCCGCGGTATATTCAAGTGACATATTCAAGCACGCATGTCATCGATTTACCGTATATATTCTAGTATATGCGCGAGTATAAGCCGAGGCTTACTTTTTGAGCACATTTTTAGTGCTCAAAAACTCGGCTTATACTCGAGTATATACGGTAAGTGCAAAGTTATGCACTTTGGTAGAAATAATATAAATGCAAGCTATCTACTAAATGGTAGTGTGTTGGGGGAATCCTTAATGGAGAAGGATCTGGGGGTTTTTGTAGATAACAAGTTGTCTAATTCCGGGCAGTGTCATTCTGTGGCTACTAAAGCAAATAAAGTGCTCTCTTGTATAAAAAAGGGCATTGACTCAAGGGATGAAAACATAATTTTGCCTCTTAATAGATCTCTGGAAAGGCCTCACCTTGAGTATGCAGTGCAGTTTTGGGCTCCAGTCCTTAAAGATATTTATGAGCTGGAGAGAGTGCAGAGACTGCAACTAAACTGGTAAAGGGGATGTTAGAGTTAAACTATGAGGTTAGACTGTTGAGGTTGGGGTTGTTTTCTCCGGAAATAAGGCACTTGCGAGGGCACATGATTACTCTGTACAAGTACTTTAGAGGGGATTATAGGCAGATGGGGGATGTTCTTTTTTCCCATAAAAACAATCAGCGCACCAGAGGCCACCCCTTTAGATTAGAGGAACGGAGCTTCCATTTGAAGCAGCGTAGGGGGTTTTTCACGGTGAGGGCAGTGAGGTTCCTTCCTAGTGATGTGGTAATGGCAGATTCTGTTAATGCCTATAAAAGGGGCCTTGATGAGTTCTTGAACAACCATAGTATTCAAGGCTATTGTGATACTAAAATCTACAGTTAGCATTGATGTTTGCATATATAATTTATATATGTGAGTGTATAGATAGGTCAGTATACGTTTGGGTGTGCTGGGTTTACTTGGAAGGGTTGAACTTGATGGACACAGGTCCAACCCTATGTTACTAATTAATATTTGGGCTGTTTTATGTTTGAAAACACATTTCAGTAACAGTGAGTTAAAAACAAAAATACATTGGCTCCTTTTAACCTCACAACCACACCCACTTCACTGCTATTCAGCACTGATTAAATAACTTTTCTATACTTTTATTTGTATTTCTTATTGCATAATCTTTGAGTATAAAGTAACAACTATAGTTTTTAAGGTCCAAGAAACTGATGAATCTCTAGGTTTCATAACTGAGACCTCCTGTACCATTACCATATTACTCTGGACTTCATTTATTCAGTAATATCTCAATTAAACTTTAGAGACAACAAACGGTACCAGTGCTTGTAAAAGAAAAGAATAACCATCTCCTCCAATTAATCTAAACCCTGTTTATTACAGTACCATGGTCTTGTGCAGTACAATACAATGGTCTTTCCTGCTGCTGACTGACATTGTTGCTACAGTTTATTATCCACAAGTAGCACCAGGTCTATCTCCATCAAGCATTATCATTAGTACCATCATGCTACTGACATACGCGGTAGATTTTCAGCCTGCAGATAAATGCAAGGTTAGAATCCTGCCCTATGCACAATACCATGCATGGTCTGGTTGGGGTTAAATGTCACTCCCATTGGAAACCAGTGGAAACATGTTAACTTGAATGGTAAATTGCACTTAACCACCAAGCAGTCTGAAGGGGGAATCTGGGAATCAATACGATTTGCGCGAAAAAACGCGAGTTTTTCGTAGCCATTCCGAAAGTTGCGCAAAATCTGGTGATTTTTTCGTAGCGTTAAAACTTGTGCGAAAAGTCGCGCCTTAAAACTGAAAAGGCGTGACGTTTCGCGCAAGTTTTAACTCTACGAAAAAATCGCGACTTTTCGCGCAAGTTTTAACGCTACGAAAAAATCGCCAGATTTTGCGCAACTTTCGGAATGGCTATGAAAAACTCGCGTTTTTTCGCGCAAATCGTATTGGTAACGAAAAAGTCGCGATAATTTCTGAAAAAAACGCAAAATACCGATCATTACGAAAAAAACGCAATCGGACGCATTCGGCCCGTTCGTGGGTTAGTAAATGTGCCCCTAAGTGTTATGTACTAATCCTTCTGTATTAACAGAAAGGTTTAGTTGCCCACAGAAGCTTGCCATCTTGGATCTTAGGCTATTTTTTGAGTGTCACTGTCAGCTTTAGGCAGCTTTTGAGAAGCTGAGGTTAGGGGTTGTCAGAAATCATGACACAACAGATATAAATGGATTGTTAAATGCACATTTCTGGTTTGGTGTTGTATTAAATTTATTTTGTGGAAGCACATATTGTAGCCGGTTGCAGGTTATAGGGTTGTGAAGTTTTTATTTATTCATTTCAGGAACATACTAGGAAAGATGATTTTTTAAATTTTACAACTAATGATATTGAATCAATCTGCAGCAGTGCTGTGAGCATTTAGGGAACAATGATCATAACGTGGTCTTTTTGAGATTATGTTGTAGAGACAACTGTATAATAAGGTAACTTAGGTTTAGGCCATGGCAGTGTACGGGCATCTCGGCAACATACAGTATTTACTGGCAATGATTTTTCACAGGGTTTAACACAAAGAAAATGAAATGCCTTTAAAATGCTGCTTAACGGGTTTACCTGTCTGTATGTTTCACTTGTAAACAAGAAATATGTAATTTAATTGAAAGGTCAGCATTGTGGTTGGTAAGAATAAACACACATTTAAGGCATTCAGGTTATATTGGACAACTGAAAATTTTAGAAAGAGGCCATTAATGTTTAGATCATTAGTATCAAAGAGAGGCAAATTGATTGATGAAACCAGGGAAAATGAGATTTGAAACTGTTTTCTGTCTGTTTGCCAAACTGAATTAAATATCCAATGAAGGTTTCCTTTTGAGACCCAGTTATAATAATTTAACCAGTGATAGTTGGTTGACTTAGGAGGTATTTCAAAAGAGACAAGGACATGTGAAAGGTCCAGGACTGGATGGTATTCTTTCCAGGGTACTAAAAGAATTCAGATCTGTGACTACTAAAAACATCTTTACTGATTTTTGATGTCTGGCATGTTGCAGAAAGATCGTCGAAATGTTAGTGTGGCCACTATTCATAAAGGGATCCTGTTCTCAGCCTTGAAACTATAGGCCTGTTAGTTTGGCAATGGTGGTAGATAAGCTTTTAGAGATGATAATAAACAATAAGATACTGGAATACAATTTAAATCACACTACTATGAGTTTGTGCCAATAGATCTTGCGAGATATATTTAATTGCCCATGATGAGGAAAGTTGAAACCTATACAGTAGGGTTGTAGTTGTGGTGGATGTGATCTACTTAGATTTTACTAAATCTTTTTATACAGTACAACACAAAAGATGAAGTGAATGTTGTGATTAAGGAAATTGGCCTGGAAAGTAAAATTTGGACTTGGATAGAGAACATGCTGGTAAATTTCAAAATGGTAGAGTGGTGGTAAATGTGACATTTTCTGTGGTTGTTAGTGGAGTACCACAACAATCTGTTCCTGGCCCTCTGTTTTTTTATTTGTGATTTTATTAATAAACTCGATGTTGGCAACTTCATTGAAAAAGTTCAGTGAAGTCAGTGGTTACTAAATCAAATTAAATTTTGTCTTGCATAGAAAAGGGCATTGAAACTCAGGGCAGCTCAATGGGCTGTTCTCACCCATTGTTAATATATGTAGGGCATTTGATTTTATTATTTCAATATATGGACAAACAATCCCTGTTTTGCTTAGAGGGGAGGGCATTTCTTGGTAGCCTAATGCACTGAATGTCTTAATGTCCTATATATATATGTTATATATGATAATGGTTGAGTGCAGAGAATCTCTTGATACTGTTTATGAATTTTGTGGTCACAGCCTCATTGCAAACCCCGCCTAATGGTAAACAATTTAGTGGTAAGCACAACTTTCCCTTTTTTGCTATAGTTTATACATTAAAACTCAAGGGATGAAAATATAGTTTTGCTTTTATGAGTATATTAACTCTTGCCTCTGTGTTAAATGAAAATCCAGCTTGTAGGGGGTTCACCATTTGACACTTCCAAAAATCCCATGCTAGTTTGGTCTCATAGAGATTGGTACAGGTATGGGACCCCTTATCCGGAAACCCGTTATCCAGAAAGCTCCGAATTACGGAAAGCCTGTCTCCCATAGACTCCATTTTAATTAAATAATTCAGAATTTTTAAACTGATTTCCTTTTTCTCTGTAATAATAAAACAGAACATTGTAATTGATCCCAACTAAGATATAAATAATCCTTATTGGATGCAAAACAATCCTACTGGGGTTAATTAATATTTTATTGATTTTGTAGCAGACTTAAGGTATGGAGATCCAAATTACAGAAAGATCCCTTATCCGGAATACCCTTGGTCCCGAGCATTCTGGATAATGGGTCCTATACCTGTATTTGTAAAAACATCCTTCCCTGTTTCCATCTGCTGCATAGATAAAGTGAAAACACTGTGTATGGCAGCCACCGAACTGTTAGGCTAAGATCACTCAGGAGCGTATTCTCATACTCTACAGCCAGTATTAGTTGGCACAAATATATTGTACTATTGTTACTTCTGATTTCTGATAATTAAAATAATCAAGAGGGATAGAGAGATAAGGAAAGCCTAGTTTCTGCAACAAGCAGTACTCTAATATTACTTTAACAAAAAAATAAAAAGGGAACCTGTCAGCCAGGCATAAAAAAGCCTTATAATAAAAGTTCTTTCCAAATTAAACCAAAATGAATTCTATTATGAAAGCATCCGTACCTGGTACAGCTGTCAACCATATATCGATTTCCCTACGCCTGTGCCTTTACACTCGGTTATTCCAAGATGTCACCGCGCTCCTCACATTTCCCCTTTTTATTCACTGTCCATAATTGTGTAGCCAGTACCTGGGCATTGGGTCCTCCATTCTGGTGCATACACAGTATTTTGGGATGATGCAAAGCTTTCCTTAATAACAGTGCGTACAAAATAGTGCCTGCTTACTTACAGTGATAGTGAATTCCAAGACTGAAGGAAACATTTAAATTATTTATATAGTCTAAGTAAAGTTTATATTTCTTTTCTAGCTCGATAGAAAAGAATTTGGAATTATAACAGAACCCGCATTTTTCATTATACAGAGGACCAGAAAAAAATGCGAAATGTAAAATCGGGAAAATTTATTATGCATTATTTATTGGTGGAACCATAAAAAATGGTGTTAAATAAGGGAAAACTTAAAATCAGGGGATGTAAACTTGAGCTATCACTGTATTTCTTATAGTGACATTACTGGAATCAGATATACAGGTATGGGATCCCTTATCCGGAAACCCATTATCCAGAAAGTTCCAAATTACGGAAAGCCAACCTCCCATAGACTCCATTATAAGCAAATAATTCTAATTTTTAAAAATGGTTTCTTTTTCTCTGTAATAATAAAACGGTACCTTGTACTTGATCCCAACTAAGATATAATTACTCCTTACTGGAGCCAAAACAAGCCTATTGGGTTTATTCAATATTTAAATGATTTTTAGCAGACATGTCATGGAGATCCAAATTATGGAAAGATCCCTTATCTGGAAAACCCCAGGTCCCGAGCATTCTGGATAATAGGTCCCATATAATATAATGATCCTGCATTTCCCACCTCACATGGTAGCGATCAGGTTTACTAGTCCAAGTCTTCACAGTCTACTAGGTTAAGAGTCAGCCTTCTGCTTTTCAGTTCAGCTCTAGTGTCCTAGAGGAACAGGAGACACCACCATGTATAATTTTTCATCTGGAGACTTATGCCTCAAGATCATTTAAAAAATAAGTGTTTTTTAACAATTGGTACCTCCTGTCCATGAGCTACTGTTTCATTTGCATTGCCTAATAATTATTTGTCATTATAATGATGCATACTGTATCATTTGCTTCCACTAATATATATGTAGGATAATGTACTTACTGTAATTTGAAATGCTATTAGATCTCACTGAGGAGTGCCTTAAAGGAGAGCCAATGTCACACTGACGTGTCTATAGATCAGTCACCTGATGGTGTCTTAAATTGCTACATTTATTTCCATTAAGATGATAAAATTAAGGTGCTGATGTATCAGATTTCTACTCAGCCTCCATCTGGTTTGCGTTTCTGTCACATCCTTTTGCTGAAGCACATGTGAGTTGAGGCATTGGGCTATAAGGTTAGAAATCATGTGTTGGAAAACTTAGCCGTATATTCCCAGGCAGCTCCCCACCATGCTGGAGAAACTGTGGCCAAAGGGGGACTCCAGCATATAATGTGGCACTGCCCCATGATCTCATCACTATGGAAGGAAATAGAAGACATGCTATTATGTTCAAAGACATTCAGCTGGATATCTGCACCGCTCTACTGGGTAGGCCAATTCTAGACAATACAGCTGCAGAGCAGACACCCACAAACTTTATTCTAACAGCTACCAGAGTTGCAATTGCTAAAAAGTGGAGGAATCCTCTATCTCCTAAACTTGCGGATATACTTTCAAGGGTGAGAGATATGAGGGAGGTGGAGTACATGACGGCCAACATCCATGACCGCTGCAAACAATGGGAGAAGGTCTGGTCTAGATGGGACTACTATATAGCTAATATTAGGACATAGAATAAATATACCTTACACAAGATCAACTCTTCATCTGACCTATAACTATGACACATCATCTCTCCCCAAGGGACTCAAGCTTTCCTTTTTTTCCCTACTATTGGTAACTGCAACTTTTAATCTTAAGAGTTACTGTTAACCCAAGAAAATCTAGTCAATCAGATTAATGATTAACCTTGAGCTATGGTCAACTTGGTTAAACTACTCAATTGTATTATTATGTTTTTACTATAGACCTGTAGAATGCCTGTTATGACTTGCACAAAATACCAATAAAAATGTAAGTTACAAAAAAAAAAGAAATGATGTGTTAGTATCATTGTGCAAGCCATTGGCTTGTAGCAGGGCATGTGCTCCTTGCCCAGGGCCAGAGTTGGGAAGAAAGGAGCAAAGTGGCTGACACTGAAGGAGCACACATTAGAAAGATATGAAACCTAAGTGGCATTCTCTCATGACAAAATACTAGTCAAGAAATCATGTACTTTTACTCTCATGCTCTAAAATCCGCATCATGCGCACTCCCTGGCTTTACCTCCATAAGAATTACACAAAATTAAGCCCAGCACCATATAAATAATATTAAATATATCCTGAAGTATCATTTAGGATAGGGTTTCTAAAAACCCTTGATAAATATACAAAATAAACTCACTAAATAAGAAACATCTGAAGAAGGAGGATTTGACACAGGAATAGTCTTTACAGTGACATTACCAGGGTGCATATGCCCCTGTCTTAAGCAAAATTCTAGAGCATCTTGGCACAAAACCAGAAATCTCAAATACAGTTATATGACCAGTTAACCAGAGTCCTTGGGAGGTTTTTCAGGTAAGGGGGTCTTTCTGTTATTTGGATAGTCTGTCTACTAAAAAATCATTAAAACATTAATTAAACCCAATAGGATTGTTTTGGCTCCAGTAAAAATTATATATATAAGAATCAAGTATATGACCCTGATTTATTATTACAGAGATAAAGGAAATAATTTTTTAAAATATAAATGATTTGATTCAAATGGGAGATGGCCTTCCCGTAATTTGGAGCTTTCTGGATATGAGTTAATGTATCCCATAGCCGAATCTTTAATTCTAGAAACTCAAATAACAAGTGCATACAGGTTGCACCAATATAAAGGTTTATATATGACTATTGATGAGCGAATCTGTATCGTTTTGCTTTGGCGAAAAATTAGCAAAACTGAAAAAATTAGTGAAACGGCAAAACACTTGCGAAACAGAGAAAAAGACGCGTCAAAAAATAATTTGACGCATGGATAAATTTTTCCATAGGGTTTGCATACATGTGGTGTATACTTGTGGTGGAAAGCAGGGGTCAGTTAGATAATCCTGATGGTGGAGAAAACAAGTCACTACCAAAAGATTAAAAATATGAAGTGCATCTCAAGTGCATCAATTCTGTCCAAAATGCTTGAGTACGGGTAAGAAACAGACATGGCTCCTTCCATAATTAAGTCAAGAAGCACTGATGCAAGCATTTTGCGATCTCTTAGGGCAGACTTACTAAAATGCCAACTTTTCAAAATTCAAAGCAACTCATTTCCACGAATGTCTGGCTGTTATTAAAAAAATCTTAAATGAAAAAGTTACTGCGGGAAAAGTTAAAAATCCAAAACCTCTAAAGGGAAGGGAATATGCCATTGTCTTCTACATGATCTTGGCAAGTTTTGGCTTGGTGTTTTGATGCATAGTAAATTTCGTAAAAGATCTGAAGGTTAGCGATGAGCAAATTTTTTCCCCAGGCATGGATTTAGAGTGAATTTCCGCATTTCATCATTGGCAAATTGTTTCGCGAAAATTTGCGGCTGAAAAATTAGCACGCAACAAAAAAGACACGTGATAAACGCATTTCACAGATTTTTTACTGTTTTGCGTATTTTTTGAAAGTTTTGCAAATTTTCTGGTGCAGTGAAACAGGACAGATTCGCTCATCAGTACTGAAGGTTAGTAAATGGCCCCCTTAGTGTACCCGTATTATATATGTGGTTTCATTATTGGCAGATGTTGGTGTCAATAACCATTCTGGCAGGCACTAATATGGAATGGCTGTTGGGGTAGCATTAATAGGACAGCAGTAACTAATATAAAGATATTAGTTACATTTTTGTGTGTATTTTGACATGGCCATGCTGTATATGATTCTATATATATATATATATATATATATATTTGAGGGATGGGGAAATTCTAATCCCTACCTAATAATAATCACAACACTTTCTTTTGTGCTTTACTGCACAACTGTCACTGCCAGCTTAAGCTGTTTGAAGAAAAAAATGAAGACAAAGTGGAAAGGAATTATTGCTATAGCACTTTTATCCCATGAGATTCAAAGCACTTTACAGGGATTTCACATCAATCAAGGCAGCCATCATGGTCACATGTAATATGGGCACCAGGAGATTTAGAAACTTGTCCAGGGCGACAATGAGTTTCCACTGGGATTTTAACCGGGTTCTCTGGCATAACCTTCTACTTCGTTTTAGCTAAGCTAGCAGAAATCCATTATAGTGGCAACACAACTGTATTAGCCTTTTTACGGATACTGTCAAAATAAAAAGTAATCTAGTTTAAAGCAGGGGTCGGGAACCTTTTTGGCTGAGAGCCATAAACACCACATATTTTAAAATGTAATTCCGTGAGAGCCGTACAATGGCCGACGGGAGCTAGGCCGAAGCCGGGGCCTCGATTTGCGGCTGCCTGTGGAGGACGATGTGGTTTCAGGCCCGTGGATGCTGCGGGGCAAGGTAGGGTGGGTGTCATCTTTAGCGGTTCAATATGGCTTGTTAGTGGTATAACTAGAGGGCTACCTAGCACAGTGCACAGTTGGCTTCTCTTTGTAGCCCCGACAGAGACATATTGGCCACATTTTATTTTCAATTCAAGCGTGAACTGTCACAGGTTTCTGCTCCAATGTCCCTCTCAGTTCCCTGGGCCCTGGTTCAAGTGCAACCCAGTAAGGATGCCGGATGCGATGTGGAGGAGGGTGTAGCCTGCGCTCGGCGGATAGAAGACGTGTTCTAAGGCTTAGAACACGTCTTCTATCCGCCGAGCACAGGCCACACTCCCCGTTATGTTTTTAATTAAAGATTTGGCAGCGAGTCAGATGCAGCCATCAAAAAAGTCACATCTGGCTTGCAAGCCATAGGTTCCTGACACCTGGTTTAAAGGTTATAAAGCAAATAGAAGTACAAAGATGGCAACATAGTGGTGTCAGTTGAGTTACAAAATAGTTAGCTGATTTTCAAACTAAGAAATATATTGATTCCTGAAAATACTGGGAAGGCGAATGTACTAAATAGTGTTTTTTCACCTCATTGTACATTGGACTGGATAACAATTCACACTGCATGGTCATGGCAGAAAAGGGTATAGATACCAATGCATCCCTTGTGAAAATGAAATTAATCACAATCTTGGCAAAGGTTTATACAGTCTAATACAGACTAATAATTGTTGTAAGGGCAACAGTCTTGGCAAGGGTTGCACTGCGATGTGCAAATAGTGCACAAAAATTGTGTTTTTTGTGTCTACTGACATGTATTGTAATGTACATAGTGTTGGGGTAGTTACATTTTGAAGTAATTTTATTATAATTGCCCGTTTCTTAGTATAAGGGCTACTAAACCTAAAACAAGTAGAAAAAAAAGTTCATGGAGGGGCCAAATAAGGGCTAAGATATCTCGATTGATTCTGATTAGTTTCCACTGGTATTAGCCTTCATGTTATTTGTGATCATCCAATGAAACACATTTTGAACAGAATGTTTTACAATAACTTTTAGACTTATAACTTGTAGTGGAACCAGAAGCAATTTTGGGTACTCGGTGTCGGAAGGTACCATAAACTGACGAGTTCAAAGTCGAGTTTAGGGGTTAAGGATTTATGTCAGGGGTCCCCAACCCTTCTTACTTGTGATTCCCAGTTAAATGTAAAAAGGCTTGGGGAGCAACACAAGCAGCATAAAAGTTCATGGAGGTGCCAAATAAGGGCTAAGATTGGCTATTAGGCAGCCTCTATGCACACTATCAGCTTACAGGGGGCTTTATTTGGTAGTAAATCTTGTTTTTATTCAACCAAAACTTGCCCCCAAGTCAGGAATTCAAAAATAACTACCTGGTTTGGGGGCACTGAGAGCAACATCCAAAGGGGTTGGTGAGCAAATGTTGGCCCTGAGCCACTGGTTGGGGATCACTGATTTACTGTATGTACAGACTCCACAGGCCTTTACAGAGCTGAAATTTTTGGTATGGCTGCCATATTGTAGTCATGCTAAGAGGCAAAACCTGAGCATTTCAGTAGTGGAACAAAGAATTATATTTTAAATTATATTTGACTTTTTACCCAAAATATTCTAATTGTTATGCTCTGTGGTACAATTATAGTCACCAAAGCCAGGCTACCAGAGACATCCAGTCATTTAAACACTGGATTTTTCAGAAGGTCCTTTGTTCCGTCTTTAAGTCCGACTCTCCCTGACCGACCCATCTCTCAGTTGTGAACTTTACTGAACCGTCATGGGATGTTCTGGAGACCTCTGTCTCCATATCTCAAATACTAAAGGTCTTTCTTCAGAAATAGTCCAAGATGTTTCTAGTACAGTAAGTTCTAATTGGAATAACAGTACTCCAAGAAGGAATGAACTGTTCTACACTCCTTTTTACATCTTGAAGAACCTTCACCTGAGTTGTTCTAGAGTACATGAACAGAATATGCACACACGCAATAACATTGATCCTGTAGATGTACATTTTAACAGAAGGCACACACAATAACCACAGTATACAATAGTTTGTGGATAACAACAGTTTGGCACATTTTAATAATTTATCCTTTCAGCAGAACAAGAAATAAAGTATCTCTATATAAGTGAAATATATATGTATATAATCTGTATATGTATATATATCTTTTAATATTTATATATCTGTCGATCTATACAATTTACAAGAAAGTCTGCCCCGGACATGTATATAGGTAGCGGATAACAGACTTTAAGTCTGTTATAAAATGTACTCTTTTGGGTAGCAGAGAGTTTTGTAAGTGTTGGTTAATACAGAGGACTTGCCTTTCATATATGGTTTAACAAAAGTCTATCAAGCCCCACCTTTGAAGTAAAATGATATGTCCCAGCTTAAAACAAAAAATGGTGGTACACTGACAAAAAGGAATTGCACTCCCCCAGTTACACTCCTTGTTAATGGGGGGACACTGGGGTGCTGAGTAGCTTTGCTTAGGATATTAACTAGAGTGTAAATAGGATGCACTGTGATACTTTACTACAGGAAGCCTTACTGCTGGGATATCAGTAGCGGCTCATTAATGATAAATGCTTCTCTGCAAACTGAATGCTGTTTTACTTTCTGAAATCACATCAGATGTATTTTTCACTTTTCCATTATTTTTCTTTCAAGCTGGAATATTTATAATCTCTTAAGAAAGTGGATTAATCCATAAGAAAATAAAGGGGGAAATAGGAATGTTAATAAACCTCTAGGACAAAATAATTTGTACAGGTATAGTTCCTATTATCCAGAATGTTTGGGACCAAGGGTATTTTGTAATTTGGGTCTCCATACCTTAAGGGCAGTAACACATGGGGAGATTAGTCGGCGCACAATTTGCCAAATTCGCCGAAGTTTCCTCTCAAGGCAACTTCGGCGACTTCGGCAAATCGTGGCGCCACATATGCCATCCCACATTCTAGCCGGTGGGATGGCATTGCGGGGAGATTAGATGCAACTAATCTCCCCCTTTAACCCTGCCCTAAGTCTACTAAAAAATCAATAAAACACTAATCAAACCCAATAGGATTGTTTTGCCTCCAATAAGGATTAATTATATCTTAGTTGGGATCAATTACAAGGTACTGTTTTATTATTACAGAGAAAAAGGAAAATCACAAACATTATTAAGTCTGCCCCATATGTATAGACTGAAGAGTGACCCATTATTCAGCACCCATTTTACAATTAGAAGCCTGGTCAAGAAAAAACCCACTTTTATTTTGACAATGTGAACAGTCTATAGGATTATCTGTTGGTGAATAGGAGTGAATGTTTATTTGTTCTTTAGCTTTTTTGATTATGGACACCCATTTGTTTTGTGCCACACAGATTTTACTTAGCAATGTATGACATGATTAAAAAGAAACCTGCAAATAGTTTTCCTTTACACAAGGCTTTTCTGAGCAAAATACCCATCCATGTCTGCCAATGAGTTTTTAACAATGTCAGGAGAAATATGTCAGGAGGCTTAGATTGAGGGATGAAGGGATACAAGTAGGAGATGTGTTCCCTTTCTCAGTCTTGTTCAATCATTCAGCAGACATTGCCAAATCCTGACTAGAGACATATGAAGACAGATTAACAGCTCTTATTGCTTTCTTAATCTTTTATACTTGAATATGTCTGTTTAAGGTAAAATACTGTATATGTGAGAACTTTACTTATAGGTTTCCTTAATACATGTCTACTTTGATTATAAAGGTCCATATTGAGCATTAATATGAACATAGGCTTGTTGAGCACATTTAAGAAAGAAATTTAAAAAAATGTATTTTTTTCTGCTGGTTAATATACTGAGGCACAGGAATGAGAGAGAGAAAACAAGTGGTGCTGGGTTGTCTAATAAATGCTACACAGATGCTCAATCCCAAATAGCAGTTTCAATGCCGCCATACCAGAGACTGATATAACTTGGTCACTTTAGCTGACAATTCTACAGCATTGTTTATTTGTGACACCGACTATACATGATTTCATGTAATAAAGAAAATATTTTATGCATTTTACTGCCCTACTGTATGTGCGGGGCCTTCTGGAGGCCAAGTCAGCAAACCTTCCCACAGTCCCATTGGAACCCAGATGATCTATCTTTAGAGATCATAGATTTGCCCTGTGCCTTCTGTAGAAGATACAGTAGAACCCTCATTTTACATTTTTCAGAAGACCAGAAAAAATAGTGTAAAATCCTGGAAAATATAAAATCAGGGAAATGCACTGTGCAGTATACCTGTATATTGGTGAGACCACACAAAATGGTGTAAAATGAAGGAAAAATTGTATGTAAAATTGGGGTTTCACTGTAAATGTTGTTTGGCCTTCTAAATTGATTGGCAAATTTGACAATATCCACCTTCCAATACATTTTCCAGTAGGAGAATACCACATGTGTACAAGGCCTTTTGGGAACAGGAGACGAGTTCATTTCTGATACATTGTCTCTGTAATTTGGCCATCTGAGAAGGCAACAGCATAGGACAGTCTACTGAACATCATTTATAAATAACAGTTCACTGACATGTTTCAATCAATATATATTGGAAAGTGGCTTTGAATTCTATTTTCTTTTGGGGTAATTACATTTTCTTTTGGGTGGGCTGCAGGAACAAATGTGTGTATCACCTCATTAATCTTGAGGTTTTACCCAATCAATTATTCATAATAATCTTCTATGCTATCATTTATCTATCTATCTATCATCATCTATCTATCCTTCCATATGTTTATTGTGAGCATTGTGTTAATGTCATTGACTTGGCACATAATGGGCAAATTAGGCACAAACAAATCGCAGGTCTGCGAGGTAAAATATAGTTCTGACTTTAAGATATTCTATTGCAACTTTGCTGTTTTCCTTTGCCTGCCATAGAGCTAGGGGCTCTGCAGAAACATAGCACTTCACATTATCCTCTGCCAGCCAGGGAAATCCTGTTTACTTCGCCATGCTCTCACCTTGCATTTGTGGAAATGTCTGTGGTACATAACCCCTCATCCGTGAGGCAGGGGTAGGTAAAGAGCATCTATTATCACAGTGGAATTGGTAGCTATGTACAAGGATTACCCTAATGCTGAAGTTTCTTGTCTTCTCAGTTCCTTCCCACCTACATATATATATACATTGTGTTCTTTTAAAGCAAAAGAGCCCTGCAATAGTTTGTGTGCACAGTGCTGCCATATTTTTAATACACTTATAGATATGCACTTTCATTTTTAATAAATTCTTTAAAATATCTTATTATTTATGTTCTCTCTGATGAATGCAGAGTTCAATCTGTGCAGCACCATTCAAATCAGACTTGCTTCTCACAGCTGTAAAAGTGCATCTCTTAGGGTTAACACACATCACTCAGTTTCTCTATTTGCTCATTAAAGTCTTTATGGAACGGGAGAAAGTGCTGACTGCTGTGGCTACAGTAGCTGACTGCTTGGCTAGCTGACCAACCACAGTCCGGCTTTGTCCAACAGTCCTTGCACTGGACTCTTCTGCTGCCCTAATGAGGAAAGTATAGTTTCTGACAACTTCCTCCACCTTTCCAAGTAATTCCTGTCGCTGTTCTTCTGACCTGACAACAAACACCAGTTTCACAAATGTTTCAATCAGGCCACATAGAACTTGAAAACTGCTGGTTATTGCAGTTAGCATATGATCTGGGCTCTTGTCAACACCAGCCACTCTCCTGCACGATGCCCGAAATTCTTTAAAGCGCACAGTCAACTCCAGTTTCCGCTGGCTTAAATTCACTGTGTCGGGTTTGGGGTCTCCGGCTTCACTGCTGACCAGGCACTGGCGTAAAACAGTCAGCAGCTCACTAGTGTCAAGTTGGACGGATGTGAAACCATCAGGGAGGGAATAGGAACGGCCACGTAAGGCACTGACTTTTGCCAGGCTACCTTCAAAGGTTGCTGTTCGAAGATCAATCTCCTGAGTCTGACTTTCTGCAGGACCACTGCAAACAGTAGCATCCAGTACCTGAAGGGTCTGACTTACCACAGGGGTTGTCTCTGCATTCATTCTCATCCCTGGTAGGATCTGCATGGGGATCGAATAGGATAATTCATCCCTCTCACTGCCATCCTCTGTGGATGAACACCTTCGACAATTGAAACAGTGTCGAATAGAACAACACTTATCTCCCAGTACTGCCCCCTCTTCTTCAGGTAATTTAGTCTGGACAGAAAACAGTTCTTCTTGTCGTGGGGGGACGGCTGAAATCTTCCTCTCCTCCCTAACATCTGGTACATCTTGTGTTTTGGTCTTTATATTAGATTCATTTTCTTTTTTATGCACCTTGCTGACAGTGCTAGTGTATATTTCATTCTTTTCCACTTCACCAGTTCCCAATTTTGGTGGTAGCTTTTTATATCTAATACTGTCATCTGTACGCGTTGTACATGTGTTCAGACATGATGCCATTTTTTCAGTACTGCAGGACTCAAGACTGGAGGAACGAACAAGGCGAAGTCTTGGGGGATCTGAATCATGTACTTTTGGCCTGTTTCTGGTCTCCTGATCCAAAGAAGTGTTAGGTGGTATCCTAATACCTCTTATGATGCGTTTACAGTCACAGCTACGTCGCTGCTCACGTGACATACCTGGCACTTTCTGTAAAGGACTGCTGCGTAGTTGGCAGGAGCATCGACCAGGCACCAAGGCATGTTGGATTTCTTTGCGCTGGTTGCCTATTTTGCCATGGGGCTTTAGCAGTTCTTCCAGGAACTCCATCTCATACTGTTTGACTTTGCGTAGTTGGGCCTGACGCTCATCGGTTTCTCTTCTCATGCGAGTAGGGAATGTGGCAGAGAAAAGTTTTCTTAGCCTAAATGGTGCCCGGGCTCTTGGCTTGGCTGGTGCATCACACTCATCTAATGCAATTGGAGTAAGAACCCTTTCAGAGTTTTTTGGTGCTGTGTTTGTTTGTGTGTCTGGTTTTACATTCATCTTAGCACTTTCTGCTGCAAGCAGGATGCTACCAGGCACAGTGGACATTTGTTCTACTTTGACACTCTTATCAGGCAAGGGTAACTTCTGTTCTACTTTGACACTCTTATCAGGCAAAGGTAACTTCTGTTCTACTTTGACACTCTTATCAGGCAAAGGTAACTTCTGTTCTGCTTTGAAACTCTTCTCAGTAACATCCTTCTGATGCTTAAAGTTGGGTGAGGCAGCTGGCACCATCTGAACTTTTACAATCTCTTGTTTTTCAACAGTCTTAAGGCTTTCACATTGCTCATCTAAATTCCTAGCAGAGCAAGCTTTGGCATGAAGTCTCTCATCATCTGTAGGAGACAAATGCAAGACATCATGTCCTCCATTCCTAGCCTCCTCTAATGTAATGAATGGTTGCTCTCCTTGAGGAAGACGACAGTGACATGGACTATCGGTAGGCTTTGTATTTTCTGCAACATCTTTCTCCTTGCACTGTAAATTTCCATTGCTGGACATCTTGGGGTTAGAGGAAGATAAAAAAGGAGAGCCTTCAGTAGACACTCGGATAGGTCTGGGACTTTTCTTTCCTGGGGATTGTGATGACTTTGGTGTTTCAATTAAAACAGTGCCACAAGTGTCTTCCTTAGGTTTGACAGGAGATGCCAGTTTGGATATATCATCATTTAGATTAGTTAATGGACTGGGTGATCTAGCAGTGGGCTCCTGTTTGGATACAGTTGTTGCAATACTCTGCTGAAGAATTGTGGACTTAACAAGAGGGCTGGTCTCCTGACAACCTAGGGTATAAGGAGAGGCAAGGACAGCCTGGGCAGCGCATGTCTGAATGCGAAATGGTAGATCCTTTCTGGAAAGGAGACTTTCTTTGTTAAGATGATGGGCCAAGATGTATGTAGTATTATGATGTTGCTTCATTGCTGTCACCATCTCTGAAACATCAGTGAGCTCTGAAGAGTTGGTTTCATGACCAGAGTCCAGGGAAGACTCAGGGGTGATGGCAGCTAAAACAATTAGTCCTAAAAAAAAAAAAAATGAAAAACACATTGTAATGTAATTACAGTTAGAGGAATTATGATATACAGGCATGATGTTAGGTCAGTAAAAGGCTACAGAATTTAACTAATTATACTAATTAAACTTAAATAAGTGAATGTTTTTCCTGCCTGAATGAATTATGAAGTATACTCTATATTCCGACTCATGGAATAACTGATAAATGTTAAAAGTAACTGTAGATACAAAAATACTATAGATAATTTGAGATGATCCACAGATTACCTGTTGTTGGCTGGGGTGCTGGGGTGGGGAAGTCCTCAGAGGCAGCAAGAGCCTCCAGCGCTTGCAGAGTAGATACCAGTGCATCATCCAGTTCTCTTGCATGGTCCCTGACAGTTCTCGTCTGGACACTGTCTATTAAGGTCACTGGGAGATCCTCATATCCAGGTTGCAGAGCATCTCTACTCTTCTCCGGGCCCTTGATTTTCTCCTGCACTTTTCCTATCTTTTGCTTGGGCTCATCTTCATCTGAACTATTATCCCCAAACCCCGGAGGAGGAGGGGCTGCAGCCGGGAGAAGGGCAGTTGTGCTTGCCACCTCCATCTCTGTTGCACTTCCCTTGCCTTCTTTCTCTTCCTGCTCTTCTTCCCCTTTTTCAAGTTCAGGAGGCGGTAAGGACATGAGGTCAACTGTGTTGTCCCTGCAGTTGCTGGATCCACATGTGTTTGCACACTTCACACCCCCACCGCCTCCCCCCAGCCGGCTCTTCATCTTGGCCTTACATGAATCACAGTAGAATTGAGAGCTCTCCCCTTTCACCTGTGTGTCCATTGTGAAGGAACGGGACCTGCTGACCTCGGACGGTTCCCTGTGCTCCTCCATGACAGGCTGGCTGGATGACACCTTAGGGGTTGGGTCAGATTTTGTTCTGGGCCGACCCTCCTCTGTGACAAGATTCTGGTTGACATCTCTTCCCTCCTTGACACGCAAGTTGAGGTAGCACAGACTGACAGGCTCCGAGTCCTCCAGTGGGACAGAGGAAGTTGATGTGGGTCCCTTCGAATGGGGGCGTTCTGAGGAGGTGCTGGAAGATGGAGGGGCCTTGATTGAGGAGGGCATGCGTGACACTGTGGGCAAACTGAGGCGATCTGAATAGGGTGCAGGAAAACATGAAAGTTAATCACAATTCAAATCTTCCTGTCTTTCCAAGAATAAAAGGTGTCATATTTGAGTAGGACCTTTGAAAATGACAGTTTGTATAGCATCTCAGGAAGCCAAAATGTGTTAAATTAAATTGTAGGGCCATTTAAACTGGAGTCTAATCTCTAGGAATCCTTCCAAAAGCTGTAATTTGTACAGCCAGAGTGGTGGCACTCTCCTATCATTGTCTAGGGGACTTGCAGCTGAATGCAGTTCCATCAGGTTGGTTCCTTGCTGATACCCTGGGCCAGTTCTCCTGTTAGCAGAAAACTGCCCGGCCTGATGTTCTTTATAGCGAGCACTACGGAGTGATCCTGTTCTCCCGCTACTTATGTCTTCAAAATCCTGGGGCCAACGCACGCACGGGAGAGTGAAGGGGCTGGCCTTGTTTCACTCTACTGCGCTTGTGTACCCACGAGGAGAGAGGAATCCAGGAAGAGGATTGCTTTGTGGTGCTCGATTAATTAACCCCAGGCTGGTGCAACCTAACTTTTGGCAACCTCCAGTGATGGTTGACTTTCCTTCTCCTTTAAGGTAATCCTTAAGTGGCATTGAGAGAGCAAATGTTTGCATAGAAAGGCTAAAATGGACTTCTTACAGTGAAGAAAATATGTTTTTATGTATTTGCATGAACTTGATCTAAACCCTTCATTATTACTATCACTAATAGCATTATAAATGATGCCATGTTAAATTGTACAATACTTTCATACTTGGACCTTAAAACGGTAAAAGCCTACTTGATTTATTCTTTAACCTAATGTCAATGTTTGAGAGTCAGTAGCAAATGATTAAAGGAGCATCCTAGAGGACTGTGCTACTGTTTGAATAGAGATGTAATTTAAGGTTAAGGAGGGGGAATAGTGTGACGAGAACCATACCTGCCTTGATAATCTGAGGAGGTAAGTGACCTGCTGCTCGGTAGAAGATCCCTTTCTTGGAGTCTACCAAGAGTCGATAATATCCAGCAACCAGACAGGAAAACGTAGTAGCTTCGGGCCATTCCATAAGCAATACAAGGGCCTTTCGCAGAAGAAAATAACAGGTAAAGGTTAAGGTATTTGTGTATACCATCTCCTGACATTAAATTAGTCTAATCTGAGGTGGATTTAATCCTAAATCATTAAACATTTAAGAGCTCATTTATGAGTGCAAGTAGTGTGCATTTTATCTACAAATTGTCATGTTAATTTCAGACAGCACAGCATTTTCCCATAATTCCAGCTTAATAAAGTGGCCACAAGGTGGCAATGTGCATTCCACAGTTGTGGCCGATACTTAAAAATGTGCACTTTGATGTCTATTAGATGCCATTGTGCTAAAAATCTTTGTTGTCAGGATATTATTTTCATTGCTTTGTGTCCAGATGGTGCTTCATACAAAAAATAACAAGTGCAAGGAGCGGCTTTAGTCATTTTAATGAATGAATGCAAAACGACTGGCAAACATTGTACAACTGCAATTGCACTGCGCCAATGAGCCCTTTAATATTTTACTCATTGGATGTAATGTTATTGACTGAATTTATACACACAACTTTTAGGCTCTTGTACATGATCTGCGTGAGTGTGGGGGGGAATACTTTTGTTATTTCTCCTGTCACCAAGCAAGATGTACTCTCAAAAACAATAACAAATACCCTACTACCACTTCTAAAATCCTGGGATGTATTGTTCTCCTCATAGTTGCAGAAGTCAAAGTTCATTTATCTGTTCTAATCTTCACAGGACTTTAACCCACATTGTATACCACTGACTGCTCCATTCTAGAGCAAATCTTTCATTTCCTCTGAATCCATAATCAGGCTGTATCTTGGTTCTCTTGCAAACTTACTAACTGTCCCTTCTCTATCTCTAAAACCATTTACTGGTTTTCTTCCTGTTCTTATTAAATCCTAAAATCATGGTGTGTGGGCATTAATCATCCATAATATAAGGGTCAGCTGTAGCTATATACAAGTTCAATATTTCCTCCTACCTGAATATTTACAGATCAATACTGAATATTGCTTTTTAGGGTGCTAGGAATGAAGGGATTCTAATATCCTGTGCAGGCTGCCTAGCTATTCTTGTCAGAAAGATAGTTGTGCGCAAGGGTAATATAATTACCCATAAGCACCAGTATATTTAACTTTATAGTATTTCTATTTACTGTCAGCAGAGACAATATAATATCAATATAACATATAAGGGCAACAATATAACTTTTTCAATACCTTGGTGTCAGTAACACTAATCTCCACTCGTGCAACCCCTTGTGATTCACGAAAAAGTTGAACCTTTGAGACCTGAGTGAACTCAAAAAGAACTGTAGTGAGATTGGTTCTCAGATCAATGACGTGACTAATTCCATGGCGAGGGCCAACTAGAAGAGTAGTTGCTTGAGTCTTCTCATCCTGTGAGTAAAAAAGAAAAGAGGCAGCAAATATAATTGGTTCTTCCCACCATAACTGAACTCAGGCAGGCTAGCCAACTATCACAGTCACTGCTCCTACTGCAGTCTTGTAGAAAGTAATAGTAAAAAATGCTTTTCTTCTAAATGATAACTGATATAATGTGACCTTCATATGCAGGAATCAAAAAGGAAATATTGCACTCCAGCAACATACAGAGAAGAAACCTAAACCCTGTTGCAAAACTGTGACTTTTTCGAATTGCCACACAAAAACTTCTACTTTTTTGAATTGTTGCAAAAAAACCAGTGTCAAAAATCCAAAAAACTCTTCTAGGAAAGGGAACAGGTATCTGCCATTGACTTGACATCTCGACAAGTTTTAGCTGGAGTATTTCGAATTCGTAATTTGAGCAGTTTTGTTGCATAGTATTTGTCGGAAGAGTTGTAACTTTTCGGAGACTTGTAACGCTAAAAGATCTGAATCAATAAAAAAATCTGACTGTTAGTAAACGGCCCACTAAATTCACATAGAGAGCTAACGAGAGCCCATGGTAAGACAGAGAAACGGAAGAACTTTGTACTATACCTGACTGCCTTTATGATGGGCCTAGAATTGGATCCACATATAAGAAAAGCCTACACTAGGTAAGTTTATAAGAAGACTCATAGCTTCTAAACCTCCAGGAGTACAGCCAGTTATTGAGTGTTTCCAATGCTTTTGTCACTGCTGACTTCATTTCCTTTCATATCAAAATGGTTTTAAAAGAAAGATCTTAAAAGATATATTTACATTAAAGAAAATGAGTATAATAAGTAGGTAAAACAGTTCTAAAGTCATCAAAGTGGAAAAGCGTAAAATTTTATTTTAAGTCTGATGTTTTTACAAAAGGCCTCCTTGGCCCATATGTTTTTTTTTTTTGCAGTTTTGTATCTTACATAATATCAGACCGTGCACACAGTACAGTTATATCTGTCAATCAAATCTGATTTCAACCCAGATTATTAACAATTAAATGTTATTTTTCAGTGTTTGATACTAGTCTGAATTTAAAAATAACCCAAACTTACAATTTAGGAGTTTCCACCTTTTCTATTTTAATATTTAAAACAAAATAAAATACCCATCTCACGCTACAGTACTTACTATTAGGGGGTTCCTCACTGTAGGCTAATACTGTTGCTTAGTGACAATATAATGACTACACAGTTTCTCTGTAGAGAGCAGAACTGTGGTTACAGTTTTTGCTTCTAGAAACAGAACTGCACAGTATACTGCATGTTAATATTACCATTACCATATCAGCCTATGAGTACAAGGCACGAAACGCGTTAGGCTACTCTCTCTTTTGTCCTAATAAGTGATTATTTGAATTTTACTCCACTATCTTGATGATTATTGATGGTCTGTTTTGCCTTTGAACTATTCATTTTTTTTTTTACTCCTGACTGAGGGTTTACACAAACTGCACCATCTATGATCTACTTTACTAGATTACTTTTGTCTTTATTAGTTGAGCAGTGTATATACTGTTTAACTATGTAGTTTTAATATTACCATGGCCACAGTGTTGAACAGGACACCGGCGAAGGTTGGCACCTCATTAAGAATCCGTAGGTAACGAAGTTTTGCTTGTAACACAGATGCCTGCACAGATAAAGAGGGAATTAGAGAGTGGCCTGATATGTATTTATGTGATCTGTTTATGTCATGTTTTACCTTGCTGCCAGAGAGCTGGTTTTGGTGAATTTTAAGGTTCTGAGCCAGTGCCTTCCGGAGGGACTTCTCTTTGTAACCCTGTAACAGGGCGGGAGGGAGAAAGGGATCCAAACCCCACTCTTTTCTAGAGGGAGATTTGGGAAAAGACAGGGCAAGGGAAGGTGATAAAGGGGGGATACAGTTAAGTGGGTGAACAGAAGAAATGTAGGGCAAATACAAGTACAAGGGGTACAAAAAATAGACACATCCAAGAAAGAACTTCAACATGAGATCACACCCCTTTATTAAAGATATCATTGTAATTATAAATAATTATCTAACTAGAATAGCTAAAATAAGTAATCTTGTTAGTAGATTCTTGCAAAAAGTACCATTTTAAAATACATTTTAGTTTTTATTGTTTAGTTTCTCTTCTTGTTGAATATAGCTGTACCAAACAATAACCCACGTGAGAAGGTTTTGTAGGAAAATGCCAATAAACTGCAGCAAAGTAGAGAAGGTTCTTGGATGATGGACATGATGTAGACTGGTTTGACTGCCTAGGGCAGGGAACCCCAACATTATTTACTCGTGAGCCACACAAGCATGAAAGAAGGTCTTTGGGGGATGCCAAATAAGGACAGTGATTGGCTATTTGGTAGCCCTATGTGGACGGGTGGCCTGCGGGAGGCTCTGCTTGGAGTAAAGCTATGTCTTTGTTCTTCCAATACCTAAAATTCAAAATCTAATACGCGGCCACTGGAAGAAACATCAAATGGGGTAGTGAGCAACATGTTGCCCCCGAGCCACTGGTTTGGGATCACTGGCCTAAAGTGTAGGAAACAGCTCGCTAAAACATACTTTATAGGGGTAGCAAGTTACCTAGATGATGCTAGCTGTAAAAACCAGTGGCAAACCAAATTACTGTAGTTAGGCCTAAAGATCGACAGCTGCTGCTTCCCATTTCTCACCCTTAGGTTATTGGCTCATTGTGGTTTTGAGTGTAGGCAACAACATCAACAAGGAGCTAAACCCCTAGGTGGTAGTAAAGTGATCATTACTGATCATAAATATAAATAAAAGGCAACATTTATTAACCGTTCTGCCAGCAAAGAAAAAAAACCCTATCCCATAAAAACATTTAAAGGAGGGCCTGACACTCTCAATAATTATTAGTCAACCTATATACACTCACCTAAAGGATTATTAGGAACACCTGTTCAATTTCTCATTAATGCAATTATCTAATCAACCAATCACATGGCAGTTGCTTCAATGCATTTAGGGGTGTGGTCCTGGTCAAGACAATCTCCTGAACTCCAAACTGAATGTCAGAATGGGAAAGAAAGGTGATTTAAGCAATTTTGAGTGTGGCATGGTTGTTGGTGCCAGACGGGCCGGTCTGAGTATTTCACAATCTGCTCAGTTACTGGGATTTTCACGCACAACCATTTCTAGGGTTTACAAAGAATGGTGTGAAAAGGGAAAAACATCCAGTATGCGGCAGTCCTGTGGGCGAAAATGCCTTGTTGATGCTAGAGGTCAGAGAAGGTTATTAGTATGGTGTTCCTAATAATCCTTTAGGTGAGTGTATATATCAACGCCTTTAAAATAATAGTATATATATACAAGTTGGTTATAACACTAAAAAGGAGTATTTTTTCTTAATAGTGATCAAACCTAATCCCAGTAGTCTTTATGGATTAGGTTCTTTTCACTTTTTTGCTGACATAATTGTTAATACATAGTGCCATTCTATATATACTGGACACCCTTGGTGGTAATACTTTTGTTGGATGGGAACATTAAGTAGATGGAGGTATGAAAGGTTTTGAGCGTTGCCATTCTAAGGGCTCTTACACATAAAGCATTTAGCTCTGCGTTCCTCTGTGGTGGGTTTCTTCTAAGCTCCCCCACTCCTGCAGTATAGGTATTAATAATGAATCACGTCAAAGAATGAATGTACTAGATTACAATTCTGACCACCGGGCTATGTAGAGGGATTTTTAAAAGTGCCCACAAAAAGTATTTGTACACATGGCCAACAATAAACTAGAGACAAAACTCATAAACAAAAAAAGAAGGAAGGCAACAGCTGGAAATAAGACAAACGACACACAAAAGGGGTTATTTACATACCACATTGCAGTTTTTTGCCCTATGTTCAGTGTTACTGCAGTTGCCAAGGGGAGTTGTACCCGGCAAAATCGCGGCTGATGCTTAGAAATGACAACCGGTTGCTTTTGCACTTCCATTTGTGACAATTAGGCTACTTATCAAGTGCAGTTGGCATCATTTCTGGTGTAAAATTGACATGTAGGCCCAATTCTTTTGGAGCAACCATGCTGTGGCAATTGACACAGGAAGCTGTGGGTTCTCTGTAGCTACTGCTTGGTTTGGAGCGGGTGGTAGGTTTTGGGTTCCCATAGTAACCTTCGTCAACTACATGCAGCTGTATGAAATGCATGGTACACATGTTGATGCAAGTGCCTTTGGTTAATGGGATATTTTTTTAGAAAAAGTGACTATGGGCAAGTGCAACGTGGAGCAGTAGTAAATGCCCCCTATAGCCACATGAACTGACAGAGAATTTAAGGAAAAGAGGTGTATTAGGGTTGGCAATAACAAACACTACGCTGAGTGGCAGGGTTATTAAGAAAAGCAAGTGGGAAGTACTGCGGTTAGTTTAGGAGTAATCAGTAATGGAGATTAAGCTCATAATGGCAAACATGGCGACACAGCTATTATCTTAGGGCAGGGATCCCCAACCTTTCTTACTCGTGAGCCACAGTCAAATGTAAAAAGACTCGGAGAGCAACACAAGCACCATAAAAGTTCATGGAGGTGCCAAATAAGGGCTAAGATTGGCTATTAGGCAGCCTCTATGCACACTATCAGCTTACAGGGGGCTTTATTTGGTAGGAAATCTTGTTTTTATTCAGCCAAAACTTGCCCCCAAGTCAGGAATTCAAGAATAACTTTGGGGGCACTGAGAGCAACATCTAAGAGGTTGAAGAGCAACATGTTGCCCCCGAGCCACTGGTTGGGGATCACTGTCTTAGGGCTTAGTTGATAGTTTGCAAGGAGGTAGAACTGCCATTAGTGGGTGGTTTCATATTTTGACCTGCATAATCACGGTGACTAATTTAAGAATTGTAGTATGAAGAAATAGATATACATAGAAATGGAAGAAATAGATATATAAACAGATGCTTACTAGGTAAGCCACAAGTGTTAGTTACATGGATTGTAGTGGAAATGTAGATGTATATGTTGCAAATGTTAGAGTTAGCATGGTATCTGGAGATAATTATTAAGACTAATTATTAAACCTTTAGGGGCATGTTTGCTACATCTGACAAGTATGTGCAACGGGACTGCAGAAAAAGAGTAAAAGGTTAGGAATGAATAGAGTTATTTCTTACTCGACTGCCCGCAGGGAAATCTTCTGTCCTGGCCGAGAAGAGCTGACACTTATATATATATGGAGGGCAGTGAGAACTAAGAGAAGTTCAGGCTTCAACTCGGTCCCCAGTCGATCCCTGATTACATCATTCCGGCTCTGAAATCAGAATAGCAGAGTCCAGATGAAACTTCCCTGCTGTCCATATAGTAGCTAACAGCTAGCAGGGACATAATTCCTATTTAACTTTTCTATTTGTAAAAAAATGCAATTATACCTGTATGTACAAATATTCAAATGCAGCTGGGTCAGTGTGCAAAATTTCAACAGGATCTTTTGGGAAGAAACAAACTCGAAACAGGCATCTCATACCTTGGTAATGCGTTCGGTGTACAACCTGTAAAAAATAATAAAAAATTCCACACTAATTGTCTGGAGATAAACAAGTTCCATAAACTATCAATGTATTCAGTGCATTTCAGCAAACCCAACATGCTAAGATTTACTATACTCAGTCTAAAGCCTGTAGTAATACTGCTCAGGACTTGCTGAAGCTCCAGTTTGATTATGCTACTTATCAGCCATATTAAGGTAATACTTCATCATATAAGAATCAATGGGAATTTGGGTAGAATAAAGAAAAGAAATACATGTTGTGGAGGAATTTTGTTGGGGAAACGTGACTTTGTAGGGACATCAGACCCATAACTTTCAGCCTCGTGACTGATGGGTCACAGAACTATGCAGTTATAGCTCTAGGTCTTCGACCAAATTCAGCAGAAGACAACTACTTTCTTCTTTTATGGTAGAACCAGGCAAAATGTGTTATGATGATTTAACCAGTTCAAGATTAAATCAGTGGGCTAATTTGGAAGCAGATAAATGGAAATGGTGACAAAGCATTTGTGAGCGGAAGTAAAGAAGTGACCATTCTCTTAAATGGTTCTGTTGGAGATTCATCTGAGATACAAGCATTAGGATTGTTAAGATCAGTGTCAAACGTTGCCACAGTAAAATATAAAATATTTTTCTTACTAAATAAATATTACACATTTGGGGGATATTGGTTACGGGATAAATAGGGGAAATGAGAACTTTCACTTAGGGGCACATTTACTAACCCACGAATCCGAATTGGAAAAATTCCGATTGGAAAGCGAACATTTTGCGACTTTTTCGTATTTTTTGCGATTTTTTGGGCGCCTTTCCGACTTTTCGGAAATTGTCGCAACTTTTTCGTTACCAATACGATTTGCGCGAAAAAACGCAAGTTTTTCGTAGCCATTACGATTCGCTCGTATCTTGTCGCGACTTTTTCGTATTGTGCGCTCGTAAGCGGCGGGCGAAACTTTCAGACTTAGCATGATTTTGGAAGCCTCCCATAGGACTCAATGGCACCCTGCAGCTCCAACCTGGCCCAAGAAAAGTCACCATACTGAAGCTTGAATGAATCCGAATGTTTCGTACTCGGTGCGAAAGCTGCGAAAAAGTCGCGACTTTTCGCGCAAGTTTTAATGCTACGAAAAAATCGCCAGATTTTGCACAACTTTCGGAATGGCTACGAAAAAGTCGCGACAATTTTGCGAAAAATCGCAAAATACCGATCATTACGAAAAAACGCAATCGGACACATTCGGCCCGTTTGTGAGTAAGTAAATGTGCCCCTTAGAGTTCATGCAGCTTTTACAAACAGTTACATTGTTCTCTCCTGGCCAGTATCAGTATTTCAGCCTATATATGTGCAAGTATGTGGGTATACATATATTGGCAATACCCTTTGGCACAGCTTGAACTCAATTGAATTTACTGAACCTTCACGCGTATGGGCTCTAAAGACAGGTATGTATGGCATCATCATTTTGAATAATCTGGCCTACTTCATGGAAATAACTGGAAGAGAATTACATCAAGAATTATTACATTTTAGGTCATTATGCAGTATCTAGTAGAATTAAGTCTAAAACAACTGGACTTTTCTGAGTTTTTCTTGAAAACGTTTCACCACTCATCCGAGTGGCTTCTTCAGTTCAAATGACTGGTAGGGAATTCCCCGGTATTTAAACACTTGATGGTAGTACAGTCACAGACATCCAATCACAATGGTTCCATTGAACTTGTTCAGTTAGGTGTTAGCTGAAGCTGACAGGGTATCTTGGACCGAGAGGACAGATGATTTGAAAGAGGTGTAAAGAAGCCACTCGGATGAGTGGTGAAACGTTTTCAATAAAAACTCAGAAAAGTCCAGTTGTTTTAGACTTAATTCTAATAGATACTGTATATCATGACCTGGATGAATGAGAATCTTCATTGTCATTATACAATTTATGTAAACCTGACTTATTCTTTTATTGTCTTTCCATTTTCCTACTTTTTTAACATTACTCTGTTCCACCCCCATTTTCTCACATGAGCCAGAGGCAGTTTGTCCTGTAAGAGCAGAAATTTGCGGAACTGTTCTGTTGCAGAATACTCCAGAACAAGGGAGAAGTGATCACGATGGCGAAGAGATAGTCTGTCCTGAAGAGTGACCATAACATCCTGTACAAATAACACAAAACAAGTTAGGGCAATGCCTGAGCAGCTAAGTACTTTGGCACATTCAGCATCAGTTTTGTCCACTTTTTTTTACCCTGCTGAAAACACCTTTTCTGGCAGGAATCATCTAAAACTCACCCATGCTGGTAATTTGACATAATTCCTAACGACAGCAATTGGAAGATATTTTCAGCAAGAAAAGAAAAACAGTGGCTGGAAATCATTATGTGCCTTAGCCCTTAGGGCAAAACAAGGTTACAGATACAAGTAAACATCATTCAGCCATAGTTTCAAGAATACCAGTAAATACATTTTCACCCCAAAACCTCACTTAATTTACATTTAAGCTGTGCTTTCAGGTGTATCTGGAAGAGCAAATAGGCATAGTCCCCAATTCTTACCCTAAATGATCTTCAGGTTTAGCCCACCCAGTACTGTTAAAGCCCATCCAGGGTTGGGGGGCATTGGGAACCATTTATCTTAAAGAGCCAGTTCATCTTTACTTTTACATTAACTTTTAGTATGTTATAGAATGTCCTATTCTTAATAAATTTTCAATTGGTCTTTTTATTTATCATTTATGAATTATTTGCATTTCTCTTCTGCTTCTTTCCATCTTTGGCTGACTGAACCTGGCAGTGCTCTATGATGCTGCAATTCTATTCTTACTTATTATATTTATCTTTGTATTTAGGCCCATGCTAAGGTAAATTGGAACGTACAACTAGATAATGTCTGAAATTTAAAACTGGAGAACTGCTGAACAATTAAAACAGAATTCAAGCCTATGAAAGGATTGCGCCACTTTCTGCCCAGTCTGACTGACACAACTGCAGAGGAGCCTTTAGCCATGTCGACTGTGGCCCACTGAGGCTGAGGGTGGCTTTGGGGGTCTTTTGGTCAGAACTATTTTAGTGCTTGAAATTCTTAGTAGTAATGACACATTCCTATGGCATTTTTATGGTACCATGTCATTATCGCTTTAAGCTGGCCATACATTTTAATATCCCCTGGTTTGGAAGGCTGGCAATTGTTTATGCTGTATCTTTTCTCCAATATTGGAACAGATATTGGATGGGCAGACCTTTTGTAGGGACCCCATAAACTAACCAAATAGGTGTCAACTCAATCTGGAGGGGCCAATTTGGCTGCTTTATAAGCGCAATTGTATATAATATGGCATTTATGTATATAACAGCATACAACATTTAACAAGTCTAATCAGTTCAAAAAAATACATTTATTACGTATCCTACATTTTTTTTTTACTGTTTGCCCTTTTGCAGGGACCAGAAGACCATAAATGCATGTATATATGTTTTTTCAAGCTGTGAAACATTTATCACATAGACATTTCACTGATCTATTCTGCAGCATTTCTTGCCATGTCAGCAAAGGGCAAAGGCATAAACAGCTATTTTTATGGACTGTTTCCATATATTAAATGGATAATTAGTTTTTTCATAGGAAGTGGAATATACTCATTTACAAAAAAGGTGCAAAGTGCAAAAAAACAGGTGCAAAACAAAAAATATACCAAAAGCAAAAGGTGTACAAAATATTCCACCATCTCAGTGAATGGACACGGACGCCTGCAATATAATCGGTTAAAAAACAAGTATGGGACCTGTTACCCAGAATGCACTGTTTTTTTCCGGATAAGTCTACTAAAAAATAATTTGATCCTAATAGGATTGCTTGCCTCCAAAAAGGATTCATTATATCTTAGTTTGGATCAAATATAAGAAACTGTTTTATTATTACAGAGAAAAAGGAAATTGGAATTGGCTTATATTTGGGTCTATGGGAGACAGCCTTTCTGAATAACATGTTTCTGGATAATGGATCCCATACCTGTCTATAAAGAAAGGAAGCTGGAATGAAGCAAAATAACTTAGTCCTTGCTTTTATTTCCAGAACATGTTTTGGTTTATCCGGAACCCTTTTTCATGTGTTGTGTGAATAAAAGCACTGACAGTTATTCTACTTGGTTCCAGCTTCCTTACTTTATATGTTTTAATCAGTGTTAAGTGCCAGAACGGGACACAGTGAGAAGGAACCTGGACAGCCTGGTTGTTTGGTTGTGGATCCCACAGTTGGCAAGCCTGCAATATAATAGGTTTTGTATATGAAATGGGTATAAAATTCAACCATGAACCATTTACCTCCTTATAAATGTGTAATGATTTACATAGCATATTTTGATTGCTAATTTTACGCTGCTCAAACCCCTGAAAAGCCAAGGTCATCCACAATACGTAGCTCCTGGTAAAAAGAACTCCTATTACCATAATTGCATGTGTGAGATTAAAAACAATAATTTGTTTTTAAAGAGATGAACTATTAGCAACATGAAGTATCACTAATTGAAATTATTTGGTTTTCTGCCAATTGCTACTTAAAATTGCTTATCCTTCATCAAGCACTCTATGCCGTTTCTTTAATTGTGGAAGTTAATTAGCTCTCCATTGTAGAAAGAAAAATACTAATCAGTGTAAATATTTCGGCATCTCTGTGTTTGTACAAACAACACTTACAGCACGTTCTAAAGTCAAAAGCAAGATGAACAAGAGCAGATAATGTCGGCAAATATGGGCTTTTAAACCAAAAGGCTCCTTTGGGTTCAGCTCCAAAAGAGCCAGTTTAAATACTGACAGTTTTCCTGCCTGTCAAAGAAAATTAGGGCCTATGTTTTGGCTATAAGTGTGTCCTTGCTCTTGTCATGTACCTGCTGAAACTATTATTATTATGTATTTTTATTTACACAGCTGCCATAATAATTTATTAGGATTGATGTGGAAGACTGGGAAAGCTATCTCACCTTGACTGTAGTGCGGCCATCAAAAGTGAATGATTTAATCTGTCCATTCTCCAGAAAGACCTTCAGAACATTTGGAATAAGGAGAAGAGGAGGCGAGTCCTTCATCTTAAGCATGTCCTAAGTGAGAGTGAAACATTGTAGGAAAAAAGATACATTATTGTTATTATATTTATATAATATATGGTGGCTGTATACAATTCTACCTGCACATATGTCATGGTAAAAAGTGAAAATTGGCTTCCAGCATTCTATTTGTATGTCTCAGGAAATCTGAAGCCCAACATGTTTGGTTAATAGGTGTGTCATATGTACAGGAAAATGATGTGTATTGTAAGTGTAAATCTGTGCACTAAGACTATTTAAGTTATGCATAAGGGGGTACATAAATCAGAGTGATACTCAATAGAGCAAGAGGTTATCAGGGCCATCAAATGTGAGTATAAGAGGAGAGGCTGTGATAAAGTTGGGCCCTTTTTGAGCTAAACAAAGTCAAGTTTCTATGAAGTGAACAGTTATTAAAATGAGGGAATATTTTAATGACTATAAAGTTGGTTTGAAGAGTGAAATAGCAAATATTGTTGAGTTGAATGATGTTGAAAAATTTTATGGGTAATGAGCAGATTCTGTACATACTTTAAAGGAAAAAGAAAGATTGCTGGGAGTTGCCAAGCTGTTAGGTACCGTCACATTGATTCTAGTTCCCCTGGGCTTCTCCGCTCATCAAAAACATACTATCTTAGGGTACTGAGCCACCATTCTGCCAGGTCTCCCCTGTGCCAGTTTCAGGAGGTTGCATATGCAGTACAGAAAAAATTGTGTATTGAGCATGTCTTTACCCATGCCTGAAATACTGGAACAGGGTGCTGGTGTGGCATTCAGCAAAAAGCCTTGGCTGGTGTGCTATTTAGAGAGGAGGGGGAACAGCGGGTACAGAGACGAGAATTACTGGGGGTGCCTAGCAGCTTGGCACACTTCAGCGATTTAACCGTCCTCTTTTAATTAAATGACTGATCACAATTAGTATAATGATCCAATAGACTTTTTAGGAGGAATAAAATAAATAAAATATGTAGAAGCTGAATAGAACAAATAACAGATTTGGAAAGTAAATTACAGTGGTTTGCCATGTGTAAATTCTTATTAGTTTGCAAAATAGATGTTTCACAAACATTACCATATTATAATATTCGTTTAGATGTTTAGGTGAAAATTTAAAAAAAAACGGCGAGCAGTTCCCATAGCTGCAAAATCAGAGATGAAAGGGAACTATGGGTGCTGGTAGATGAGCATCAAGGCTCCATGCCATGCAGCAACTACAATTTATAAAAAAAAACAAAAATAACTTTTCCTTTATTAACCTTTTGTAGCAAGCCAAATCACAGCAATTGCACTTTTTAATGACATTCAGTAATGTTTAATTTAATTGTTTTAGCAGAATTTTTATAGATTTTTGGTGGGACCCCACCTAGACGGCCCAGTTTAGGGCACCTACAGGTATATACAAAAGCCATTAGAGTTTAGGGGCAGAGGCACTCATGAAACATGTTAGCTAATCGTGCCCTACTTGTATTTCAATAAAACTCTACAGTTATTTTACTATGCACATTCATGGGATTCTTAGCGCCTGCCAGAAGTTACTGATTGTGTTTAGCTGCATTTTCCAGAGAGGTTTAGAAGCTTGTTGCAATAAAAATTACATTAAGCTTTAGCACTCGCATGTTATTTTCACTCCATTTCCAAGTATTCAAGGCATAGTTGTGCTGGTTCTCCTAATAAAATGAATAGCCCTTGTGACCCAAGAACATTAATAAAGTCTACTCCATCCTTATATGTAACTGGTTTTCTGATATTTTTGGTTCAAAGCCCCTCGGTCTTTTTTGTTCCAATATTTGGTCAGGGCTCTCCCTGCTGATAAGGTAATAGATACATGAAATGATTGTTGCTTACTTCACTGCTGAAGCTCAAACAATATCTAAGGCATAAGATGCTTTAGGGCCTCCTAATACAATTAACCTTTACTATTCCATAACCTTGCAAGCTTCAAAGTAACCCTTTAGGGCAAAAGCCTCTGCTGTCAATGGCAGCTCTTCCTAACCTCAAGGGGTCCTATATACAGAAAGGCCTTAACAGGAGGGCTTAGCTTCCTATTTGTATACGTATGAGTTATTGTCTGTCAAACTGGAGAACTGTGATAAATATTCCCCTAAAAGTATTAAAAAAAAAATCCTATTAGGAAAAGTGCTCTGCAACTTCACTGTTCTTAGAATAAAACAATGTTTTGGCCCTGTTTACTAATGTCATTATATATCTTTATGTCATCTGGGAAGACATACTCATGAATAATATTTAATAATAGAGTTCATTATATGACCTCCCATTATACATTTATACAATGTGATCCTTTCCCCCAGTGTATTACATTGTCTCTCTCTAACTATATGGGAGGAATTCCTGCAGGGTAAGTAATATTTTATATGTCTCTAAAAGCACATTCTGGCAGTGCTGCTGAAGTGGTAGATGTAGATGCCATAGCTTCTTCGCTAATAACACCAGCCCTTAGTATATCTGGGCACTTCTGTGTAAGTGTTTTTAGAAACGGGTCAGTCTGAGAGTATGGCTATACTGTGTCTAATGTAAGCTCCTATAAAATAATACAGCAATTATGTTTTATCCTCATATAATCAAGAAAAAGAGTATAACTTTTTGCATAATATTTTTAATCCAGAAGGTGCAGCCACTAGATGGTGCATTCTGTTCTTATTACGTGTTTAGAATGTGTTCCCAGTTCATTGTGTTCATTACAACCTCAAGATTTAGTTAATGTTTGAAGAAAAAAAACAGAAAGGCTATTATTCATAGAGTGCTGTTGTTCCATAGGTGATTAACATAAACCTGGAGACACCCGGAGATTAAGCAGCTTGCCCAGGGTATTTAGCATAAACTGTTATAATAAAATAACTAATCTGATATACAGACATCTTGAACATGTGAGCTTCTAGCTGTTGGTGAACTATAAAGGTCCCCATACACGGGCCGATAGAAGCTGCCGATATCGGTCCCTTGGACCGACAGCTTATCTCCCCGTGTAGGGGCAGAAACGAGCGGGCTGGCCGACCGATATCTGGCCTGAAATTGGCCAGATATCGATCGGCCAGGTAAAAAGATTCAGTCGGATCGGGGGGCGCATCGGCTTGATGCGGTCCCCGAACCGACTGCCCCATTGCCGCCTACATAATCCGGTCGTTTGGCCCCAGGGCCAAACGATTGGATTATTTTTTTTTTAACTTCAAGCTCCCCGATATCG
This sequence comes from Xenopus tropicalis, assembly GCF_000004195.4. Taxonomy (NCBI): domain Eukaryota; kingdom Metazoa; phylum Chordata; class Amphibia; order Anura; family Pipidae; genus Xenopus; species Xenopus tropicalis. The sequence goes on along the minus strand of NC_030684.2, from coordinate 37,458,659 downwards.
CCCACCCGTAGGTGGGGATATCGGGGGAAGATCCGCTCGCTTGGCGATCTTGCCAAACGAGCGGATCTTACCGTGTATGGGGACCTTAACTCCTATTGACATAATTCATTAAAGGTACTTGTGCCCAAAGACGCATTTTGCATTCCATTATAGTTGCACTTGGCGACAGTGCAACGGTCTCACCTAATATTAAGAATCGCATGCAGAACAAAACAGGAGGGTCAGAGGGACCTGCTTTTAAGTACTTACTATTTAAAAGAATGGAAAACAGATTCACTTTGTTGCCAGAAGGCATTTTGGGGAGATTACTTGCCCATGGTAGCAGAGATTAACCGAGGGCGACAAATCTTCCCGTGTGTTATGGCCCTAAAGGCCCCCATACACGGGCCGATAGAAGCTGCCGATATCGGTCCCTTGCCTCCTACATGCCTCCCCGATATCGCCACCCGTAGGTGGGGATATCGGGTGTCGCCAAGCAAGCGGATCTGCCCATGTATGGCCAGTTTAAGGTTTGGTTTGCAGTGGTTGATTTTTTTTTTTTGTGGTGGGGATTTTAGAATGTTTTTAATTGCTTAAACTGAATTGAAATGTAGTATCAAATATTGCCTTTGACTTGTTAATGAGAATAGCCCTCTGCGGTGATCCCCAACCACTGCTTTGTGAGCAACATGTTGCTCTTCACCCCTTTGATGTTGGTAGCAGTGGCCTCAAATTAGCAGCTCATATTGGAATTTCTGACTTATAATCAAGGTTTTGAGGTAAAAAGACCATGGGTACTGCAACACAGAGCACCCTGTAGTTTTTCCAGTCTACAATGGGCTACCAAATGACCAATCACAGCCCTTATTGGTCACCCCTTAGGTGACCATTTTCCATGTTTCTGTTGCGCCCCAACTTTTTTCTATATTTAAATGTTACTCACAGGTAAAAAAAAAGTTTTTTAACCCTGGTCCATCTGTCTACAGGCTGCGCCAATAGCCACTGAAGACTTCTGAGATATTTTGATGCATAATACAGCAGGCAAACATCATATTAATGGTGAAGGCTGTAAATGGCACAATCCCCACTGAATGCAACTATATCCGATCCATCAAATTCCCACCCACAATTAATTCATTTTTAATTTTCTTCTTATGCACTGGACCCAAATGCAGTAACATAATACATGCAATAAAACATACATGTAATGCTGCACTTAATCACAGTGATGGCGGCATTGTGGGAAATTTTTTTGCCATTGTGGATAAAATACATAGTAAATTGCATCTGAAATTACTGTCATAAATCACCCGTTCTGTCTCGGCTAAAAGTTTCTGTTCTCATTTGGTCCTGGTATGAGTCACCTGACTGCATTAAGCATCTGCTCTGGATCTATATTCGTTTTATACTAAATGGGACAGTTCCAATAGGGAACCCTTGAATAGGGGTACAAAGAAGTGCGCAATAGAAGATACCAATATAATTAACTAAGACAAAAGTTGCCTTTTTCACTAGTGCTAAAAGTTTATCACAAGCAATGAATATTGGTATGAGAAATAAACAACTAATTGGAAAAGAACTGTTAAACCTTTTAAACAGCTTTTCCACAAACAAGAATTCTGCTACAGTGATAGATGTGTATAATCCTTTGCAAACTGGCAGTAGGCTGCTAAACAAAGGTGATCAGAACTTGTCACATGTATGCCAAAATGGAATATTTTCAAAGATTCAAGAAAAAGAAAGCATCATTTTCAGTGTGGATGAAACATGTCAATCTTTTGCTACAGAATAAGAAACAGACAAAGACCTGCCACAGAGTCCATCTCAGAAATGAATAATAACTGGCTCCCTGATGTGAAGCTGACACAACAGCACGATAAAGAACTTCAGGGAAATGACTGGCTACATGATAGTATTTAGTACAGTAATTGTATAATAATTTAAGACAGTATAGTAATTGATGCAACACAGAGCCTGCTTAAAAAGCAGTTTAGAACAGAAGGAGTTCAAAGCTGTGTCCTCTCACAGAATCATTTCCAGCCTGTTCAGGGCCCATCTGTACAAATTCATAACGATAGCAAGAGGCACCACTGATCAGATATGTACAGATTCAAGGGAGAAAACAAACAAAGGAATGTTAGAGCGCTGCTGAATAATCCTATAAAGGCAATTAAACAACTTCATGTAGATCAACAGCCAAACTGAGAGGTTTATCCCATTGCCAGTGCTTTGAATCCTGGCTAATGGTAATCCCATCTGCCCAGCCAGAGCAAAATAATTCACTGCTTTGACATGGATTTATCTTTTTTGAAAACCATGACTAAACGTATTTCCACGAATGGCAGTCATTTGCTAAAAAATCTGAATTGAAAAAGCACAAACGATGAAACATTAAAAAACAACGAACTTGTCGACAGATAACCATGACTTTTCTGTATTGTCGCACAAAAGCCAGCATCAAAAAGCCTGAAAACCTCTAAAACCATGAAGCAAAGAGAGATCTTCCAGTTGTTAAAGGGACATCTGCCATTAACTTGGACAGATTTAATTATCAGTACATATTTATTGCAATGTATTAATGCCATTTCTACTAAAATATTCATAAAGCTTTTTACTGTCCTGTATGGGGGCAAAATGAACAGACTATTATTGAATAGTATTGCTATTGTACCAGGGATAATGTGCTTAATAGAATACAGGTATGAAATCTATTATCCGAAAGCCTTTTATCCAGAAAGTTTTAAATTACGGGAGCCATCTCCCATAAACTCCATTATAAGCAAATAATTCTATTTTTTCAAAGGGATTTCTTTTTTCCGTAATTAACAAAACAGTACCTTGTACTTGATCCCAACATATAATTAATCCTTATTGGAGGCAAAACAATCCTTATGGGTTTGAGTTTAAATGTTTTTTTTTTGTTAGACTTAAGGAATGGACATCCAAATTACAGAAAGATCCCTCATCCAGAAAACCCTAGGTTCCGAGCATTTGGCCCTCCATTATTGTTAATAAGCAAACTTTACTGATAAACATTAGAGTGGGTATTAGAAATCAAAATACAAAGTACTTTCACTTATCACTGATAGCATTGACATACCCCCACAATCTCTATATGCATTTCTATATATTAGAAGTTATTCTAGCCACAAATCCGGGCCTGGTGACCGGGCCTGTTTATGGCATCTTACAGCAGCCCCTCTGGCATTTGCCAGAATCAACAGATTGCCAGTCTGAGAATGGGTTGTTGTCACACCTCCCACAATACTTTACACACAAGGGAGAGTTGCACCCCCCGAAATGTTGATGTCACAATTAAAGGGATAAGCTGCATAAAATATGGTGTGTGTGTGTGTTTGTGGCTCCTTGAAAGTATTCTCTATTTTTTATAACACTCTGGATAAACTAGCAGTTAGGACAGTTTTAATATAGACATCAATTTTGAATTTAATGGACATGTGCCTAAATTACTATGTTATGTCTCCTTTCCATAATATTTAGATGCAACTGAATATAGCTCTTCATTATATGAACTAATGGTGCTTCCAGAACAGAGCAAGAACCACTTGCAGCTCATTAGATAAGCAGTTTCAGTTTCCCCTATCCTGTGCCAAAGTAGGGTGGGAAGTTCCATTATCCAAGGAACTGTAACAAATGGGCAACAAGTCAGGAATATTTAGCTACATACAGATCTAGCAATAGCCATAGAATTGGATCTGGCTGAGCTATATGCTCACTTACAGGCATGATTAAAAGGATTAGAACAGATTATCTGGTCAGTTTGTTAATGTTTCTATAATGATTAAAGGTACGACAAAATGCACTCCTTGAACTTTTGCATAGTTGCAGTTGACGCTGCTCAGTCCTTCCATTCTAGATTGTGCACTGCTGCTCCTTTTATCGCAGGGGAATGATGGCAATAATGCCAACATTATGGGAAAACACACTGCATTATGGGGGAAAAACTTGCTCACTGCACTTTTGGCTTTATTGGTTTTGACTGCTTTCCAATTCAGTTAGCAAGCCAGCAAGAGAAGGAATTCATTCCAAATACAGTGTGTCATTGGTTGGAAAGCTGTAATTAGCAAGTTTGTTAAGTTGTATAATAAGCATTTATTATAGGAAAAACATAGTGGGTGATAGCCAGGCAAAATAATCACCTCTGTAGAGCCCCATTTCTAATAGCAGCAGGAAACATGTATAATAGCAGCACACACAGTATCATACAAGAGGTTTTTTTGGATATAGATTTAAGGGCAATGTACATATGTTGGATAGATTTAGTAGACTCAGTCACCTAAATTACAATGAAAAATATAGGCAGGTAAATTGGCTCCTAAAGATGGACACTACTGTTTTTGAATATGTTTTGAAAGGATGTTAGATTGTAAGCTCCACTGGGGCAGGGACTGATGAGATTGATGTAATGTCTCTGAGGAATATACTCTGTACTCTATATTTATATGTACTATACAGAGGATAATAACTTTATAAGGGACTAAAGTGATACAAAGCACAATATGTATAATGTATATGTTTTAAGGTGCCCATACACGTGAAGATCCGTTTGCTTGGTGAGGTCGCCAAGCGAGCGGATCTTTATCCGATATCCCCACCTACGGGGGTTCGATATCGGTGAACATGTAGGCTAATTATAATGGCGGCAATGGGGCAGTTGGTTCGGGAACCGTCCCCGATCCAACTAAAATTTAAGGCCAGATATCGGTCGGGCATGCCCCTCGTTCCTGCCTCTACACGGCCCAATAAGCTGCCGAATTGGTCCAAGGGACCGATATCGGCAGCTACAATCGGCCCGTGTATGGGGACCTTTAGTCATTGCAACCCCTTCTACCAACTCAGATTTGTGCTGCATGTTGTAGTGTCAGGGCTTGATTATATTAGTGGACTCAGCACCACATAAAACAACAGGATAAGACCCTTCAGGTGCTGAGTATATAAAGAAATATAAAAATTGACCCAGTTTTGTAAAATGAGATCCCGCAATAAGATTACTCTTACAAAGCACCAGTCAGGGAAGATCATTTCACAGTCTGAAAATGGTTATTTTAATAGTTCTTGTTTTCCAGGATTTGGGTTTGGAGATGGCAGTAACAGTGGCACAGGAAAAGGTGTATCTAAGGGCTTAAAAGATGAACGAATGGCTAACATAAGGGCTCTGGCACACGGGGGAGATTAGTCGCCCGCGATAAAACTCCCTGTTCGTGGGCGACTAATCTCCCCGAGTTGCCTACCCCTGCCATCCCACCGGCGATGGCAGATGCGGCGGGGCGATTTGCGCGAAATCGCGCCGCCGCGTCTGCCATCCCGCCGGCGACTTACATGTTCGCCGGTGGGATGCCAGGGGTAGGCAACTCGGGGAGATTAGTCGCCCGCAAACAGGGAGTTAATCGCGGGCGACTAATCTCCCCCGTGTGCCAGAGCCCTAAGGGTTAGGAGTGTCTGCATTCTAATCTATTCAGCCGATACTTCATTCAGAGTTGCTGATACAGGAAAGGATTAATTATGTTCTAAGTCTGGCATGTAAAATAACTGCCTAATGATCTTTAGAGCCTTAAGTGCTTCAGGTTAGTAATTTTACTGGACATTTATCACATGAAATAACAGAATAGGTAGAATTCATAGTCTTTTGGGTTTTGCTCATTAATGATGCTATAATTGTTTTGGCATGTATAATACTTTCCACATTAATAACTTCTTCATTTTTCCTACTGCTATATCAGTCCTGTGATGCAGTTTTAGATGTTTTAATCTTTATGATTTTTTAATGTTTAGATTTAATACTTTTGGGCAAAACTTTTTCTGTTTTAAATGTGTGGTGCTTCATTTTCCAACTATATAAATGTGTCGATAAGCAGGCCCTACAGCAAACGGCAGTTCCCAGTGACTCTGAATGGGGCAATAACTAGCCCAGTGGTCCCCAAGCAATGGCTCCCAAGCAACATGTTTCTCCCCGCCCTCTTAATGTTCCCAGTGGCCTCAGATCAGGGCCTTAATTTTATATTCTTGGCTTGGAGGCAAGTTTTGGTTGCATAAAAAACAGTTGTACTGCCAAACAGAGCCTTCTGTAGGCTGCCAGTCCACAAAGGGGCTACCAAATAGCCAATCACAGCCTTTATTTGTCACCCATGGATTTTTTTATGCTTATGTTGCTCCCCAGCTCTTTTTACATTTGAATATGACTCATGGGTCAAAACGTTTGGGAACCAATGCTCTAGTTTTTTTTTTTCTTCCCCCATAGATACACAAAACACTAGCAATCACCTAGGGGCAGATTTATCAAATTGTGAGACTAAACTTCACCCCAGAAAAATTCACCCACTTTCTATTTATTCCTATGGGATTTTTAGAAGAATATTTATGAAATGGTAAAATCTAACATTTACCCATTGATAAATTCCCTTCCTAAAATCACAATTTTTCTGTCGTATGCTCTACTCTCACATTTTGATAAATCTGCCCCCTAGTGTGCAATTACCCAGTGGTAGATATTCAAACCAAACTGGCTTATAATGCATTTAGCTAATACAGCAAAACTCTTTATTAAGTTTTAATTGTTAACAAAGTAGCGGGAATGGCTAAAGAGTGTGCAGCTCTGAGACTGACTGCTAATGGAAGACAATGGCAAGCCAAAGACCGCAAGTATTAACTGAAAAGAATGGAAACCATATGCCATCGTGTTCCCACTCACCAGTCGCTCAGCTAGACATGTACCCTGTGCCATGGGAATGAATCTAGTACAGATATGAGACCTATTATCCAGAATGCTCAGGAGCTTGGGTTTTCCAGATAAAAATAATGTAAACATTAAATAAACCCAATAGGATTCTTTTCTCTTCAATAAGAATTATTTCTCATTTGGGATCAAGTGCAAGGTACTGTTTTATTATTACAGAAAGGAAATCATTTTTGGGAGATGGCCTTCCCATAATTCAGAGCTTTCTGAATAACAGGTTTCCAGATAACAGATCCCGTACTGTATAATATAGGTTAAGCAGTAATACACCACTAATTCACAATCATGCCATCACAAAAAAAGTGCGCCGTCTAAAATGTTTGTGGGTCACAATGCTGACGCACTGTGTATAGTGCAACCATTACAATACAGCATTAGGTTGCAAAGAATATTAAGCATCATTTTATTGTCTTATAACCTGCTGCAGTCCTCTGTGAGCAAGAAGCACGCTTGACTGAACACATGTCCTTTAGCTATAGCTTTCATTTAACTCGCATTTAATATCCCAGACATTTATATCTGCTAGAGGACCCAAAGCTCTGCAGGCATCTGAATTTACAATGCCATCAGCCAGCTCTAAGGGAAGGGCTTGGTTAATCACGTTAACAGATGTGTTGTAATTAGTTTAATGGGTATGTAGTGCCTCTGACTGGCAGCTTATGAACATGCCCTGATACGCTTCACTTTGTACACATTCCACAACTCTCTTCTTCCATCCAGCTTCAAGCACTGTGTTCTGGTTTTATGATTAAAAGAAATGATATCCTAATAAAGTGTTTTTATTATTATTTTTATAATTATCCTTTATATAGCACATAGACATTTACACAGAACTTTACAGAGATATTTTATCATTCACATCAACCCTTTCCCTATTGGTTTCTTTATTTTCTTAGGGACCATGGGTTGTTACATGGTAGATTCTGAAATTTCTTCCCCCCATATGTAATAAACGGCACTAAGTTTGCCCAGTAGCAGTAACCCCAAGCAACTGATAAGATGTTTGCTTTTAAACAGGAGACCAGAAAAATTCTACCTGCTGATTGGTTGATATGAATTACTACCCCTGGGCAAATTTAGTCCTTTTTTTATTTTATTTGCCCTTTAGTACATGCTCTTTAATCTTATTTGGCATTACAATCATAACGTTTACATGACCACAGCACCTCGAGAGCTTGAAAAGCAATCATGTTACAGAGATAGGGGTCACATTCTGAGCTAATGCCACTCCAGCCCTTGTGTAATGGTTTCAGTACCTGTGTTATTAATCTGCCATCATTACGAGAGTGCTAGTACATACATAGCTATGTATTTGTGGGCAAACAGGATTTACTGCACCCTGACTGGGCCCCATATTTTGTGCTTTTGTATCCAAGTGAATAAAGGGGCAGTAGCAGCAATATGAAAACATCTACAATAAAACCTCAATTTTACATCCCTGAATTTTAATTTTTCCTGTGTTTTTTATTGTGGTCCATCACTTTTGCACTGCATGACACATTTCCATGATTTCACATTTCTAGATATTACACCATTTTTTTCTGGACCCCTGAAAAACATAGACTCCGTCGTAATCAAATATTTCAAATGTTTCTGTAATAATAAAACAGTACTTTGTACAAGTATTGGACCCCTTATCCAGAAACTTCTGAATTACGGAAAGGCCATCTCCCATAGACTCCATTATAAACAAATAATTCCCTTTTTCTCTGTAATAATAAAACAGTATCTTGTACTTGATCCCAACTAAGATATAATTACCCCTTATTGGGGGCAGAACAGCCCTATTGGGTTTATTTAATGGTTAAATGATTCCCTTTTCTCTGTAATAATAAAACAGTATCTTGTACTTGATCCCAACTAAGATATAATTAATCCTTATTAGAGCCAAAACCATCCTATTGGGTTTAATTACTGTTTAAATAATTTTTTAACCGGAAAACCCCAGGTCCCGAGCATTCTGGATAATGGGTCCCATACCTGTACTTGATCTCAACTAATATTTAATTACCCTTTATTGGAGGCAAAATAATCCTATTGGGTTTAGTCAATATTTAAATTATTTTTTAGCAGACTTAAGGTATGATGATAGAAATTATGGAAAGACCCCTTATCTGAAAATCCCCTAAGCATTCTGGATAACAGGTCCCATACCTGTATAAACTTTTGGCACAAATTCCCATGTAACTTTTGGCACAAGCATTGCATTGGACAAGTGCCATAGCTAATTCTAATGTGTCATTTTGTAACTGAATTATACCCCTTTAAAGAGACGTGTACGTTGCTGCCACGATTTATAAATGAATTATGATACTAAACCAGAATATTGCCCTTCCAGTAGATTGTTGACAGACTTTATGACTGGTTCTCTGACCTGAAAAAGGCTGTATTGCCTTTGGGAAGTGAACAGTTGTGTTTTTGACAAATTAATAAAAAAAAACCTGATGCTGAAAATGCTGCAAGGGAGATTGAAAAAAAAGTATATAGGTAATGGGATTTCAGTAAAAATGTTCTGTTTCTGTTATTTTGATTCTGAAATCAACATCTATGTACTTTCTGCTGAACCTTTTTAGATGCTTTATGCAGAGGGAAAACTTTCACCCCCAAAACAATCTAAAATACAATTATTTCCACATTGCATTATAAAAGGAGGGGTGTATAACAAAGGAACAGTGTATCTACTTGTCTTGCAACAGAATGCTGAAGAATTGACCATTTTTTTTCAATTCAATGAAAGACACTTACTGCTTCTGCCTCCCCTACAGTGACCAGCTCAGAGAATCGAACCCTGCCCGGGTTTGAACGGAGTTTCTCTTTCTTGGCTGCGCTGATAAATGCTGATTTGGGAGACTGAAGGGTAAAGAGTGAGAAAGGAAGTGTAAGGACTATATGAGGAGAAACTGTATTGGTCATACAAAGATAGAAAACAGTATCAATGATAAGAAATGAATTTACATTTGAAGAATTCAAATAATATATTAATAGGGGAGAGATATGAACTGACAGATACACAAACAAGAAGAAGAATGTGATTTAGGTAAGAGCAGAGTCAGGAGATACAGAACAGAAAGGTTTAAGAAAATAATAATTCAAATTCTAATACAGATTGAAAAAGACAAATTGAAAGAGACTAGACTATGAGGGGAAGAGAGGAATGAAAGAAAAAGTGTGCATTAATGGGGAAAAGAGATCTATTGACTGAATGTGAACATTGTTAGTTGGACATTACATATATAATGCTGCCTAGGAGAATTGTAGAATTGAAATTTTCTTTGTCTGTATTTACTTGACTGGCATAGATGCCCCGCTATGCTGGCTGGGTTACAGATAAGGGTAAAGGTCTTTTTGTTTAAAGATATATGCTTACATGGTTTGGCGAACTGTCGCTTTACTCTGTTTCGCACATTAAGATAATCACTTGGGAAACAGTTTCGATTAGAATGTGTTTGTTTCAAGCTCTATTTGCTCCTTCTCCCTTTTTATTCTCCTTAAACTGAGGACATATTGGATAGAATTGTTCTTTTATGGTTTTGTTCTCAGTACTTTGATCACAGGACTAGCATGAGCAAGTAGACCTAGACTGTCTAATGCATGAAACTCTATTCACTATGTGAAATAGCATTTGAGATCATTACTCTGAATCCCACGAGTTAATGGGTAGGATATTGCAAATAGAGTCCTACAATGATTCCATGCTGGTTCATGTGGTTCATTATTCTCTAATGGTACTGAACTGCTGTGCAACAGAACAGTGCTACCTAAAATTAAATATTTGCTATGTTCTATTAAGGTCTGTAACCCTTGCAACCTCCCTATGCAGGTGGAGAACAGCCTCGTGTGGCATTAGTCTTAGTGGTGCCAAGCTGTCAACCATGTTGCAGTGTAAATATGAAAACCTTTTTGCCCCCTGCTGATGTTTCCAGTGGAACTGACAATTATTTAAAACCAAAAATAAAAAAATCAGTGTGAATGGCAAAGAGGTTTAATTGTGTGGGGTTAAGTAACTGGTGGCAAGGGGTGGGAGTTATTAGGCAGCAAGGAGGGGGCCTAGGCTCTATGTTAAACACTGGGGGGACAAGGGAAAGAGAAGCAAATGATAAGACTTAGTTTATTCACTTTTGGGACTGTTACCTGATGAGGGTGAAGCACTGTCAGAGTGATGGATTCTTTGGCATTCCTGCAGCAACGGGAGACAAAAAGTTGGAGAATACTGATGTATTATGCACAGAATGACCCACATACAATATAAGCTCCCTCTGTTTGTGATACAACTTCACCCTTTATGGACTGGTATCTACTGTATGTTGCATAAATTCCTTTATCTTTCTCTTTTACCCTAGAGTAACTGGCTAATTCCCAAATTTTTATTTGCCCTGTTTAAAATTGTATCACCATCATTTAGTGTAGTTAATTTATGTGACATGTTTTGTTCAAAAGTTATTTCAGATCAAATGACTGAATGATAGATTGATTATTTATTGGAGGGAAGCTTCATGACGGTTTTACGGTATGGTGGTGACTGAACTATATGAAGTCTTATTGATTCTGCAGGTTTGGAATGGCTATACCATTGAACAAAGCATCTCTTGTTACTGTTTGTTTATACTCAGATACAGCTCTACATTTTCATGAAAAATGTGACCCCACCTCTATGATGTGGTGAGATCAAGATACTATGTTTAAATGCCTATTATTCCTGGGTAAGTAACTAGTCCATGCAGGGGCAGCTTGCATTAACATGCATTTGTATTATAGTGCCTGGCTCTTACACTGACACATTCTTTATTAAAGATTTGATGCTCTCCATGCACAGTGTGCTTTCTGCACTGCACTGTGACATGAGTATATACTTTGAGCTTTGACAAGTACCGTTAGAACCGAGCCCAAACAACTGTCTGGGCACCAAAGGAGAATTTCCACCTGTCTGACACACTACAGAGCAGAAACATGCAGAAATGTCAGACTGTAGTGAGCCCAAGATTTTTTCAACCACCATAAAAACCATTATCTTTAATGTTAATAAAACTAAGGTCACACAGCAAAGTACATGCAAATGTGTTTTGTTATATATTTCTCAACGCGGGGAACAGGTTCTTCATGAACGTATGAAAGTAGTAATATTAAACCCTATCTCTGTCGTTGTTTTGGTGAAATTTCCACCACATTTTCAATCACTTTGCAACAGAACATGGTACATCTGCGCACTTTGCGCAGCCGCCATGCCAGGAAGATATCAAGCTGTGCAAAGGGAGCATGCATCAGATAGGTGCCAGGGGGTGCTTATGACGTGCAATGGGAATATCAAAGATAAGAAGGGCAGTTTCCTCTAACTGCTAAATAGGGACAGCACTTTCAATTTTTTTGTTGTGCATTTAAGTAGACGTGGGCCATCCCAACCTACACAGGTGCAAGTGCAAATCAAAAAAAGGCACAGTTAAATCATATATTTAATGCTGTGCCTTTTTTTAATACATACCCCCTTAGTGTCCTACAGTTCCCTTCTGAATGTGCCACTGTGTCCTCCTCCAGGGAGAGAGGTTGATTCTGTGTCCCATAGTTCCATTCTGTCTGTGTCACCCTGTTAAGCGGTGAAACAGACTCCATGTTCCATATTTCCCTCCTCTCTGGGTTACAGTGTCACCCTGCTCCAGGTGTTGGGCAGCCAACATGTCCTATACTTTTCTTCTTCCTGCTACTGTGTCACCCCATGGTGTTGAGGACAGACTGTCCCATAGATAACTTCTTTTGTCACATTCTGCAGAGAGAGGGACACACTCCATCTCCTACAGCTTCCCTTGCCTCTCACTGTGCCATCCTGTGAGGGGAAGGACACATCCTTTGTCAGAGCTGCTTTCTATATGTCACACTGTTGCATAACTATGTATGAGTGTGTGCCAATATATATACTGTAAAATATACCGATATTACAAGTCAGAGAGGAGCTGCTTGACCAAACAGGTATAAGACTTTTTGGGTCCAAGCCCCACTTTACAGTACAGATTTGGTCAGACACCAGATAGCTAATAAAAGCTAATATGAAATATAAATACATCATAATAACAGCTACCCTAGTCTATACTGTTAACTAGTATCCAGGACTAGCATTAACATTCAAGTTGGGGCCGAACGCTTTGGCCAAAAAGATTGGGCAAAAAAGATTGGGCACAAGGCTGAAGGACAAGTGATTTTATAACACTTATTATATTTTAATGTAGAAGGTAATTTCTCACTTGTAATACACCAGTTTCAATGAGTCATGCCCAGTGGGATCAATAATCACCAAATATAACCAATGAAGTACTAGTTATAGGGATATATATTACAGATTATACATCATTTCTGGGTAATGTAACATGTTTAACAAAAATAAATTCCATTTCATTGTTTTACACAACATGTCAATCTTATAGGCAGTAGATTTTTTTATGTTTATAGCAGAACTGAAATGATCATATACTGTATGTTGGCTGAACAAAGCAAAATACAGAAAAACTAGTCCACCCCAAAATGGCAACTGAATATTGCTCTTGCTATTGTATTGCTACCTAGCAATGTCGTGTGGATATGCAGTGGCCGATATATATGACAAATATAACAGTATATTTCATAGCTTAAAGGAACAGTAACACCAAAAAATGAAAGTGTTTTAAAGTAATTAAAATATAATGCACAATTGCCCTGCGCTGGTAAAACTGGTAAGTTTGCAACAGAAATGCTACTATGGTTTATATAAATGAGCTGCTATGTCAACACGGGGGCAGCCATTGAAGCTGGGAAAAAGGAGAAAAGGCACAGGCACATAGCAGATAACAGATAAGCTTTGTAGAATATAATGGGGTTTTATCTGTTATCTGCTAAGTAACCTGTGCCTTTTCTCCTGTAAATGGCTGCCCCCATGGCTACACAGAAGCTTTATTATATAAACTATAGTAGTCTTTCTAAGGAAAACACACCAGTTGTACCAGTACAGGGCAGCATTACATTATATAGTAATTACTTTTATACTCTTTCATTTTTTGGTGTTACTGTCCCTTTAAAGGGTCATTGTCTAAACCAGGACTGTCCAAATGGAGGCCCACGGGCTGCAAATAGTGGATTTTTATGGCCCGTAGTTTGCTTAGAGGCTCCACAGACTTCACTAAATGGCATCATCATTTGAATCCTCCAACATACTGTAAGAGATATAATTGGCCCACTACATGTAATATCGTGGACAACTTTAAAACGGTCAGTTCTATCTCAATATCCCAACTGTCACCCATATCCTCTACATACAGGTTCCTCTTAAATACTCTGGGATCTCTGTAAAAAGTCAGTGGTTTTGGATTTCCCCCTCTAATATTTTTTAATCATTCCACCTTATGCAGAGCAGACAATAACTGTAGCACATCCTTAAATCAGAAGACCTTATGAATTGGAAAAATATTGTACCCTAAACTGTTAAACGTAAAATTGTAAAAATCGCCTTGGTGTTCTGTGACCTATGTAAAATCAGTCATTCTGCTATATTGTGCCATTAAATGGTCAGGGTTGCTTCACTTCATTTTAGTTTTTACTTGGGTTTTCTTCCCTTGGCCTTCAAAATGACATGACATAGTTCTTAAATATCTATATACTAAAGTGGACTTTTTTGTTTTTATTTATTTATTTAATCGTTTCATGTGCTTTTGACTGTGCTTATGTTTGTCTGCTCTTTATGTAAGATGTATGTATATATATATATATTCTAATTGTCTATGAACATTTTTGAATAGAAAACAGTGAATGCAGAGTGGATTTAAGACTTTGATGTATCTCCACACATCATCAGCTGCCCAAACCAGATTCACATCACATTCCACATCCACATCACATTACAGATCATGTAATATCATAGCAACAGGGCCCTTTTCATTGGAGGGGTCAAAGAATTAACTTGTTAAATCAAACAAAAGACTATGACTTTGAAAATGCCTTTTGAGAGAATTATTAATAAAGTTGTAGTTCTTTGTAGTCTACAAGTCCCAAACTGACACCAGGTACAGTAGATTGATTTATGCAATTTTTTTCTGTCGCTTCTACAAGCGTTCAGTATATAAAATATAGCATTTTTAAATAAAGTCTTTATACGTTTTCATTCTCTTTTTATAAAAATACTGCTACAGTTGGGGTGAATCACCTGAAGCCTTGCTTTTATGCTTTTATTGCAACAACAGCAGCCAAACTGCACTCCAAAGAGATTAACGAATGGAAAGCCACATACAGCACATTAAACATAAGGAGAGCACATTCTGTAACCAAAGTATAGCATCTTCTGTTGCAAAACAGGTTTTGGCAAGTCTTTCTCTACTCTCCTAACCCATAGCAGTGCAAATACTACACTGGGCAGTGTGAACTCATGTGACACGGGACACTCTGGACCATATTATTGTAACGATACATCCCTTTTTTGATTAGTGAATACATATAGAGTGTAAAACCAAAAGACCTAGTTTTTAAAATTGATTTTGTATTGTTCCACTATAATCTAGGAATATGTATTAATCAGGGACTTTACCTGACCAGTTCTATGAATCTCTCCCGGGAAGCCTCACTCACATCTTCTTGATTAATGGCCAAGATCTGATCACCAGCGAGTAGTTTATTTTCTGAGGGACCTCCTGAAATAGACAGAACAATGCAAAGTAGAAATGGCCATTGAATGGCATGGATAGTGGGTTGAAAAAAGTGAAATAATCCATCTCTGTAAAAGTTATAGAGTGAGTGAAAGTGTGAGAGCAATCCTAAATGCAGCCGTAGCCTGATGGCGTTATAGGCTAGTTATAGCAGTCGTCTGACTGGGGAATTATAGAGCTGCAAATATTTGAAAAGCTTTATGTGTCCTTAATCAGGATGTCTACTGGGCTCCTAAAGTCCTGGATCTTCCAGCAACGTCTGCATCAATCATTTTGCCCACTACATTAAATAACTAGAACAGAAAGATATATGTGCTGAACATAGGCAGTCACTGTTACATATTTATATACATAGGGGAGGATTATCAACGTTTAAACTTTTGATTTTTTCTACGATTCAAATTTTTTTGTGCTAAAACTCACAATATTCTAATTATGGTTCAAAAACCGATATTTATTAAGTACAAAAAATCAGAAAACATGATTGTAAAACTTCAGAATGTAAAGGCTTGGGGGTTTATGTAGCAGTCAATGGGAGTTGTCCTAGGCAAAACTCAAGGCATTTTTCAATTTGAGATTTCAAGTTTTGTTTGTAAACACAAATTATGTGGAACTAAAATTTACCAACTTGAAAAATGATAAATAAGCCCTTAATAATGTGTATACCTGTATTTGCCAGATAGTGGGCCTATTTCATCAACAGTTAAAAGGAAAGCAAAATATACTTCTAAAACATATATACATACTTTTTAAACAGGGAGCTAGTTCATGGTCCCTCAGACTGTTGGGGGGCTGGACTATAGTGCTCAAACTACGCCCCCCCACCTGCGTCCTCAAACTACAGCCCACTCTCGCTGCCTGCTTTCCGCTCCCTACTGCGGGGTCAAACTAAGGCCCGCTCCTGCGTCCTGCCTCTCCCTGCTCTGCCGTTCCCTGCTGCGTCCTCCCACTCCCCCCTGTGTCCTCCC
Source organism: Xenopus tropicalis (assembly GCF_000004195.4). Classification (NCBI taxonomy): domain Eukaryota; kingdom Metazoa; phylum Chordata; class Amphibia; order Anura; family Pipidae; genus Xenopus; species Xenopus tropicalis. Next base: position 37,442,304 of record NC_030684.2, on the reverse strand, counting down.
ACTCCCTGCTGTGTCTTCCCACTCCCCGCGCTGTCCTCTCTCTTCCAGCTCTACCACTCCCAGCTGCCAGGGGTGAGGACACAGCGGGGGCCGGGCAAATTACCTTGGGGGGCCGGATCTGGCCCATGGGCCGTAATTTTGATCCCTGGTTTAGGCCATAGATATATAAATATCGCTGTGTTGTGGTGTCTGTTTGGTTTTTGGAAGATAAAGTTATGAAAGCAATGTCTGATTAGCTGCTATTAATTTGCTGTGTTTGCTAGCTATGGTAACTGAGTTAACAAATCCCTAAAATGACCAGTGTAATAATGATCCGTTCTACTGGCATGGAGAAGTGTATTTTCTGGTTGTTATTTAGCTATATCTATTTCCTTCGGTGTAAAGGAAAAGTTTAATGACAAACTGTCTATAACAGAGCAAAAGTCACAAGAAAAATCAATAACTTATTATCTGAAAGACAGAAACTGGTGAGACATGAAGTGATACAACTGGGCAAACTCCCAGATCAGGGCAATGTGGCCATCTATACGTGACCAAACACGTGTGACCGAACTAAAATAAAAAGATTAAATTCCCATTAAGTCAATTTGACTTCTGCTCTGTCCCCTGTCTACTATTTCGAACACTTTCCTTTCTCCTCTGTATACTGTTATTGTATGAAAAACCATCTTAAAGTAGTACGGGATACAAATGAGCTAATATGGAACGTGTTTCTTGATTGATAGAGAACAGAAGCAGATTTAGTGCAAATTTTGTCTTCAACTTAAATCAAGGTTGGCCAATACGTGGATTGCAGTCCACCAGTCGATCTCCCGTGGATCATTGGTGGACCGCGATGAAGCTGGGGATGCGGAAGTGCTGCGTGTATGTGTGTGTACGCAGTCACGCCGCACTTCCGCATTCCGTGGTTATAAGTCAACCGCGGAATGGAAAAGTCTGGCCACCCCTGACTTAAATTGACTTCATACACAAGATACCATTCAGACTGTTTAGGTATATTTGGCAGAGGATGAAAAGTTGCCTGGTTGGATCTGGCCTAAGGGACACAAATGAATAAATAAATAATATAAAGTTGATATCCTGGAATTGAATTAAGTGGACACTTATGGGTCTTTCAGTATCACCTGCAATGACTGATCGAACCACAACTGGCCGTGCACTACCAGCCACAAATCCAAAGCCAGCTCCGGGGCGTCGTATTATGGTGACTTGACGTACTGACTGAGAGGTCAGCTGACCACATTCCATAGCACACCTCCGCATCACATGACTACACAGAGAGAAGAAACATGATGATATTTAATGACTTTAAAGCAAAGGAAGCACAAAACACATAGGGCAAATGGAGATGCCGACGATTTTAATGTAGCTATAAATAAAGTTGTTTTGCTTCTATTTTCGTGGCCCTTGTGGAGTTCTTGGGTGCTGCTGATGGATATTTAATAAATGACGGGGAATATTTTTATTGTGCTGTTTTGCTATCCTCTTTTCCAACTATACATTAATGGAACTCAAATGATTTGTTTTGGCCGCTATAGTTTCTATAAATAGCTGCTGTGTATCCACAGGCCAGCCATTTCAGTTAAAATGAGGCTATGCATTTACATGGCAGATAACAGAAAAGCTGTGTAGAATACAAAGGATTTAGTTACACAGGAAGATTAACAGGACAGATACAAACTGTAAAAAAAAAAACACTTTATGGCTTTCCTGGTCCTCAATTCGTTGTGAACTATTTTATGTAATGGTATGATATAAAGGGATAGATTGAATTCAGAAGGGATCCTAGAATTAATAGATCATAATCTCCTTAGACCAGAAAATGACTTTGGGGTAGGGGGTCACTCACACAAGGAGCCCACAAATGCAAACATATACATAGACCCATATGCACACCAATTCCTCACAGACAGACCCTTGATACATACAAATACTCCCATGTATACAGAAACCCATCATGAAGAAGTAATAGAACCCAAGGCAATATTACTTTGCCCAGCACCCTGCCTTGCCTCCTCTCCCCTTTGGTCTGTAGCTCAACTCCCAAGCCCCTTTGCTGCTGCCGCTCACTCCCGATGGCTCCCCATGCCGCTTGCTTTCCCCTGCTGCTTTCTGATTGCTCCCCTCCAGTTTCCCCCTACTGTGCCCGTGGTACCTGCCTGTTCTGCCAACCCCTAGTTCTGGCCCTGCATAATCTAGGTGCATGTTACAAAGTACCTCTCTTTAACACAGTATTGGGCATAGTTATAAACCGGAAAAATGCCCATTTACTTACTCACGAACCGGCCGAATTCGTCCGATTGCGTTTTTTTCGTAATGATCTGTATTTGGTGATTTTTTCGGAAAATTATCGCGACTTTTTCGTTGCCATCCAAATGTTGTGTAAAATCTGGCGATTTTTTCATAGCGTTAAAACTTGCGCGAAAAGTCGCGCCTTTTTCGTAGCCATTCCGAAAGTTGCGCAAAATGTTGCGATTTTTTTCGTAGCGTTCGGATTCATTCAAGCTTCAGTATGGTGACTTTTCTTGGGCCAGGTTGGAGCTGCAGGGTGCCATTGAGTCCTATGGGAGGCTTCCAAAATCATGCTAAGTATGAAAGTTTCGGCCGCCGCTTACGAGCGCTCAATACGAAAAAGTCGTGACAAAATACGAGCGAATCGTAATGGCTTCGAAAAACTCGCATTTTTTCGCGAAAATCATATTGGTAACGAAAAAGTCGCGACAATTCCCGAAAAGTCGTAAAGGCGCCGAAAAAATTGCAAAAAATACGAAAAAGATGCAAAATGTTCGTTTTCCAATCGGAATTTTTCCAATTCGTATTCGAATTCGTGTCTTAGTAAATCAGCCCCTAGGAATGGTTAATTGAAAAATACATACAAAAAAGGATGAAAAGGGTAACAATACCCCTAAACATTGCAGATCTTTTAAAAAATAAATCACATAAAATAACTTGAATTTGAAAAAGTTTGCATAAAAATGACTTTTTTATTCTAACAATATATATAAACTGGATTATCCCAAAATCCTGCATTTTACACTTTTCTCTTTCTTTGGCTTTTTATGAGGCACTGAGCTCACACACAAGCCAAGGGCATGCTCAGCCAATGAATGGTCAGGGTTGTATCTTTTATTCTCACACTTCTTCCTGTTACAGTTAGAATCTGCTTACTGTCAGGTTATCTGTGAGTACACAGAATATCACAAAATGAGGACTAAAGAAATAACGTTTAAAATGGAGATATTTATTTATGGGGCAGATTTATCAAAATGTGAGTTTAGAACTCAATACATAAAAACTCACCCATGTTCTATTTATTCCTATGGGATTAATCAGTTGGTGAACTCTAAGGGGCAGATTTACTAAAACTGTAAATGGAATTTTTAAAAATATTTCCCAGAATATCTAATATTTACTAAAAAAGTTGCATTGAGAAATGTTGCTGGGAAAATCAGGGGTTCATCGAGAATTCGAAAAAAAGTCGAGTTTTCGGATAAAACCCAGCAAAATCTCTAAAGTTTAGAGACAAAAGTAAGGACTTCAAGTAAAGGGACTTCTACATGAGCTCGGCAATTTAATCTGGCGGATTTGGATTTTTAGCCGTTTAGACGGTAAAAATTTTATCTTAATTAATCTTAATTTTCGCAAATTTTCGCACGATTCACTATAAGCATACTTGCGCTATTTTACGCGCGATATTGCACGCGTTATTTAACTCGCGAAGACTATTTCAATATGGTATTTGCCAGTACATGCGCTAAATAACGCACGCGAATAGTCGCCGCATATGAATAGTAGCTTAGAAATAGTGTATAAAAATTGTCGCCGCATATAAATGGTGTATATAAATATTAGCCACATATATATAAACGGCAAAAATGTTGTGCGGGCAAAAAAATTGTTGCCCATGACTATTATTTTTTGACGCTTGTTTAAATTTTTGGACGTGCGGTGAATTTTTGTGTGGCAAATTTTTTCATGCGTTTTGCGATTGGCGGATTGTTTTGCGAAATGCATTAAAAAATCCGCCGCGAAAAAATTCAACGCACGTCCAAAAATTTGCTGCGAATCCATGCCTGGCGAAGCATTTCATCACTTATAGCCAAATATAAATAGTCGCGCAAATGAACGCACGCCATGTTAGCCATACACGCCAATATTTGCGGAAAATTACTGTATTAAAAATGAACATTTCGCTGCAAAATGGCGGCTGCATCACTCTAGGGGAAACACAGACTTGAATAAATAACACTGCAAAGTCCATATTTTATTGCCAAAAGCTCATTTACTGTACTTTTCTATAATTATCGCCTGCCTGTAGTAGGTGTTAATTTTCGCATAGACTAATGCGATATTTAGCGCGCCTAAGTTATAGTGAATCATGCGATCGTATTCTTTTCAGCGCGGAAATTGACGCATGCGGTAAAACTAGCGCAAGAAATACCGCATGAAAATGGCGACTTATCAGACGTGATAATACTATGGTGAATCTCGCACTAATTATCGCAACTTATTTAACGCAAAAAAAGATGAGATAAATTTTATCGCACTTTAGTGAATCGGGCCCATAGTCTAGCGTTTTTTCTCTGTGACTTTTTTGTAAAAAAATCTGATTTGAGTTTGAAATACAAAATCGATGGTTAGTAAATGAGCCCCTAACTTTCACTATTTGATAAATACACTTCTAAATATCCCATAGGAATGAATAGTACGTGGGAGAGTTTTTATGTATTAAGCTCTAAACTCACATTTTGATAAATCTGCCCCTTTATGTATACACCACTTTATTAAGATTTATAGCTAGGTCACATAGTTACCTTTCAAAACATGAAGATCCCTTTAATTAAAGCAGTTAGTGCGCATACACTCAACCACGTGTCTATTGTCTTATTCCTTCCAAGGAACTGAATAACTATATTTACCAATCCTCAATAAATGAGGAGCAGGGGATATGAAATGGCCCTGCTGTCTTACCAATAACATTTTAGCATAGCCAGGCACTTTTTCATAGATTTACTTATTTCAGGGGGAATGTTGAATTTTATGAGCAAGTAGTTTAAAAGCTTTTTGCTGTCAAGCTCTGAGGCTCAGTGTTTGATCCTCTACAAATCTGGGTCACAATTTAGATCCGCCAAGAAACATTTCCTTCCAACTTAGCCCAATGTTTCCGCTCAAACTTTTCTCTGTCTGACAGCAAAATCTGCCCGTTTTGAAGCAAGTAGAATATCAAGCTGATATCTGAATAGTCTGTTGGGAGAGGTATTATATAATGTCATTGTATATCTACTCCAAAAAGTCTGTTTTATGTCTAGTTACCCTTAGGGAATTAAACTGATTAAAATCACTGAGTGAAAATGAGATATGAGATTCAATTAGTGTTAGGGAGAATAAAGCAGTAGGGAAGGAAGCAGCCTTCCCTGAATTCAGCGATAAATGGTTCAGCTTAGGAGAATATTCACATCAGGCTCTATTGATAAACTCTCTTTCAAAATAACATTTGAATTGGGCTAATTTGAAAGGATGAAAATTGTATTTTTTTTTCAAAAAATAAATTTGTGTGACTTCTACATGGTCATGTGGTATAATCTGCTCGACAAAACAAGCAATAGAAATCATGGACTGAACTGGAAATTCACTGTTTCTATCCAACCCCACAGAGAGCTATAGAAAAAAACAAGATTAATTTGGATCTCATCCAGTAGGATGTTAATTAAACAACATGCATTTTTTAAAGCCACTAATGCCTACCAAGAGACAGGTAACTAATGACTCATTGGGGAGGTTAACGAATGGGATGGATACCTTTCTAGCAAGAACATGTGCTGGAATTATTACAATTAACCACAATCGTACCTGATTAATCTAGGGAGCACTGGCATTTGGGGTCATAAAATACATTATTTATTTATAAGGCTGGTTTTCAGCTGGTGTGCAGGTTTGTTAAACTCAAATGTAACCATACTCATTATACACTAGGCACTTTGTAGCAATAAAATCATCACATTTTACTCTGGTTTCAAATAGAAAAATGCTGTTATACAACTATCTCTAATTTAAAATCAGCTAAATGTATTTTCCCCAAAGAATGAAACTGTTTTACACAACCAAAATGTACACTAGCGTGATAAGACAAGTAGAACGTGCAGAAAATCAGATTATCTCCAGCTTTATTCAGTAGTTTTATAGTTTCCTATATTATCTGGACACTGGCATAATGCAAGATATTTCTTATCTAGTGCAGATCATTATAAAGATAGATTACTCAGGGAACGAGAAAGCTCATATGACAGATGGGAAAGAATATTGTAAGACAGAGAATTGCAATTGATTCAGCCCAAGAAATCTCCTATAGAGAAAGTAGTTGATGGAGGGGTGGGAGGGGTTTAGTAAGAGGGCAGGGTGGAAGATTTTTGATAAAATACAGGGCCTGAGAAACTGATATTCTTTGTTCCAGAGAAGTAAAATGATTTTTAGAGTGTTGGGTATGATTTCCTTTGGGAAAGGCACAAAAAAAGAGGTTAATTAAAAGAGTTACGAAAGAGCTCCAGCAGGATCAGTGGGGATGTTGAAGAGTGATGGAATGTCGATCGATACAACAAGAAAAGCCAAATAAGTTTTTGGAAACTTAAGAGCTGGAAGCATACAATTTGTTAGTTTTATTGTTTCATAGATGATGGCTGTAATAGATCAACAGATAAGAGGAGAGATGGAGTAGATGCAACATTTTGAGAGATACAGCAAACAGAGACAATGTTGCCAACTGCCCCCCTTTCTGTTAATAAGGTGCGGCCACCATGGGGTTAAGTAAAAATGAAAAGGTCAGGGAGCTTGGACAAAAAATAAGTGGAATTTTTAGAAGATAAGGGTAGGACTAGATAATAATATATATTATATGTAATATACTGGTCCCCTGATTAAAAACAACCATCTTAATAGGTAGTGCCGATTGCTGCACCCAGGCAAACATTGTGACGAGACAGACGAGGGACAAGAATACATGGAACAATAAGAATTCATAATTAAAGTTGAGAACGTCAGGCTTGAGTAAACATGAATTTGTAAGGGTGTTTGATCCGTAGCCAGAAGCTCTAGTAATAAGCAGATATGTGAGGTTTCCAGTATTTTTTGGTTCTGCTTGGCTGATGACAGTTGATAAATGAATATGGTTTCTGGCCTGATATCGATGCAGTGTTTCTTGTCCTGCTAGTATAGCTGCGGGTGCAAATGCCCATTACATCAGCAGCTCCCACAGCACAAGTGCATACTACCCAGCAACACCAGAATAAATCAGAAACCTGCAGTCAAATTAATAACATTCACATGCCATTTTCAAGACGTGGCTGCATAACTTACTGGGTGCAGACGTATAAATATACGTTGCATACATAGAACTTGAATCTATTGATCTGGAATTTGATGAAGTCAAAACATATCTCTTCCACTTGAAATCAGTAGTTCATTTACTGCATTTACAGATTTTAATGCTGCTGGCCTTAAAGTCTTCCCCTACACCAGACAAAAAGTTCCTGGGGTGCCAAATATGGGTTGTGATTGGCTATTGGTATCCCATGTATGACCTGGCAGCTTACAGGAAGGCTGTGTTTGACAATATAAATGTTCTTTTTTACAAATAATTCAAAAATAAGCACCTGCCATCCAAGGGATTGGTCATGTTGCTCCCAAACCACTGGTTGGGGATCACTGCCTTACACCAAAATAGCCAAGCATGACCTACTGAGGTAAAGGGGCTACTACTCCCATAGCTTCATCTATATTCCCTCACCTTTTACCTTCTCGCTTTTCCTCTGCCAGCATCTGCCCACCCTGTCCCTTCCCATTTTTTCTCCTTATCTTTTTACATCATTAAAGCTAATTGGATTTTTTTCATTTATAAGGCTACTGCCTTATTAATCACTGTGTGACAGTAGCCAGTCTGACCACTGAACTCAACAAGGACACAAGCATTTGGCTTTCAGAGATATTGGAACCAGGACGCAGAGACTCATTAATAAAAAATGATTCCTAGTGTTACTCAATTATAGGTAATTTGTAACAGTAAGGCTCCAGTAGCCACCACATCCTCCTGCTACTAGTTTGTAGGGGCAACAAACAGGTATTACCTGCTATGGTGGCAAGAACAATGGAAGGAAATGGTAACAACATACATATATGTATAGATAGATTATATATAGATTAAATATATAGTAGATAGACCAACCAGGAATAAAACTTGTGTGGCTGATATGCATAGTGAGCATTTAGTATTTTTAGTGTTATCCCTTTCCATTTTTAGATCATCAACCAAAAAATATATATAAAAAAAAAAATATCACAAAAAAGAAAGGTTCTCGTTTGTATTATTGAACTATTAATAAATTAGGTATTTATGAAGGAATGCAGTTTTGTCTAAAGATACTAAAACCAAAAGAGAGGAGATCCCCTGGGCTTCAGGTTTTTAGATGGTACTGTGATGCTGTGGATGAGTGTCACAGTGTATTAATAGTATTAACCATTGGCTAATGCCTGAAAGTGTAATTAATCAACAGCACAGATTTATTGAACTAATATAGTAGTAGTAACATGGTTCAATATGTGTCTGTTTTTAAAGACATGTGTTACTCAGAATTGGCTTTTGGAAGTGTGTGTACTAAAATAATTAGTACACAATTCTTTAGGATTTCCACTGTGACACTGGTTGCTAAGGCTTATTATAAGCCAGAATGAAATCTAAGTAGGTAAGGGTCTTAACAGAAGTATAAGAGTTAAAAAAGAATAAAAATCAAACAAAAGCTTTGTAGTCAACTGTATTTTAGTTGTTGGATTTCTGACAACCAGACAGCATTTTTCCTTTTAGGCTGGAGTAGAAGTCAGAATAGAAAAACTAATAATTCACCATCTATAGAAAATAAATACAGGTATTTGACCCCTTATCCGGAAACCCAATATCTCAAAGTTCCGAATTACGGAAAGGCCATCTCCCAGAGACTCAATTTTAATCAAATAATTCACATTCTTAAAAATGTGAGTTTCAAAATGAGTTTCCTATTCCTCAGTAATAATAAAACAGTTCATTGTAATTGATCTCAACTAAAATATAATTATTCCTTATTGGAGGCAAAACAATACTTTTGGGTTTAATTACCGTTTAAATAATTTACCTGTATTACAAAATGTTTGTCTGCAACATATTATATGCTTCAAGATGAATGTCCACTTTAATTCAGTATTCTAAAAGAAGCTTACGCCTTACTATGATGAGCATATAACTCACAGGCACCTTCCTAACACCGTGTTGTGCATGGAAATTGTGTGCCAGGTTATAGTTATAGTCAACTGTCTGTAGATTCTCTTTATACTTTTTATTAGGCACCAGAAGGACATTAGGTAGGACTATTACTATGAGCGCAATAAATACTGATACCAGTAAACCAATGGAAAACAGCTCATGTTTTCCAGATTAGTTACATTTTTATCAAACCTTTACAAATTCTACAAAATACACAGGCTAATATAAATGATTTACCTCATTTTAATTACAGTTGCCTATTTCAGAAAGGAATTTCACTCATTAAAATCACGGAGACCCACCATAAACAGCTTGGGAACCCGATTTTGGGTCAATACCATAGGCCAAGAATTTCTGCTTTAATATATGTCATCTACATGTACCTGGATAACACTAGGATCAGGCTCCGTCTCTGCTGCTCTCACAAGATACTTGATGTCCAGGTATCAAATTTTGCACAGTATGACTGTGCCTCTCCAGGTCTCTTTTGTGGCTGATCTGAGATCTGTGTGAAGAACATATATTTTTTTATTTTATATACCAATACAAACATGCACAAAAACTAGAAAAAGCCATTATGCTTACCTTGCACTTCGCCTCTCGGCCAAAAGAACAGTTGAATAGTTGCTTGGCGTAAGGGCTTTGAATCCAGCCCAGGCCATTCCCAAACTCAAAGGATGTCTGACAGCCAAGCTTTGACTAGTTGAGAGTCATTTAGTTGGTACTGGATGCCTTAGTCTGTAACTAAAATAAACAGAGTTGTATTTGTATTAGCGCACACATTCTCTGTCGTGCAAATGCTGCCATCAAATGAATATGAAAACATAATAACACTGTCAATTTAATAGGCAGGTATCTGTGCTATTAAATATTAATTTGTCTTTATCTCATAACACTTTAAAATAAACATGTCTCTAATGGTATACATATGAAGCTGACTTTACTGATGCATTTAACCCAAACAGGCTGACACACTGAATGACTTTCATTTTAAAGGGAAAAGGTTGTGTTATGCTTTGCCAGATGCTCTTGGATGAATGCTGTGAGAACAGATACGTTTGTCAATGACTCATCCCTTATTAATCAGAGGCATTATTTGAATTATAGTTCAGTTGCAGCTATAGATCCACAGATTAAGGCAGTAATTGCCAAATTGTGGGACTGGACCCCTTTGTGGGACTTGGAGCAGCGGCAGGGGGGATTGAAACTGAAGATTAGTTAGGGTCTTACTTGGAGGGAATGTCTCCTTGATAAACCCAAAAGCCCAAATAGATAGGGATTTGCAGTTAAAATGTATTTTCTGTCCTGTGGATAAATGGCTAATACAGCAATGTTTTCCTATATCTGCAACTTTATTTAGTGGCACTCAAGAAAGTTTGGACATCCAAGGGAGGCAATAAAACAGACATGTTTTTCTTTATTCTAACTGCACTAGACTCATTAATATACTGTACATGCCAGCCTACAGTAAACTTGCACAGTGTTAGTAATTGTGCCACATTTGGGAAAGATTTATGAAAGATCAAACTGGGATATCCAAGGCCTACCAGTTGTTCAGCCTTTTTTGCTCAGTTAATAAACACCTTCTTGATGGCCAGGAATATTCATTTTTAAGTTAGTGCTCAGTGTAGTTGACCACTACACCCACTAGATACACCCACCAGATGCAGAATAAAAAATAATCAGTTCCATGCTAAAATAAATTATCCCAGCCTAAAAAATAAATGAATAAATCAACAGCAGGCATTATTGCAGCAATACAATTATTCTATCTAATTAATGAATCTAAAGTCATCTATGGCTTAGTTTGTTAGTATAATTATGCACAAATTGTAAGCTCAGACTTGCATTAAAGTAGGCCTGGACTGGGATTCAAAATAGGCCCTGGCATTTCAAGTGCACAGAGGCCCCCACCGGCCCAATAAATGGTGAGTGTCTATGATATCTTACAGCAGCCCCTCAGGCATTTTCCATAACCCACAGCTTGCCAGTCTAAAGTGATTATCTAGAGAACCTATGGAAAGGCCAATTAAATAATAGAATAATTTTGTTGCAGTAAAAAACAGGATTTTTTGTGAATTATTATGTCACAAAACAGCAACAAATCCAAAAGCAAAAATAAGCAATCTAAAACCTGTCAAGATCAGGCAGAAGTCAATGGCAGATGACCCTTTTACAACTAGAAGATCTTTCTTTGCTTCGTGGTTTTAGAGGTTTCGGGGTTTTAGTTTGACACTTGTATTTGTGCAACAATACGGAAAAGTTGCTGTTTTTATGTTTTTTTCTGTGTCTTTTTTTGTTTGTGCTTTTTCAATTTGGATCTTTGATATAAATTTAGCCACGGTTTCAAAAACCTCTAAAACAATGAAAATGAGAATGTTGATAAATGTAAAAAGTCATACTGCCAAATACAACTAAAGACTTTTATTTTAAGGAACAGTGGGGGTCATTTATCAACACAGGGCACATTTGCCCATGGGCAGTAAACTATGGCAACCAATTAAATTGTTGCTTTCATTGTTCTACCTGCATCTAGTTGAGAAAAGCCAATCACTGATTGGTTGCTATAGGTTGATGATGATCCTCAGGGACTCTAAAAAAAATGAAAGTGTTTCAAAACAATAAAAATATAATGTACTGTTGCCCTGCACTGGTAACACTGGTGTGTTTGCTACAGGAACGCTACTATAGTTTATATAATTAACTTGCTGAATAGCCATGGGGGCAGCAGTTCAATCTGAAAAAGGCACAGGTTACATAGCAGATAACAGACAAACTCTGTAGAATTTCATTGTATTCTATGCAGTTTTATCTGTTATTTGCTATGTTTTATCACAAGTTTTACCAGTGCAGGGCAATAGTACATTATATTTTAATTACCTTAATACACTGATTAATACTAATACTGATTAATTGGAACTGAGTTGAAGATTTTTTTTGACCTGGGCTGACCCGAAACCGACCCAGCCTGCCGCTCTGATTTATACACCTGCACATGACCCATCCCATCTCTAACATCACAGAGAGGGTGGGGTATACAAGCACAACATACCCCACCCCACCATCACATAGGCTGCCATGAGTACAAGTACCAGTGCTCTGTGCATAAATTATTGGGATGATAATTAGAACCTAACACATGGTCCAAAAAATTATACAAAACTAGGTTTACTTAAATCAGTAGATTCAGGGCCACTCTGGGGCGAATTTTTCTTTATTTTTCTGGATTTTTCTCAAACCACAGAAGGCTACTACAGAGTTGTTATTATGTAACATATCTATATCCTTGTTACGACCTAAGAGCACATTTTGTACTGCAAAGGTAGCCTTGAACCCAAACGTCATAACCCTTTAGTGTAAGGCACTGAGGACAAAGCATATGTATGAAAGTACTCTGATTTTTGCACCATTTCCACATTTAGAAATTCCTTTCTATAAAATTATGTATAGAACTAGAAAGTGAGTCATTTCATTTCAAACTGGTTTATTTCACTGTCTAAGAAGGAAAGATTTGACAGAAATCCATAGTTCCTTCTAATGCATATGGCAACCACAATTATTCCACCTCCGCTTTTATACATACAACGTAAGACTGGCGTAGCTGCAGACAGCATGCAAAGCATGAAACATAATTGCCTCCAATTTATATAAGTACATTTATGTATTTACGCACAACATTTTGTCAAAAATCACAATGCTTTGGAAATGACGTCATTTTAATGGTAGGAGAATCGACATCTATATATAAGTAAATTATATAGGAGATTTTTGGCAACAGGTGGAAAGGACTAGCAGCAGCTAAAATATTTTGGTTCTGATTGTGTGCTTCAGAAATACAGGCAACAGCTTTATTTATAACTAAATTGGCAACATAAGTACATGCAGTAATTCCATGCATCTCTCCTGTTGCCCTCTGTGTTTGGTCAAAGGACTCAGTTACCCAACATGTAAACTGTGACAATTTGTTTGGTTGAACCAAGAAAATATATCACATCCTTATACATTAATCTACGTAAAACTACACCCACACCCACAATACTATATAAATATATATACACACACATACATACATACATAAGAAATATTATTCCAAGCAACAAGCATTTAATAAATCATATCACTTCAGCATCACAGAAAGTCAATGGTGATGATTCCTGAGAACTGTCATGTAGGCGATGCAGTGTGGGTATATATGATTGTATTAAAGAAGGAATACAGACAATGGAACTTTTATTAACATGGATCATGTTAAATTATACGGCCCCTTTTATACCTTGCTCTTGTTCACACTTCCCCTTAATTATCTACTAAATTGTATCCATGTCTGGCCCTAGGCTCAACTGCTTAAGCTTGAAATTCAATGGCAGACTGCTATAGTGCTAAATGTTTACTTCCCCATAACTAATACTTTAATCCCTTTAGTTTCGGTGCATGTTCTTGAACCTGCCACTTCATATTTTATTCTGTTCCATCCCCCTGAGGAACCCTAGAATTCACAAGTATCTAATTGCTGCTCTAAACATTTTTTTTCTAGAAACAACGCCCACCTTTTCTCACACTCATATCTTCCATTCAGTTTTTGTTCCTTGTGTAAGTTACAAGTTACTTAGCTTCACCATTCAATGGCTCAGTATGGCACAGATAGTCTTTTCTCTATGTAATAAAAAAGGCTGCTGGTTTCAAATGTGCATTGTGTAAATCACAGCAAGAAACATACTGTGTCCATGAACTCTTTTCTTTATGCTTGCTAAACTTGTTAGCACTGCCAGAAACCTTGCTGACTTAATCTGCCTTAAGATCCGCTGTTTTGTCTAGTGAGAACCATTACTTTTATCTTGCAACTTTTCCTGATTGCTGGCACTTCAGTATACAACTTTTCTTTCTCTGCCTCCCTCTTTAGCCTTTCCTTCTTCTGCTATCCCTCTTTAGCCTTTCCTTCCTCTGCCTCTCACTTTAGCCTTTCCTCCCTCTGCTATCCCTCTTTAGCCTTTCCTTCCTCTGCCTCTCACTTTAGCCTTTCCTCCCTCTGCCTCTCACTTTAGCCTTTCCTCCCTCTGCTATGCCTCTTTAACATTTCCCTCCTCTGCCTCCCTCTTTAGCCTTTCATTCCTTTGCCTCTCTAATTGTGCCTTCCTCTGCCTCCCTCTTTAGCCTTTCATTCCTTTGCCTCTCTAATTGTGCCTTCCTCTGCCTCCCTATTTAGCCTTTCTTTCCTTTGCCTCTCTCTTTAACTGTTCCTTCCTCTACCTCCCTCTTTAGACTTTCCTCCCTCTGCCTCTCTTTAACCTTTCCTTTCTTTGCCCTCCATCCTTAGCCTTTCATTCCCGTGACTCCCTCTTTAACATTTCCTTTCTTCGCTTCTCTCTTTAGCCTTTTCTCTGCTATCCCTCTTTAGCCTTTCCTTCCTCTGCCTCTCTTTAGCCTCTTCTTTCTCTGCCTCTCTCTGCAACCTTTTCTTCCTCTGCCTCTCTCTGTAACATTTTCTTCCTCTGCCTCTCTCTGTAACATTTTGTTTCCTTTGCCGCCCTTATTAATCTTTCTTTTCTCTGCCTGCCCCTTTAATATTCTCTTCCTCTGCTGCCCTCATTAACCTTTACTTCATCTGTCTCTTATATTAATCTTTCCTTCCTTTGCCACCATCTGTAGTTTTTCCTTATTCTGAATCAAATATTAGTCATGTTTGTTTTCCTCTTCTTATCCAGAAAACACATGTTCACCAAACTTCCCAATTCCTAGTTTTCTGTCAACTTGCCCGCCTTTATTTCCTCAGACCGACTGCTTTGCCTCTGTTCTGTTTGCACTCCGCACAATATTTCTTCACGTTGCTGTAAATAACGGCTTTTATCTCAAAGTCCTTGGAACTGGGGCACCAAGGAGGGGGGTGGACAACTGTTTAAATTTTAATGTTGTGAGGCTCTGGGGACGCACCAAAACTTCCACCCATCATATTCTAAGGTTCCTGCTTTATAGAGATATATATATGGAACATTGTGATTCTTTGCCTCGAAAAGCTCTTAGGCTAATGGCAGAGTCATTTTCTGCCTGAAAATACAAATTCAGCTCCAAAATTTGCTCTGTGTGTGCACTTATAGGCAGAGCCTGTACCTGTCAGTTTCAAAGGGAATTTGTATTGTTCCCTATGGGCAATAATACATATTTATGGATCCCATCCAATATTGATTGCATGTTTTCAAGGGTGATTGACAAAATCATAAAATAGCAATTGAAAGTAATTATTTGTGGTGCAATTTTTGTGAAGGTGAATAATATTTTTTTAAACATGATGTGAAAGCAGAAGAACAAATGTTAGTCCTCTGTATGGCCACTAACTTGTTAAATTTACTGTAGAAACTAAATTCCCCCTTATATTTCTTTCTTACTGGGTCATCTTGGGGAACTAAAACTTTATTTGAAGCAGTATAAGGCCCTTCCTAGAGATGTGGTAATGGCAGATTCTGTTAATGCCTATAAGAGGGGCCTGGATGAGTTCTTGAGCAAGCAGAATATCCAAGGCTATTGGGATTTTAAAACTGCTAGTTAGTATAAGTATTGGTATATATAGTTATACTGTATATGTGAGTGTACAGATATATTTGTATAATAAGTGTATATATGTGCACTGGGGTGATGATAATGCAATCAAGCAGAAAAAAAGTGTATTAGGAATATTGCTCCTCTATTTCTCTAGTAGTAAAACAATGAATAAATACAGTGACGTGATATTTTTCTGGTAACAGATGTTTAGTAAATATTTCTTGCAGTTGCATAACAATAAAGACAGCTAACCCAGTGAGCCTATGACTAGCTGCTCGTGGAGCACAAGGCGTATAGGGCAGTGGAGATGTGCTAATAAAGCTTTATATGTTTTTTGAGGTGGGTTTCTGCTCCCCTTGCTGGGGGTCTGGGGCTGAGTTACTAAATACATTTTTTCACTAATGTACTTTAGGTTACATATTAATATGCTTCTTTATGTATACTTATTCCTTTTCTGGAAGCATTTTGGAGTCCATCTGTGGCATCCCTTCTCCTTGTCATTGACTTGTGGAAGTTACAGTGTTTTCTGGTTTTTAATCCTATGAAATGTGCCTTGTGCAATGCAGAAACAAGAACTTAAAACTCTACAAAAAAGTGTTCTGTTCATCTTTGGTCACTCCCACTATGAACTGCAAATAGGAGCTTGTGTATATTTCATAAAAATGAAAAATGTTCCTTCCAAAAAGGGCAATAAAATCTTTCTCTGGATCATCACACTACCTGTCTCTGAAATGGCATAATATTTATTTGATAAAGGGTACTGTGAATTAAATTTACTGCTTGTACTCATTCTGCCAACAAGAAGAACACAACTTGCTTGCTGGCATACAAAGGAGAGAAAACACTTTATTTCAAAGAAAGTGAAGATCAGAGGTCTCATTTAATAAAGGGGGTCAAAGTGCAAACAAATACAGCATGTTTTTTGACCAATACAGTTTGCACCCCCATATTTAAGCTTGCTACTGTCAAAAAAGTCAGTGGCACGCAGGTAGGTACTACTAGTGCCTACATTGTGGTAGTCTGAGTGTCCAGCACCCCTCCTTGTGTCCCCACCCCCTAAAGGGGTTCCGTACTTTACTCTGTAACTTGCACCAGATGCACTATCAAAGGCACATGACTGACACATGGCACAAACCACTTATACTGCAGCAGGGGGAGGTACAAAAGGTGTTTGGCATATTTTCTTCCATTAATGTGCCAGCATCTACCCCCTCATAAATGAACCCTTAGATCTCTAAGGCTGATGCCACACTAAGGGGCATATTTATTATGCTGTGCAAAACGAATTCGCCGCTTCTGAACGCCAGATTTTATACCGTTATTTAACTTCCGGCAGAAGGAAAAACGCGTAAAAAGCACGCCGATTTTACGCCGTTTTTTACACAGCGAATCCTGGCGATGTGTGGCAAATTTACTCACTGTTTTTTACACAGCATAATAAATATGCCCCTCAGCGTATGGCGTATATTTTTGGCAAGCCGAAAATAGCGCCATACACTCCTACCTTGTACCTGCACCCGAATGAATGGAATACACTCGGGTGCAGGCACATGTAGCCGATATCCGTCGAAGATGTGGAGTCTCGCTTTTTTTGGCGGATATCGGCTACATGTGCCTGCAACTGAGTATATTCCATTCATTTGGGTGCAGGCACAAGGTAGGGTAAACCTACAGTAGCAGGGCGTATTCTCGGCAACTGTTTTTCGCTTTAGCCTAAGAGGGACCCTCTTACTTATTCATTAGTGACCTCTTTTTGCATGGCAATCTTCATACTGTACTTACAGCAGGTTCTTCTAGAACCATTCACTTGATTATTCAAAGTACTTCTTATATGTCCTCTACTGAACTGCCTAGTACTGTGTAGTAATAATATAACTTTAGTTATTAATAATTAGTTATTAGGCCTTTTATTAACATATTCTTATAATACTCTGGTACTGCATCACAAATTCAAATCTCCACTGAGCTGTATACTTTAGCCAGCAGATCAGATACAGTTACTCATTAAGGAAAAAATATAGCTGGCCAATCATGTAACACAGTTATATTTTTGACAAACCTTTTGCGATTGCGAAAATAAATACATTTGCTACTCAGTCCTACTCAGTAAATAAATTAATAATAAATCAGTCCATAAGTATAGGATAACTTTATGCTTCTGTACTGAATAAAAGGGAAGCTGTTAAATGAGGATAACTGTTGTGCATGGAAGAAAGGGTTCACCTTCAGCAGCTGGAGAGGTTTTTTAGCCTGACTAGTAATATGTGGAAGCTAAAAGGGCCCAATAGATTGTTCCAACAAAGGGTTGAATACCTATCTAGCAAGTATAGAAGAAAAAGCGCACCCCTTAGTGCTCATCTATGGAGCACTTGCAGTCAGGTGTGTGCCACTCTTTGCACAGAGAGCTAGATCAAAAATCCAGTGCCAGAAGATGCACTCCAGCCCTGTCCTTATCGCATGCCTTTGAGCACCCAGTATGGAAAGGCCTCCTTGGGATGTGCCGCCTTCTACACAAGGTGCAGGGAGGGGGAATTCTTACTTGCCTCCTCCCACCTGCCCTTTACTAATTCCATGCAAAGTAAAGCAATCAGAGGCGTATAGTGAAGGGATCTACATGTCTGAGCATTACAAAACGGAGCACAGAGGCCTGTGGCAATTTGTGAACATCCAGACAACGTGCAAAGTGCAAAAAAATGATTGATTGTGGCAAGCTCTTGTGCAGAGATGTGAGTAGGTCCAAATAAGTCTTAGTGCTACTGTGAATTCCCCCCTTAGTTTGCACATAATGAAAACAGCATCCTAAGGATATCTATGAAAACATGGAGATAAAAAAAGCAAAACACCAGTCTGGCACAGCAGCTTTCTAGCTACAAGTTCTGTAGGCTAAATCTGGCACCAACTGAACCGCAAAAAGCCTTCAATCTGTTTCCAACAGACAATATAGTTGTAACGTTCAAGTTAGGTAGGAACCAGTGTGTGACCACTGGATGCAAAGTCTGACTCTTACGTTATAGCAGGAACTCCCAGCCCTTCCCGGTCTTCACCGACGCCCTTTTGGGGCCCTGGAACTTTCTGCTGCGGTCCAAGCTGGGGTCCTGCAAACTTTCAGAGTTCAGACAAAATACGAGGTACCAGCAAGGCTAATGCAGAATTGTAGTCGGGGTACAGGCAAAGGTCGAGGCAGGTAGCAAGAATCGTAGTCGGGGTACAGGCAAAGGTCAAAACCGGAACAACAATCAAAACGCTTGAGCAGGTACTGATTAATAACCAGAAGCCAGCTTGGGCAATGAAACACTGAAGGAAGAGGTTTAAATAGCAGCTTTTGGCGCCAAAACAAAAAGAACCGGAAGAACTAAAAAAAACCTACACAAAGATGGCGCCCAAAGCTTCAATGCGCGCAACTGCGCATGTCAGCGCGTCATCGCGCATGCACAGTAACGCCGAGCCGTCCCCTTACAATAGCCTCTTGCATATGCAACCTCATTTCCCCAGTAAAAAGAGCTGAAACGCATTTCCTTCCTTTAAAAGACTGCAACCTGTGTAGCCTACTAATTAGAGGCTTATATCCAGAACTTGCATTTAGAGATATTACAGGAACCTTGGACGTGTATATGTCACTTTACAACCTTTCCTGCTGTGATGTTAATATATATATGTATATTTATATATGGCATATTGCATTAATAATCAATGCACAGGTAATAACCAGCGATTTATATTGCTGCACATGCAGAACCGACAATCTGCTCTGGGCTCAGGGCTCTCACTTGGACATTAAAGAACTAATTAAAGTGGCAGATGTGTGAATTAACTCCTCTGTTACCAATGTGACTGTACATTAAGGCAATACATAGCTTCATCTGCTCTGTGAATGCAGGAAAGAGAGAAGAAATTAAATTCCACAGTTTGACATCTTTTTATTATATAACCTTATAACTAGCAAAGCTGGTGATATTATTTCTCAGTAGATATGCCCTTGACCTGTGTTCACAGCCTCTGCAGATCAGTCTTCTCTCTAGCTACCTTTTCTCACAGGCTTCTCTTTTGTGAAGGGCTTTATAGAAACTGACAATAAAAAGGGAATATATATATATCTTTACATTCCATTAAGCAACAGCTAATTCAAATATACTGCCTGCAGCACTAATTAAATGCTTTCTTCTGTAAAAATTTGCCATTGCTTTTTTCTTCTCTTTAACTCCCACCACTTCCACATGTTTGGAAAGTGTCAGAGAGAAAGAGACCCAGAGGACTAGTAGATATGTTATATACCAATTCATCTTTAGTGTTTATAGTCACACATTCTGCTGCTTGTGTTTCTCTTGGTAAATGCAGTAAAATACTCTTGTTTCTTGATTGGATCTTTAGATTTTGAGAGACAGTTCTCAGAAATACCCCCCCTACAAACAGCTATTTTAAGACCATGGTCGCAGACAATTAATAATACAATTAAATATGGCAGCAAAGAGACCCCATATACTGTAAATGAGTAAGTCACCAGTATTTTCTTCAGTGGTAAAAATGCTACTAGTTTCAGTGGTTTAACCCATGGGTATATCTAGGCCATGGGTGTGTGTGACAGAACTTCTTCACTACTCCAGGACTAGTTTGTGTATGTTTTAATAATTATGTTTTTGAATTGGAGCCCCTTGTATTAAATTCTGGACAAAAATGTTCAGAGCAGCTGGTAGTGCAATGGGCTTTACTTAGGAAAGAACATGGCTGAACTGCCAACATAATGGGAGGAAGTAAAAGGAACTGACTCCTTCCATTCTGTGTGCAGCTCTTTACTGGAGGGTTGTGGTTATGGGATTTGGAGGGGACCCAAGAATGCAAAGTTAATACATTATACATTAAAAAACTGGTATGTTATTCTTATAATTAAAATAAACATTTGCTTAGAATTGCAGTTTAATATCATGATGAAATAAATGGTACTTTAAGTCCAGGACCAGAACTAGGGGTAAGCAGGAGAGGCACGTGCCTAGGGCGCAATGGTGTGGGGCACATATCTCTTCTGTCGACTATCCTTGCTCTTGCTCCTTGTAACTGCACTCATACGCTTATGCATGTTTGTTCATATGCACAAATAAACAAACAAATGCGCACATCGTAGAGGCGAGGTTGCCAGCTGGGTTTCCTTGGGTGCCTGGCGGTTGCATTGTTTAAGTCAAATGAAGCAATTTCATTTTTGGTGTGACAGATTCTGCAGTGACACAAGGATGAGCAGGAGGTGAAAGCTAATGTCAGAAAAAACTTTCTGCTAAAATGCTTGGAAAATATAATTGTCCTAATGGCTCCAGGTATCACCAAAACCTGTTAGCGTTAGTGTTACTCCCTTCTAAACAACTACAGTACCTTGGAGCAGATTGCCTGCTTGAAATTTCTAAGGTCTAAATCTGACCTGAAGGAGTCTATGCTGAGAGAATACAAATAAAGGTTTCAGAAATACTTGTTGGACTGGTTGTAAGAATCCTACATACTGTGTAACTAATAGCAGACATACTGAGCGAGTCAGTAAGAAGGCCGGCAGCAGGCAGAGTCTGTGAGACAAGCAGAAGGGCAGGTAGGAGGCAGACTAACACAAATCCAAATGGGAGACCGACCTACTCTGTTTAAAAACAAGTAGAATACTATATAGGGTAACCCATCTCCTTTAAACAAAAAATATATAGTATTTTATGTACAATGTGTATATATGATGAATAAAAAAAAATATAATAATAATACTTATATAGTTGCACAGTTACTAATATAAAGCAAAATGATACTTATCTATATACAGAAACACAAAGTGAGAGTTCTCCTGGGGCTGTTAATGATAAATCATAATTAATAAATACCAACATCTCTACTTTGATGAACATTCTGGGCTCACTGACTATACCATGGCATTCCCTAGAGACACTATCCCTCACCGTTTCAATATCCATGGGTGGCTAGACAGACATGAGCAAATATTTACAATATGATCCAAATATGGTATAAGCCGTCATCATTGGTGACATTCAAATAAATTCGCAGATCAATCTGAATTGATTTACAATGAGCATCAAGGCGTTTTGCATGTGATTCATATATGAGCGGTCAATTTTTTAATGGTTTTAGATTTAGGCAAAATGATTTGCCATTCAAAGAACAACATGAAGGATGTATTCACATCTATGGTTGTAATCCTTTTTTATTGATTGGAGCCATAGACTTCCTCATGCAATGATGGTTTGGGTTGCTTTTAACATTACGTTTCAAAGAACTGAACTACAGTAAATATTTTTATTTCAAGTCAGGGAAGCATTTGCATTCTTAAAAGAGAAGGAAAGGTACAGTCACTGGGGGTTCCAAATGTTAGGTACCCCCAGTGATTCTATTCACTTACCTGATACCCAGGGTTGGTGCTCCTGTTAGGAGAAAACCACACCAGCATGGGAAGCCGGCTTTTTAGTTTAAGTTCAGCTTTTCATTCTACTATGCATGTGCAAATGGCGCAAAGACAGACAGAAGAAGAGGAACGCTCGCTGGCAGGCACCTGGGCCGGGGCAGTTTTTTTGCTAACAGGAGCATCAGCCTGGGGTACCAGGTAAGTGATTACAATAACTGGGGAGTGCCTAACGTTTCAGCAATCCCCAAGAGATTGTACCTTTCCCTTTCCTTCAAGACTGCAGGGGTAAATGAGAACTAAAGGTCATCAAAGAAGTAGGATAAAAAAGTTGTTCATTGTCTGGGGTTCTGCACCAGCCCAAGGCAACATAGCCCTTCACTAACCGGTACCTCAGAATATTCCCCCAGTAGCTCCCCATCTTCTTTTCTACTGATTCCCTGTACATGTTCTGTGCTGCTGTCACTTACTGAGCTTAGGGGCCGACTCACAATATAAAATATAAACAGAATATAAATGTCACAATACAAGGCTGATTAGTAACTAATTCAGATTTTCATTACAATGCAGCTCATTAACAATTGCAATTGCATCAGAATTTAAAAATCATCACTATGGCATCGAGCCTCACTTTCTGCTTGATGATTTGCAACAACCCCTAAGCATAACTTTTCAATAGCCTCAAAGCAAACTGAGCGTGTGCGGGTCACTGACACTCCTAACCAAATCTAAGATGATGAGCTTCTTTGCATAACTTTAAAGGCCTGAATAGTATATAAAATACAGCATATCTAACCAATTTAATTTTAGGGTCTACTTGTCCTTTACAGATAGACTGGCTACAGAATTATGTACAAGGGGTAGTTGTCAATGTTGTCATTCTCTGCTTGGAGTAGACTTCTAAGTGGGGTCAGGGTTCTGTATAGGGACCACTTTTATTTAACTTGTTCATTAATGACTTAGGGGAGGGTATTTTAAGTAATGGGTCAGTGTTTGCAAATGACACAAACTGTCCAGCCCAATTAATTTCATTCAGGATGTGGTATCCTTGCAGCAGGATCATGACAAACTGGCAATCTGGGCAATTAAGTGGCAGATGAGATTTAATGTGGATGAATGTAAGGTTATGTACCTGGGATGTAAAAATATGCAGCCTCTTATACCCTTTATGGGACTGCACTAGGCAAATACATCATGGAGGACATTTCATTGAAAATAGTACAAAGACATCATGTGAAAAGTTGAAACTGAGAAATGTTATTGTCTTCCGGAAAATATATGTTCATGTTGAATTTGATGTTAGAAACATGTTTCAAAATAACTGGGGCAGGAGTTGTAGCCAAAGCACTGACATTTTCTCAAGTCCCATCATTTTAATAGCAATGATAAAAATAACAATGAGTTGTACATTACTGGTAACTCCCATTTTCCCAAAAAGAGGCTCCTTGAGCTTAAGTATAAATAATGGCATTTACTGAACTGGCAAACAACTGTCAGGGATTTTTTAGCTGAAATGGAGGTTGAAGTTGTTTACACAGAAGGCAAAGTAAGAAAGAAATAGTCAAAGCTGCCTAGAAGTTGTACTGGCATGAAAAATTCTGTCATTGTTAAAGTTTTATAACTAGAAGAAATTGGCAAAATCTGAAAACTTTGACAGATTTTTACTATTTTGAAGCTTTATAAATACAGCCTTTTGTTTTATTATTCTCAGCGCACAAATGCCATCTAATGCTCCCATTGTGGTTAAAGCTGAGATATGTCTTGTTAATAAGCCTACTGAAAGAAAAGACATACTGGTAGGGAGCATAAATATACCATAAACAAAAGCACAGACTGTTTGGTGTTGCATAGTTACATAATCATTAGTCTGGGAAAATAGAGGGTAAGTCCTTTAACTAATTGTCTCAGTTAAGTGGGCTGAGAATATGTATAGATATAAATATAATGCAGAAGGGATGTAGTTATATTTAGCCTGGTCTGATATAAAATTGAAGAAACAGATGGAAAACCTTGAGTTACCTAATATGAAACTGTAGCACCTTCTCCCATCAGCTAGAAGCAAATGGTTACTATGCCTTAAAGTGATACTGACACTAACAAACAACTCTTCAAAATATGAATGTACATAAAAAGTTCCCTATAGGTCATATTGATTTTTTTTCACTGATAGGGCTTGTTTTGTAAGTAATTGTTCCTTGAAGTTCCTAAACCTGACTGTTTTGCCAACCTGACTGTCCCTTCTCAGCCTGACAGTTATAGCTTCTAATGCTAATGGACTCCTGCTGCACATATATGGCAGCCCCCTTCAAAGGGGATCAGATAGGTAATATAAAAGCATTGGGCAAATACTTTTATGGCAAAATTATTAAGGTCATTGATAGATGTAAAAAAAGGTTTCATTTCTGGTTTCAGTATCTCTTTAAGCTGTTTGAAAGAAGAGTGGCATTGGCAACAATGGGGGGTACCAAGCAGGGACCTCTTCTGCCTACCCCTAGTCCGCTCTCTCTTACCCCTGCTGGACTGGGCTGTAGACTGCTAGCCACATTTAAAAGTCTGAGTACATAATGAGGCAACATAATTCAGGCAACAAAATAACCAAGTGACAATTTCATCCAATACCTTAGATCCATTTCTTAATAGGTAACAGTGGGGCAAGGTTTTAGGAAATTTACCTCTAACTTTATTGGTTTGTCTTAAACTAAAGTTGGTCTTGCATGAAAAGATGTGATCTTTTGGTAAGGTCAGCAAACAAGCTGATCTTTGCCTGATTTGGTCACCTAGATAATTGGCCATATTGTTCTGATCCAATCACGGGGTCCATGGATCAACCATGCAGACCTGGCAGGAGTGGACTTCATTGATAGGCCAATGCGCTCGTTGCCCAAGAGGGTTTTTAAACCTTCCTAATGGATATTTTGCAGATATCAGGGCAACACTATGGTTTAGTGGGTTGGTCTGCTGCCTTGTAGTGTTGGGGTCCTGCGATTGATTCCAGCCAGGGAGTTTTCTATATTCTGGGTGGGTTTCCTCTGAGTACACTAGTTTTCTCCCACTTTCCAAAAATGTAAAGGCAGGTTAATTCACTCCTGATAAATTGAACCTACTGTGTGTGAACTTAATAGGGGCCGTAGATGTAATCTCCACTGGGACAGGGACTGATGTGTATGATAAAATCTCAGCAAAGCTCTGTGTAAATGTGTTGGTGCTGTATAAATACCAATGCTGAAGAATAGATGGGTATATACATTGAACATACAGATTACATACAAAAATCCTCTCCTCCTTCTCCTTACAAGAAGTAAATGGGGCCTAGCCCAAAGAGCTGCAATGTCTGTAACGGCAGGAGAAGAGTCATATTTTGAAAGAAACATGGCGACTTCACTGAAACCCAAAAGTCAGTTTGAGATCTATCTACTTTAATGTGAAGAAAACTAATATATAGACATCAAAAGGTCATGGGATATATAAAGATTAAATAAAAACTCATCTATATCACTGGTCATGAAAATAAAGTCAATTAAAACAGAAATGCAAAGCTGAAGATCTGCTGATAAATTGTTCTTCCGCAACGTAATTAAAATTTCCCTCTTATCAACATAAATGCAATACATCTTAAAGTTCCCAGCGGAATATACATCCAAGCAGCAATGGATTATGGCTAAACCCATAAAGACTATAATAGATGGAAAATAAATAGGTGACTTCTCACAGGGTAATACGCCTGTTCCACTCTTAATAAGGTGGAGAAAAATGGATTGCAGGCTTTGAACTTATCCCTTGCAATAGTCTTGTACTGATAGCAATTAATTTGTACTAAAATGTTCATATTACAAAACTTTAAACTGCCAATTCAGGCACTTTGGACCAATACAGCAGATTGGCTGCCCATGTACAGGAGTAGACCCACTGGCTACAAAATGCAGGTCATATGCATTGTGTTCCCTTGCTCTAATGGGATTTGAACCTGGGACTTGGTAGTGTTTGTCTCAGACTGTGTGGCCAGCTGGGAAAACAGTTGCTGAACTGACCATTTCTCTGCATGCTTTTTTCTGCCTAAGAACTCCAAACAACAAAGACTGGAACATTATCTCAACAAGGATAGGAAGTTTGTTGATGTCTCAGTTGACAATACGGCTTTGGAAAGATGGCTGCAACCGCAATACACATGGTCTCTGAATATGGCTGAGATCTTGATAAATTAATAGAAGCCATTAATACCAGTGTCTGCAGAGGAAGAGTAAAATATGATTCATTTGTGCTTAAAATGGCTTAAGAGAATCACTGCAGTAATTCAGAAATTATCCAAGTGAAACTGCCTGAAAGTCTGCGGCAGTAAATATCCTCATACAGAGCTTGCCTTAAGGAGAATGTAATTGTCTGACCATAATGCATAAAGTATTATAGGATGCACTTAAACCAAAAACTATGCAATATCCATGGATATTAAAAGAAATATTAATGAGCAGATGTCCCTTAATGTGGATTTCCAAGAATACAGTTAATAGTACAAAACGAAGCATGGAAGAAAGGCTATAGAAACGGGCATTAAAAAAGTATAACAGATATGTGATGCAGAATAATAAACTGAAACCCAAACAACTATAACATAGTTCTAGTAAAACTCAGTCCTTAATTCAAGAAGTTGCACAAGCTCATTTTGTGGGAGTTTCTGGCATTAAACGCTAGGAAAATTTGCGAAGTGCTTGTTGCACGATTATTTTGTCGCGTGTCTTTTTTTTAACTGTTACCGCACTTATTTTGACATGACAGCACCCATTTTGACTTTTTTAGACTTTTTTGACATGGCGGACTTTCGCTAAAGTTCGCAAAACAATTTGCCAATGGCAAAAAGCAGAAATTTGCTGCAAATCCATGTCTGGCGAAAAAATTCGCTCATCACTAGTTACATTACATTGCCATCCAGGGGCTTTGGCAACTGCAGAGAATATCAGGAACAATTGGCCTTAATGGATCACTGGGGCCCCTGGCCCTTCTATGAATTTAGTGAGGACCAGGAGGAAGTTGAACTGGAAACACAGGCAGACATGTACTTGAGAACAGAGAGAGGCTTTACTGCAGCAAAACAAAAAAAGGGCAGGGTTAACTGCAATGGAGGGTGGGTACAGCAGGGTAGCGCACAAAGGGATTAACAAGCGCAAGTCCCATGGGTCAGGACAATTAGAAATGCTTGGAAAACTATACCCTGAACAATGTAGGTCTCTATAAAATATATTGGAAAAAAAGAGCCCATATATATGTACAATTGGGTAATCCTAAATAGAAAATTGCCATTTTAGAAATTAAGGGCTGCCTCCTGGGATAATAGGATTCACAGTGCACACAAACAAGCCAAGGCACACATACATACTAGGCCCCATCAGCCAATGAATGGTCAGAGTTCTGCCTTTTGCTTCCACACTACTTCCTGTTACAGTCAGAGCTGCATTATTTCTGGTTATGTGATCTCTGAGGGGGCACACAGCCCATCACTAGGGATCAAGGGAAAGGATGTAAAAGGGCAATATTTACTGATATATATATATTCCAGTTTCTTAAGATACTATAATAGGTCACTTTATATGGTTTAAACTGTTTGTTAGTTAAGTATTTTTTCTGGGGGTCTAGAGCAGCATAAAATCCACAGAAAACATTTACTGGTGCAGAGGGCTTTTGATATGCTGGTAACATGTGATCACTACAGGAAAGTACTTTCAGAATTCAAATTGTGCTAATACAGGTATGGGACCTGTTATCCAGAATGCTCGGGACATGGGATTTTCTGGATAAGGGGTCTTTCCGTAATTTGGATCTCCTTACCTTAAGTCTGCTAAAATTCAATAAAACATGAATTAATCCCAATAGGATTGTTTTGCCTCCAATAATAATTATTTATATATCTTAGTTGGGATCAAGTACAAGGCACTGTTTTATTATTACAGAGAAAAGGGAATCATTTTTAAAAATTAGAATTATTTGCTTATAACGGAGTCTATGGGAGATAGAAATTCAGAAATTTCTGTATAATGGGTTTCTGGATAATGGATCCTATACCTGTATATGCCTTCTGATATCACTTACTGTATGTACTGCTAAATGCTGCCCTGGCAAATTTATTAAGCTTACTCTTATGTAAAGAGTCTCTGTAATTCAGAACTTTCTGGATAATGGGTTTCCTGATGAGGGATCCCATACCTGTACAATGTTTACTAAACAGCACTACTGGTTTGCAATGGTGACATTGCTGAATTCTACCCTAGTGCATGGGGTTTATGTGATGGGGCCACTGGAGCAGAAAACAATTATAGCTTAAGCAATATTTTAGGCCACGCTAATGCAATCACTATCTTAGTGGGAAAATGTCATCACTTTAAATGATGTCCATGGCCACAATAAATTAACGCAAGAATCAAACCCTCAAGATCTTCATTAGTCCAATACCGGCAACAGATACCGAGCCCTTCTGACCTGATGTTTTTATAGCGTTGTTCAGCAGATATAAGCCGATTGTAACAGACATTTTATTACAACAATAAACCATGTCAATTGGCCTGCCTTTCTATTCATTCTTCATGCTATTTTCTATAGTCAAATTAAAACATTGTTGAGTCTTGATAACTCCTTTTAAAAATGTGCACCATGAACTAAATTGGACAATATAAATGTACAGTATATACCATGGCAGACTTGTCCTTGAACATGTCACAGAGCTTTACAGCCTGAGCAGATGTACCTCTGTCCTGACACACTCTAATGACTGCTGTGCTCCTGCTAGGGCTGTTTAACAGTCTATTTATTTGTTATCACGTCCCTTGATGTCTGATCAAGCAAAGTGACAGAGTGGGAAACCTTCATGGCAGCTTGCAGCTATAGGTGAGGTTTTTAACAATGAATATTTGGAAGGCTGTTTATTAATTCTAAGTAATTCAACTAACTGTCTTATTGTAATTAAAAAATGTGTTTAAAATGTATGGCCACAATTAATGGGCTACTGTATTATTGACAGAAGTGTTTATAGAGACCAGATAAGCTTTGGGTACTGGTTGTCTATGTATTGCTGGTGGGGGGATATGGCTTGTGATAAAGACTGTGAAACATGGGCAGAATGCAAAAGCTTCAATATACATGGGTGCTATGTAATGTTACTTATCCACAAGGCTACTGTACAGCTTTCAAACGTAAGGGCTGGACCCTGATCTTGTATGTTTGTGTTTTTCTTTCCTGGAAAGCAGACCGAACCACTCACAGAAATGGGGTTATATACTATTAGGAGGGCAGTTTTGCTGGCTTTCTCGAATAAAGAATTGAAACAGAGACATACAGCTACCCCCATGAATACTAGCTACCTCGCTAAGGAGGTAGCTAAGGATGGGGAAGGGAGCCAGTAAGGACAGGGGTTGGCCTGCACCCCTGACATTGGGATCTGCTCTTTATTTTGTTTCTTTTTATCTGGCACGAGTTACAGATCAGAGCCTGATCAAGGGATGCAGTGCTATCTAAATGAGCACTAAGGGGCATGCTGCACCCTTAAGCACTCTTGGACATTTTCCTTATTCTACATTGATGACCCCCCAATAGTGCTTTCCTAGATATTCATGTTGACTCCTTTGCTGCCACTTTGTCCTGAGTGTATAGAAGAACTGGGAAATTGAGGGGGGGGGGGGGAATTTAAGTGTCACAGAGTTTCATGTGTCTAGCAAACCTACAGGTAAATGATGCAGAACACAGGTTTACTGCCTGGGCTACACTTGTGTTTCAAAAAACAGAACAGTGAATTTAGCAGTTCTGCAGATCTATCCGTTCAAATGACAAAACCACTGCCCTATTGCCACTAAAGGGTTAATCAGAAATTCTACTGGCCTACCATAAAATCAGACAGTTAATCAAATCACTAGAATGGCTGATCTGCGGGCTGTTCTGCTGGTTCTGCAAGTTGACTTGCTGGTTGAACAGCAGCTGTTCTTTCCTTCAAATGGATGTAATTTGGTACAATATAGGCTTCTAATTTGGCAAGAGAAGAGTGGGCTGTGATTTATAAAACAAAGAAATACAGAGGCAGGAAAACAGAAGAATGACAGACCCCATCTAACCTATGCAGTTACTCACCAGGGTGAAAAACAACCATTGTCCTTGGAACACCTTTATGCTTAAAGTATTCCAGTTCCATGAGGCCTTTGTTACACCGCACAGTTAATAGCTGGGTGCATATGTGCTGGTTGCACATTTGTTGCATTTTTGTATGACCTATGCTGATTTTTTAAAATCTATTCATACAGTAAGGAAAGAAAATGGCAGCAGGTGGTTATTTCTTGGTAGGTCAGTACTGACTTTAATCAGTACTTACTTAACTTAAAGAGACGCCTTTTTATTTTTGTGTTGATTATAGATTGGCTTTAGTTAGGGCTCTTTAAAAAGTCTTTGAGGTTAAATAGACTTAGGTCCATATAGCTCTGGGATGAGACCTAAAATAGGTCCCTTGTTAACTAAGGGGTTGTATCATCACTTATATAAGGTATATTCACTGAGGATTTAATCCTACATAAAATAGAGTTTAATGAGGTCCCTCAGGTAAGTGTGGCTGATAGCAAATGTCACCAGATGAGCAACTGCAAAGACAAAGAGGGATTGCCAAGGTTATTGTCTGGGCACTGGCCAGGCTGACACTGCTGTCCTGTCAGTAAATGCAAATCAGTTTTATATCATCCAATTCTTGCTACCCAGTGACCAGACAAAGGATTTTCTTTGCTTGGAGACTGTATAGCTTGGTGAATGTGGACAGATTTCCCCCTAATGATGATCAGTTTGTGTCCGTGCCTTGCCCCTGTTTACTCACTAAAAGCCAATACAGGTATGGGATCTGTTATCCAGAATGCTCAGGACCTGGGGTCTTCTGGATAAGGGGTCTTTCCGTAGTTTGGATCTCCATGCTTTGAGTTTACTACAAAATCAATTAATCATTAAATAAACCCAATGGGGTTGTTTCCCATCCAATAAGGATAATTTATATCTTAGTTGGGATCAAGTACAAGGTACTGTTTTATTGTTACAGAGAAAAAGGAAATCAATTTTAAAAATTAGAATTATTCTCTTATAATGGAGTCTATGGGAGATGGCTTTTCCATAATTCGGAACTTTCCAGATAATGGGTTTCTGGATAAAGGATCCTATACTTGTATATGCCTTCTAATATCATTTACTGCATGTACTGCAAAATGCTGCCCTGGCAAATTTATTAAGCCTACTCTTATGTAAAGAGTCTCTGTAAAAAACTCACAGTTATGTATAACTGCAGTAGTGTGCATGGTCACGGGGTGGCGCTATAGGTAACAAGAGGGGTAGGAATATGCAATTCAAGCTCCTTATCCTCCTACAACAGTATTATTCTTTCATCTGATTTAATGGCCAGGACTGCACTGTTATCAGAATTTAGCTTTGGCTAGACTACTGCAGTTATGAATAATGGAAGAAAATAGCTAATTGGTCACCACAGGTAACTGCACTAAGGCAAAATTTATTTCAGTAAAAGAAGTGTCTTCTGTGAATATATACTTAATAGGGAAACAGCTTTATTCATGTATTCTGCAGACCATGCAGATGATGTAGGTACTGCCTACTGAGCTTTTTCATATTCATAGCAGCCAGATACTGATAAATGCATTTTTATATACAACATGCACAAAGTCTAAAGCACCAGTGGTTTAGGATCAGTGCCGCAGAGACTGGAGCCCTCGCTAGCCAAGCTGATCAGACAGCTGAAGTAACATACACATTTTATCGCTCTTAGAGACAGACCTGGGGAGAGCAGATGTGCTTTATTGCCCCGTGCATCTGTCAAAAGGACCGAGCTGGAGATTGCTCCACATGCTCGCGGGAAGAGCGCTCAGAAAGGCGCAGCTGTGGGACGTGACTGAGCACTGCATGGTTTGTCCATGTCCTGACTTCCTGCGATCATAACACATTAGCTGCTTCTGCAGTTACTTAGCTATTCCTATATCAGTCCAATGATTGCCTTTTCTTGTACATTTAGATAAATAAACAACAGCCATAACTATGCTTGGATTTAAGGGAATTATGTATTACCAAGGGGAAATTTGCTCCATCCAGTAACTCATAGTAACCACTCATATTAGGCTGTCAGAGAATCATTTTTCTGCTTTATATTTCTGAACCAATGAATCACTCATTGCCACTTTCCTCAGCTGTAAAATTACTTGTAAACTGCTTTTCTTCTATTTTCAGTTGCTATTTTCCTTGTGTGACCTGTACTTTTCATAAAATGAAAAGCCACGTATTTCTGAATCTTAACAATTCAGTTTTGTCAAGCCCTCCATGCCAAAATGAATGTGTGCCTTTCTCTGACCGTTTTGCAAATCTTCTGGTTTTTTTTTGTTTTTAAAATAGGCTCAATGCTCAATGTGAACTGATCCCTTAGCTCACTAAGTGAATATGTGCAGTAAAGAAGAAGATGGGGAGCTACTGGGGCATCTTTGGAGGCACAGATCTTCCCTGCTAAAGGGCTGTGTTTGCCTTGGGCTGGTACAGAAGCCCAAAACTATAATATACAACAGTGCTGTTGGTACAGTGGGCTGGAATTTTTCTGGCCTAAATGGTGAAGGGCCGTTAATGGAAGCCAGTTTTGACCACTCCACTTTTTTAAACTGCACCCACTTCAAACGACACCCATGTTATCACGAGAGCTTTTAAGATCATACTCACACTAATGGTGGTAGCGCAGCAAAACCCCAAATGGTTGGTGCTCACTGAAGGGATATCACCCTTCATTCAGTTTATTAAGCATATTAATCCATACCCTTAAATCCATATGCCTCCTCCCCTGTGGATAGCACAGCCACCCCCGGAACATAATTACACACCCTAGGTACCCCATAATAACTATTTCTAAATGCTAACAAACTCCTAGAACAAACCCCGCCAGGTTCATCTCCCACAGGCAACATAGAGCAGGCAGAGTTTGGCATGCACAGGCAGTGTAAGGTAGGCATAGTATGGCACACACAGGCAGCATAGGGCAGGCAGAGTGTGGCACACACAGGAAACATAGGGCAGGCAAAGTATGGCACAAACAGGAAACATTGGGCAGGCAAAGTATGGCACATACAGGCAGCATAGAGCAGGCAGAGTATGGCACACACAGGCAGCATAGGGCAGGCAGAGTATGGCACACACAGGCAGCATAGGGCAGGCAGAGTATGGCACACACAGGCAGCATAGGGCAGGCAGAGTATGGCACACACAGGCAGCAAAGGGCAGGCAGAGTATGGCACACACAGGCAGCATAGGGCAGGCAGAGTATGGCACACACAGGCAGCATAGGGCAGGCAGAGTATGGCACACACAGGCAGCATAGGGCAGGCAGAGTATGGCATACACAGGCAGCATAGGGCAGGCAGAGTATGGCACACAGAGGCAGCATAGGACAGGCAAAGTATGGCACACACAGGCAGCATAGGGCAGGCAGAGTATGGCACGCACAGGCAGCAAAAGGCAGGCAGAGTATGGCACACAGAGGCAGCATAGAACAGGCAGAGTATGGCACACAAAGGCAGCATAGGGCAGGCAGTACATACAGTGATACAAAATGCTGGCAATGCTCCTACGGTCTGAGGTGTTAACAATGTGGGGCTTACAGTCTGAGCTTGAGGAGTG
The DNA here is from genome assembly GCF_000004195.4 of Xenopus tropicalis. Lineage (NCBI taxonomy): Eukaryota > Metazoa > Chordata > Amphibia > Anura > Pipidae > Xenopus > Xenopus tropicalis. Next base: position 37,408,447 of record NC_030684.2, on the reverse strand, counting down.
AACAATGCAGGGGGCAGTTAATCTCAGTGCTGATACCATTTTAAGCTTATACAAAGTTAAGCAGTCACAGCAGCCAGACAGGTGGGGGCCGTGGGCCAGATACAGCCTGTGGGTCACTCACTGATATACATTTCTGCCCTACTTGTTTAGTTCAGCTTTATTTCTCCTTTAATAATGTGATTTTGTGACCTGAACATTATAACATCTGCTGGAAGTAGCAAACTGCAGACACAGAAACCTGGATGCCACCATAAGCACATTTATTTTTGACCCTGTGTTACTTAAATCACTGGACTACCTCTTGCTTAATTGTACCATTGGGTATTCTATTTACATCACGTGGGCCTAAATTAAATGTTTTCCAGTTACAAAGTCTTCAGCTTTCTGTCACTCAACAACCGCTCTTCCCAAGTAGCCTTTTTCGCAGTTCTAATGCCCTGACTATATGCATCAATCTTTTTGGCAGAGTGGTATCAAAATTTTATTATCTCAAATAAAAGTTTTTGGTATTAGAGACAGTATAATTATGTACAAAAATTATATACAGTAAGAGTCACCGGGCATCTCGCTATTTAAGTACATGTTACGGCCATCCTTTAATCAATTTAAATCACCAGTGCAATGGCATATGGTTTTGGCAAATGGTTTTTCCGAAGTTGCCTCGGAAACTTCGGGTGAGTTCGGGAAACTGGCTGTATGCCATCCCACCGGTGATTTACGTTCTTGCCAGTGGGATGGCATTTAAAGTAGATTAGTTGCCTGAAATAGTGAAGATTTATTGTGGTGTTTATCTCCACATGTACCACTGCCTAATAGAAACAAGGTGCAATTTAGCTCCACTTATGACATGAAAGGGCTGGATTCAAGTTATCCGGAGCCCTTGCAGCAAGGCCATTGTTCAAGAAAGTTTTGTCTGCGGAGTGATTTCCATACATACTCTCAGGGCCGGAACTAGGGGTAGGCAGAAGAGGCAGCTGCCTAGAACGCAACGATTGCGGGGCGCCAAACAGGAGCCTCTCCTGCCTACCCCTAGTCTGCTCTCTTTAGTCACTGCCCCCGCCACTTGTCATTATGCCACTTGTCCATCGCATTTCAAACAGGGGCAGGGTGGCCGACCGGGTTTCCTAGGGTGCCCGGTCAGCTTGGCCCGCCCCTGCATACTCTACCTAGTGGCATATCACAGAATCTTTTTAATAGTTATTAAGCTAGAGACATTGGCTTTTTTCTTTGCCTGCACCCAGAACCATTTTGTTGGGCCGGGAGCAGTCACACACAGATATGGGTGCTCAAATGGCAAAAGTTGGCATCTTTGAGCGGATATCCACTGCTGTGTGTGTCTGCATCCGGGCCAACACAATGATTCTGGGTGCAGGCAAAAAGGAAAGCTAATGTCAGTACTGAGGCTGGTTCTTGGCTTGCGCTTTTCCACAGGCCAAGATTAGCCCTGTAGCCTTAATATTTATAGAAAAAAGATGGAAACTAGATTAATATAAAGCAAATTAAGTGATAACAAAAATTAAAATGATAGTGTCCCTTTAACAATTGTTAGGTTGACACTGCATATAAACCCTAACAATGAATTCCAAGCATTTCACTTATTCCTTTATACTGCTGAGGGAAGGACGACATTTAGACACCATCTCACAGAAAGCGAACTAAAGATATCAAATGGTGGGTGAATTTAAGGAGGGGATAGTATTGTAACAGAAGACTATGGCATGCAGAAACATCTGTCAGTCATTAGTGGCACATATATTTTAAGCTTAATGAACCCCAGTGGACAAGAAGACTTACAGTAGGAATATCCATAGCCATACATTACAATATAAACCTCACCTGCGCAACAATAAAGATCCTTGCTGCTATAGGCAGCAGAAGGTAATGGATTTTAATACATCAGAAAGTCAATATACACTCCATAGAGCAACTTCTAATTGCAGAGGGATAGAATACACAATTAGTATAGATATAACACCAAGGCTGAAATCACCCGGGGGTACTAAAAGTTAGGCCCCCCCCATGGAACAATGCTCTTTGCTACACTACACTGTACATGAAGTGGAAGAAGAGGATAGCTCAGAGATGTTTGCTGAGAAGAACCCCGGGCCAGGGCAGTTTTCTGTTAACAGGAGCACTGGCCGGGGTGTCAGGTATATAAATACAATACTCAATACAATACCTTTTGGCAACCCCCCCAGTGATTGTAACTTTCCTTCTTCTTTAAGCAAATTAGAGTACTACCAGTTTGTCTAGAATAGCTGGCTAGGAGGCCACAATTTGTTTGTCCAACTGTGAAAATTTACAAACATATTGTGGCTATCCTGCAAAATTAGCCATATGTCTGCCATTAAGAAAAAAAAATGAGCAAATACCAATAGGGCATCTGCATAAAAAGTACCAGCTGGTTTTACTGTAAGGAATATTCTTTTACATACGTTTCTGTATTGACTGTCCGATACAAAATGAGCACCTTTCATACCAATGGTGTGTAACTAGGCACTTTGAAGAGAAGGTAGCCTTCTCCCACACTAGAAAAGATGGGCCCTGGTACTCTCACACCCTAGAGTGGGACCTTGTTTCGCCATTTAGTGATTTCCCAGCAGTTCTGTGAGCTGAAGAAGCACCTTCATTTAGAGAAATGATACACAGGGAGATATGTCACCCACATTAAAACATTAACATTGTTAATGCTGCAAGTAAATTAAATTACAAATATCAGACCCCTTATCCGGAAACCCATTATCCAGAAAGTTCCGAATTACGGAAAGCCCGTCTCCCATAGATTCCATTTTAATCAAATAATTCACAATTTCACATTCTCTGTAATAATAAAACAGAACCTTGTACTTGACCCCAACTAAGATATAATGAATCCTTATTGGAGCCAAAACAATCCTATTGGGCTTAAATACTTTAAATATTTTTTTTAGCAGACTTAAGGAAGGAGATCCAAATAATGGAAAGATCCCTTATCCGGAAAACCACAGTCCCAAGCATTCTGGATAATGGGCCCTATACCTGTACAGCAATTCTGCTTAACTGCAGGTAAATGCCTGCTTTTTTTCAGAATAGGGACTTTGGGGAAAGTGGGGCTTTTTCACACGTAAGAACTCAGAAAGACATTTTGATCATTTGACAGATCAGTGCTAATGTACAGTAGCAGCTCAGATGCAGTAAGTGAGCTTTCTCTCTCCAGAGGTGGATGATGTTTGATACTTGAACAGTGCACAAATGGAGTCATGATTGCCTGTAATGTGTCCCCAGCATTGACAGTCTGTGCTGGTGTTTCCACTCAGATCAATAGGCATCTAGATCATTATAACAGGACCCATCAATCATAAATGAAAATAAACTCCAGCGCACCTACTGAATTGCCAAATGGAGAATTTTTTTTTATATGTAGATATTTTTCAGATGGGTTTTTTGGCAATAAGCGATTCTTCCGATATTTTTTTACAGAAAAATGTGTGTTTTTCAAATAACTTTTTCTGGCAAAATAATCGGCAGATTTAATATGTTGAGTATTATTGAGTGCTATGGAGGCTTAGAATAGTAGAGGTTGTCAGTGACAACCTGCCTTGACACGTTTTCAAGGGGAAGTTAACCACATCATTGTTTTCTATTTCACCCAGTTTAAAGGGGAAGTTTGATCCCATCATTGTTTTCTGTTTCACCCAGTTTAAAGTAAAACTTAAACATATTATTGTTTTTCAAGAATAAGCGCCAATGCTTCTAAAATGGCCGCTGAAGCTTTTCCTGTTTGGCATTGGAAATGAATGGCCATTTAAATTTCACTACTTATTCGCTCAAAAACATTGTGATTTTCAAACAATAAACTCAATATTTTTGTTCAATCCTACCAACATTATCATGACATTTAATAAATGCAAGAATGATCATGTTTTATTCAAGTTTATACAAGTTTCAATAAATCTGCCTCTAAGTGTCAAGCCAAAAATTACATTTGGGGGACAGGCCTATTTGTCAGGTAAATAATTTAAACCTACCATTCAACTTAAATGTTTATGTTCCCACCCAAAGGGAAAGGTGAATTTTTTATTAACATACAAAAATAGCCAAAAGAGACATCTATAACTAGTGCAGATTTAGGGCTGGGAAGAAATTATATTTGACCAGCTTCACCAGCATCACCTTGTGCTTCGAGATGGTTGGAGGGTCTCCTGTACACCTAGCAGATGGATCTTTGGATTACTATCACTTATATTCTAAATGAGAGTGCTTCTTCAGGTCCCAGCCTATATTGTGGTCATAATACAAGGCTGTGGAGCCTGACATGATGCAGTAGGTCCCACTAGGCTAAAGTATCCACATACTGTGAAGTACCCCACACTGACCTGTAATGGCAGTGTGTTGTCTTTTCTCAGTAGTTAGCTTCAAGCTTGACAAGTTCCACATTCCCTATTATACTGGGGAAACCAAAAACAACACAAGGGCTAACTACCAAGTTGTAAAAAAAACTTTACCTTCTACTTTCACTAAAAGCTTCTAAACAGCCCTGGTATGAAATCTGGTTCATGTCCCACCTTTTCTGCCTTTACTGTCTGCCACAGAATGTCCATTTGGTTTTGCATCCTTCTGCTCTAATTGCCATTATTATTGGGTGGGGAGAGGGGGGTCTACGCAAAAACATTTTGTTGTGCAGTGTGCATGTGTCGATGCACCATGGTGAGTTAATTCAGTTAGGTCCATGAATCACTTGGTTTAAGAGCAGTTAATTATTTTATTCTAATATGGCCATGGGAACATAATTTCTATTATATGTTCTTTTTATATGTTTTTATCACAGTTTGCTGTTGTGCCATAGCATGAGTAAGCACATAAATGCACATCTTAGAGAAAACATTGCTCCCTGTGAGATTCTGCCTTGTTTCCTAGCAACTGGACAACATTTTGGAGGTGGCAGATGTGGACATACCAATATTTACTACACAAAGTTATACTTTTTGCCTGCAATAAATACTTTTTGTGTGTAATTTGTATATTGACTTGCATTGATCTGCTTGGGGGAATTTGATAAACCACGAGACCACCGACACCGAGAACCAGCCAATATGGTAAGTTCTTCCCGTTATAAGTCCTATGTGCCTGTTTGTTGCTATGATTTTTTTTTAAAGTCTTATTATAACAGGCAGTTGTAAGCTATAGCACACATATGAGCACATATAAAAAAAAGATTGTGATTGAGAAATTTAATTATATTTTTTCCTCTACTGAGTATTAACAAACTAGTTGAAGTTTGATTCCAGGCCCTTCTGTGCTTGCTAAGATTTATAATGGAATTTATATGGTGGAATTTCAAATTAGTGCTACCCACAATGCCTTCTAAATCCTCAGCATGCTTGTAGCTGCATACGAACATGACACTGAAAATTAATTTTATGAAAATTGTGATATCAACATCATATAAATTGATTATTTCAATGGTTAGTGGGAAATCATTTTTTAAAAGTCACAAGTCTCCTATATTAATACAGCATTTTCTAGATATAACCCGGTTTGTCCTGGTATTACATATTCTTCTTCTTATCACATGCAATGCTTTGTTTTCATGCTTGTTAAAGATAAGTAAAGAAAAAAAGTAACTAGTTTTATTACTGCAACAACTATACTGAGACCAAAAATGTTTAGTGAATTGTGAATTATTATCTCAATTTTAACTCTTAATTTGGAACTGTTGGGCATGCGACGGTGTTACCTTCCCTAATGTAAGGAATTGTGTCTATGCCCTGGGGAGGGGCCGAGGGGTAGTGATTAGTTTCTGCTCCCTTGTCTATATAAGGGGAGGGAGCACATAGTTATGTTTCTTTGTAGGTAACCCAAGCCTTAGTAAAGTTGGGTATTAGTGACGCCAAGAATGAAGTAAGGATAGCTGTAGTATGGAACATTTAATAAACCACTCTAGAAGTGTAATACAAACTGGGCTAAATAGTAGAGCAGTTTGTTCCCCACCAAGGAGATTGTAGTGTAGAGTAGTTCCCCTGGTGATACCCGCCACATTGTAGGGACTCAGGTTGGTAGGGTTCAGAGTGGAGTGAACTCCCTTGGAACACACTGTGAAGATCCTGGTACATTGGGGCAGGGGCATTTGTGGTCTCTGAGGCGGCTCCTCTGGTGTCGGCCCCCGTGTTTACCTTAACAGCGCCAGAGTGGGGCCTCATCACTACTGTGGAGAGTGCAATTGCGCTCTCTGCACTAGCGCTAAATGTCCCTTTTAAAAACTGGAAATTCGGCTCTTAAAGTTACCAGGAGCGACTTTTTGCAGCCCCTGGTAACTTTGGGGGGCGCTGCTTCCTGAGGCGAGTTTCTCAACATGGTAGCAGAGCCCCTGATGAGTCCCTGTGAGAATAAATGTGTTATCTTGGAGACCCTTCCTTCGATACTTCTGAGAGGACCCAGATACAGGACTGGACTGGCAATCTGGATTCTGGCAAATGCCAGAGGGGCTGCTGTAAGATGCCATAGACAGTTAATATTTAGTTGGCTGGTGAGCGGTTGTTTGGGCCTCAATGTCCTTGAAATGCCAGGGCCTATTTTGAATCCCAGTAGTCACAATGATTAATTCACATTTTCAAGTTACATTATAAAATATAATTATAAGTTTTCCAATAAAAAAAAAAAAGCTTCAGAAGCGCCTTCCTGAACCAGAGAGTGACTCGGCCCGTTAGACATCAGGTCACAGTAGCCCTTAGCAAGTCCCTGCTTCTCACCGCTGCAAATTGCCAAGGAACAGTTTGTGACCAGAACAAGTGGAGAGAGAGCGCGGCATGAATAGATTTCACACAGCTTGCTAAATTGTAGCCATGGTCTTTATTTTGTGTTGGAAAAGTAAAGTTGCTTTAACACGCAGAATCTGAAAGAGAAGTTCCTTGTGATCTAATGAAGCAGAATGGCTATTAATAGCTATAACAAGACAGACAGTCAGTTTGCATATGCAGTGAGGTGTCTAAGCCAAGTGTGACAGCTCAGTGTTATGGTATCTCCCCGACTGCATGTCTCACACTGTTCCGTGTCCTCTTTAGCTCATCAAACTCACCAGACAGTTGATTTATCAAACAGAATTATTAAAGAGAGTCTGGTAATGTTACCCTTGGTATAAAGGCAGAGACAAAATATAAACCGAACCGGTGTGTAACAATGCCGCGTACTTTATTTCAACAGCGAGCCGTGGGAGTTCATATTCAGAGTACTGCAAAATGTGTTCCTTATTTTGGTTTGTTTTTCAGGCAAACAGCATGCTCCTGAACATTATTACTTGCTGCCAATTTCTGTTGCTGTGCTTGCAGCTTGTTTAAAAGAAATGTCCGTCTTTTTGTCTTTTAATAATGGAAGAACAATTCAATCTAAGCTGTTTTCCCAATATATACAAGTTAACGATTTGCAATGATGTTAGTTATCTGATACTTAAAGGGATTCTGTCACAGGAAAAAAAAATGTAAAACGTTTCTCCAACAGAATCCTGCACTGAAATCCATTGGCTAGACTTGTGCTTTGATAACATAGTAACATAGTAAGTTGGGTTGAAAAAAAGACGTACGTCCATCACGTTCAACCATAATGCCTATATATAACCTGCCTAACTTCTAGTTGATCCAGAGGAAGGCAAAAAAACCCATCTGAAGCCTCTCTAATTTGCCGCAGAGGGGAAAAAATTCCTTCCTGACTCCAAGATGGCAATCGGACCAGTCCCTGGAACAACTTGTACTAAGAGCTATCTCCCATAAACTTCTCTGTATAGTGCTGCACTGCAATTTACAGTGATATCACCCCCCTTCCTTCCTCCCCAGCACCCAATCAGCAAAAACAATGGGAAGGTAGCAAAATAGCAGCTCCCTGACGCCTGCATTGCTTAAAATGCTTCCATGCCCCACCTATTGGTAGTTATGACAATAGCACTCAATAGTAAGAAATCCAAGTCAAGCTTGGGACTCCTCCGGCTACATGGGAGTAGGAGAAACAATACATTACCTGAAAGCAGTTCTAATGTGTAGTGCTGGCTCCTTTTGAAAGCTCAGACTCAGGCACAATGCACTGAGATGGCACCTACACAGCAATATTACAGCTAAATAAATACATTTATTGGTTAAAAAATAAAATGTTAAATGGTAGAATGAATTATTTGCTATGTGAACAGTGTAATATGGTAATAAAAACTATACCATAAAAATCATGACAGAATTGTAATTGAAAACAGTTCCTATGTACTTGCTATTGGCTTCTCGCAGACTATAGAACTAATGTAGCAGCCACAAGGCTGTTATTCCTGTTCTACACTGGTCAGTCAATCACAGAGAATGCAAGGCATTTGAATACTTTGAGTATTGTGTACTGTACATTTTCTTACATTTATAATACAAAAACAGTTTTTGGGTGGAGATTGCCCTGAAACCTGAATAAGGCATTTTCTAAAGGCTGTAAAAAGATTGTGGAGGCTAATTTAGAGCTGTGCAGAGCATCCTATTTAGAGTGTGAAGTGCAAGGAGTACTGTACATACTGTACATAAATGCCCTGAGCAGGTAGTAACTACTCACTTTGTTTGTTGAGTCTCTAGGTTGATGTTGTGCCATTTATATCACAAGCCGTTCTTGTGATTCAAATGGTATTTCCCACAAAATGTTTAACCTGATGGGCACAATTAAGCTTAAATTCTAGTAAAAACAAATGTTGCATTGTGGGTAAATTACATGACAAATTGTGGGCAATAGAGTTTATTTTCTGGCACAGTATCTAGACAGCTTTGAACGTTAATTGGCTGTTTCAGATGCAAAAGAGCTGGGTGTCCCAGGCCCACTGGGACTGCTGCTTAGGGGTCCCCACATCTGCTCAGGGGCCCCTGCCACCCTCATACTCCCCCCCCCCCACACCTAGACTTACTTTGCTATAATCGGGGGAGGGAACACAGCAGAGGAGCAACAGTACTTAGGGTCTGGGTTGGCAGGGCCATCAGATTATACTGATGTCCCACTGGCCCAGTCCGATCCTGCAGAAGAGACCTATAGGTCCTGCCTGACACATACCGTATACTAAGATAATGCAAAAATATTCCACTTCTAGATTTTTTAAAGATGATGCCCACTGAAAAATAAAATAATAATGTTTAGTAAGAAATAACTCATTGTTTCTGAGACCAAGTGGAAAAGAGTTGTGTTCTAAATCCATGTTTCATAAAACACTGGACAAACATTATTTCAGATGGATAGCTGTAACAGTTTCACAGTTGTCAAACTTCATAACATTTTTAAATGTATCAACACATTTAGCTCATAAGTAGAGGTGTCCCCCTTCTCAGTGTAGGACAGGGATTTTATATAAGCGTATGGGGAGAATGAAGAAAGGGTTAGGTAAAATAGTCTTTGGCTGGGGCTTTCTAGGGTCTGAGATCCTTTGGTGCTCAAGCCTGTCCCTTCCTGACTCCAGAAACTGGAAACTGACTGGTCCTAACTGGACCAGCCCTGGGGTCAGAATAAAGGCTAATAATAATAATGTTATATATTTGTTCCCTGTTTTACTGAAATGCTAAAGTGATGCTCTTATCTATTTTATCAGCCACTATTTTTACATATTAAAACTACAGTAGTGTAGGACTGTATCAGCAATTCATTTACATGCTTGCTATAGGCTGTGTAGACATGAAATATACATCTAAGCTGAATACTAATTATTAATTCACTCATTTTATTGAATATTTGATATTAAATTAGTGAGTTGCCAGCTTTAATTGTTTTCTATTTCCAGCACGTTGCTCAAACCTGATATTCAATCCATCAAAATGAAGCAGAAGCTATTGAAGGGGAGGTGCAGTAACTGTTCTGAGTCGCTATATTGGCTCAGTGGTTAGCATTGCTTTCTTGGGTGCTGAGTTCATTACTAAATTGGACACCATCTGCAAGGAGCTGGTATTTTCTATATAAAATAAAATCTCAAATGGGTGCCAAGTTGTACAGTACAACAAGATAGGGAAAGTCAGAGAGACTTGGAACACAGCAGAATAATTTAGTTTTATTTAGTTACACTAAGTGCTCACTGAAGTCTTTCTGCTGGGTTCCCAGTCTTCCTGCTCTTTAGCCTTTCTGTGTCTGTGTTGGCTCTGGAACCTGGGCCAACAATCCAAAACCATACTTTTACTTTAACCGTCTACTGCTGAATAATATAATGCTATTTAATACCCTTCAATCAATGACAAAGTCAAATACGCAGCTACCAATCACAATACTGCTGATTCGTTCCTCATATATATATCAAATTGAAGTTACTGCTCTAGTTCATACAAAGGAACATAAACATCTCTTTCCTAGTATTTCCTTTTCTTGAAATGAATTCCCAGCTGCTCTGGATTGTACTTAGTAAGTGCCGGTGATTAATTGTAACTGTGGCCTTCACTGTGCTAAGACTTTAATTAGTCTCCCATCTAATGTGTATGGGGAATGCTACTGCCAATAATGCTCTTGTTTCCCATTTTTCTATATCTCTTTCATGGAATAACATTCTTTGCAGTATATTGCGGGGAAGGTAGCTGCCCCGGTGATTTTCTCAGCGCGCATAGATGTAAGAACCTGCGCCGGTTGTCGGGGCTCCTTACAAAAATGTTGCAGTTTGTAAATAATGCCTGTGGTGTCAGGGGAAGGCCCTGCAGTTGTGGAATTGTGTAAGAGGGTGTCAGGGAGAGGGGAAGCAACTGAAGGGTAGAATTGTAAGGATTGATGGTGTGAGTAACACTTTATACCAGGGCAGTCCAACCTGCAGCCTCCGAATGATACTAAACAATTGTTAAAAAAAACTATGTGTTTCAGGGCAGAAGAATTAGATGTGAGTGATCAAAATTCACAGATAGAATACCATGAATTATCCCCTGAATGGTGTGGGTTTTTGCTTTTTCATGTGGTTCTACTTGCAGATGCAAATCATACTATAGTTTTAAAAAATGAGTTGCTTTTGAGCAAATAAAAGATTTAAGCTCATAGCACACTTGGTACTGGCATCAATATCAGTGAGGATCTGAGTTGGTCTCACCACGTTGGTGCGATCACAAAAGTTGCAAGACAGTGGCTCTTCTTTCTGCGGTGCCTGAGGAGGTTCGGCATGGACTCCAGAATACTCACAAACTTCTATCGATGCACCATCAAGAGTATTCTGTCCGGCTGTATCACCACCTGGTATGGTAGCTGTAATGCTTTGGAGTGCACAGCTCTGCAGAGGGTGACTGAACTGAACTGAACTGAACTGCCGGCCATGCAGGACCTATACAGACAGCGCTGTAGGAGGAAGATGCAGCGGATCCTCTCTGACCCCAGCCACAGTCTTTTCACGCTCCTACCATCAGGCAGGCGGTACAGGAGCATCCAGACCCGCACCAGCAGATACAGAGACAGTTTCTACCCACAAGCCATCAGGCTTCTAAACTACTGACATTCTGCACACACCAACACACACTCACCACAGCTACTGGACTCTTCACAATGTCACTTTAAGCAAAGCCACTTTAAATTCTTTAAATCATCACTGCACAATTTTAAATACTTCATTGCATTTTTATTGTAAATGCTTGTACCTATATTGCACACTTGGGGGGAGCACGGGTCAAAAGAATTTCATTACAGTAATGATGCTTCATTGTTATTTGTATATGACAATAAAACTTGAAACTTGACTACCACCAGCAGAGGAATACCCAAACCCAACCTTCTCATCATGTACTAATGGTTTAATATTGGTTAAACCTAAGTGAGTTTACAAAAAGTGTAAACTCTATAAGGCCCCCTGCCACATCATCTGTGCCATCATAAAGTCCTATAGTGCTAGCACTGTAGATTCTTTGGTTCTGGGTTTCTCTTTTAGTAGATCTATATCTCTCTGTGTTTCCTGCCAATCCTAGGCCTAATCAAAGAGAAGCTCACTAAAAGGGATAAAGAGCTCCTTAAGGCGCTATGTTAACATTGACATTACTATTACAAGCCAAGACCTGCAGACTTAGAACAATGATAGAAACCTTGTTTACTTTGCCAATGATTTACTAACTCAGGCACATACTGTATATGTGAGGGTATAACACTCTCATGGCATATTAAAGAATAACAAAAGAGGTTCCAATTAATTCCTTTATTGGCTAACTAAGCTGCTGCTGGGACCCCAGGGCCCCTTCATCTGGCTGATTAGAATACTGGATTCTGACAGAGAGAAAGGCCCTAGGGTTATAAAGGATAGAAATCATTATCTGTGCAGTTAGATTTGATTTAAAGGCAATACCTTTATTATCTGTTATTTTTCACATATCACAGGATCCGCTCACCCCCTTATGATTTGTTGAAATGGGCAGGATCGATTTCATTTCCTTCCTGCCAGTCATGCAGCTGTTCCAAAGCAGATTCTATAGAAACCCATGGAGAGAAGCAACCGTTCATTTGCCTCAATAAGAGGAGTCAGTGTAGGACATCACTCCTCCAGATCATTCCAGTAATTACAGCAATGTGGACTGCTCGCTCATCCCTTTAAAAGAAACCAAACTCTGTACTGTTAATTAGCAATTTATTTAAATCAATGGTGCGGGTTGTACTTCAATCTGTCCTGGAATGTTACTCCATGTTTTGTACCATGGATTGGATGAAGGATTATCCAGACTGATGCTAGATCTGGAAATGATATACAGGTATGGTTTCCCTTATCCGGAAACCCATTATCCAGAAATTTCCGAATTACGGAAAGGCCATCTCCCATAGACCCCGTTATAAGCAAATAATTGTAATTTTTTTAAATGATTTCCTTTTTGTCTGTACAAATAAAACAGTACCTTGTACTTGATCCCAACTAAGATAATTAATCCTAATTGAGAAAATTAATCCTTACTGGAGGCAAAACAATCCTATTGGGTCTATTCAATATTTAAATTATTTTTAGTAGACTTAAGTTATGGAGATCCAAATTACAGAAAGATCCCTTATCCAGAAAACCCCAGGTCCCGAGCATTCTGGATAACTGGTCCCATACCTGTACTCCTGAAATGTGTTTTGGGCTAAATATCTATTTGATATCCAATATTTTCCCAATATCAATAACTTCTAATAAGGTAGCAGATATACTTATATTCAAGTATGAACATATTATCACTGTGGCATTTCCATGAATATACAGGAACACAAATTCAGACCAAATCGGATTTTCGTGGTTTTATAATTTTTTAAAACCACAAATAAACTCATTCCCATGAATCAAAATAATCAAACTCAAAAAGCACAAATGAAAAAAAGTTGTGGAAAAAACATGAAAACAGCAACTTTTTCAATTTGTCGCACAAAAACCATGATTTTTTTCATATTGTCACAAAAGCCAGCGTCCAAGCATCTTCCAGTTGTTATAAGGACATCTGTCATTGACTTCTACGTGATCTTAATAACTTAGCTGATATGTTTTTGCATTTGGAATTGTGCAGTTTTGTCGGATAATAAATCGTGTCAATTTTTCATTTTTCTTCCACACAAAATCAGTAATTTCCCCCTCAAATGTCATTTCTTAGTAGCCTGTAGGCTGGGCACCCTTCCTCAGCCCAGACCCATAATTTATCAGGGGTTAGGATTGAATCCTAAATTTGTAATGTTTTCCACTGCAACTGCCCCTCCTCCATTCTGATTCAAGAATTCATCCTACACCAGGGGGCTCAAACTCAATTTACCTGGGGGCCGCAGGAGGCAAAGTCAGGATGAGGCTGGGCCGCATAAGGGATTTCACAAAAAATTGGCTTTCAAGAGATAATGCAAGGCACAGCGGGCGGGAGCTGCTGATTGCGGAAATGACGTTATGCCATCATAACAGTTATTATGGGAAGACGTTCTGTTTGCACAATTAGCTCCTTAGCAGCTAATTGTGCACACAGAACGTCTTCCCATAATAACTGTTATGATGGCATAACGTCATTTCCGCAATCAGCAGCTCCCGCCCGCCGTGCCTTGCATTATCCCTTGAATTGCAATAAAAATTGTGATCCATTCATTGCTTTTGAGAAGGCGTTGGTGCAGGCCACAAAATACTGTACCGAGGGCCGCGAGTTTGAGACCCCTGTCCTACACTAACCCTAAAGGGGATATTTATCAAAGGGTAAAATATAGCTCACTACTAGATCACCATAGGGAAATTCCACTGCCCTGTATTCAATTATACAGTAAGAGATCTTTAGGGGCATATTGCTCAGAGCATGAAAGTGAGAGTTTACCCTTTGATAAATACACTTCTAGAAATCCCATACAAGAGAAAAGAGACATTAAAGGGATTTTATCATGATTTTTATGGCATATTTTTCATTTCTAAATTACACTCTACAGACTAGTGTTGAGATAATTTTTTTTTCTGATTTGCTGAGTGAGGAAAAACTCACATTCGTGTCAAAATAGTAGCATAAAAACACTACAGTTGTGTCAAAACAATTGTGTAGTATCCACATTTTGCACATTTTTCAGCAGTTTTGCCAATTTGTTAGCGAAATTAAATGGGACAGATTTGCTTATCACTTACTATCGCTTACTTTTTACATAAATATTTACATTTTTTTCTTAAACCAACAAATATATTTTTTTAGCTGTAATATTGGTGTGTAGGCGCCATCTCAGTGCATTGTGCCTGAGTCTGAGCTTTCAGAAGGAGCCATTGCTACACATTAGAACTGCTTTCAGGTAACCTATTGTTTCTCCTACTCCCATGTAACTGGAGGAGTCCCAGGCCTGACTTGGATTTTTACTATTGAGTGATATTTTTATATCTACCACTAGCTAGGGCACATTTTTAGAAATACAGGTGTCAGGGAGCTGCTATCTTGCTCCCTTCCCATTGTTCTGCTGATCGGCTGCTGGGGGGGAAAGGGAGGGGGGTGATATCACTTCAATTTGCAGCGCAGCAGTAAAGTGTGACTTTGGAAAACTGGGAAACTAAGAATATAGCCCTATATCAAATTTAAAAATTAAATTTCAGATTTCAGTGCAGAATTCTGCTGGAGCAGCGCTCTTTACTGATGCATTAAAAAATACAATGTTTTCAAAAGTCAGAATTCCTTCAAGCTCCCATGCACGTATTTCAAGCTGGATTTGATCATGATGGGATCAGTTCTGCCAGCTTTCTAATTCTTGGTTCCCATGATGTAGTTTGATTGCCGTTGTCACAGCATAGGCCATGTTTGTTCCATTATATTTATTGTATTTATTTATTATCACTTGTCCTCCCTGTGTGTAATTTTGTTTTGTTTTTGATTGTACAGCGCTGCGTACCCTTGTGGCACTTTTTTTTTTTCATTTGCCTTATATCAGGTAAATCCAGTATTTAATTGGGAAATGTATTTGCCTATAATCACTAGATCTGGCGGAATACAGAATGTTGCAGGCCAAACCAAACAGTAGTGCAAGGAACCCAAAGACACAAGTTCTAGAAATAATAGATGATGCCTTGTTCAATTATATTAAATAAAAACCTCTCTATAATTCCCCTGTGTCCCCGCATCATTATTTGGGTTTATTCAGTTAAGTAAATCATACAAGAAACAGTTAACAGCACACAGATATAAGAAAGCTGATTTTTTTTCTGCGTTGGGTGCACAAAGGAGAGGCCAGTGAGATAGCTGATGCACTTAGCCTTTTCCACTTGCCTCCTAGCAATCTTTAAAAAAGCAATTTAATTTGTCTAAGGTCAAAGGGCAGGTTATGTAGCCAACTATTTATACCTTATACCAGATCTAGGTTCTTAGGAAATAGAAAGCACATTAATGAGAGGGTTCTGAATGAGAAATAAAATATAAATATATCATTGGCTTCAGTTGGGGCCACCCTGCATGTTTAAAGTTTAAATTTATCAAATTTTATTTTCTAAACCACAAATAAACTCGTTTCCACGAATGTCAGTCATTTATCAAGAAACCATATCTGAAAAAGCACGTGCGGGAAAAAGTCACACGACTTTCGTTGCACGATAACCATGACTTTTTTGAAATGCCGCACAAAAACCAGCATCAAAAACAGAAATGCTTGATGATCTCAATAAGTTTTAACTGGCGAATTGTAGGATTCGGGATTGTCGCGGAAAAAAATGCATAATAAATCTTGACGTTGTGACTTTTGTTTGCCGCTACTTTTTTTCCAGAAAGAGTTGCAGGTTTGTAAATGCCCCCACAAATGTCAGACTGGGCCTCACTAGGGCTAACCAGAGAAGCCGAATGGAGGGCCCATTCTCATAGCTCGTAGACACATAGACAGTGCCTATTGTAAATCCTGCTATGAAACCCTATGGTGGAAATAAGCTGATGGAAATTGTCCTTGGCAGTCAATTAATGGGGGGTCCCGTGATCAGTTCTACACAGTGGCCCTAACCATGACTGCCTTGTACAAAAGATGTGTTGACAATTAAAACACACAAGTTCTAAATGGAGTTAAAATATCAGGGGAACAAAAATATTTGTGTATAGGACACTCCTCACATAGTTACATAGGCAATCAATATGGCAGTTCCTGCTACTGGGGATAAATTCAGATACCCAGAGTAATAATTTTCTGTACATACAGTTACCGTATATACTCGAGTATAAGCTGATACGAATATAAGCCGAGGTACCTAAGAAAACTGGAAAAACTTATTGACTCGAGTATAAGCCTAGGTGGGCCCTGGACACCCTGAACGCTCTAGTCCGATTCTGCTTTTGCTTTACATAATGCTCATTAGTGAACCAACCCTAGTACCTCAGGGGTAGGCACCCTGGATATTTACCGCTAAAAAGTCAACAATACATTCCACCATCTTGTTCCGCCCCCGAGAAGCCTGCGCCATGGCGTATAATATAAAGGTTCAATTTCCAGCTTCAAGAACTCCATTAGCAAAGGGAAAAGGCGTGTCTGTTCCTTATATTGTATTGTCATTAGCCACCGGCAAGCAAGCTATTATAGGCCACCAGTAGCAGGTAGGTAGGCAGGCCTGGACTGGGATTCAAAATAGGCCCTGGCATTTCAAGTACACAGGGGCCCAAACAGCCCCCCAGCCCAATAAATAGTGACTGTCTATGGCATCTTACAGCAGCCCCTCTGGCATTTGCCAGAACCCACAGATTGCCAGTCCGGGCCTTTCAGGTATTGAATACCTGACTAGGGACCCCCTGACTGTGAGCTTTCCATATCTGCACAAGGTTGTTTCCCATAATTCCCATGCACTCCCATAGTGCAATGCACACCAGCCAGGGCCCATTCAGATCACTCTCTGTAGGGCACAACAGTGATCCGAGGGGGTCAGCTGACATCCAGATATCTAAACAGCTCATGTACAGAATCTGTATATACAGTGATGCACTCTTAATATTATTGTACAAAGATCTACAATTCCCAACATGCTCCAAATGACCACAATGGTGATTTATCCTTTTGACTTTACTTAGCTAGCAGCCATAGAGCAGGTGGTAGTGATATCGGGTAATGTATAATTTAATAAATCTGGGAGTTGTAGTTCCCAGATTGCCTTCTTATCTGTGCCCCCTTCCTTTGTTTCTCTCCTTATCACCCAACACCCTTTCTGCTCACACATTCCCTGTCATTTTATTTGTACTCGCCCAAAATATTGTTGTGCGCAAACTTGTTCCATCCTCGAATCCTTATACTCGAGTATAAGCCGAGGGTTCGTTTTTCAGCACATTTTTGGTGCTGAAAAACTCTGTTTATACTCGAGTATATACGGTAATTATGATCCCTTTATGGAAATGGTAATGCAAAATGCACCCTTCCTATAAATAAGTCCTTATAAGACTAAAAAGCATTGATTATCCAAAGCAGCATTGCAGTGCCATTAAATGGAAAGACCATAGTGGTTTAAATGTTATTTTGGATTAATGGGGAAGACTTTAGAGGGAAGTGGGAAAGTGGAAATAAAAAGAATAGGAAAATGATGAAGTTTATTTCAGAGTACATTAAACAGGGATAGGTGAGGAGATCATTAATCTGGTCGTCTAGTGGGGTTGTTATTGAGTGAGTAGAATATAAATAAGATATTAAGGTAAATGTGGTCACATTGCAGATAATAGCTAACCACAAGGGTTGGTCAGGAGTATAATCTTATTCCCTATGGCTGCACTGATGGGGATGAATTTGCTCCTGCTGCTCAAATGATTTCATTAAATGAAAGCGATATTATTATTATTATTATTACCATAATACAGATGTGCTAATTATATCTCTATGTTCTTCTTGGCTAACAACTAAGTCTAGACTTGCTCTGTGAATAGGTTTCTATATATAATTGGCCATTTATTGACAACAGAGTACAATTCTATTTCCTATAGGCATCCATATGGGGATAAATAAGCTCCTGCTGTACACGTGATTTCAAAAAATGAAATGGATAATGATAAGAACAGGAATTACTCTGCCACCCCTTGGGCTCAAGCACTTACATCCCCGGTCATTGCTAATCACCCCTATAGTCTCACAAGATTAATGGCCTATTGTATTGGGACCCCTTTGCACTACAGTAACACAATGTAGGCTTAATAAACCTATGGCCCCATGAATTTTGCAGACTTCATTACAATTTTAGTTTGAAATATTATAACATATATTTGAACCTGAGTAACATTGATAAGGCATGCTGCCACTTTGGTCTCAACTAGGAATATGTCCAACTTGTTAGATGTGATGAGCGTTCTACATGAATATAAAGCAATTACCATAAGTAGCTGTACAGCAGCTTCACAAGTAGAGTGTAATGTCCCAATTATATATGACATGGTAGAATTGACAGACTGTAAGACTGGAGAAACCTGAGAGGCCTGCACATTGTCAGGATGAAATCTTTGAAATGCATCAGTAGTCAGAAGATCAACAACAGATTTATCTAAAGCAACATGACATGGCCAGAAGAGCTGAGCTCAATGCATTTTACACGTACACCTCTTCATCTGGAGCCCAAGAACATTTGCTATACTGTTTTGTTCAAAGCCCATCAGAATAAAGTGTCATTGCTATGTATTATTGTACATCAGTGCTGTCCAACTTCTGCGGTGCCAAGGGCCGGAATTTCTCTAGCATACATGGTGGAGGGCCGCTAATGGAAGCCAGTTTTGGCCACTCCCCCTTTTTAAACCACACCCACTTCAAACCACACCTATTTTATCACAATGACAGTAGCACAGCAAAATCCCAAATGCTTGGTCATTACTGTGGGGATATCAACCGTCATTAATATGTGAAAGAATTATGTCATATTAAGATATACCCTTAAATTCCATATGCCTCCTCCTCCCCTGTGGATAGCACAGCAACCCCCATTACATAATTACACACCTTAGGGACCATTTAATGGCTATTTACAACTGCTAACAAACTCACACAACAAACCCCTGCCAGGTTCACCTCCCACAAGCAGCATAGGGCAAGCAGAGTATGGCACACACAGGCAGCACTCTGCCTGCCCTACCCTGCCTGTGTGTGCCATACTCTGCCTGCCCTACCCTACCTGTGTGAGCCATACTCTACCTGCCCTATGCTGCCTGTGTGTGCCATACTCTACCTGCCCTTAGCTGCCTGTGTGTGCCGTGCTCTGCCTGCCCTACCCTTCCTGTGTGTGCCATACCTTCCCTGCCCTATGCTGCCTGTGTGTGCCATACTCTGCCTGCCCTATGCTGGCTGCGTGTGCCATACTCTGCCTGCCCTTAGCTGCCTGTGTGTGCCATACTCTGCCTGCCCTACCCTGCCTGTGTGTACCATACCCTCCCTGCCCTATGCTGCCTGTGTGTGCCATACTCTGCCTGCCCTATGCTGCCTGTGTGTGCCATACTCTGCCTGCCTTATGCTCCCTGTGTGTGCCATACACACAGGCAGCATAGTCCAGGCAGTACCTACATAGGTACCTACAGTACCTATGTCTGAGGTGTGAAGAAGTGAACAATGGGGGTGATTACAGCCTGAGCCTGAGGTGTGAACACTGCAGGGGTTGAACAATGCAGAGATTAAAAGGTTTGAAAAACATAGGGGATTACATGTTTAAACAATACAGAGGGATTACAGCCTGAATCTGAGGTGAGAACCATGCAGGGGGGGCAGTTAATCTCAGTACTGATACCATTTAAAATTTACACAAAGGTAAACCATCAAAGCAGCCAGACAGGTGGGGGGCCACACAGAGGGGGGTCAGGCGGGCCGCCAGTTGGACAGCACTCTTGTACATGATATAATTTTAATTCAACTTCTCTTAGCATATCTCCGTTCCTAGACTAGGGAAGGCAGGTTGTATAGGTCTATTGGAGACGGTTCGAATGTGAGGCAACCACAGAGCAAACTTATTCGAATTCTCAGCTCCTTGTTTGTATGTAAGGCACTCGGTTCTTTATTGCACAAAAATAATTTAAAACAGGGATCCCCAACCTTTATTACTTATGAGCCAAAATCAAATGTAAAAAGTCTTGGGGAGCAACAAATAACATCATGGGGTTGCCAATTAAGGACTGTAATTGGCTATTTGGTAGCCTTTACACTTAAACACAGCTTACAGGAGGCTTTATTTGTTAGTAAATCTTGCTGTTGTTGTTCAACTAAAACTTGCAGCCAAGTCAGGAAATCAAAAATAACTACCTGGTTTGGGGGCACTGAGAGCAACATCCAAGGGGTTGGTGAGCAACATGTTGTCCCCAAGTTGTGGATCACTGGTTTAATAGGTTTAATAGAATAGTTACACACTATAGATAAGATGTGCACTAATAGTTATTAATTAACAAATGCTCCTATTAAGTCATATAGTCTGACACAGAAGATGCGCTCATTAAGTAACTATGGACAAGTTTGCATTAGTGCAGCAGCCCATGAAACCTGATCAAATATTTGCTTTCTTTGTTCTTCTTGCAGCTGTCTGACCAAAGCTGAACAAGTGAATTGCCTAGAGTTAAGGTCCCCATACACTATAAGATCCGCTCGCTTGGCGATGTCGCCAAGCGAGCGGATCTTCACCCGATATCCCCACCTACGGGTGGGCGATATCGGGTAGCAAGAAACTTAAAAAAAAAATAACCTGGGGCCAAACAATCGGATTACATTTGAGCTTATGGGGCAGTCGGTTCGGGGACCGCATCAATGAGCCGATGCGGTCCCCGATCCGACCAGATTTTCTAACTTGGCCGATCGAGATCTGGCCAATTTCAGGCCAGATATCGTTCGGCCAGGCAGCTCTGTTCTGCCCATACACGGGCCGATTAGCTGCCGAATCAGTCCAAGGGACCGATATCGGCAGCTATAGTCGGCCCGTGTATGGGCAGCTTTAGCATATTAACCCAGTTTATTCATGTTATCTCTACTGGGAGTTATTTTAAAAATCTTATCAGAATATGTTATTAGAAAACAACCAGAGCACAGCGTTTCATGTTTTCAGGATTATCCCACCGTTTCTCAATTGGTACTAATTGGTAAGTGACCCCTTTGATTACAAATACCCTTACATACTGCCACCTGGTGTGACGGTACATCCATCCCATTCAGGTGTTAGGTTCTACTCTTTGGCGTCTGAAATAACTCAATAAATCTATGAACAATTAGACTTCAGCAACATGGGAGTCAATTATATTAAATTTACAGTCTATGCGGATCTTGGAGGTGAATGGAGTGCTCTTGTTCTAGCCTCAGTGCACAGTCCCCACTCCCCCTACCCAACCACATTACTTTCAACTTCCCCAACATAACTGTATCCTTTAATTGCAGAGCTGTACAGCAGTGTGGGGGTTATCTTTGCACTTGTCAATTCCATTCCCAGCTTTGATCTTAAGGACCAGAGGCAAGGAATATGTGCCCTGGCCTGGGACCATGGCTTCCTGCTTGCCATCACTGAGACTAACGCAGGGAAAGGTAACGATACAGCTAAGCCGCCGACTCTCCTGCACAGCTCTTCAATAGGAGACTCCAAGATGCACCAGGCTAAAAATTACTCAGTGGAACTTTAGAATTAAGGTGACAGACTTTATCACTTTATTTATTATTTAAATAACTAGGCTTCAGGTTTGTGATATAAAAGTAAAAAGCATTCCATCCTGGAGTGCAAAGACCTGCATCCGTGCTGCAAGGGCAGGGTTCAAATGCACAAAAAATATGGTGGTTTGCACTTGTTTTGTTCATCGTGCACCCAACCACTAGTTTTTCCCATTACATGTATTAATCCAGAGGAATGCAAAAAACCCATCTGAAGCCTCTCTAATTTGCCTCAGAGGGGGAAAAAATCCTTCCTGACTCCAGATAGCAATCAGACCAGTCTCTGGATCAACTTGTACTAAGAGCTGTCTCCCATAAGCCTGTATTTCATTACTTGCTAAAAAAAAACAAAACACTTTTTATTTTTATGTTACTGCCTCTTTAAACTCAGCGAACAGTACATTTTGTCAGTGCCCCTTTTTGGGTGAAAGGCAAAAAATGCTATTTCACCCAAATTATGCACCAGTTCCAACACTGTCAGGAAGTTTGACTCATATGAAATAACAACCTTAAAGTCCTCTTCATACACTTACTAAAACTGCTTTGCTTGCCCATAACTAGCCTATATGCATGCTCACACAGCGCTCTGAGGAAGGCGACGGATGCTGTATTTCATATAAATTGATTAGATAAAGAGATGAGCATGGGAATAAGCTAGAGCACTCTCATGAAGATGCGATCTATGGAGACAAGTGTACGTGAGCAGAGCTAAACAAACACATAATTACAGCGAGGTACAAGCGGCGTACAGACATGTCACCAGTGAGTGCCCAGCTTGCACCGAGCAACACGTACAGCTAAAACTCACAGTGAATTATAATGATTCTGCAATATAAACATCGGGTGCAGACAGTGTTGTACAACAGAGGCACCATCACGTCAGGAAGTGTTACTACAGGTTCTACAGGATAATACATATACGTTAAATAAATGGTTGTGATATATATTTATATAATTAACAGCAATGCAACAGGGTTGGTCTCTCCCAGCAGGCACTATGGAAATGGAAGGCACAATGGGTCAGGGATTACCAGAACGTTCCGTTCTTATGCATAGAAACAGTTGATGGCACAGGTTAAAAATGATTAAAAACCCAACAAATGTCAATTCCGTTTTGGAATTAGAATAAAGGCTGGGGGACAATAGGCGAGGTGGGTAACATTTTCATTATTCAATGATATCTACTGCCCACCAGCAACTCCCATCACTCCCCTAATAAATGCCTTTTGTAATGTTTATCTACATTGCACCCTGCTCTGATCTGATCTAATACTAGGGTGCCACGGCAAATTCCTTGTTCACTTAAACCCTAAATTCAACCATGTGCAGAAGAAATCATTTGCTAGTCCAACGACAATGTATATGTGAAATCCCGCTCAGTAACGTCTCACAGCAGCAGCCTACATCACTAGTGCCTTATTGATCTGCCTGTGCTCCCTGCAGAAGGCCATGTCCACTGTGACATATATGCTCTGTGATATTCCCATTTCTAATCCATTTTTCCACCGAGTTCTTTTAACTGAGAGGAAACACTTTATTTACTGCCATTGTCCTTTCTGTCATCTGGATTCTGTCTTCTCTAATCTTCTAATTCTGCTTCCTCACTAGGCATTCTGGCTCCTAAGATCCTTGTTGCCTATGTAACATGCCTGGGCACCTCTCCTGATGTTCCCTGATGGAATGCATTTGTTATATGTCTGTGTGGTTTGTCATATATTAATGGTTTTTAGTCTGTGTGATATGCTTTAGACTATAACTGGTTGTGTAGTGAATATCTGATTATCATCAACTCCTGGCACATACCCAGCCATTTATAAACACTACACCTGGGCAGTCACTCAAACCAATCAGTGATTAGCTTTTTTCAGCCAGATGTAGATACAACAACAAATACTATTTCATTGGTTGCTATAGGTTACTGCCCAGGTGCAAATTTGCCCAGTCTTCATAAATGAGCCCATATAAAAACTCCTTCTTCCAGCCTAACCACTTATTGCTATGTACAAATATTGGCAATTTTCAGCCACTTATTGACATCGTCTATTGACATCTCTAAACTTCTACTGACACCAATCATGCCACTGTGTGCCTTATACAGTGCGTTATTGCCCCTGCATAAATACTCCAATATTAATCCAACCACCATGATGGACAATATCCAAATACTCACAATAATCCAACCACTCAGTGGCTTACTGACTATGTACAAGTATCAGTGCCTTATTACCTATGTACAAGAACTTACATCAATCCAGCCATTTATAGCTTTACTGCCTCAGTACAAGTCCACTCACCAGTCCTGCCACTCAGTGGCTTATTGCCTTGTGTACAAGTACTGACAATAATCCACCTACCCAGTGCCTTATTTACTATATACAATTATCCAAACACTCAGTGCCTTATCGCCATGTACAAATCCCCACTCTTATCAGTCAGTAAAGGCCTTGCCTTATTGCCCATGTTCAATTTTTGCACCACTCCAATCACATACAGTTGCACCATTTCAGCTGGTCAATGGCTTATTGCCCATGTACAAGCCCTTACACCTGAGTGGCCACTCATTGCCTTATTGCCCATGTACAAGCCCTCGCACCTGAGCAGCCACTCATTGCCTTATTGCCCATGTACAAGCCCTCGCACCTGAGCAGCCACTCATTGCCTTATTGCCCATGTACAAGCCCTCGCACCTGAGCAGCCACTCAGTGCCTTATTGCCCATGTACAAGCCCTCGCACCTGAGCAGCCACTCAGTGCCTTATTGCCCATGTACAAGCCCTCGCACCTGAGCAGCCACTATGTGCCTTATTGCCTATGTACATGGCATTGCATATGTCCAGCTGCTTAGTGGATCATGTCCAGTGTCTATATATCTCACATTCCCAGCTGCTCATTGTTTAAAACGCATGTCCTTGCATATATCCATCTTATTAGTGCATTATGGCCTATGTATCATGTCCTTGCATTAATCCATGTAATATGTCACTGCACCAATCTAAATGCTTAGTATATAATGGCCAATATAACATGTCTTTTGCACTTCTGCAGCAGCTCAGAACCCACTTCCCATGCAAATCTTTCTCCTTTACTACATTATCTCAACCTAATAAATCAGTGTCTGTGGGCCTATTCATTCTATAAGATCTTATATCCTAGTGAATCTTTCATTTCCTTTTTAATCATTCCCCCCAGCTACTATTTGCCGGTTTATATATTTAACCCTTGGCTGTACCAATACCCTTGTGCCGTAACCCAGCTCTGATCTCATTGCTGCTGTTATAGCCTATAAACACTAAATGTGCACTGTATCAGTCCTGCCTCCAGGAAAAAATTTCTTTACTGCTAAACAGTTCCTCTTGTTTTACTGCCCAGTCTACCTCCTCGCATTACCCCAGCTCCCCTGCTTAATGCTTTACTGCCCCGGTGACAACATTACATGCAGAGACCCCGCTGCACAGTGCAGGGATGTCCGTAAATCCTCATGCAAAGGTTCACTTTCCAAGCATCTTATTGCAATAAGGGAAACACAGGAGTTAAATGATACCTGAACCCATTAATATGGGGATGGCATAAGAACTATACTGCAATACACTGTGTGTGTGGGTGTTTGGTAATTACACAGAGAAAGCACAAACACACACACAATAATTGTATAGTCAGCACGCGCCAACACACAGAACATATTGATTTGTATATATATTTATATATACAGTCTATATGTATATATAATATAACATGGAAATACTGGCATAACTATAATAATATATATTAAATACATACATACAGAAACATATATCGAGAAAGCAATTGCTATTCAGGCAGTGTTACCTGTTTGATGGCTGGTGCAGGGTTGGGGGTCCAGGCTGTGTTTGGTCTGATGGTTAGAAAGGGAGCCAGTGCAGAGGAGAGGGAGGGTAGGAGGGAGGGAGAGAATGGATGGAGAGAAAAAGGGGTGGAGAGGATGCAAGGAAGAGAAATGGAGGAGAGACTCATTCATTCAGGTTATAGCTGAAGAGGCAGACAGAGGGAGGGGGAGGATTTGGCGTATACTGGTGTTAGAGGAATAAACAATGGATATGGGGAGAAGAAGGGCGAGGGGAGAAGGGAGAAGAAGGAATGAGGAAGGCTGAGAGGAAGCTATGGAGAGGCAGGCGGAGGTTGTGATCTTGATGTTTCTCTTTAATAGGAGCGACAAACTGGTTAAAGAGTAAGGTTGGGGTGTCTGCTTGTATGTTAATATATGGGTGCATCTGTATAAACTTATATAGTGAGCTACTTCTTCTGATTCAGAAATACAGTAGCAAATATGATATTGATAGGTATAAATTGGTTTTTAAGTGAGTGGGGGCACAAATAATACACAGAGCGGATAGGGTTCCTTAGAGAATTGCCCCTCTGGGTATTGTAGTTACGTTCCTATTTAGCATAAGCTCCAGAAGGTAATCATTTATATGCAGGGGACCAGTCTATGACTGTCTGTGAAGCAGATGTGACAGACTCATTTATATACCTGTACCTGGCACTGTAAGGTGATTAAGAGCTACCAATATACGAAACGCCCACCTACAGCCAATTTCACTTGCAGTTTAATTGACACACAGGAATTGACTAGTGTCAGCTGAAGTCTAATCCATCTCTTCCGCCCACTTCTCTCCCACGTGAAAACTCACACACAGAGCACAATGGATAAGCCATCAAGGTGCAAACAGTTGCCCTTTATAGCTGAAGGCCAAACAAAACTTAGTACTATCAGAACTGAGGCAAAATATCCTTTGTAAGGCCCCGTTATTTATAACATCCGCAGATCTCCAGCTGGTATTACATTATACCTTAGATTGTAAGCTCTACGGGGCAGGGACCTCCTTCCTACTGTGTATTTATATATATTTATTGTATTTATTATAACACTTGTCCTCCCAGTGTGTAATTGTGTATATTGTAAGATTGTACAGTGCTGCGTACCCTTGGGGCGCTTTATAAATAGTTATACATACATACATACCAGTAAGTCAGCAACAGCTGGTAGCTGCAAACCCTAGAACCTTCCCCTAACATCATACTTCTTATATTCACCTTCCCGGTAGCTGCAGACCCTTGGAATTGGGGTAAATTGAAAAAAAATGGCAGTTCTCTCTACATGGAAACAACCCCAGGCCCCCTCTTTTTGTGAGGATGCACAGGGCACTTTATGGAACGGAGGAGGTGGAATGGCTGCCTTACTTCTCCATATACAATTGTAAAACCCAAATAACACTAAACTGGATGTTATTACTGAGAGTGAATATCTTTGCTGAATGACATTTCTTGCTATCCAGCTAAGCCCATGAGCGCTGCTAGATCCGTCTCCATCAACCATTCATTTCACTTTATTGCATGAAAATTTTTATACCTCCGATGCATAACTTTGCACTTACCTACATCAGATCTCATCTGCCATTTAGATGCTGAAAATCTCCAGATTTGGCTACTTATCCTGCAAACAGCAGGCTTCTTGAAAGGTATATAAAGCCTCCACAAACACAGACGTTGCTTTCAAAGCCTGCTTGTAGGTCATTAATAAACAAATTAAATAAAAGCGGCCCCAAGGCAGAGGCCTGCAGAACAGCACTTCTAACTTTGTTTCAATTAGCGAATGAAACATTGATGGCTGCTCTCTGCACAGTGTCCTTCAGCTGGGTTTTTTCCTGTACATATGGAAATCAGAGAACAGGGCAATCCTTTTACATGCTGATTAAAAGCATATCACAGGCCCACTTTTATGAATTGTATGTTAAGAAACCTTTCAGGAGAACTGAAGTAGGACGAACAGAGATGGGCCAAGCAGTTATACTGCCCAAGGCAATACTAACTGGACCCTGCCAGCCTTCTGCCCCTGAACACTTCTAACCCTCCTTGTCGCCCTCCCCACAAGCTGTCACTCACAACTTTGCTGGTGATCACATGGAAACGCTGCCCTTCCCAAAACTGCGCCTACAGGTGGCCATAATGTAATTGTAGCTGCCGATATCGGTCTGTGTAGGGGAAACAACAATGGGACTGCCCGACTGGTTGCTGGCCTGAAATCTGCCAGATCTCGATCAGGCAGGTTAAAAAATGCACTCGGATCGGTGACCGCATCGGCTCGTTGATGCGGTCCCTGAACCGACTGCGCCTATTCCAGTCATTATTATTTGATTGTTTGGCCCCAGGGCCAAACATCCGAATTAGCCTAAATTTCCCCTGATAACACCCACCCATCGGGAGAAGATGCGCTCGCTTGGTGACCTCCCCAGGTGAGCAGATCTTAACGTGTATGGCCACCTTTAGGCAGGTGCCTACCCTTGGATCCGACCTGGGTGATGGACAATAACATTTAGGCATACTGATGCAGCTAGTGTACAGGGAAGAAGAGATCTATGACATTAGTATTGTGTAACAAGCTACATCTACATTGATTGATTTAGTCTGGCAACATTATTATGTGCCAGGCAGTTGCTATAAAGGCTAGTGTGTGTATTATAAGGGTTTATGCCCATGGCTTAGTCTAAAGCAGTGGCTCCCTGACTGTGGGGCTGACCTCCCTAGGAGATCTTGGAGAACTGACAGTGGGGACCCAATCTAAAGGCCAGTTAGGGAAAGAATTGGGAACAAAACATATCTGTCTTCCTAAATACATCCACAACCCTGCATGAAGATTAATAACTGCGAAAATGTATTTACTGTCCTATATATTTTCAGCTGATACCGCAATGTTTTCCTATATATACAACCTTGCAGAGCTAAAAGGCGGCCTGACCAAAAGTTTAGGGATAAACAGAAAATGCCTGCAAACCACTGGGCTAGTGTATACCCCAGCTGTGGTAGCCACATAAAGATTGCTGAATGGTGTGCAAACACCTGAGTGATTTAAAGAACATGTACCCCCCCCCCCAACAAAATGTAATCAGTAAACAGCCGCTTTAAGATAAATACTAAACACGCCCCCCAGTCTAGCACCAAATGAAGAGATGGCATTGCTGGTTCCCATAGACACTCAGCTCCAGCTGTCTGCTCCTATTTTTTTCCTCCTAACCTCCTCTCCTGAGCTCAGCTTAACCATTATAGTGCTCAATCAAAGCAGGAGTTCTGCCTATGTAAGCCTGCATTCTTGATTGTATAAACTTTACACTGAATAAGTCTCTTTGCAAAAATGTGCTGTTTGAATATGTTAACATCACTGATAATGTGTCAGAGGGAAAATGGCTGCCGGGTGAAAGCTGCTTTTTATCTAGGAAAATGTGATAGTGCTGGCAAAGGAAGGGGATATATTCAGTACAAATGATGCCATTTGGGTGGAGATGATGTGTCCAACTTATATACAGTACATGGTAGGGAAATGTAGGCTTTACATGTCCTTTAAATGTGTCAAGGTACATCTAGAGCTAGAGACCCTGGTTTAAATCTGCAGCCATCCCTCATTGTATTGGCTTTGAATTCCCTGCATGGCCTTCAGTGACTTCTACAGCTGGGGAATAATACATCAGACCACTTCAAACCGACATACTGTATAAATGCCCATATGAGTTTATGATTTAAAGTGGATTTAAGTGGAGGGATGCAAAGATAAGCCTGTGTATGTAAAAAGCCATTGCTTCACTGTGAGTATAGTGTACAATTTTGCTTTTATTTAACATGCATGTGTCCTGTTTCTTTACTCTACATGACGATTACAGTTAAGATTATTTAACAAGTGTTGTCGGCATTGATTCAGTAAGCGATGTGATTCCTCCTTTGTGGTTCAAATTTCATTTATTAGTCTGAATTGCCAGCTTGCTAGGCCAGAGGCAGGAGTAACCTTACCGTTAATGCAGAAAAGAAAGGAAAACAAGAAGGAATATGTTATAATGCTTTTAATAACTGCGTACATCTTTTTTGATGAACTACTTCCTAGTACAAGTATAGCATTGACTCATTTTAACACTGTCCAGTTTTATCAATATGGTAAAATAAGAGAAATGATAAAGGTACTTGCAATGAATATACCGTAAATGATATCCTTATAAATGGTGCTTGTTGATGTCATCAGTTATGATCAGTGCTTAGTGATGTAATATCGGTCAAATAACTCACTGAATTTTCTAGTACATGTATGGGATCCCTTATCCGGAAAACCCATTATCCAGAAAGTTCTGAATTACGGAAAGGCCATCTCCCATAGACTCCATTATAAGCAAATAATTCTAATTTTTGAAAATGATTTCCTTTTCTCTGTAATAATAAAACAGTACCTTGTACTTGATCCCAGTTAAGGTAGAATTAATCCTTATTGGAGGCAAAACAATCCTACTGGGTTAATTCAATATATAAATGTATTTTAAACAGACTAAGGATCCAAATTATGGAAGGACCCCTTATCCAGAAAACCCTAGGTCCTGAGCATTCTGGATAATAGGTCCCATACCTGTAATAGTCATGCTTAGCAATAGGAAATTGTGTTGATCCAGATTCTAATGCCTGAGATATATGCAGTGTCATTCTGTCTACAT
This sequence comes from Xenopus tropicalis, assembly GCF_000004195.4. Taxonomy (NCBI): domain Eukaryota; kingdom Metazoa; phylum Chordata; class Amphibia; order Anura; family Pipidae; genus Xenopus; species Xenopus tropicalis. The sequence goes on along the minus strand of NC_030684.2, from coordinate 37,377,975 downwards.
CATTTAATCCACATTCCCATTGCATGAGGTATATTACTCCTTCTCTGGTAGAAGTTAGATGCTGGTTAATTTTAAAAGCCTTTCCAGTATGAGGTTGAAATACGGTATAGTGTATATACATATGTGTAGCCCTGCATACACCCCCACTGGCTCCGAATAATCCTGGCTTTATATACTGAAAAGCCACCAGAAATAAATAATGTCTGAATTACAGTTAACCTTCGTATCTGTTCCACAATTTGTTGTCATGCACAAGATAGCTTGAGATTTTGTCAGATGATCCTCCTGTGATGTCAAATCTCATCAGATGAAATCAGACAGTTTCTTGTTATCTTTGAGCGTCCGTTGTAGTTAATGTATTTTGCTGAGAGCCAAAAGTCAGATTGAAACACAACATAAACCCCATGCTTGGGCTGATGCTGCTAGTTTCTGATTAATAGGTCTATCACATGGTAGCAGCCATAGTACCCCTGCCTGCCTGGAGGAATGGGGACCCATGAGGGCAATGAGAGAGATGACTTAACAACGGACAGATAAGGGGTCACAACACAGTGACACATAGGCAAGGACCTGAAGTCTACTGTAGGCAACCCTTGAATGGAAGTGCAGACCTTAGTTGACTGGTAACACAGCTGGATTTGTATTTTATTGACTGTGGTGCTGCAGGCTGGACCTTTGAATGCCGGTGAGCAATTGTTCTAAGTGCTGCTGCTCATATCTCATTGATTCTCTGTCCCTATGAGTTTCCTTTTAACAAAATAAACCATTACTCTCGCTTATAACTATGGAACTCCAGGCATCCATGTATTGTTCTTTCGGTCCCATATAGTACAATGAAAAAACTTTGCCTGTGTAAGGAGCTGCCACTGAATGCATCCCTTGCTCTATTGATGCCCTAAAGGGTTAATCAGCCTTATGAGCTAAAAGCTTCCTGAGGCCATACACCCCCAGACACATACAAGTATTTTACCCTGAGACTAGCCAATTACTAAGAAAGAAAAAGATCATCTCATTAGTACAAGGTTTTCCATGTGCCAGTATAGAAGATGGGATTGCATTAAGGTCTGTCACTTGGGCTATAATAGCTAATTTAACAGAAATCAGCCAGCATATAACATACGTCACATATATATATTTTTAGATCTACGTGAATCTGTTTACCATCACTAGGCTTCTACATTCTTGTTCTTCAATGAGCTTTGTAAGCACTACTCTTTGATCAAAAGGCTCCGACATACACACAGCCAACGTGCTGCAGTTGCACTACACTGACCTTTGGGCTGAGGGATTGAAGTTGGGGTAGGCAGCAGAGGCAAGTATTATTATTATTATATTATCATATAAATGGTGCAAGTATTTCAGGAAAAGGGGGACTCAATTCCAGTAAATATGTACAGGTATGGGATCCCTTATCCAGAAACCCGTTATCCAGAAAGTTCCGAATTACGGAAAGGCCATCTCCTATAGACTCCATTATAAGCAAATAATTCTAATTTTTAAAAATGATTTCCTTTTTCTCTGTAATTATAAAACAGTACCTTGTACTTTATCCCAACTAAGATATAATTAATCCTTATTGGAGGTAAAACAAGCCTATTGGGTTTATTGAATATTTAAATGATTTTTAGCAGACTTAAGTTATGGAGATCCAAATTGCGGAAAGATCCCTTATCCGGAATACCCCCGGTCTCATACCTGTATATTATTGTATGCAGAACAGCACACTATCTAAGCAGTGCTTCAAAATCCCCCAGCATAAAATAGTTCAGTGAACCAGAGCAAAAGAAATGGCACTGTGATCCTTAAGGACTTTCCCCTAAGGATCTGAGGATATATGTGGATAACAAACTGTGTGTATAACAAATTCTAGGCAATGCCATTCAGTAGCTACTACAGCAAATTAAGTGCTGCCTTGCATAAAATAGAGATGACTTCTTGGACAAGGCTACAGTGATCTTATGATCTAAAATTGGTTTAGTTTAGCATAGGTACTGTATGTATATAAAAGACACACACAAAAAGCATACAAAAATATACAGGTACGGGACCCATTATCCAGAATACTCGGGACCTGGTGTTTTCTGGATTAGGGATCTTTCCGTAATTTGGATCTCCATACCTTAAGTCTACTAAAAAAATTATTTAAACAGTAATTAAACCCAATAGGATGGTTTTGGCTCCAATAAGGATTAATTATATCGTAGTTGGGATCAAGTAAAAGGCACTGTTTTATTATTACAGATAAAAAGGAAATCATTTATAACAATTTAAATTATTTGATTAAAATTGAGTCTGTGGGAGATGGCCTTTCCGTAATTCGGAACTTTCTGGATAATGGGTTTCCGGATAAGGGGTCCGATACCTGTACTAACATGTATATGTAATGAATGGCAAGATGCTCTTCAGAAACAAGAGATATAACAGTTTAGTTTAAGCAAACTCATATTGTTGACAAATGGCACATCCGCTCAGGGATAAACTTGGCACAGCGTATTATCAGGGAGATTTGAATCATATTGCTATAAGATGAAGTGCAATCCTTTATTAGTGTACACAGAAGTTTCCTGAAGGTGGTGCTAAACTACCAAAGAACCGGCATTAAAGATATATTTGTCAATATCAATAGAGGTTAGCTATTATTATCAATTAAACTATTCTTTCAATTGACAGTTCTGTATTTCTGGGCCGACTTCATAAGTCTTGGGCTTCAAGAGTCCCGAATTTTGCCTCTAATAATAACATTGAAGGTCTTGTCTGCAAATGGCCGCAGGCCTCTGTGCTCCAATTCGGAGGCTATAGTTTTATTGTTATTCTTACTTTTTATTATTTTTTTTTGCATTCAGTTCCTCTCCTATTCATATATCGGTATCTCATTCAAACCACTCACTGGTTACTAAGGTAATTTGGACTCTAGCAACCAGATAACTCCAAACTAGAGAGTTACTGAACAATTATTGAAATAATTTAAAAATCTACAAATAATAAAAAATGAAGACCAATAGAAAATTGGCTCAGAATATTACTATTTACATTATACTAAAAGTTAACTCAAAAGTCACACTGCATGACCTAGTACTCACAGGTCATTTGCCATCCAGTATTCCCCTATCTTTGTTTCTTTGTATAGTGCTGCTTGATCTTTTACCAGACCTACAGAGAACCCCTCTCTACAGCTGTTAAGGTCCATGTAAAATGCTTTGCTTGAATGAAATCAGAGTGAAGATCATGTAGATTGTAAGCTCTTTTGGGCCTGGCTCTCTTTACCTCTTGTATCGGTTATTGATTGCTTTATATGTTACTCTGTCCAATGTATGAAACCCACTTATTGTACAGCGCTGCGAAATATGTTGGCACTTTATAAATAGAGGTTAATAATAATAATAATAATTTCCACTCACTCCTCTGTTAGGTGGTCCTGGTAGTCAGCAGGGGCCACAGTGATACCATCAGCAGTTAGCTTGACCTGACAGGGAACTGCAACAAATAATTTCCTTTGTTAAGGCAAAAGAGCTGTAATTGGCTACCTTCATCCAGCAGAGCTGTGATTGGCAACCCCAGATTCTTCTGTCCTTCTGGGCTGGGGGCAATGGGAAGTGACCACTGCTCATATGTAAGAGACAAGGAGTAGAGAATTTCTATGGGGGAGCTCCAATAAAAGTGTCTACATAGAAAATTGACTGTATGTAGGTGCCTGTTGCCTAATATTAGACTGAGGTGGACTAGATAAAAGCATATATTTGGTAAAAAGAAATAAAAAGAGAAGTGTATTAAAAACACAAGAGAAACTGTTAACTGAGGCCACAGGGCACCTTGGGACTCAATAAGCATAAAGAGATTTGACAGGGCCAATAAGGTGTTTTGAAGCACAAATAATACAGAAGCACATTTACTAGCAGAATAAGCTGCACGATGATCATCTGTATATCTTGCTAAATCTCTTGTGGCAGGATATGTTAGATAGGTGGGGGTAAGAGTCGCCCTTCATTACAGTCACTGGCCTCACTGGTAGTGACACTCTTGGGCCCAGCTGGAAAGACCTCAAGGGTAATAAAGGCATTCATTTGCCAAAAGATCATCAGGTTTGTTGTCATCTCTGAACAATCCATTCCTTCTGCACCCTGTTTGTGGCTTCATTTTCTCTATTTCTAGCTTACTGATAACGAAAGCCGATTAAGAAACAAGGGAATTTAAATATAATAGTGACAATAATATTAATTTTTTTTTTTTTTTTACGGAGATCACACTTTCTATTCAGGGGAATCTGACTTTTCTCTTATACATATGATACAAAAGTCAGCAAGTTGACACTAAGGGGTATATTTATCATGCTGAGTAAAACATCACCGGCAATGTTGCCCATAGCAGCCAATCAGATGCTTTGCTTTGGTTTTCTAACTGTTGAAATCTAATTGCTGATTGGTTGCCCTGGGCAACATCACCGGTAATGCTTCACTCCACTTTTTACACAGCATGATAAATATACCCCTAAGGGGCAGATTTATCAAAATGTGAGTTTAGAGCTTCAGTGTCAGACTGAGATGGCAGGGACCCACCAGAAAACCCTGGACCATAGGCCCACTCTCAGAACTTTAATTCCTCCTCTCCTCCCTCAGACTCTTTATTATCCAAGTCTCTTTTCTGTACATACTATACCCTATTCTTCCAGCTATCAAGCTTCCTTGTTCCCATACAGAAATAGGGAATGACCATGATAGTCCAGTTAGTTAGAAGCAAGAGGGCCCACTGGGAGTTTTCCTGGTATCCTGGTAGGCCAGTCCAACACTGTAGAGCTTAATACATAAAACCTCATACACTTTCTATTAATTCCTATGGGATTTTTAGAAGTGTATTTATCAATGGGTGAAAGTTAGAACTCACCAATTGATAAATACGCCTCTAAAAATCCCATAAAAATGAATAGAATGTGGGTGAGTTTTTATGTATTAAGCTCCAAACTCACATTTTGATAAATCTGCCCCTAAGTGGGGAGTTTTATCAAAATGTTAGATTAGAGCACATCAGAGAACAATTCACCCACTTTCTGTTCATTCATATGGGATTTTTAGAAGCATATTTATGAAAGGATGAGCTCTGATTTTCACCCTGTTACGAGTGCTGAGAGACTGGGATGCGCTCTTACCACTAGGCATGCCAGTCCCCAGACTCGTCCTCTTCTTCAGGCATCAGTGCTCGTTCTGGGCAATAGGGGTTTAACGCCGTTCTGCGCTATGTCGTGACATCAGCAGACACACTGATGTCACTTTGGCACCAATTAAAAAGTGCTACTTTGTTTGTTTTCATTGCCCAAGTTGGTTCAAACTCTCTAGATCATAGCTCGTTTCATTTGGTCTACCGTTTTTTTACTCTCTGCCTAGTTTCTGACGCTGAATCTCCACTGCCTGCCTTTAACCATTTGCCTGACTCTGACATTGCCTCTGCAAACCGGGGTTGCCAGGGCTCTTCTATTTCGCCTAAAAGGTTGGTATTAGTAGTCTACGGGCTTTCTCTTACTATAGACCATAACCCACCAATTGATAATTCATTTTGGGGCAGATTTATTAAAATGTGATCTTAACATGTGATCTTTTACACTTCTTGAAATCTCATAGGAATAACTACGACTAAGTGAGTGAGCTGTAATCTAAAATTTTGATAAATCTGCCCCTTAAAAACTCACCCACGTTCTATTCATTCCTGTGGGATTTTTAAAAGTGTATTTATCAAATGGTAAATTCTAGTTTTCTGAGTTTTTAAGGGGCAGATTTATCAAATTTTAATAAATCTGCCCCAAAATTAAGATAAGGTAAATACAGAATATAATGCAAGGTAAATACAATTCATAAATCATGACTTTTAGATGCATTTGTTTGTTAGCGTCTTACTAGTCTGACCCCTAAGTGATCCAGACACAGGTCTCTTTGTATGACAGTTAATTAATTCATTAATATGTATGCAAGTAACCTGAGACATTTGCAAGCATAAATAATAGACAAATGAGCTACCCGCTTGCCCTGTGTGTCATTAATTAAAGGGTAGTACATAAGGACAATGTGGCTTGTGCAAATTTTCGGTTGTGAAAAAGTCTTTTGCAAATTAGATGTGGATATACATATAGGAGCCGATCAGTGGCCTAAATTGGTCAGAAGAGAGGGTGGCGGAAAAGGGACTGTTCTTACCGGATCCCCTCAGAAGATTTTTTTGCAGGGGGGCCTGACAAGAACAGCCCCTCCTTCCCCACCCCCATTGCACCATGCCACTATTTAAAAAAAAAAAAAAAAAAAAAAGGTAGGAGAGGGACAGAGAGGAGGGACTGCAATACAGCGGACCTGTGATCTGTGCCTCCCCTGCGACCGGTGGGTCTGCTGTACAGGTAGTTATGACACTGGAGCTGATCGCTTTGCTGCAGTTACCCAGAGCAATTAAGCAGCTTTTATTTTCAGGAGACTGAATACAACTAAATGCTGATGATCGGAAATGTCACAAAAATGCTTAAGGAAAAATCGTAATAGTGATGATAATTTGGCGATGTATTGGCGATCTGAAAGTTTCGTATCCGAACAATTGTAAATGGTGGGAAAACCTTTCTGACTTTGATCCTTCAATGCATGATTTTGGAAGCCTCCCATAGGGCTCAATGGCACTCTGCAGCTCCAACCCGGCCCAAGGAAAGTCTCCCATAGGGCTCAATGGCACTCTGCAGCTCCAACCCGGCCCAAGGAAAGTCTCCCATAGGGCTCAATGGCACTCTGCAGCTCCAACCCGGCCCAAGGAAAGTCTCCCATAGGGCTCAATGGCACTCTGCAGCTCCAACCTGGCCCAAGGAAAGTCTCCCATAGGGCTCAATGGCACTCTGCAGCTCCAACCCGGCCCAAGGAAAGTCTCCCATAGGGCTCAATGGCACTCTGCAGCTCCAACCCGGCCCAAGGAAAGTCTCCCATAGGGCTCAATGGCACTCTGCAGCTCCAACCTGGCCCAAGGAAAGTCTCCCATAGGGCTCAATGGCACTCTGCAGCTCCAACCCGGCCCAAGGAAAGTCTCCCATAGGGCTCAATGGCACTCTGCAGCTCCAACCTGGCCCAAGGAAAGTCTCCCATAGGGCTCAATGGCACTCTGCAGCTCCAACCCGGCCCAAGGAAAGTCTCCCATAGGGCTCAATGGCACTCTGCAGCTCCAACCCGGCCCAAGGAAAGTCTCCCATAGGGCTCAATGGCACTCTGCAGCTCCAACCCGGCCCAAGGAAAGTCTCCCATAGGGCTCAATGGCACTCTGCAGCTCCAACCCGGCCCAAGGAAAGTCTCCCATAGGGCTCAATGGCACTCTGCGGCTCCAACCCGGCCCAAGGAAAGTCTCCCATAGGGCTCAATGGCACCCTGCGGCTCCAACCCGGCCCAAGGAAAGTCTCCCATAGGGCTCAATGGCACTCTGCGGCTCCAACCCGGCCCAAGGAAAGTCTCCCATAGGGCTCAATGGCACTCTGCGGCTCCAACCCGGCCCAAGGAAAGTCTCCCATAGGGCTCAATGGCACTCTGCAGCTCCAACCTGGCCCAAGGAAAGTCTCCCAGAGGGCTCAATGGCACTCTGCAGCTCCAACCTGGCCCAAGGAAAGTCTCCCAGAGGGCTCAATGGCACTCTGCAGCTCCAACCCGGCCCAAGGAAAGTCCCCCATAGGGCTCAATGGCACTCTGCGGCTCCAACCCGGCCCAAGGAAAGTCTCCCATAGGGCTCAATGGCACTCTGCGGCTCCAACCCGGCCCAAGGAAAGTCTCCCATAGGGCTCAATGGCACTCTGCGGCTCCAACCTGGCCCAAGGAAAGTCTCCCATAGGGCTCAATGGCACTCTGCAGCTTCAACCTGGCCCAAGGAAAGCCTCCCATAGGGCTCAATGGCACTCTGCAGCTCCAACCCGGCCCAAGGAAAGTCCCTCATAGGGCTCAATGGCACCCTGCAGCTCCAACCCGGCCCAAGGAAAGTCTCCCACAGGGCTCAATGGCACTCTGCAGCTCCAACCCGGCCCAAGGAAAGTCTCCCATAGGGCTCAATGGCACTCTGCAGCTCCAACCTGGCCCAAGGAAAGTCTCTCATAGGGCTCAATGGCAATCTGCAGCTCCAACATGGCCCAAGGAAAGTCTCCCATAGGGCTCAATGGCACTCTGCAGCTCCAACCCGGCCCAAGGAAAGTCTCCCATAGGGCTCAATGGCACTCTGCAGCTCCAACCCGGCCCAAGGAAAGTCTCCCATAGGGCTCAATGGCACTCTGCAGCTCCAACCCGGCCCAAGGAAAGTCTCCCATAGGACTCAATCGCACTCTGCAGCTCCAACCTGGCCCAAGGAAAGTCACGATACCGAAGCTTGAATGAATCCGAAACTTCCGTACTTGGCGCGATAATACGATTTTGTTGCCCAAATTTTCTCAAAGTATGAAAAAGTTGACAAATTAATAAAAAAAGTCGCAAAAATATGCACAGTACGAAAACTTGGAAAAAAATAAGAATTTTTTGTAATTGGAAACAATCGTACTTTTATAAATGTGCCCCTAAGGCTTTAAAAAGATATACATCTGACAAGTTCAAGCACTTGCAGTGCTGGCTTGCTGATTTTGATTTTAGGCACTGCAAGGAGTTTGTATGTTTTTGTAAGCTATATAGTCTCTGTAAATAGCTGTGTGAATGTATCAGCCCCATATAAGTAACAAATAATAAATACAAAATAAATGAAACTTCTAGTTGGTCGTGAGAAAGGCAAAACCCCATTCTGAAACCTTTCCAATTTGCCTCAGAAGGAAAAAAAACCCTTCCTGACTCCAAGAGGGCACCAGTCCCGGGATCAACTTTGTATTAATAGCTAATTTCAGTAATTCTGTATTTACTCATTAGCTAAGAAGTCATCCAATCCCTTCTTGAAGCTATCCAATGTATCTGCCAGTACAACCCTTCAGGGAGAGAATTCCACAACTTTGCCTCCTGGATGAAATGGGACTTGATACTGCTGATATAGTAATTAGAAATAAAGTAATTCAATAGCTGCATCCCAAATAATACAGGGAAGGCGAAGAAACCCCACCTAAAGCTGTTTGCAGTTTTCCTCATAAGGTGAAAAAAATCCATCTTGACACAGTCTATAGATTAACATTGTGACCATACCAGTAGCCTTGCAAAAAAAGGGCATCCAACCATTTCTTGAAAGTAACATATCTGCACCATGTGTGCCCTAGGCCTAAACAGAAAAGATTTATATTGTATCAAAATATTGGCTAAATCTAAGCAGATCATATCTGCTATACCACTGCTGGCTAGCTTTCTAGTCTACTTTATCATAAAATAATTATTTTTGCCATGGTCTGTCCTTAATAAAACCATGCTGATTATGAATTATGATGCTATTCTTCAAGCCATATTATAAATATCTGTGCACCACCCACTATGGAAGGCAGGGGAACTTCAAGTCCCAGAATCCATCACTTTATAATGAAACCAAGTAAGTCAGTGATTGCATTATATGTTTATGTAGAAAAAATACATTTATATTTATTTTCATGTAGTTTAGATAGTGTTAATGCACCTTTCTATCTTAAACCCAGCTTAATAAGCTTATGTAAAAAAGGTGAGGTATATTATATGTTTCCTTTAAACACATTAGTCTTACATCTTAAGATTGAGACCAGAATTACATTTTGAAATGAGCTTTCTATAAATGTTTGGTGCCTACCGGGCAAATGTAGCCTGAGAAGATTGAAAACAAAGGCCTTGATAAAATTCAGCACAACTTGGGTGTATTCCGGCACTGTGCCAAATCTATGAGGTGCCCTTGGCAAGCCCCTGCCCCTAATCACACCCCCTCCTGCCACAGTGAGGTTGGGGGAGCGGCTTGAGAAGGGTAGGTGACAAGCTGAAGTGTGATGCACAATGTTCATGTATTGCTGCACTAGGGGTATGTAGGTAGTTGAGGTATGTGCTCTATATCCTCCCACCCGTTGTGACCAAAGCATGTGTCTCTTCTGCCTACCCCTAGTTCCAGCCCTTGGATCCTGGAACCTCATTAACACCTTTTTGTGCTAAGCCTTCTGTACTGCAAGTGAAGTAACTACTTTTCCCCAGCTAAAATATATGGTACTGTGTGTCAGATGTATGGTTGTTCTTCTTGGTGAGCGTGGGGAATGCCCTGCCAGGTGATTTTGTATTGGCAAATTCTATCAATGCCTGGATGATATCTTGGACAAGGATAATTTACAAGGCTATTGTCATACTAAAATCTACAGTTAGTGATGTTGGTATAAATAGTTATATATATATATATACATATGTGAATGTATAGATAGGTCTGTATAAGTGTGTGTATATATGTGCACTGGGATTCATTTGGAAGGGTTGAACATGATGGACTATGGTCTCACGTGCTTCCCCTGTTTGTATATCCCTGGGTACTGGTTCCACTTACTTTTCTACTGTTTACTGTAACCAGAATTGTTCCCACACAATCAACCCCTTAGGGCACATTTGTCAAATATCAAACTGGGGAAACCATAATAATTCCCAGCAATATTTTCCCTGTCTTGCCTGCCTATCAGGAAGGGGACATATTCTTACGGTCAAAAGTGCTGTAATGAACATTAATCAGAGAAAGTGAAGAATGTGACTGCTCTATAGGTGTTAGAACTCAGCAGTAGTGCTGAGCTCTAACATCCTTAATCCTACAGCAAATTGAATGTGAGGATTAGGGATTCAAGCTACTTATTTATGATAAAATAAATTATATTAGGTTGGAATATAAATTGCAGAATCTGTTACCTTTCATTTCAGTTAAGCTAGATCAGCAGGGACTTTACGTTCTATAGCTCTTTCCTAAGGGAAAACTTTCACAGCTGTAATAGTTTAACGAAGCTCTATTGCATTTTTCATAAAAAATGAAATATTAAATCCTTCTACCTGATTAAAACTACAATTTCTGAGAGAAATGTATTCCATTTCAAACCTTAATGCCTTATCTGCAGCCGAAAGATACTGTTCTATTATTGCCCTTTGGAAAAAAAAGTAGGTGGCTGCTTGGTCTGGTGAAAAATTGGAATTCTTAATATTCTTTTAAGCTATTTTCAGTAGTGTATTTTAATCATTCGAAATAACTCTAAAACATCTTCACTTTGAGAAGCAAATTTATTTTTATAAGTGGTGATACAAACACTTTTACAGCTTTCATTTAATAAAATATAGTCTCAGGAAGTCTTTGTTGGCACAGTATATATATATATATATATGGAACATATACTGTATACCCAAGTGTTCCATTATAGTCTTGTTCATTTAATGTTGAAAGGGATTCTGTCATGATTTTTATGGTATACTTTTTATTTCTAAATTGCACTCTTTATATTGCAAATAATTCACTCTACCATATAAAATGTTATTCTTGACCCAACAAATTTATTTTTTAGCTGTAATATTGGTGAGTAGGCGCCATCTCAGTGCATTGTGCCTGAGTCTGAGCTTTCAGAAGGAGCCAGCGCTACACATTAGAACTGTTTTCAGATTGTTTCTCCTACTCCCATGTAACTGGAGGAGTCATGAGCTGGACTTGGATTTCTTACTATTGAGTGCTATTCTGATACCTACTGGGAGCTGCTATCTTGCTCCCTTCCCATTGTTCTGCTGATCAGCTGTTGGGGGGGGGTGGGGGTGAAGTTTATCAGAGCACAGGTCACATGGCTGTAGCACCCTAGGAAATGAAGAATATGGCTAGCCCCATGTGAAATTTCACAATTAAGTAATAAAAAAAATCTGAGATTTGTAGATACAGCAGAGCAACTTTTATATTCAGGAACCCTTCTCAGGCTCACTATGACCTATCCTGTTCCACCTTTGAATCATCCTGTTATACTCCTGCCCCCTGCAAATCATGCGCCCCAGACAACTGCCCAAATTGCCATTATAGTAGTTCTCTGGTCGTTCAGTGAGTGATAGATTTCAACCTGACACTAGCTACTTTGCAGTACATTATGTTGCCTAGTTGACATCTTGTGGATTTGCTACCAGCCAGGGGTGTTTTGGCCACTAGCGCTCCCCTGAGGTGGCCTTGGTAGTTCCGCCCCTTGTGCTTAGGTTTTTTGCATTGGAGGGGGCCGTGTTGCTAGTGCAGAGGCCGCAATAGCACACTCTGTACAAGAAGAGCTAAATTGTGCTTCCTAAAGTTACCAGGAGTGTTTTTTTGCAAAAAGTTCTTAATTAAAGAATTAATTAAGCTCAAAAATTCATAGAGATGAAAAAAATGAATATTCTCTTTGCCAAAGTGAAACAAAATGGATTTGGAATAAAAACATATATAGATATCTATATTATATCTGTTACCCTGAGCTAAATGGGGCCCAGCAAATGATGGCCCACAAAGCAAGGACTAAACTCTACAATCCCTGCTGTTAACAATAACGAGTTGAAAGTGGTGGAAGTTCAGCCTTATATATACAGCCAATGTCTACTGATCCAAATGCTAATAATCATAGTTACATAGGGTTGAAAAAAGACCAGAGTCCATCAAGTTCAACCCATCCAAGTAAACCCAGCACACCTAACCCACACCTACCAATCTATACACTCACATACATAAACTATATATACAACCACTAGTACTAACTGTAGATATTAGTATCACAATAGCCTTGGATATTCTGCTTGTTCAAAACCTTATCCAGGCCCCTCTTATAGGCATTAACAGAATCTGCCATTACCACATCACTAGGAAGGGCATTCCCCAACCTCACTGCCCTCACCGTGAAAAACCCCCTACGCTGCTTCAAATGGAAGCTCCGTTCCTCTAATTTAAAGGGGTGACCTCTGGTGTGTTGATTGTTTTTATGGGAAAAAAGAACATCTCCCATCTGCCTATAATCCCCTCTAATGTACTTGTACAGAGTAATCATGTCCCCTTGCAAGCGCCTCTTTTCCAGAGAAAACAACTCCAACCTCGACAGTCTAACCTCATAGCTTAAATCTTCCATCCCCTTTACCAGTTTAGTTGCAGTCTCTGCACTCTCTCCAGCTCATTAATATCCCTCTTAAGGACTGGAGCCCAAAACTGCACTGCATACTCAAGGTGAGGCCTTACCAGGGACCTATAAAGGGGCAAAATTATGTTTCCATCCCTTTTTTATACAAGACAGCACATTATTTGCTTTAGTAGCCACAGAATGACACTGCCTGGAATTAGACAACTTGTTATCTACAAAAACCCCTAGATCCTTCTCCATTAAGGATCCCCCCAACACACTACCATTCAGTACATAGTAATCATCCACAAAAAGAGTATTAAACCTAATTCCATCCAGGTATTCATTCTTGATCAATCGCCTTTTTGATAGCATTAATCAGGAATAATCTTAAAAACGTTGCGTTGCTATGCAACTGTCTAATAAATTCTTCAATTGATCAACATAATTGGCTTTTGTAGCCTGTCTGTGAGGAATTCCCCAGCTTTAATTACCTGTTTATAAACAGCCCCTCCTTTGCTGGTGTTGGAAATTGCTCACCTCCAGTTACTAGACACAGCCAGCTGACACTTGCATGACTATTGGAAGAAAGAGTTCCCACGAGAATTATTTTCTGCCGACCTTAGAATGTGCTTGTATAAGCTATTTATGTACTGGAACAATACAAATTTGTTGCCAGCAAATTTTAGGGACATTTTTTTGCTAAACTTATTGGCTTTTAGAATTAATAATTAGTTAATAAATTATAATAAAACTATGTTATCATGCAATTGCATATATGGTGAATTAGGGTATGAGCAGAATATCATTTAACTGACAACCTACAGACAGGGCCAACCTACTGGTGTAATGCCTGCATACAATTATACAGTTACTTGCAGTCATGCACTTCATTGTCCTTTTGCATTTTATGTAACTGGTCTTTACACCATTCCCGTGTATTGTTAAAAAAAACATGGTAAACAGAAACAGACTTGTTAGAATCAATTTGATTGGCTAAAATCTCTTTGCAGTTTCAGTGGATTATGTGTTACAAAGTAGAAGCTTAAGGTGTATTATAGGATAAAAACCTGACAGAAAAGTGTTCAACCCTATCATAAGTAAAAGTAGTGTATATACTAAGTAAACAGAAAAAATCAAACAATTCTACCTAAAAGTGGCCATACACATTAAGATCTGCTCGCTTAGCGAGGTCGCCAAGCAAGCAGAGCTTCTCCCGATATCCCCACCTATGGGTGGGCGATATCGGGCTAATTTAGTCATTTGGCCCTGGGGCCAAACGATTGAATTAGAATGATGGGTATAGGCATCCATCGGTTCAGGGACTGCGTCAACGAGCCGATGTGGTCCCCGATCTGACTAATTTTCAAACCTGCCTAATCGAGATCTGCCCGATTTCAGGCCAGATATCTGTCGGGCAGGCCCGTCGTTAGTGCCCCTACACGGGCCGATTAGCTGCCGAATCTTTCTAAGGGACCGATATCAGCAGCTAGAATTGGCCCATGTATGGGGACCTTAAGGTTGTGTTAAATTCAGGATTCAATTCATAATGTCGACAAATCATAGGTCTTTTTGAATTATTCGGCTGAGTGTTCAGCTGAACTGAATCCGACATTACAGGTCTGGACACATGATGTTTACACATGATACAATTTTTTACTCTCTCAAAATTGTATATGCAAACTAGGGATAGGATTTCGTTCAGTATTGGCTGAATCCAAAAAATAATGGAGTCTATGGGAGATGGCCTTTCCATAATTTGGAACTTTCTGGATAACAGGTTTCCGGATAACCGATCCCATTTTTTTACTGCATATGCTGGCACAGCTTGACCAAAATGTGTTAACAAATATATATCTATATATATCTGCCATAAGCACAAGTAAAGGTGACCATACTTTGAAAGAACCGCTCATTTGGCAAGGTCGGCAATAAGTGGACTTTTTCCTGATATGCCCACCTTGCGGTGAATGATATTAGATTGACTACTCTTTTGGCCCTCGGGCCAAAGTATCAGATCATAATTGTCACTATGCAGGCCGATTTCTGGGCAGATAACAAGTGTTACCAAATGTGTCATGTAGGTCCATCAGAGGGCCATGTACTTAGGCTGCGCTGCCAACTGGTTTCGTCAACAGCTTTTATTGGCCGATGTATGGCCACATTCAGGCTTATGTTGGAAAAACCTGCTGCTTGTATTTGTTGCTTCAAAGGGGCAGATTTATCGATACACGAACGCTCGGAGCATTCATCCGAACGCTCCGAGCGCATCTTTGACGTTTTTTTCGGGCCCGCGCAACTTTTCTGGACGACCCGCACAACATTTTTGGACGCCCTCACGACTTTTTCAGATGCTTGCACGAAAGATTTGGAAAGGCTCTGCCGCCGTTTACAATCGTTCGGTACGAAAATTTCGGGACTTTCGGATCGCCAATACGATATTATCGTGACTAATACGATTTTTTCGTAAGCATTTTCGTGATATTTACGATCTTTAGAAATTTTCGTTTCCAATCCGAATTTTTCCCATTCGGGATTCGAACACGTGTTTTGATAAATCTGCCCCAAAGAGTGCAAAACAGAGCTACAGAAGATCTTCCTTCTTTGCTTTGAGGTTTTAGAAGTTTTTGGGGTTTTTTGATGCTTTTATTTATGTGACTAAGTACCAGAAGGGTATGAAACGCGTAAAGCAGAACTTTGTGGGGTCTGTATGCTTTTTAATATGGAAATTTGAATAAAAATACAATTTTTAAATAAAGTTTTTTTAGAGACTTTGGGATACTTTATTGATATAGATTGTAGATATGCCCTTTAATCGGGGGCAGTACCCTAATAACTCTGGCCTCTTTTTGTCTGGCCAATTTTGACCTCTATCAGTAGTAAATTTTGAACTGATAAATCTGCCTCTTAATATAAATAATTCTTCATTATTTTTAAAGAAGACGTTCACTTCTAGTATGATGAAGGCAGCACTATTCCAAGACAAGTTGCAGGCAGGTGGTAAATGGGCAGAATAGAATAAAACATACAAATAATGAAGACCAGTTGAAAAGTTGCTTAGAGTAGGTCCATCTATACTGAGTTAATGTGAAGGTGAACTCTGGGGAGGGGTAAGGCTTAATTTACCATGTTCACTATCTCTCTTTAAATTAACTGGTGATCCTAGGGTGCGGTAGAGGGAGGTGGGGAGTGTAAATACATAACTTATTGGTACTTTAACCCATTAAACTGATGAGCCTCTAATGGATACCTTGCTCATACTCAAGGACATAATTAAGGAATCCACCACCCAAACCCATGGGCCCTACAACCCTTCCCCCCTCCCCATACCAGCGATATAGATCCACTCTCCTGTCTTCCTCTGACTTTACATGCAAAGTAAACTCAATGGAGGGGAAGTAAAATGGAGTTCATAGGATGAATTTATGCTACTGCCCCTTTTACTTCACATAATCTTATCTTATTTATGTAACCCAGCTTAGAATGGATCATAAGTGCTAGTGTGTGCCTACACAATGGTGTATTCTCTTTATTATTAAAATCAATGTGAAAATAATATCTGGCACTACGCCTGGAATGCAAAGGCACATATATAACAAAGGAAGATGCAAGGTCTCAAACTACAACCTAGTACAGTAGGAAAATCAACATGAGGGTTTTGCTGCCTAATCCTACAAGTATACTGCATCTAATGGACCTGTAATTACCCTTATATTCAAAGAAATCATTTGTCTTCTATATTTAATAATCACCTGATCCACAACTGCACAAGCAGGGCCCAAGCAATTACAATTCAGGGCAATTATTAGCATTAGCTAATCGGGAAACATTGCTTGCAATTAAATGCTATAGTGTAGTAGGTGCCCTATAGAATAAAATTATGTTAGATGTCATTACCTGTGTCATGGAATACCTTTCTATAATCATTGATTACAGTACTGCTTAGTATGTATGCCTATATTGTGCCTTTTAATCCTCTTTCAGTTGCTTCTTGGTATAGATTCCACACTTTGAGGTTACTAATTTACCAGCTGCTTCTTGAATATTCTCAGTGCAGTGGCGTTACAGGAGTCACAAGGTATTGAATCTGCGGCTATTGCATCAATAGAGATTACAAATAATGATCTGACTAATAATGAACTTAGTTCCTTATGTACCATGCATATCCTGATATATATATCCTGCAATAAACCTCATGTATGCCTTTTATCAATGTTAATGATCCCTGATTGCCTTTATCCTACATTGGTTTGGGGAATCTCCAGTCTGACTTGTGGACTTGTGTAACTAACTTGTGATAGGAATAACGGCTTGTTTTTTTTTTCTTAGCTAGATAGAATAAGTGCAGGGTATAGAGTATATGAACTATTGGAAACTAAAGCCGTATAATGAATATTTTTGACTAATAAAGAATTGGGATCTCTTTGTAGTTTTTGACTAAAAGAAAATGGACTTCTACTCTGAAATCTTCTTTCTAGAATATCTACATATGTAACACCATGTAACATGTCTTGCTTCATTCCAGTGTTTAAGGGGGTAGTTCACTTTCAAATTAATTTTAGTATGTTATAGAATGGCCAGTTTTTAGCAACGTTTCAATTGGTCTTCATTTTTTATTTGTTATAGTTTCTAAGTTATAAGTATTTTTCTTTCCACTCTTTCTAGCTTTCAAATGGGGGTCACTGACCCCTGAAGCCAATAAACTATTGCTCTGTGAGGCTACAGTTTTATAGTTATTTTATTACTTTTCTTTCTATTACATCACTGCTTGGTTGCCAGTGTAATTTGGACCCTAGCAACCAACTGGAGAGCTGCTAAATAAAAAGCAAGATAATTAAAAAAAAAAAACACACACATAAAAAATTAAGAACAATTGCAAATTGCATTGTGTGAATGTGAATTCCAATGTCTCACTTACATCATTGCTTGGTTGCCAGTGTAACTTGGACCCTAGCAACCAACTGGAGAGCTGCTAAATAAAAAGCAAGATAATATTAAAAAAACACACATAATAAAAAATGAAGAACAATTGCAAATTGCATGGTGTGAATGGGTGCAAGAAATCTATATAGTAAATTGGCTCTTTGGATCCATGCTATTTCCCATTACTCTGGTTAATGCTAATTTCTACTCTAAATCTGTATATATACAGGATATTTATATTGCAGTATTCCTATACGATCGTGGATATGGTAGATTATGGCTGTAGGCTGTAGAGCTGTACCTGTACAGATGTAAATCTTGAATCAACAAGCTACAGGCCCGGATTTGTGGAAAGGCCACAAAGGCCCGGGCCTAGGGCGGCAGAAATTTAGGGCGGCGTGCCGCCCCACCGCAAGAATGTTTTTAAATTTGACTCTCATACGGAGCAGTTGGGACCTCTCCCCACTGCTCCGTATGGGAGTTTAAAGAAGCGTTTGCGCATGCGGACTGGGGAGCTTGCGCGTTCGCGCATGCGCACGGGGTCGCATTTGCGCATGCGCATTTGGGGCCACGTTTGCGCATGCGCAGAGGGGGATAGCCACAGGGGC
This sequence comes from Xenopus tropicalis, assembly GCF_000004195.4. Lineage (NCBI taxonomy): Eukaryota > Metazoa > Chordata > Amphibia > Anura > Pipidae > Xenopus > Xenopus tropicalis. Next base: position 37,359,474 of record NC_030684.2, on the reverse strand, counting down.
GGCCTCAGGGCGCCTCACAGAGAAATCCGGCCCTGACAAGCTATGGACATTTAAGAACAAACTCTGTGGAAAAGCGCAAAACAATTTTCCTGGTGCAGAATTTCTAGAGCAGTGAGTCTCTTGTTTCAGTGCACATAACTGTATCCCAGTAAGTGTAGCGCAGTCACTCAGGGGAGATTACCTACTCACCAGGTGTAGGGGGTATAAAATCTCTAAAACCTTTGGAACACAAGAAAGGGAATACCAGATAGTGAAGTATGCCTTTAATAGCAGATAACTGGGTATACTCACAAACATAATATGACAAATAGCATTGTATAAGAGATCACTAAATGATATAATGTTATATAGTGATATAATGTTTCTAGGCATAAACATACACATAGGGGCACATTTACAAAGCAATTTTGAGAAACAGACCATTTTTGTTTCTCAAAAAATGTGGGTTTTTCAGAAATTTTCCCTAAAAATTTTGACTTTTTCTGGACCCCATGGACAACCTTCAGAGAAAAGACAACCTCCCCACCTGTACACTTCGCACCAAACAATCACGACGACGGGAGATCATAACACTGCCCCCCGCCCCGGTGACACTGATACACATATGCTCCACTAGATAAACAACATCAAGTGATCAAGGAATACCATTTAATTTTATCTTTACCTTTTCATAAATGTTTCTACTCTTTTTACTTTTTTGTATGTATGTCAGTTTGAACATTTTCAATAAACATGCAAGCGTTTAAAAAATGTTTTTTTGACTTTTTCTGAAGCTTTTATTAACATTTAGTTAACTTTTATTTGGAAAGAAAAAAAATCGACAGGTATGATCTGTCAAGTACCATTAAATCCTATGGAGGCTTAGAATAGTAGACGAATAGAATAGTCAGTGACAGCCTGTCCTTGACACATTTTCAATGGGAAATTAATCCCATCATTGTTTTCTATTTCACCCAGATTCAAGGGGAAATTAATCCCATCATTGTTTTCTATTTCACCCAGATTCAAGGGGAAATTAATCCCATCATTGTTTTCTATTTCACCCAGATTCAAGGGGAAATTAATCCCATCATTGTTTTCTATTTTACCCAGATTCAAGGGGAAATTAATCCCATCATTGTTTTCTATTTCACCCAGATTCAAGGGGAAATTAATCCCATCATTGTTTTCTATTTCACCCAGATTCAAAGGAAATTAATCCCATCATTGTTTTCTATTTCACCCAGATTCAAAGGAAATTAATCCCATCATTGTTTTCTATTTCACCCAGATTCAAGGGGAAATTAATCCCATCATTGTTTTCTATTTCACCCAGATTCAAAGGAAATTAATCCCATCATTGTTTTCTATTTCACCCAGATTCTAGGGGAGATGAATTCCATCATTGTTTTCTCTTTTAAACATTTTCAAGGAGAAATCAATCCCATCATTTTCTTTTTCACCCAGTTTTAGGGGAAATTAATCCAGACCCAGATTCAAGGGGAAATTAATCCCATCATTGTTTTCTATTTCACCCAGATTCAAAGGAAATTAATCCCATCATTGTTTTCTATTTCACCCAGATTCAAGGGGAGATGAATCCCATCATTGTTTTCTATTTCACCCAGATTCAAGGGGAGATTAATCCCATCATTGTTTTCTATTTCACCCAGATTCAAGGGGAAATTAATCCCATCATTGTTTTCTATTTCACCCAGATTCAAGGGGAAATTAATCCCATCATTGTTTTCTATTTCACCCAGATTCAAAGGAAATTAATCCCATCATTGTTTTCTATTTCACCCAGATTCAAAGGAAATTAATCCCATCATTGTTTTCTATTTCACCCAGATTCTAGGGGAGATGAATTCCATCATTGTTTTCTCATTTTCAAGGAGAAATCAATCCCATCATGTTCTTTTTCACCCAGTTTTAGGGGAAATTAATCCCATAGTTATTTTTATTTCACACACTTTCAAAGGGAAATTAATCCCATCATTGTTTTCTATTTCACCCAGTTTCAAGTGAAACTTAAACAAATTATTGTTTTCCAAGAATGAGCCCTAATGCTCCTAAAATGGCTGCTGGAGAAATTCCAGTTTGGGAAAAATAAAGAGGATTTATCGAAGGAATGTCCGTTTCCGTGCATGATTACTTCATTTCGACTTTATTGCATAGCAGAGTGACCAGGCTGGACTTCTCAGTTTCTCTGTCCGCACAATGTTTACCAATTACCATGGCAACACTTGCACCCTAACGGCTACGATTTTCCAATAGACAGAGAAAGTAGTAATGTGGGTTCTTCTATTAAAAAAGGCATACTTCAATATCTGGTCTTTCCTCTCTTGTAGTCCAAAGGTTTTGGAGATTTTATGTATTATGTTTGGTGCATACACCTCAATACCTACATCTAATGAGTAGGTAATCTCCCCAGAGCTCGTGTCTGAATGGCGTGCAGATTAGGGGGTTGGAGCACTTGTGTTCCTCCCTCCCACGGTCAGCGCTGTATTATGCAGGAAGGGTCTTTGTGCTCTGAGACCAGCAGCAATTTACATTGAGCAGCAAACAATGCTGTGCATCTTTGGAGGAATAAAGTTTCAGGCAAATGGTGAATTCTTTCCTCCCAGTGTGACTGACTAAAGTCTCTTAACATGTCTTCCGATGTCCGTGGGTTACCTGTTACAGATTAGAGGCTTAGCAACTACTTTCTCCTTTCTGAAAAAATCAGCTAAAGCTGCTTACCTAATAACATCATTATTACTAGCTATGCGCGGCTTAGTCATAACCCTTAAATCTGTGATTTCAGAAATTTGTAAAGGCTCATAATGGACTTCCTGTTCCACCACATAAACCGCATAAATACAAAAAGAACCTGATAGAAAAATATTTAACCCTATCATGAGGAAAAGGGTAGAGTTTTCAACTAGTTAAACAAAAACACACAATTCTAATACTTTAACTTCTGAGAAAAAACCCTGTGGGCCCCACCGACCTAGGCCTTCTTCAGCCCTCTACCCTTACCCTCTAAAAAGCTGATGTAAGACTTTTGTTGGAAATGCAATTATAATTGTTATTGTTAATTGTAGACATGTGGGCACTATTGTTGATGGCATCTGGGACATCTGAAAGAATAAAATTCTGAGGGAAGGCTCCAGGATGCTGATAACCATTCTGTAGAGGTATAGGAAGGCATGGGTATGGACAAACTTCGTCCAAGAGGGGATATCAGTCATCCCACCAGTCATCCTGGTAGATAGATAGATACAGGGATTTAAATTGTTCCAGAGTTTTATTTGCTTGTTCCGCCGCTCTATTTGATTGAGTGTGATAGGCAGAGGAAAATTGGCAAGTGACTTACACAGAGAGTGCCAAGATTTGGAAATTAAGTGGGACCCTCTGTCAGGCACAATATCTGCCAGAAAGCCATGAATGCAAAAAATGTGAGGGATAAAGAGTTGGGAAAGTTACACAGCAGATGGGATTTACATAAGGGAATTGTGCCAGCATTTTATTACCACCCAAATGACAATAGCCCATGGCCAAATGAGTCCAGGGTTGAAAAGGCACTGGCAGGGGCTGTAGAAGACACGAAAAGGAGTGACTAGATTTGGAAGAGGTACAGACAGTTGTTTTGCAAAAAGCAACACTGGGGCAACAAATCAAATTTTAGTTCCTAAGGGCCATGGTCCCTGGGGAGATTAGTTGCCTGCTTTTTAATTTCAGCTACCATGGGCGACTAAGGATACAGAAAAGGCAAATGGGCTTAATCAGTTCTTTCCTTCAGTGTATACAAGTGAGAAGTTTCAAGGCCCATCTGATAGGGGACAGATGGCTCAGTATCAAATAGAAGGTTTTCCTGATAGGTTCAAGCTTCTCAAACAGTGTAGTAGGTTCACCACTTTTACTTCAGGAATACACTGGAGAGCCAAACAGTGCAATAAAGTTGTAAGCCTTTATTTGAGATGCATAGCACTACATGAGGTTTCAGACATCATGGGTCCTTCCTGTGGTGCTATTTAAAGAACATTGGAAGTGAATCCTTAAATCAACATATCGCCCCCCCACACCACATCATGTGACTTATTACACCAGCTCAGGTGTATGTATCTTTTTTATTTTCTGAGACTCGCTTTCATCTGTTATGGTATTGGAGGAAAAACAATGTAATTTTAATATTAAAAAGTATGATCACAATGGTAAATCTGCCCCTTAGGGGCACATTTACTAACCCACGAACGGGCCGAATGCGTCCGATTGCGTTTTTTTCGTAATGATCGGTATTTTGCGATTTTTTCGGAAATTATCGCGCCTTTTTCGTTACCAATACGAGTTTTTCGTAGCCATTCTGAAAGTTGCGCAAAATCAGGCGATTTTTTCGTAGCGTTAAAACTTGCGCGAAAAGTCGCAATTTTTTCGTAGAGTTAAAACTTGCGCGAAACGTCGCGCCTTTTTCGTAGCGTTAAAACTTAAAAGGCGCGACGTTTCGCGCAAGTTTTAACTCTACGAAAAAATTGCGACTTTTCGCGCAAGTTTTAACGCTACGAAAAAATCGCGACTTTGCGCAACTTTCGGAATGGCTACGAAAAACTCACGTTTTTTCGCGCAAGTCGTAATGGGTACGAAAAACTCGCGTTTTTCGCGCAAATCGTAAAGACGCCGAAAAAATCGCCAAAAATACGAAAAAGTTGCAAAATGTTCATTTTCCAATCGGAATTTTTCCAATTCGGATTCGAATTCGTGTCTTAGTAAATCAGCCCCTTAGAGTTACAAATGCTACAATATATTTGCTTAGAGGTTATTAATTTACCAGCTGCAAACTTAATGGCCTCTTTAATGTTCACAGGGCAATGGCTTTACAGTAGTCACAAGATACTGAATCGTTGGCAATAAAGATTACACATAACTATCTGCCTAATACTGAACTTAGGTTCCATATATATATATATATATATATATATATATATATATATATATATATATATATAAATACATATAATGCGTGTATAGAGAGCACTCACGGCATTATAGTGTAGAAAAAATCAGTTTATTTAGTCACTGCATCAACGCGTTTCGATCCCCACAGGATCGTCATCAGGACTTTTTCTATACTATAATGCCGTGAGTGCTCTCTATACACGCATTTTGTATTTTATGGTCAGCACCCAGCGAGTGCCTTTGATGTGGTGAGTGCCGATTCTCTGCAGACAATAAATATATATATGTACACATACTGTAATGAAACTCATTTATGGCATTTATCAATGTGCATGATCATTGATTGGCTTTACATTTGACATTGTTTTGGAGGACATGCACTCTGACTCACTTGTGATAAGAATAACAGCTGAGCTATTCACTTTTTTAGAAAGATCGTAAAGTGCAGGGTATATAATAAATTAGCAAGTAATTCCCATTGGGCAATCAACAATGTTGCTTGTGTGTCAGTTTTAGTATGACAATTATTATATTAAAGCTGAAATGTAGCAGGAAGGACAGTATTTATAGTTAGAAAGATTTGGGCAATAAGTGAGATAACTGATGGGGATCAGGCCAAACCTCTCTGTCCCTTTGCTGTTTACAGAACAGAATATATATTTGTTTTGGGGAATCTTTTAGCTCTTGCTCTCCCATTTACCCTGTGCAAACTCTTCCTAGGAAACTCCCCCTGGATTCTCCTGCTTATCTGTCCCGATAAATTTGACCTATATCTTTCACTGACCCAATCACAGATTAACTAAACTAACAAACGAAAATACCGCCATACGCTCCTACCTGAATGGAATACGCTCGGGTGCAGGCATATGTAGCCGATATCCGCTGAAGATACTAGGGGGCTGATTTACTAACCCACGAATCCGACCCGAATTGGAAAAGTTCCGACTTGAAAACGAACATTTTGCGACTTTTTCGTATGTTTTGCGATTTTTTCGGCGTCTTTACGAATTTTTTCGTTACCAATACGATTTTTGCGTAAAAACGCGAGTTTTTCGTAGCCTTTACGAAAGTTGCGTAAAATCTTGCGATTTTTCCGTAGCGTTAAAACTTACGCGAAAAGTTGCGCCTTTTTCATAGCGTTAAAACTTAAAAGGTGCGAAGTTTCGCGTAAGTTTTAACGCTACGAAAAAAGCGCAACTTTTTGCGCAAGTTTTAACGCTACGAAAAATCGCAAGATTTTACGCAACTTTCGTAATGGCTACGAAAAACTCGCGTTTTTACGCAAAAATCGTATTGGTAACGAAAAATTCGTAAAGACGCCGAAAAAAACGCAAAAAATACGAAAAAATCGCAAAATACCGATCTTTACGAAAAAAACGCAATCGGACTCATTTCGACCCGTTCGTGGGTTAGTAAATCAGCCCCAAAGTCTTGCATTTTTTGGCGGAGTGTATTTCATTTATTCGGGTGCAGGCACAAGGTAGGGTAAATGTACATTAGCGGGGCGAATTGTTGGCAAGCATTTTTTGGCTTCCCGAGAATATGCCCGTGTGGCATCAGCCTTATCTAGTGTAATTCTTTTACAAATCTGTACAAGTATAGACACAATACACTTCTTGTTTTTTTTCTGAAAACACAGAAGGTTGTACAATGTGTTGCATAGACAATCAAAGCTGTTTTGTTTTTTTCTCCTGTTTTTCTTTACAGCATGGCCCTGAGATACCTTTGTATTGTACTGCAGAAACACAGTGGGTTGTGAAGGTAACTTAAGGGCGGCTGTCATACACAACTAGGGGGAAATCCTTTCTTTTCTATCAGTGAGATAAATTGCAGTTGTGTTATGTGCAATTTCGCAGCTCAGACATATACTTTGCTGGCAGGCCCATGGATGCACTCTTACTGCCCTTACTGTTACCAGTACACAAGTCAAGAAAGATTTAGGAATGACTTGTAGCTACTGTATACAGGTATAGGATCTGTTATTAGGAAACCCGTTATCCAGAAAGTTCTAAATTACGGAAAGGCCGTGTCCCATAGACTCCATTTTAAACAAATGATTCTAATTTTTTAAAACAGTACCTTGTACTTGATCCCAACTAAGATATCATTAATTCTTATTGGATGGAAATAATGCTATTGGGTTTATTTAATGTTTAAATGATTTTTTAGTAAACTTAAAGCATGCAGATCCAAATTACAGAAAGATCCCTTCCACGGAAGACCCCAGGTCTCAAGCTTTCTGAATAACAGGTCCCATACCTGTACTAAACAGCTAATGCTACTTACATGTTATTAACATCATTACTAACTATACAAGGCGTATTAAAATATGTAAAAGCCCATAATGAGCTTCCTGTACCATTATATAAATAGAGAAAGAAACTGACAGAAAAGGGGCTGATTTACTAATCCACGAATCCGAATGGGAAAAATTCGGATTGGAAAACGAACATTTTGCAGCTTTTTCGTATTTTTTGCGATTTCTTTCGTCGCCGTTACAACTTTTCCGTAAATTGTCGCAACTTTTTCGTAGCCGTTACGATTTGCTCGTATATTGTCGCAACTTTTTCGTATTGAGCGCTCGTTAAAGGCGGGCAAACCTTTCAGACTTGGCATGATTTTGCAAGCCTCCCATAGGACTCAATGGCACTCTGCAGCTCCAACCCGGCCCAAGGAAAGTCTCCCATAGGGCTCAATGGCACTCTGCAGCTCCAACCCAGCCCAAGGAAAGTCTCCCATAGGGCTCAATGGCACTCTGCAACTCCAACCCGGCCCAAGGAAAGTCTCCCATAGGGCTCAATGGCACTCTGCAGCTCCAACCCGGCCCAAGGAAAGTCTCCCATAGGGCTCAATGGCACTCTGCAGCTCCAACCCGGCCCAAGGAAAGTCTCCCATAGGGCTCAATGGCACTCTGCAGCTCCAACCTGGCCCAAGGAAAGTCTCCCATAGGGCTCAATGGCACTCTGCAGCTCCAACCCGGCCCAAGGAAAGTCTCCCATAGGGCTCAATGGCACTCTGCAGCTCCAACCTGGCCCAAGGAAAGTCTCCCATAGGGCTCAATGGCACTCTGCAGCTCCAACCCGGCCCAAGGAAAGTCTCCCATAGGGCTCAATGGCACTCTGCAGCTCCAACCTGGCCCAAGGAAAGTCTCCCATAGGGCTCAATGGCACTCTGCAGCTCCAACCCGGCCCAAGGAAAGTCTCCCATAGGACTCAATGGCACTCTGCAGCTCCAACCCAGCCCAAGGAAAGTCTCCCATAGGGCTCAATGGCACTCTGCAGCTCCAACCCGGCCCAAGGAAAGTCTCCCATAGGGCTCAATGGCACTCTGCAGCTCCAACCTGGCCCAAGGAAAGTCTCCCATAGGGCTCAATGGCACTCTGCAGCTCCAACCTGGCCCAAGGAAAGTCTCCCATAGGGCTCAATGGCACTCTGCAGCTCCAACCTGGCCCATGGAAAGTCACGATACTGAAGCTTGAATGAATCCGAAACTTTCGTACTTGGCGCAACGGCTACGAAAAAGTCGCTACAATTTGCGCAAATCATAATGGCTACAAAAAAGTCGTAATGGCTACGGAAAAGTCACAACAATTTACGAAAAAATCGCAAAATACCGAACATTAGAAAAAAACGCATTCGGACGCCTTCGGAGCATTCGTGGATTAGTAAATGTGCCCCAAAAGTGTTTAACCCTATCATGGGACAATGCATCATCTGAAACAGAAACAAAAGTAGCCAATTCTAACACTTTAACATATAAAGGGTCGGTAATAGATTAAAAAAGAAAAATCTCAATATTGTTATTAGACATACTTAATCTTCACATCGTACCATTAAAGAGAGTATTGCTGGCAGCCAGGGGAAAGATATAAGGGGGTAATTGTGTTGGAAATAGTGTATACATATATTTGTTACACCACTGAGTGCAGAACAGAGCTATAGTTATACAGTTATAGTGGACACTTGCTTATATCTCGTTGTTTCCTCCTTGAGGTTGAGCAAAGTCAGGGTAGTCTCCTATCTAGAGAACAAGCTACAAAGGAGTAATGTTCTTAGGGTGAAGACACACACAGCTACTATTAGCAGATACTTGTCACAGCTACAGAAATAGACAATACTGATCATTTACTAACAACTGTCACTATGTGTGTTTTAGTAGAGGCAATTCTCAGTATTGTCTATGGCAGGGTATTTTCTGGAATTTAGTACCCTTGTACCCTAGCAAGTAGCTGCTACTAAGTAGCCCTGTGTGTCTTCACCCTGGTACTCTCCTACTTGTCACGGTTACTAAACTCCAGAAAATCCCTCTGCCATAAACAATACTAAGAATTGCCTCTGCTAAAACACATAGATAAGCTATGCCAGTACATATGTATTTCAATAAACCTTTTGATTATTAGAGCTTTGATGTTCCCCAAACTTAGAGGAAGAGAGACTTTTGACATCTGAAGTTAAATAATCTGTATCCTTTTTGTTGTTTTCTTGTTTATTCTCTAATATCTTTGTTTGAAGTTAATTTTCTGCCTTGTGCAAGCCCATATACAAGGGGGTGAGGATTTGCTAAACCTTGGGGTTTTTTTTGGATTTATATTTGTTTGAAAGCACAAAAAAAGTTATTTCTATGAATGGCAGTTATTTATTAAAATATAGTATATGAACTGAAAAAGCACTAACAAAAAAGTTGTCTAAAATACGCAAAAAGCGTGACTTCTTGTCACATGATAACCAAAACAGTATCATATTGTTGCACAAAAGCCAGCGTAACAACAAAAGAAACGTAAAACCTCTAAAGCCACAAAGTAAAGAAAGATGTTCCAGTTGTTTAAGGGACGTCTACAGGAATTTGAAATTGTCTCAGTTTTGTCGATTATTAAATCTTGAAAAAGTTGCACTTTTTGTCTGCAACTTTTTCGGGTTTCGGTGATTTGGTTTGATATAAGAAAAACAATATTAAATAAAAAAATGCATAATGACCTCCTCCTTTAGCTTCATTTAAAATGATGTACATGTTTTGTTCTCCAAATCAAAGTCAGCTGCTTGGTAGTATTTTATTGCCCTACCAAGTGGGAAGCAGGTCGTCCTACATATTTGTTTGATATGATACATAAGTATCTAAAGTTAAGATATACATATAAATGGCCACCTAATGTCCACTGGGTGCTGCACCCAAATGATCATAGAGATCAGCTTATTAATTTAACAATTAGGGGCTGATTTACTAACCCACGAACGGGTCGAAATGAGTCCGATTGCGTTTTTTTCGTAAAGATCGGTATTTTGCGATTTTTTCGTATGTTTTGCGATTTTTTCAGCGTCTTTACGAATTTTTCGTTACCAATACGATTTTTGCGTAAAAACGCGAGTTTTTCGTAGCCATTACGAAAGTTGCGTAAAATCTTAAGATTTTTCGTAGTGTTAAAACTTGTGCAAAAAGTTGCGCTTTTTTCGTAGCGTTAAAACTTACGCGAAACTTCGCACCTTTTAAGTTTTAACGCTACGAAAAAGGCGCAACTTTTCGCGTAAGTTTTAACGCTACGGAAAAATCGCAAGATTTTACGCAACTTTCGTAAAGGCTACGAAAAACTCGCGTTTTTACGCAAAAATCGTATTGGTAACGAAAAATTCGTAAGGACGCCGAAAAAATCGCAAAACATACGAAAAAGTCGCAAAATGTTCGTTTTCAAGTCGGAACTTTTCCAATTCGGGTCGGATTCGTGGGTTAGTAAATCAGCCCCTTAGAGTTACTTACTCTGGTTAAAGAGAACTTTTTTTACCTAATTTCCAGTGTATTTATGGCCATGTACAGTAGGGGTTATTTAATAACCACAAGTGCATTTGTGGTTGCACAAAGTTTGCTGCAGTCATTGTGCAAAAAAATCCATTCACTAATGCCACTTGTGTCCAAAGCCATTCCATTCACTTCTATAAGTGTTCGTAGAGCCTCCTACATTTTGCACAAGTATATCCATCAGCAGAGAGGAACCCTGGTGTTACCACCGTGGTAGCTTTAGGGTTCTCACAGTGGGCTGCGTCAAACTTGTTCCTAAAGAATTAGGGAGAACAAATCATTTTGCCACTGAGTGCTGGAGGTGACATCACCTGGACTTTAAAGGAAAAGTAAAGGTAAAAACTAAGTATGTTTTGTCAAAAATGTCTATGTAAATACAGCCATAAGCACTCACATAAAAGCTGTTTCAAAACAAACACATGGGGCCCGATTCACTAAAGTGCGAAATAACGTGCGCTATTTTTAGTGTGTGCTAAAAATTTTACCGCTTCTTAATTTTGGCGACTTTTCGCACGATTCACTATTAGTACACTTGCGCTATTTTACGCGCAGTGTTTCATGCGATATTCTTGTCGTGATAAATAGCGTGTGCGGTATTTTCCACATGCACGCTATTTATCACATGCGCTAATTGTCGCGACATTACGCACGCGACAATCGGCAGCATAAAAATGGCGACATTTTGCCCTGGGAGAGCACAGAGTGCTAGAGAGGTGCTGTATAAAAGTTTATTTGCAAAAAAAACCCCAAAAAAACAATAAAAATATAAGTAAGAAAAAAAATGAAGTGTTAGAGATAATAAAATGGGGGGGGGGGCATCTAAGAATATTTAGCCTAAATATATATATATTAGCCGTTTGCTAAAGTGGCTTAAATTAAGTGGGAGATTTTAGACACAGAATAAATGGCAAATATGTTATGGGCACTTTATTAAACGGGGACAAATATAATATTGCAATTATTCTGGCAACAAAACATTTGATTGGCAGTTATCACACTCGCCAGAAAATACGCTACGTACTAATTAACGCAAGTTTTACTATTCAGCAAAATGGGCTAAAGACAAAATTGTTGCTAGAATATTTGCAAACATTTAACCCATATAGCATATTGATGCTGTTACTGATAAATGTAAGAGTGTAGGGGAAACTACATGAAAGTATAGAATACCATATCAAGGAAGGAAAAATAATGAGACATTACTCAATTCAAAAGTATAAAACTAAAAACTTTTACTTAATAATATAAAATAAAAAAGGGGGGGAGGGAAACTTAGGGCTTGCTGCCCTTGAGTTCGGTGACCTCCCTCCTCAGTTCAGCAACTTCCCCCCGGAGCTGGGCCAGCTTGGCCTTCATATTGTCCAGGTCCTCCTGCATGGACCGACGTGATCTTCCCTCGTCGGTAGGAGAACCTGGTGGCTGGCATCCGGGGGGCTGGAAGGGGAACTCAAGGGCCAGGGAAACTGGGGACAAACTGGGGGAGGAGTAAAGGGGGGGGTTGTCCGGGGCCTCCATGGCCTCCTCGGCCTCATCAGAGTCTGGGGCCTGGGTCAGTCCTGGGGCCTCAGGGGCCTGGGGCCTCGGGGGCCTGTTGAGCCTGGTCTGCCTGGGGTTGTGCCTCCGGAGGGAGGAGAGGCGCAATGTCGATGTTGAGTTCTGTGAGACAGTATTGCAAGATGTTAGTTAAATCTATTATACATATATATATTCATACACAGAGGGCCACCATCCTAAATAACGGGGCCCCTCACAACAACATTTTTTGGGTCCCACGCCCCCACTGGCCCCTCCCCCTGTGAACCCTCACATCAATACAAAGGACACACAGACATTGTTAGCCAGGGCCCCCTAAAGCATTTGTGGCCCTTCCCCAAATGTCTCATACTATGGGCCGCTCCCTGCTGCTTCCCCCCTGCTTTAAACTCATTTATGCATATGTATTAGAAAATGTGTGTGTGTGTATATATATACACAGGTATGGGATCCCTTATCCGGAAACCCGTTATCCATAAAACCCCAAACTACGGAAAGCCCGTCTCCCATAGACTCCATTTAAATCAAGTAATTCATAATTTAAAAACTGATTTCCTTTTTCTCTGTAGTAATTAAACAGCACCTTGTAATTGATCCCAACTAAGATGTAAATAATCATTATTGGAGGCAAAACCATCGTATTGTGTTTAATTCATGTTTTATTGATTTTTTATTAGACTTAAGGGATGGAGATCCAAATAACGGAAATACCCCTTATCCGGAATACCCTTGGTCCCGAGCATTCTGGCTGTATATATATATATATATATATGTGTGTGTATATGTATTTGTTTTTCAAAATGCCACAACATATTTAAAATTCCCTCTTTATTGTCAACTTTATTGTGTATTTTTGAAAAAACATGCATATATACACATATATATAGAGAGAGAGAGAGAATATACATTTCAAGTTCAAATTACTTGCTAAATCTTGTAAGAAACGTATTTTGTAAAACCATATTAAAGTAGAATAATTACCTTCAGCTATTTCAGCAATCTCCTGAAAGCTCCTGCGCTTCAGGTCTGACCAAATCCGCTGGAGCAGGCAGAGGTCCATTTTGAGGTGAAAGTCCCTGCGCAACCCAGCTATTAGGTTGCGCAGGATAGCCCTCTTCCTCTCATGGACCCCTACTGGCCTCAGCGGCAGCCTGTCATACCCTGAGCGCAGGAGGAACTCTATAATATAGCACCTCTCCTCTATTAGCAGCTCTGACACCCCAGGCATGATGCTCTCAGTGTGGTGACAGCAGGCTCAATGACACAAAATGGCCACAAGTCGCACATGTCACGAGATTCCAAAATCGCCACAAAATGGCCGCAAGTCGCGCGTGATTACGAAGTCGCAACAAATCGCCAACATATACCTAGTAATGTATTTTGTGCGACTAAATATTTACCGCTATATAGTACTGTATATTATCGCGACTAAATATTTACCACTATTGTACTGTATAATATCGCGACTAAATTTTTACCACTATTGTACTGTATATTTTGGCGACTAAATTTTTACCGCTATAGTACTGTATATTAGTAGCGAAATTCCATACATGCCAAGACTTTAGTGAAATTGAGTAAAAAGACACATACTTGAATAAATAACACTGTAAGTCCATATTTTATTGCAAAAAACTCATTTACTGTACTTTTCTATAATTTTTCGCCTGCCTGTAGTAGGAGTTCATTTTTGCGATATTTAGCGCGCAAAAGTTATAGTGAATCATGCGATCGTATTCTTTTCAGCGCGGAAATTAACGGATGTGGTAAAACTAGCGCGAGAAATACTGCATGCGAAAATGGCGACTTATCGCATGCGGTAATGCTGTAGTGAATCGCGCACTAATTGTCACGTCTTTTTTACCGCAAAAAAGCGTGCGATAATTTTTATTGCACTTTAGTGAATCAGGCCCATGATTACTTGTCTCCTTTTTTGTAAACATGTTCTTTGGTATCAGACTTTCTCTGCTTTAGGGTTCCTTCAGGTTTGGCGCACAAGTCTGAGCAGTTCTCTTGTCTCTCCTTCTCCCCCTTCCTTTTTTTGCTTCCCCCTCCCATAAGAATTTGCTCCCCCTTTCTTAGGAATGAGAGATCTGAGCTATAACGGCTAAAGCTACAGGAGCAAGCTAAAATGGCAGCTGCAATCTTAAGCAAACAGAGGGAGCTTCAAGGGCTCTTTACTCAGGTATGGTAATGCTTTCTGTAGAATAAATATAGTGTTCTAGGTGGCACTAATGTGGCAAATCTATTGACGGTAAAATGCCAAAATGCCTTCTCTTTTCCTTATTTATTTATTTGTGCATCGGGTGCATCTTTCCCTTGCGTACACAATGATGCTGGAATTATAATAAAAACACTGCAGTGTGGGCAAAAAACATGTTGATTGTGTATGAAATTGCACTTTGCACACTGCACTTGCAGATTAAAAGAAAGGAGGCTCCATTTTAAAATATGGAAAGTTGTGAGACTCTCTCCCCAGGTCTGTTAGATTGGCAAATAGATTAGAGTAATAAGAACCCCTATTTACATTTTTCAGGGTACCAGGAAAAAAAGTGTAAAATCTCTAATCCAGGGACTGGTCTGATTGCCCTCTTGGAAGTCAAGAAGGATTTTTTCCCTTCTGAGGCAAATTGGAGAGGCCTCCCATAGGGCTTCCTATTCCTTACACTGTGTTAGATGTCATTCACTTAATACTTAATACCCTGCACTGAGTATAGTTATATTGTGGCTTTTAATCTTCTTGTATTTACTTCCAGATATAGATTTCAGATGTAGAGGTTACTAATTCACCATCTGCAAACTCGATGGCTTCTTTAACGTTCACAGTGCAGTGGCTGTACAGGAGTCAACAGATACGTCTTTGGCAATTAAGATAAACACATCCGGCTAATAGTGAACTTAGTTCCTTATGTTCTATATATGTCCTGCTATAAAGCTGATTTATGCCTTTTATCGATGTATATGATTCCTGATTGCCTTTACATCTCACGTTTGTTGGGGAATCCACATTCTGACTCACTTGTGATAAGAGCAGCTTAGACATGTTTTCCTTAGCTAGTAAAGTGCAGGGTATATATATATATATAATAATTGTAACACCAAACCATTTAGTATATATTTATTGACTAATAAGGTGTTCCAGGCATCCAGTTGTCAATTGGTCTAAGTTTCATAATATTTAGGGTTTGAGTTTCCATTTTGCCAGACACTTCTGCCTAATAACTGACTCAATCTGGTATTCCAGGAATCCCTAATTATTTTCAGTCTAACTTTAAAACTTAGGTTCTTATCACAAAAACACTATCTTCAGTTTTCTCAGAAGCCAATTTACTTTACCTGCCTGTTTGTGGAGTGTGGGAAAAACAGAGTACCCAGAGGGAATCCATGGATTTGACTTGGCTGGAATCTAACCCAAAGTTATCCAGAAGATCCCTTGGCCAATCAGAGACCAGTAGTAGCCTTGAGAAACCTGCAGGTAATAGGTAAGTGTCACTATATAATAGCTGACAGTGACCACAAGTCTCTGTAGTTATGCTCTCTCCATCTTTTCTCATTTGCAGGTAACTGTAGGGTCAGCCTAACTGGGGGAACACACTGAGCAGGTAAGTGTCACTATATAATAGCTGAGAGGGACTGCAAGTCTTTGTATTTATACTCTCTCACTCTGGTCTCCTTTGCAGGTAACAAGAGTATTGTTCTTGCTGGAGGAACACACTTAGCAAGGAATTGTCACAATATAATAGCTGATAGCAGCAGCAAGAGAGCTGAAGAATTACTTGCTGTATCCCAAGTGCTTTCAGTCAGAATGACAAAGAAGTATGTGTTTTTGGCGTTTGGAGAACAATGTAATGTAATGTAATGTAATGCAATTCTCTTACATTGTTCTCCAATCGCCAAACACACATACTTCTTCGTCATTCTGACTGAATGCACTTAGGATACAGCAAGTTCTGGGCAGTAGCAAAACTAATCAAAGTGGGTTTGTAGATTGCCTTCACATTAAACTTATTAAAGCATTTCTAATCATTGGTAAATATTAGCTTCACACTCCTTCCTTGTGGGCATAGCAGGCAGAGCATCCCACATGATTCTATCTTAAAAGAGAAGGAAAGGCAGTTTGCCGGCTGCTGGTAGCTCAGATTATAGCACAGTTGGGAGGGGAAGAGAGAGATGATGGGAGGGGGAGAGAGGAGCAAACTGAGCAGACTCGTGCCGTGCCCTGAAGGATTTTTCTGAGAGCAGGAAGTTTAATAATGAAGAACATGTGTACACAAAAGAAGAAAATAAATCCTGTGTTTCTTTTGATAGATTATAGTGCAGTGTTCTGCAAGGGTTCTGCAAGTGTTCTGCAAGAATGGTTCTGAAGAAAACCCCGATTCATAGAAAAAAAGAAAAACCCCATTCATATGAAACTGCCCATTCTGACAAAGAAACCATGCAAGAGTTTGGGTAGAAATGATACTGATGGAAATAGGAGATCACCTAAAGGAATTTTTCAATCACAGATAACAAACTGATTATTACTTATTACATAAAGTTCATGCATTAACACTGCCCATTATATCTGGGGAAGGGTTTTACACCCGAAAGTCTCAGGTAAGGTTCAAGTCTAAGGGGCATTTACTAACATAAGTTCCTCCTTTTTTTTTTTATGATCCGTGGGGTTTTTTTGTGCTAAAACTCAAATTTTTCCTAACAAAAAGTGCGACTTTTCCTAGATTTATTATGTGACTAGACTACAACAATTCAGAATTCGTTTTGTTGGCAGTAGCTTTTGTGCGACAATATGAAAACGTTTCGGTTATCGTTCAACAAGTAAAAAAAAGTCACCGTTTTTGCAACTTTTTTTCGTTCGTACTTTTTCAGTTCAGACCTTTTAGTAAATCTGCCCCAATGTAAGAACTACATTATCTTTATTTTTTATAATAATTAGAGACACATTACAATATCTTATTCTGCACACCATTACTCTTATTTATCTGAATATTGGTTATATGAATATTCATAGTAACAATGGGAGCTTCCACACTGATTTATCTGATGAAGTTTAAGGGGGAACTCCATCTTTCTAACCAAAATTTGTTAAAGTGCCCCACACAACACTGAAAACCCCAATATACCTTTCTCTGTAATCTGGTCCTTCAAAAACTATAAATAAATACCATTTTTATATGCTGAAATCCAGCTGCAAAAACAATTTTTCTCTTTCTGTATCATTTGAAATCCTGGCAGGGGAGGAGGGACTAAAAGACTGATGTAACAAATTGTAACAAGTTTTTCACAGCTTACAGGCAGCATGCAGGAACTACATAACCACAATGCATTGCACTGGGATGTTCCTTTCCTTATTACCATCAAATGTGCAGGGAATTGTGGGACTTGGCAGATGCAGGCTGAGGACAGGCGGCTACTGTTAAGGTGGCCATACACGAGCAGATCCGCTCGCTTGGCGATGTCGCCAAGCGAGCGGATCTTCCCCCGATATCCCCACCTACGGGTGGGCGATATCGGGGAGCATTTAGGTAAAAAAAAAATAATCCGATCGTTTGGCCCTGGGGCCAAACGATCGGATTATGTGGGCGGCAATGGGGCAGTCGGATCGGGGACTGCATCAACGAGCCGATGCGGTCCCCGATCCGACCGGATTTTCTAACCTGGCCGATCGAGATCTGGCCAATTTCAGGCCAGATATCGGTCGGCCAGGCCGCTCTGCTCTCCCCATACACGGGCCGATTAGCTGCCGAACCGGCAGCTATAGTCGGCCCGTGTATGGGGACCTTAACATTTTATTTGAGTCTCAAAGTAGTCAGCCAGATCAGCAGGAGAATAGGGGGCCAGGCTTAGGGAACTGTTCCAAACCAACTTATTACATTAAAAATCATGAAATGCTGCATATTTTTAAAGATTATATTTTCTAAATTATGTTTTTAAAAAGCTTTAGCTGTGTTTGGGTGGCGTTCCCCTTTAATAAAATATTGTAGCTACATCCCAAAGTGTATGATTGACAGACATCATTTACATCAATCCAAGTGTGAGTGTTTTTTTATAAATTAAATAAAATGTAATTAGATTACAATAGATAAACACTGATGTGATAAGATTAAATATTGAAATCTTCATCCTTGTAGTCACACATTACAGCCTGGGACTAGATCAATTCTCAGATTTTATAGTTAGAGAGAATTTATGACTAATCTCTATCTACGGTTTGGTGTTTCATATGAAGAAGTTTCTTTTGCCTGTGCAACCTGTGCCAGGTTATAGCAGTTTCTGGGAATTGCACTTTTATCGTGTTTGTGCTCCGATGGGACTGACCACCCCTGTATGACATTTTCATGACTGAATTATCATGTGAAACATTCAAAGGGCGGTGATGTTTATCTTGCGACCTTGATTTGTATATTATAGTGCATCTGTATCATTTGTGTATTGCTTTATTGTGTTCCTGTTACCTTTCCCTGCTTTCCTGTATCTGTTCAGATGTTGCACTTTGAATCAGTCTTTTATCAGTTCTTGTGTTTATGCTAACTCAATAAACATATATAGGCATATAGACATATATCCAGGCATAAAAGTACCGTTGTGCCATAGTATTATGTATTAATATTATCTATCTATGAGCTCTGTATTAGCAATTTGCAGGCCGTCATGAAATCTGTGGATAAGCAAGTCCAAGCGAGCAAATGGGTGCTTATCCACAGATTTCATGGCGGCCTGAACCTGGCCATGGACAGGTTCAGACCAAATTTCCATCTGCCCACCCTGCCCTTAGTGACTTCACTATCACTTTCTTCTTCCTCCAGTTGCCTGTATTAATAGACTCTTCCCTGCCACCTTAAAGGGATACTATACCCCCAAACAATGTAGGTCTCTATAAAAATATATAGCATAAACAAGCTCATAGGTAAAACCCTGCTTCATCTAAATAAACCATTTTCATAAAAGTGTACTTTTTTATTAGTATGTGCTGTTGGGTAATCCTAAATAGAATACTGCCATTTTAAGAATTAAGGGCCACCTCCTGGGATCATAGGATTCACAGTGCACTTAAACAAGCCAAGGCACACATACATGCTAGGCCCCATCAGCCAATGAATGGACAGAGTTCTGCCTTTTGGTTAGGTATTCATTCTGGGGGTATAGTTTTCCTTTCAGCGATGTTAGCGATGGGTGGGTCTGTCGCAGGTCTATAAATACTGGGGAGTGGCTGGGTTAGGGCACATCACTACTCAGGGTCAGACTGGGCTGCTGGGTCTACAAACTCTCAAAAAATTTTTAAAGCTTTTTAATAAATTTGCTTAGGCCAACTCCCATTGAATTCCAAGTATTCATGCCAAAGATTTACATTTGAGTTTTTCAAGTATTTTTTTGCTTAATTAATATCCAAACATTCAAGTTTTAGAAGACTTCATTTGAAATTATGAGTTTTCACGCAAAAAAATTTAAATCATTACAAAAATGTAGATTCAGACAATGATAAATCAGCCCCTATATGTTTATTCTTGGTGTGTCTGCCCTTTCCTTACTGACACACTTATAATCACATGACTTTATGTTCTCCATGTCAGTGTCATATTATACCTTCTAATTGTGCTAATTATTTTATTCATTATTGTTATCCACTCATGGGGAATTTGTAGACCAATGGTCATGTATTTTTGTTCAAAGGGACATTGTGCTTAGCTTATTCTTAGGCTTAGGCTTTGGTTTAGAATTGCACATGGGGGAGATTTATCAAAATTTGAGTGTGTTAAAAAGAACAAACAAATAACTGCAACAAATAAAGATAATTCTCATTGACTTTTGTTAAATTTTGCCAGCTTTTACTTGCCGGGTTTTTATTTAATAAATACAGACTTATTCATCGTTGTTAAGAAGATTCATGAGTATGTCTACATGTCTTTTCTCGAATCGTTAAAAAATGCAAATTCGGCCCCTTAGTATTAGGGATGCACCGAATCCCAAATTTGGTTCAGGATTCGGCAGAATCCCGGCGGACCTGTGGTCCCGGGCGAACCGAATATGAATCCTAATTAGCATGAATTAGCATATGCTAATTAGAATTTGGAAAGGGTTAAATGGGCAGTGAAAAATTTTTTCGGCTCATGCTGATTTTTAACCCCTTCCGATCTTAATCAGCATATGCTAATTAGGATTCGGATTCAGTTCAGGATTTGGCCGAATCCTGCTGTGTGGGTTTGGAGGTTCGGCGGAACCCAAAAATGTGGGTTCAGTGCATCCCTACTTAATATACACAGAAAAACACAAGTCTGCGCATATGGAGCAGACAGTTTCACAAGTTCGAGTTCAGGCAGGGTCTCAGCAGGCAGCAATCAAATACCCCAGTCCTTAAGGCTGATGCCACACGTGGCGTTTTTACACTGCGTATTTTCTCCGCCTAAAAACGCCGCACAAGCCACACAGCCCCTGACTATGGTGTTTTTCAGCCTAGTACTGGTGACATAGCAAATCCCGTTTCCCATGGAGCTAATAGTGCGAAATAGTAAAAAACGCTGCGTATTTCCGCAAGGTCTGGCAGCTGTCTTTGTGTATACATAGGAATAGCTTGCTGTGCAAATAACAGCGTATTTCGGCAAACGCATGAAAAGTCCGTGGTAGCCGTTTTCTAGCGTATTTACGCATAGTGTGTTTTCCATCGAGACTGTTTAAGTTATTTCTATGGATGATGATATTGTGCGTTTTTCAGCCGCTGAGAGAATTAGAAAAAACGCAGCGTAAAAGCGCAACGTCTGGCATCAGCCTAAGACAGGCCAAGGGTCAAAACTAGTGAGTCAACAGGAACTACAGCAAGAACACAACCAGGAAACAGGAACAAGAACTGGAGAAAGGACATGACCAGGGAAACTGGAGGCTTGGTCACCGCTAGCTGCAGGCCATGGTCTAATAGGAGGGCTACTTCAGCCTCCCACCTCCAATAACTCCACTTTGCGGTGACCTCATTCGCTGCCCCCACTCCCCCAGGTTCGCACGTATGCCCGTCCTTGGAGCTTACATACGTCACATATGTGTCAGCGTTAGGGATGCCTGGATAAGGTAAGTAAAGAGTCTATTGCTCTGTTATTTCCTCAAAAAAAGCACCAGGCTGGGTATTGATTGCCTTCAGCGGGGCAGCTAATGGGGGTGCCTAATATATTGGCACCCCGAGTCAATACAGCTTTCTTTGTCCTTTAAGAGTTCAGTCTCTATGGAGCAGTCAGCCCGTTGCTGTAACGCATGGCCCTGGGGCCCCTAGAAAAAAAATTGGGGCCCCTTAAACCCACACGCCCCTTACATCTCTATAGTATCATGTTGCGCACAAAAGCATTTCCTCCGCAGCTTTACTGTTTCACACATTTAGCCCTTAAAAGTGTTCCTATACACAGTAATAAATTATGTATATATTTAATATATCTCAGTAAAGGTTTTTCTGTTAATTTGAATTTTCCAGGGCTTAATAGTGTGCATAATTTTCCTCTGAATGATGGAGGATGGCTTTTATAAATCAGAGCACATTTTCCATCTATTATGTTCTTGCACAGTATGCCTGCTCGCATGTTTAAGTGTTTTTCCTTTTCCTTTATACAGCGCTGAATAGTGAATGCTACAATAATCTCCTTACTAATTATTGGAAGTTTCTTCCATTTACTGAACTGAACGAAAGCACATATCATAAGGGCTAAATGGGGCCCTTAAAGGGGCAATATCAACCCGTGTTTAACATGATCCGCAGGGCGTGTTGAAATGTTTATTGTGTGAAATGTTGTGAGCCAAGACAGCTGTAAGAATCAAGTAGGATAATCTTCATAGAAGTACAGTTAGAGCAGCATTAAGGCTTGTTGGCGTCCTAGGGATTGGCTCTCATCCCCGCCGCCTTGTCCCGCAATTGGCACACATTGGCGCACTGAGGTACCCTTCTGTCAGAGATGGGCCAACCCAGCCAGCCCCCTCGCCCACCCTCCATGTGTGACATCACTTGAGGAGGGGGTATAATGCAACTTGTGCAATGCCAAGTGGTAGCGGGGTCAAAGGAGCACAGACTAGGGGTAGGTAGAAGAAGTAACTGGCTGGTGCCCCCTAGACAGGTGCCTCTTCTGCCTACCCCTAGTTTCTGTCCTTCAGCTAAATTTAGCTAATTATCCAGCATCAAGCTTGGGATTGTTTATTTTCTGAACTCATTTTATTTACCATATTGGATGTAAGGACATCTTTTCTTAAGCTGTACGGTTCCTCGGATGCCTGTATCGTAAATACAGCCCTGAGTACAGAACAGTAAGGTGAATAAACCATTTTGCTGTTTAATGCAGACTAGTGATTTGCTTTTCTCTGCCTTGGAAAGTCTGCCATGGTATACAGCGCCTTATTCCTGTTCCCCTATTCAGGCACGCTGCTTGAGGTTCCAAATCAATGGAATTGCATTTAAACAAAGCAACAAGCTAACAGCTCCTACCATGCTAATTCACTCTCTTAACATGGCGTGGTAATGGAAAGCCATTGTACCGTGTATGTTCTTTTAAATATTTTCCCTTGGCTTTAGAGACTCAAGCAGTGCAAACTGCACAGCTGTCAAGGCAGCTTAATGGAGCTTTTCATAACAACTATTGCTAATATAATTATTTTTAACATGTACATAGAAATCACTAACATATTCTGAAACCTTAGAAAATAGATTTGTTCATAGATTAAACATATAGATGACATACAAAAATTGATCTGAAAACCGATAAAAGAGGTATAGAGGGCCCTGCTCAATAGAGTTACTGCTTTATGCAATATCAGTACTACATTGTACTCTTACTCACTGTGTAGTCTGGAGCCTACATCTATGATGGCACACCTATGCTCTGTCTCTTCCAAAAACAAAAAAGAACGAAAGCCTAACTACAGATTTAGGGCAGAAATGCAGAACATTATGGTTTGGGCTTCTGTACCAGCCCAAGGCAACCATAGCCCTTTAGCAGGGAAGCTCTGTGCCCCAAAAGATGCCCCAGTAGCTCCCCATCTCCTATTCTGCTGATTCGCTGCACATGTTCTGTCCTGCTGTC
The DNA here is from genome assembly GCF_000004195.4 of Xenopus tropicalis. Taxonomy (NCBI): domain Eukaryota; kingdom Metazoa; phylum Chordata; class Amphibia; order Anura; family Pipidae; genus Xenopus; species Xenopus tropicalis. The sequence goes on along the minus strand of NC_030684.2, from coordinate 37,336,198 downwards.
ACTTACCTGAACCAAGTCACAATATAATGTAAATACAGAATATAAATGTCACAATACAACAATGATTGGTAATTAAGTCATATTCTCTATACATAACAGCTTTAAATCCAGTGCAATTAGCATGCTCATTTAATAATCAGATAATCTGCCTTATTTTCTGCATGAAAATTTCCAACGACCCCTAAACTTCGCTTCTTAATAGCTGATCAGAGCACACTGAGCATGTGCAGTGTCACTGACATTCCTAACTTGGTGCAGTATGTTTAGTATATAAAATATGACATTTCTATCTAGATTCTATCTAGGTTTTAGTTCTCCAACTGCTTCCACACATCTATATGATTCTGATCAGCAGAACTGACACAGCTCAGGGATGGTTTACAGCAAGACTTGTACAGGTATCGGACCCCATTATCCAGAAAGTTCCAAATTACTGAAAGGCCATAGACTCTGTTTTAATCAAATAATTCACATTTTTGAAAATGTTTTCCTTTTTCTCTGTAATAATAAAACAGAACCTTGTACTTGATCCCAACTAAGATATAATTAATCTTAATTGGAGCCAAAACAATTTTTTTACCAGACTTAAGGCAGGAGATCCGAATTACGGAAAGACCCCAATCCGTAAAACCCCAGGTCCCGAGCATTCCGCATAACGGGTGCCATACCTGTACACAAACTGCATCCTCAGTGTACTATGCAAACACTGTGCCATTCTGAGGCTCCGAGAAAGCAAAGTCCGTTAAAACCCTCTTCTGTATCAAATATATTATTCTGCTTTTTTAATAGCATTTGGGGACCATTTGCTCTGCCTCTAATCTACATCTCTTTTTTTTTTTCTTCTGCTGTTTTTCTCACAGCTGCACTGAGCAAAAAGTCTCTTTTATCTTGGAGTTTTTCATATAATTTGATACAAGTCCCTCAGGGAGCTGCAAGCATCCAAACACAAATTTCATCCATTATGCAACAGACAAATCCCAGAGAATAAACAAGTTGATTAGCAAGAATCTCAAATACTCAGCCCAGAAAATAATTTTAGATACTAAAGACGAGGACACAAAAATAGATGGATTTTGTTAGAAGGTTAGGCCTAATACACAAGGTGACCTTATAATTTATTTATTAGCTCTTAGAAAAAACATTTAAGGGCTTGCTTGTTATATAAATATTTAAAAAATACATATATATAGTAAGTGTGACACACTCACAAGTGCAAAATGTTAATAGCCCAGATACCTCCGAAGAGTAATTCATATTCATATAGCAAGTATTGGGGAACTCATGGAACTATCATTAAAAAAAATATTTATTCAAAGTCAATGTTTGGTTTAAGACATAACAAACAACCCAAACTCTCTAAATACTAAAATAGCCCGTGAGTGTGAAATTGGTGCCAAAAGTGACCTGTGACGGCAAATGTGCATTACAATTAAGCATTAGATCACCAGTCTGTCGCAGTATGTAAAGAATATTTTTTTCTTATACAGAAGAGAATCACGGATTCTTAACTATTTGCACAATTAAGTTTAGTAAAAGGGAGAGTTAGATCACCTGAAATAAACCCCCTAGTCCGTGGGACTGTCCAAATCACCATAAACAAACAACAAGGATATTGGGGTCAAAATTTTTGATAAAGAGAAAAAGGAAAGGAAAGAAAGAAAAAGTCACAGCGAAAGAGTAAAGCTGGCCATACAATATAAGAAGTCGCCAAATGAGTGGCTCTTTCCACCAATATACTACCTAAGGTGGGAGGTATTGAAGTAATCCGATCATGTGGCACTCAGGCCAAGTGAAGGGAATAGGACCTGTCGGAGGGATGACCACATCAACACATCAGCCATTGCGGCCTCAATCTGATGGGAAAATCAAACCTGCCCCGTCGATATCTGCTACATTTTAGCCCACATATCAGCCGGGGAGGCCATTTGGGGGTCCCCATACACTGGCAGATAAGCTGCCAAATCGGTCTAAAATCACTCTGAAGCCCACCTTTACACAGATATTGCCAGGGCTGTGCAAATATTAGGAGCAATCTGGTGCGTACATTATAAACCAGTAAGCATCAAATGTAAAAATAACAAATGTAGAAATAACAATGTAGAAAATATTAATTATCAAAATTAATTATCAGACATATTTGGAGCCAAAACATAAGCAAATCTACAAGAAGCAGCAATGACTGTTCATTTCATTCAGGGTAATCCTGGAAAATCAATTTCCATTCTTTTTCAAGAATCTGTGTGGCTTTGTCACCACCTCTAGGTAAAAACAAGCAACAATCAATATTTAGACATTTCGGGTTTGACAGAAGATGTCTCTTCTCAGGGAAATGTCTGATGACCGGTTTGACCAAATTACTGATATATATACATTATATAAGCCACACCCTATATATATATATATATATATATATATATATATATATATATATATGCCAACAGGACATGTAATAAAGTAAACAGTATAACAAGGAGCGTCAGGTCAGAAAACGACTACGATAATTAGGAAGCCTCTATCATCCCAGATGGCCATCTGGAGTTTGATTGAGTGGATGGGTGTATTGAACCATCATGTCCCTCAGCTTGCACTGTCTGCAAAATCCAATTTCTAATAGTTCAAAATTCTGAAGCGGTAAGGTCTTACCAGTCTGAATAATGTGCCAGTTATCTGTTATTGTCCGTAAGTCCTGTTTAGCAACAGGAAAGGAGTGTTTGCAACTATTCCAGCAGCTTATCATGTGTCCCAGGGTGATGCCCGCATTTATTCAGTATGTCATGCAGAATTATTGAGTATTACCCTTAGGGACTGGGATTATGAATTCCCCCTCTTTGTACCATTAGGAACACTGTCTCCTTTTTTATTGTGGTCCCTGGTTGCTTATTTTTCCAAAAGATTTTAAGATCCTAAAGGGCTAAACTCCACAAGAGATTTAATGGACAGATTTTGTGATTCGGATTGTATCTGATCTTGTCATGAAACACCACGTAACTGCACAAGATTTTGAGAGATCCTACAAAATATGACCTCCACCAGTCTGTTTCCTTTAATGTAGTATGTGTGACAAACACATAGTACAAGTTGGATGTAGTCACGTGGGTTAAAATATAATAGGGCGTACCCCTCCCCCCCCCCCGCAGACAGACGGGGGTGGTGGTGCGCAGAACAATATTTTGGGCGAGTACAAATAAAATGACAGGGAATGTGTGAGCAGAAAGGGTGTTGGGTGATAAGGAGAGAAACAAAGGAAGGGGGCACAGATAAGAAGGCAATCTGGGAACTACATCTCCCAGATTTATTAAATTATACATTACCCGATATCACTACCACCTGCTCTATGGCTGCTAGCTAAGTAAAGTCAAAAGGATAAATCACCATTGTGGTCATTTGGAGCATGTTGGGAATTGTAGTTCTTTGTACAATAATATTACGAGTGCATCACTGTATATACAGATTCTGTACATGAGCCATTTATTTATCTGGATGTCAGCTGACCCCCTCGGATCACAGTTGTGCCCTACAGAGAGTGTTGTGAATGTTCTAGTTGGGCCCTGGCCGGTGTGCATGGAAATTATGGGAAACAACCTTGTGCAGATATGGAAAGCTCACAGTCAGCGGGTCCCTAGGCAGGTATTCTATACTTACAGGCCCGGACTGGCAATCTGTGGGTTCTGGCAAATGCCAGAGGGGCTGCTGTAAGATGCCATTGGGCTGGGGAACTGTTTGGGCCCCTGTGTACTTGAAATGCCAGGGCCTATTTCGAATCCCAGTCCAGGTCTGCCTACCTACCTGCTACTGGTGGCCTATACTAGCTTGCTTGCCGGTGGCTACTGACAATACAATATAAGGCACAGAAAAAACAGACACAACTTTTCCCTTTGCTAATGGAGTTCTTGAAGCTGGAAACGGAAGCGGAAGCGGTAAATAGCCAGGGTGCCTACCCCTGAGGCACAAGGATTGGTTCACTAATGAGCATTATGTAAAGCAAAAGCAGAATCGGACTAGAGTTTTCAGGGTGTCCAGGGCCCACCTAGGCTTATACTCGAGTCAATAAGTTTTTCCAGTTTTCTTAGGTAAAATTAGGTACCTCGGCTTATATTCGGATCGGCTTATACTTGTGTATATACGGTAGTCATTTCTACTCCTCCCTCAATTGCTCTGATGAACTAGGGAAGACTGTCAGCTCTATAGGTAGGGACCTCCTTCCTCCTATTTTTTTTTCACGTGCCACATAGAGGAAGGTAGGTAACACATCTGTGTTGGGGTTAGCAGTGGCATTGTGTCATTGTGAGTCAAACATCTAAATAAAGTTTACTCCATCTGCAGTATGTATTTATCTTGCCGTAGCATTTTTGGCACACAGGGCACTCTGAAGTTGGGTTGTAGGCCAACCAAAGGCCCAAGAGGCTGAAGACACTATTAACATTGGTGCTACAGTTTATTGGGTCTTTGTCCCACCCACGACCCTGATGTCAAAGCACTCGACTAGGTTTGTAGAAATTCCTACATTTTTACAATATTAGCAGTTTTACCCTGCTTTTCTGTAGATGATCTCCAAAAGGTTAAGTTACTAATGCAGAAAGCATTGCTTTTAGTTCCAAGTTCCAATTCTATTTGTGCAAGTGCTGTTCAGGCTATGGTCACTTGACAACATAACAATGACCTGAATGTTCTGCTGCAAGCACTTTAAGGTGACTGTCAAAGCAGGCAGTTTTGGATGATTCAGTGCCCTTCCATGCTGCTAAAAATTGCCTAAATCACCCTTTGTACCATTGCCCTTGGAATAATGGATGAACACGGCCACTTTTTTATTAAAGGGCAATCAGAAAAGTTACCGGTGATTCAGAGCAGATAGAGAATGCAACGTTCCCTTTACTCTGGCTTGGCAGGTAAGAAATATAACTACTATAAAGTCTGATAAAGCAAGTGGAATTGAGGATAACATTCATTTTGATGTGTTTTTGAGATCAGTGGGCAGGGTTTTCCAGGATCAGTAAGTTCATTTGCTGATATGATTTCCTTATTGTACAAAGCAATAAAAGTGACTGAATTATGGCATGAGCTTTGTATTGTTGTTTTTTTCCTTTCTAGATATATGTGTGGGGAAAAAATCATAGAATATGCACAATTAATGGGCTCCTATAACCTCTCAAAGCCTCCCAAACAGGAGCTGTGGGCTTGTTACCTGGAGCCAAAACCACAGAAAGCCCCTCCTTTTTTATTGCTTGTAATAACTTTACAAGATGGTTGCATTACTAAAAAAAGTATCAGAAGAGAAGTATTACACCACAGAACTCATTTACAATAGTAGTGCACAATGCCCACAATGCAATTCCTTGGCTAATGTGTAACAAATTGCATCTCCTCTGTGCACTGCTACAAAACTGGCATTAGGGTGTAGTAACCTGAGTGCAAGTCATCTTTGTCTTGGGTGCAACATGCAAAGGGAACCATACGAATGCATGCAAGCACCATAAAGGGACAACTACTAAGACTTGGAAGTGTTGCATAAAATGTTGTACTTTGAACTTGTCCTTGTGTTCTTAAAGGAGTATTATAGCTATTGTTATGAATGGTAAGCTTAGTTCCCTCAGAAGGGGCTAAGGGAAAGGTTAGCAGCATGTGATGACACTTTACAGTATCTAAAGACAGACCCTGTTTAGCTTATAACTATTATTATTCTGTCTGTTCCTATTGGGATCCAGTGGGGACCTCAGGGCTCACAGCAAACTCCTTCTGGTCCTAAATGGCCTTTATATACATTTGTACTTTATCATAATGTTGCTTTGAAATAAGGGACGGCAGCATAGCCAGTTGCATTCAGGATTCCATCCTGCATATAGAAAGAAGGAAAAGGACGGAGCACTGGAGCACCAGAAAAATTATTATAAATTAAAAATTAGCTTTTTATTAGTTTCCAGTAAAATGACATCACAAGTTTGGAGCAAAGACCTAATTTAACTCTCCCTCACCCTGGCACTAGAAAGTTCTACTTACCCCTGCCTTTAAAATGCAGAAGTGTCACCCAAATGCTCCAAAACAGATGGAGTGCAGTCGGCAAGTGTGGTCTTTGCAGTATAGTCATGATCCGGGCATAATGGCAGGGATCCTGGATGGCATCTCTGCAATCTCCTGAAAGTGCTTTCATGTCATTGCCATAGCAGGTGATGGTGGTGGGAGCTTTTGGAAAATTTAAACCCCATTAAAAATTGCCTTAAATCACCCTATGTGCCATTACCCTTGTAAGCATGGAAATAATAGGAGACACTCTTTTAATGAAGATTGGTACAATCAAAAAAGACATGGGAGATTCAAAGCAGATAGAGCATTCAATGTTCCCTTTACCCTTAATTACTCGGAATTTGTTTTGCTCCGGGCCCTGCAAATACTAAGGACAACCTTGGATAGATACATCTTAGATTGTGATTATAGCACTATGAGTTTCTCACACACGTTATCTATGGTGGAAAGTTGTTGCCTTTTTCACCTGAATTCTTCCGGCTGAAACCAGTGGGGACCTGATATCTGCTGTCTCTGAAAGAATAGCCTTTCTGTTCACTTTGTGCTGATTTCTTTATCACACAAACTAAAGTTAAAGGATGACAATTGAGGTAACTGACCTCTTTAAACTGTACATACATAGATTCTGGTATTATGATGGTTACCTAAAGTTTTATTTCATTATTTCATTCCTTCTCCCTGTATTTGTAAGTATATTAAATATAAGAATAACTTTATCCCCAGTCCCAGAACCCATAAATAATTACACAGACAATGATTTTATGTTAAATCTGTGATTGCAGTTTTATTATGAATGTTATTTATGTGAATGTGAGGCTCACTGTAGGGTTCAGATCACAGGGCACATATAAAGAAGATACCCTTGGTCTTACCAGGCACAGTGATCCTCAGTAATTGTATTGAATGGGATGAGAGTATAGAAAGCCATAAGGCTGAGGGCAGAAAGCGCAGGCTGAGAGAAGTGGATCCTCTCCCTTATGCACCTCAGTAAAACTACACTTACAGGTATAGCTTCCACCTCCAATTCTGAAAACATGAAAGCAGACATTTTCAGTCCCATCCATACTCGGCTCCACTTCATTTAGCCTAGCAGAGGCTGAAGCTGCTCTTTTCAGCGATGTTTTATTAAGGTGAATAAGGGAGTGGATCCCCTTCTCTCAGCCTGCAAAATCAAATACAAACTCCAAGCCAACACTCCATGTGTCCTCAACCTAATCCCATGCAGAAACATGTGCTTTCATGTTCATGGGTGTGTGCATCTATGTATTCTAGTATGGAACTATGTAACTCTATGGGTGAATGTATGGCTGCATATGCAAGTATGGGTGCCAGTATGGAAGTGTGGGCATGTTTGATGGCTGATCTTTTAAATGCACTCATCTATTTGCCGTTCTGGTTAGTCAGTGGGTGGTATGACATGGTGATTATAAAAATTCATCAGCACAGTGCCATGAGAGATGGTTTTCAGGCAGCTGTTAGGCTTTTGGCTGCTCTTATGAGCTGGGTAGGGGAACACTCCTCCTGGTTGGTCAGTCTCAACAGGGAGAAGTGCTCCAAAAAGAAATCGATGGTTGGTACCCCCAGGCGAAACAGCAACTTCCTTAGGATGGTTCTCTCCAGGTGACGCATTTCAGCTGGTGTCATTCTGTAGTCAAACAGAGGTAGGAAGAGCTTGGGGGGGAGGGGGTACCTTAATTCAACCACTTTGTAAGCCATGTAGAGGCAAGTGGCTCCCACTCTTGTTAGGGTGTCGGGGTCAGTAGGAGTGCAGGACACATACCGCTCCAGGAAGTTTATACCCAGGCACAGGGTCTGAAACTCCAATTTAATACTCCATTTTAATCAAATAATTCACATTTTTAAAATTACAGGTATGGGATTCTTTATCTGGAAACCTGTTATCCAGAAAGTTCTGAATTACAGGAAGTTCATCTCCCATAGACTCAATTTTAATCAAATAATTCAGATTTTTTAGAAAGATTTGCTTTTTTTCTCTATAATAATAAAACAGTACCTGGTACTTGATCCCAACTAAGATATAATTAATCTTTATTGGTGGCAAAACAACACCACTGGGCTTATTTATGTTTAAATGTTTTTTAGCAGACAATGTATGGAGATCAAAATTAAAAAAAGCCCCGTTATCTGGAAAACACCAGGTCCTGAGCGTTCTGGATAACAAGTTTCTTACCTGTATGTTAACTTCCAAGGAAAATGGTGTTCAGAGAACAGTGTGCCATACTATCCTATATCTGGGTCATATAAGCACACTTAAAAAACATTAACCTCCTAGGTTCTAGAAAAATAAATCCAAAGCCCAAAAAGTACAGCACTCATTTGTTTTTGGGCTTTATATGTGTGAAAGCTCTCCACTTTAACACTAATTGTGGCTTCTAGAGTATTTTGTATAAAGGGAACTGTAGTTCTAACAACATTCCTCTGACTATTTGCTTGTTTCATAAGATTTGTCCCCTGGCTAGTATAGGCAGGGAGGATTAGTTTGGACACAGTGTGAATAGTGATACATTTATGCAGAGTGAATAACTGTAAGGCTGCAATAAAAAAACTAATAATAGAAAAATGCGATACATTTAGGCTAATCAGGCATACTTGGTAGCAGCACTTAGATCCGGATAGCTGCTGTAAAAGCTAATAAAGTCTTAGAATGGATAAAAAAATTAGAATATAATCAAAGGACAAAGGGTCATTTGTGTATATTATAAAATGCATTTCCCGGAACACTCACTGAATTTGGATTGGGTAGTGGAAAATAATCACAGGTGGGCAACCATTTTAATATAGCAGATGGCTGCTTATTTAGAGTGGTACATCCAGATCTCACTGACTTCTTCTTTATTGTTGTTGTTTTTATTATTATTATTGTTATTATTATTATTATATTCAAGCTCACCTGCATGAGGGCAGTACTGACACAAATCCTTATAAAGGATGTGATTCCCGCTAATGAGATTGTTGCCCTGGGCCCTATGATACTAGTCTTGTATCCATTGTTTTACCATTAGCAGAAGAAATGTTTCTTTGGGATAAAAGGGAAGATTTTCTTTTTTAGGCATCCCAAGTAGTGGGGAAACTTACGCAGATTTAATCATACAGGACTGGGGTCAGCAACCAGATAGCATAGTGGGCCTAGCAGACCTGCTGGGTGGCCTTGCATCCAGCCTGATCAATATCTGAAAAAGCCCTAATCAGGAGTGGGCCACTGTTTTTGCTCCATATACAGGGCAATAATATGCTGAATCTGAGAAGAGTGAACATGTCAGAAGCCAATATCATACCTTGTACTGTTAGCTTAAGGGTAATTATATTATCTGATTCCATACCTAGAAAATGGGTGATGAGTTAATGAACAAAGAAGGAGCATATGTAGTTATAATTATCTTGCTATATCATGAAATATTTAGTCTTTCTAAAGAATCCAATTTAATGTAATTTTTTGCCAGAAGTGTAACCTTGCCCTCTTTTCTGCCATGCCTCTTGAAGTGTTTGGTTTATAACTTTTGCAATCACTTATTTATTATTTATATTTGATGGTTTGTTAGGGGATCACATTCAAAGTTATGTTCTGGAGAATGGCATTATGAGCAGTAATCAGCATGGCTTTATGAAGGGCAGGTCATGTCAGATAAAGTTCATTGCTTTTTATGATGGTTAGTAAGAAATGAGTCAAGTGATGGTGCAGTAGATGTGATCTATTTGGATTTTTTCCAAGGTATTTAATACAGTGCCCCACAAACGACTGCTTTCTAAGCTAAGGTCTGTGGGACTTAATAAATATTTTTGTACATGGATAAGAAACTGGCAACATGATTGTGTACAAGAGTGGGGGTTAATGGTACATTCTTTACTTTGAGTAGGGTTCTTAGTGGGGTTCTGCAGGTTTCTATATTGGGTCCATTTTTATTTAACTTGTTCAATAATGACTATGGGGAAGGTATTGTAAGTAATGTATCAGTGTTTGCAGATGACACAAAACTTTACAGCCAAACTTATTCCCTTATTAGTCTGGAGATGAGAAGCCTTAGAAACTTTTAAAGGTAACGTTGGTGGGTGCTTGGGATGGGTGGCTGTCGCTCAGGATCATTTAGCAACACTGGGAAAATGAGACATTGATGAGACAGCTACAGAGATGAAGGTTAGAGGCTTATAATATCACAAAAAAAGTTATTGAAGGCAGCCCCAGATTTATAGTTGGTGCACCCCTAGGCCACCTTACGTCGCACCCCATCCCCTGCGCATGTGCAATAGCTCCTTTCCTTCCCATTGTTCCCCAACTGCGGATCTGGGGTTTTTTCTAGGAAACAAGTTGTCTAATTCCAGGCAATGTCATTCAATGGCTACTGACTAAAGTCTTGTATAAAAAAAGGGCATTGACTCAAGGGATGAAAACATAATTTTGCCCCTTTATAGGTCCCTCCTTAGGCCTCACCTTGAGTATGCAGTGCAGTTTTGGGCTCCAGTCCTTAAGAAGGATATTAATGAGCTGGAGAGAGTGCAGAGACTGCAACTAAACTGGTAAAGGGGATGGAAGATTTAATATATGAGGTGAGACTGTCGAGGTTGGGGCTGTTTTCTTTGGAGAAAAGGCGCTTGCGATAGGTTATAGATAGATAAGAGATGCTGTGCACCAGAGGCCCCCCCCTTTAGATTAGAGGAACAGAACTTCCATTTGAAGCAGTGTAGGTATTTTTTTTCACGGTGAGGGCAGTGAGGCTGGGGAATGCCCTTCTTAGAGATGTTGTAATGGCAGATTCTGTTCGGATGATTTCTTGAGCAAGCATAGTATACAAGGCTATTGTGATATAAAATGTACAATTAGGGGCAGATTTACTAATTCACGAATCCGAATCCCGAATGGGAAAGAATCAGATTGGAAACAAACATTTTGCGACTTTTTCGCGATTTTTTTTGTTGCCGTTGCGAATTTTTCGCGAATTGTCGCGACTTTTTCGTAGCCGTTACGAATTGTCGAAACTTTTTTGTATTGAGTGGCGTGACGGCGACGAAAAATTTGCGACAATTCAAAAAAAGTTGTGAAGGCGCCAAAAAAGTCGCGCCGGCGACAAAATACCGATCATTACACAAACACATTCGGTCGCTTACAGTCTGTTCGTGGATTAGTAAATCTGCCCCTTAGTATTGATGTTGGTATATATAGTTTATATATGTGGGTGTACAGTTAGAGCGGTATGAGTATGTATATATATATTTATGTGCGCTGAGGATCATCTGGAGAGGCTGAACTTCAAGAACTTTGGTTGTTTTTCAATCCAGCTTAAATGTGTAACTGTAACTATGCATAATAATGCTGATTATACAATACAGGGAGAGAATCAGAACAAACAGAGTGGCTGCTGAGTGCCTAGATACTGATGAATGAATTTATGATCTATATTGTTTTGCCAAGTTTCTGTGCAGCAAATAACTTTATTACGAGTTGTATAATGATAAATAATTAGCCCATGGTATTGACAACTCCAGCTATTTCAGAATTATACCATCTCATTATCTGACTGAGTACAGACTGGTACCCTGGTTACCCACTCCTAAACTAGACATCTACAACAAATAGATCCAAGTTTAGACCTGTGGGATAGAAGCAGCTATCCAGTATATTTATTAGCTGAAGCCTGGCCAAGGGTTCCAAAGACTCTGCTGTACAATGATTTTGGTATACTTTTCCTACGAATATGTGGTTTACAACATGGACACAACAAAAAAATATGGTTTTAGTGTAAAGCAGAAAAAGCATCAGAGGGACCCCCATAATGCAAAGGAGAGGCTAAAATTATAACTGACATACTGTACATTGTGTAGATGTTATATGTTTCCAGAACATTTTTGGCACTTACACATGTAGTTCTGAGCTCCCATGATATTAGATATGCAAGATCATGCATGTACCATGGGTCTTTAGGGGATTATCACCTCCTAGCATGAACATCATGCAGACATGCAGGCCCACAAGACCCAGGAGAACCCTGTAAAACCACAGCAGGTCTTAAGAACTGGGCTACCCTGCTCCCTTCAGCACCTTGAGCCCAATTTTTAATCTGACCAAGGTGCAGAGCACAGCCCTGTTGTCCTGTCAATAGAATTTTCTGTAACTCTTCAGATATATTAGGATTATTAATAAATATTTCTAAAGCGGCAACATATTACAGTTCAATTTGTAAAATAAATAGGTCATACAATGAACATGCTCTGAGGGTATTACACACTAAAGGTGGCCGTACAAGTTACAATAACAACCTTTCCTGGGACCATTGGTTGCAGGAAAGATTATTTGTCCACTCCACTAATGTTAGGAGCTGAATCATCAGATATGCAGGTACATACAATAGAATTCTACGCCTATTTGACAAAATTTTCCACCCTGGCTGATTGACGAGATGACCGATATCCAAGGCTTTTGCCCATATCAGTTGCTTTGTCAACCCACCATACACACACCGAATACTGTATGAAACCTTGTTTCATATGATAATATCAGTGTTTGTATGGGAGCCTTAATCTGTTTACTGTTTTTACTAAGGGCTCTGGCACACGGGGGAGATTAGTCGCCCGCGATAAAACTCCCTGTTCGCGGGCGACTAATCTCCCCGATCAGGCCATGCTCCAGAGGAGCTTACAACCTAAGGTTCCTATCACATCCACACACACTATGGTCTATTTAGTCAGAAGCCAATTAACCTGTTTGTTTGTTCTTGGAGTGTGAGGAAAAACCACACAGACTACTACTACTACTACTAAAGGTGGCCATACATCTTCAGATCCGCTCGCTTGGCGATGTCGAGCAGATCTTCTCCCGATACCCCCCACCTATGGGTGGGCGATATCTGGCGAATCCAGGGCCAAATGACCGAATTAAAATGACGGGTATAGGAGAAGTCGGATCGGGGGCCGCATCAACGAGCCTATGCGGTCCCCGATCCGACTACATTTTTTAACCTGCCTGATCGATATCTGGCTGATTTCAGGCCAGATATCGATTGGGCAGGCCCGTCGTTGGATTCCCTACACGGCCCGATAAGCTGCCGAATCAGTCCAAGGGACCGAAATCGGCAGCTACAATAGGCCCGTGTATGGCCACCTTAATACTACACTGTCATGTTTGTGTTACTGCTGTCAGATACTTAAAAATGTAAAAAAAGGGTGGAAGCTTTGCCAAGGTAGTATTAATATAAATCAATTCAATGTATGAAAACAGCTAAAAGATGTTTGTTTACTGTATTATGTACGTAATACTAAATGAAACTATATCTTAAATAGTGCTTCAGGAATGTGTTTATTAAGTAAGGTGTATGTATATATATATATATGTGTGTGTATTTCTTTATGTATAGGCTCTTAGTTTACTCAGTGAATTGACACAGGGAGTGCTACGATATGTGTACATAAAAGAGAGATCAAAAACCTGCTGCTGACCGGTCATTTCTCAAGCGAAAACTGATGTCACTGGGAATTTCTATCATTTGGTTAAACATTTATTTTCTAATTCCTCTGGATAAATACTAAGCAGAATAATAAAATATAGACGGCATGTTGGACTACTGTTATGCATATTTTATATACATATATATATACAGGTCAATCACTCTTTGAACAGAAATGCCACAGAGGGGCTAGTGCTTAAAAATAATATTTCTTCAAAAAAATTAAACTCAGCCAGGAAATTCACCAATATGCTCCAGAGTACTCGTTATCCAGGTGGCCATACATGGGCCGATAGCTTCCGATATCACTCCCTTAGACCGATTCAGCAGCTTATTGGCCTGTGTATGCCCGACCTACATTTGGCCTGAAAACGGGCAGATCTTGATCGGACAGGTTTGATTTTTAGTTGGATCGGGCATTGAACCGACGGACGCCTATATCCATCGTCCTAATTTAATCATTTAGCCCCGTATCTTCCACCCGTAGGTGGGGATATCGGGAGAAGATCCAATCGCTTCACGAACTAGCCAAGTGAGCAGATCTTAGTGTGTATGGACACCTTTTAAAACCATAATGCCAGTTAACAAATAAATAAACTCAAATAAAGCTCACCCTGTATATTCTATGACCCGGGTGCAAAAAAGCCCAGAGTCCTGCACTAACGAAGGAGCACAGGAATTCACAATCGGCAAATGCAGCTTTACATAGGCAGTAACTCAACCAAACCTTATGGTGGTCCAGGTACCGATGCCCCAAACCATCATTCATTTGTGAAAGGCTTGCATACCAAACAAAGATTTAAAGACCTTTATTCTACATGAAACGTACATTCCGTACGTTCCTGGCCGACTCCTTCGTTCCTCGCAGAGCAACCGCTTAGTTGCACCTCCCTCTACTACTGCTGTCTCCCGCCTTAAACCTTTCTGCCTTGCTGCCCCTTACATTTGGAATGCCCTCCCTGATTTCCTCCGGAGAGAATCCTCCCGCAGTCTTTTTAAAACTAAACTTAAAGACTACCTTTTGGAGCACTCACCCAGCACCACTTATACTGCAGTGTCACCCACTGTGACCTACAGCAGTTATATTTGCCTATTTGTGTCTGTAAGTTACCCTCCCATATAGATTGTAAGCTCTACGGTGCAGGGACCTCCATCCTCTTGTGTCTTTGACTCTTAACTTATTGCAACTGTACCTTGTATTTATTTGTATTTATTGTTATACTTTGTATTTATCTATTATTATCTTAATAACCCCCTGCTTGTATTAATGTATTCTACTGTATAGCGCTACATAAGTAGCGCATTATAAATAAAGATATACATACATACATTAAAGGCGGTTTTGATGCAGAATAAAGGTCTTTAAATCTTTATCCAGTGTGCAAGCCTCTTACAAACAAAAGTAGCACTTAAAAATAGATGCGTTTTTTTTGTTATGTTAAGTAGCACTGCTACCTTGCAGTGGACAGGTCCTGAGTAGATTCTAAACCTTTGTACTGTCTGCAAGGGGTTGCTATGTTTTCCCTGTGCAGCTTTCCTCACACATTCCAAAACCATATATGCAGGTTATTTGCTCTTGATAAAAATGACCCTAGTGTGAATGTGACATTCCATCACAGAAAATAGTTGTCTCTCTAAAGCTGGCCTTACACAGGCAGATTCAAGCAGCTGCTGCGGCCCCTTCAGGCTTACTCAGCAGCTTATTTGTACGTGTATCGGACGACCCCAATAGCCTATCCAATAGCTATCTGGCGAAAATTGGTCTTCATAGTCACTTACTATTGTATCAGCCTAATATCACCTAAGTCAAAGTAGCCATAGTGGCAGAGTATTTGCTCGTTTGACAACCTCACCAAGCCAACATTAGCTGCATTTTGCTGAAGTGCCAAAATCTACCTTCAGGGCTGAATCGTCAGATATGGAGGTAGAAATAATAGGATTTCTACCTCATTCTGCCGATTCAGCCCTGAACGTAGATTTTGCTCAGGCGCCTGATCAAAATCTTAACCCGCCTGATCGGCGAATCGACTGATATCCACAGCCTTCTGCGATATTGGTCGCCTCGCCGAGTCGCATTGAACCAGGTATTGTACAATATCATCGGTGCGTGTATGGCCAGCTTAAGCCTTCAGGATTCCCCAGTATGATCTTACTCAAATCTGCCCTCTAGTCTTAAAATACTCAACTTTAAGAAGGCCATACACAGCTGACTGAGCAATCAGCCCACTGCCCAAGATAGAGAGTTGACAAGGGGCCGTACATTGTAAGGCTGCCTTCCATCTGCAGAGACCATATAACTAATTGGAACAGCAGGAATAGAAGAGGAGCTGTGGCTTCTCTTTGATGCACGGTTAACTTGGCTAGGGGTGCACTGACAGGTAAAATTTTGAAACCTCCCAAACTGACCAATATCCATAGTACAGGCATGGGACCTGTTATCCAGAATGCTCGGGACCTGGGGTTTTCCCGGATAAGGGATCTTTCCGTAATTTGGATCTCCATAACTTAAGTCTACTAATAAATCATTTAAATATTTAATAAACCCAATAGGATTGTTTTGCCTCCAATAAGGATTAATTATCTTAGTTGGGATCAAGTACAAGGTACTGTTTTATTATTACAGACTAAAAGGAAACTGTTTTTTAAAAATTTGAATTATTTGCTTATAATGGAGTCTATGGGAGATGGCCTTTCTGTAATTCAGGACTGTACATGTACTGGTATGGGACTTGTTATCTAGTGCTTGGACCTGCGGTTTTCCAGGGTCTTTCTGTACTTCGGATAACCATGCCTAAAGTCTATTAAAAAATCATTTAAATATTAAATAAACCCAATATACAGTATTTGTTCTGCTTCTAATAAGGATTAATTATATCTTAGTTGGGTTGGGGAAGTTCAAGGTACTGTTTTGTTATTACAGAGAAAAAGGAAATTATTTCTACAAATTTGAACTGGAGTCTATAGCCTTCCTATAATTCAAAGCTTTCTGGATAACATGTTTCTAGATAACAAGTCCTTTACCTGGAAATCAATCGGAACTGGCAGCCCAACATATCAATAATCATAAAAAACATTGTTTTGTGCAATGTTACGTGTAAGGCCAGAACTGATGTAAAATGGTGATTAAATGGAAAATACAAAAGCTTTTACATTCTACAAGATGCCTAACAACAGTAACAGATTATTTTGATTAAAGCCTCAGATATGATTTAAGCATGAAAGGACAAATGCGAGAGAGAAGGAAAAAAGAGTGCTCTGCGTTATCAGAAATGATCCCTTCATTACTATATAATGAAGCCAAATGTCTATTATAAATCCTATAACGAATGCACCATGCTGTATAATTATAAAGACATTTTATACTATAATATGAAACAATGAGCTGATTATACTTATTTAGATTAATCAGTTTTATTGTGCCATAAAGTCTGACATTATATACACTGCAGCGTAAAGTGGAATACAGGGAGGCTGCGTTGTTAACAGTTTTTAGTACTGGAGTTTGACACTGACAGCCTGCAGATAGAATTCCATCATCCATGTTATAGGTCAGAAATGATTAAGTCCCAAATAACACTTAACAGGCAATTGCTGCATGTCACATATATACACAGAACCTAAAAATCTCTCTATATATGGAACTATATATTACAAAAATCCCTCTCTTATTAACATGTAATCTGCAAATGGAAACAATATGTTAGTTACGGGCCCAACCTAGTTTTGCCCTTGCTAAACAATAATAAAGACAGGACCCTAAAGGTGGCCATACACGGGCCGACTATAGCTGCCGATATCGGTCCCTTGGACCGATTTGGCAGCTAATCGGCCCGTGTATGGGCAGGGCAGAGCGGCCTGGCCGACCGATATCTGGCCTGAAATAGGCCAGATCTCGATCGGCCAGGTTAGAAAATCCGGTCGGATCGGGGACCGCATCGGCTCGTTGATGCGGTCCCCGATCCGACTGCCCCATTGCTGCCCACATAATGCTCCCCGATATCGCCCACCCGTAGGTGGGGATATCGGGGGAAGATCCGCTCGCTTGGCCAAGCGAGCGGATCTGCTGGTCTATGGCCACCTTAAGTATAAATTACTTAAATCCCTGATAACTGTCAGTCAGGTAAAATTTCATTTCAACCACCGACCGCCCCCTGCCTTCAGCCTCAGAGCCTGTACTTGTATTGCCTTTGCATTATCAGTGCATTCTTCACAAATGTTTCTCTGAACAAATGTTTCTTCAACACACAGTAGTCCAGTGTAGTTTAGTTTAAGTATAATTTAAGTTCTTGCACTGTTCACATTGCATACATGTTCCTGGAAAGAAGATGCCGGTGTGAGCAAGGACAATTCCTTTTTATTTTACTAACCTCCTATACATAACCTGTGAGATTGTACCCACTTTGTTCACGCTTAGAGGTTTCTGTTAAGACAGTAGCATTTGCTCCCTTGTTGGCTACTAGAGGTTTCCTCTGGTACCTGCTGTAGAACTCATGACCCTCTTCTCTGGGTGGGCATGAAGCACAGAGAATGGAGCCTCCAAGTACTGAGACAATTGATGACATAATGCCCAGATAGAGAGCAGGTCCAATTTCATACCTCATTGAATCAGCAATAATAGGGTTGTAGAAGTCTCTTAGAATAGAATGCAGGTTCCAGCAAATTGGCACCAAGCATAGGACACCTCCTAGGATAAATAAAACCCCTCCAACAATGGCTATTTTAGCCTTCCCAGGGGAGTCCTGAGAGAAGATGGTGCATTTCATACCAAAGATTGAGAAGAGGCCGGCTAGTGAAGACAGTACACAAGATGTGATCATGAGAGCTTGAGCAGCTTGGGTATCAGATGGTAACCCCAGCATGGAGTTGTAAATGTCACATTGTGTGATGCCTGTGCTATAGGAAGCACACTCCATCCACAGCCCTTTGGAGAAGCCCACAGCTGTTACAATGCTGGCACCAACATATGAGCTTACCTTCCAGTTGGGCATAAGTGTGGCAACAACAGAGCCAACTAGTCCCAGGATGCCCATGAAGTAACCCATCATCTGAAGGCCTACAGACGTCATTTTGCTGTCTCTTCTTGTATAAAAGACTACTTGTTTTTGATTAAGACAGTCTCCAGAGTAGTGGTGTATCTCTGTGTTAGCAGAGTATTTCTTTTTCTGTAGCCTTTAGCTCACGGTCATTGTGTGCACACATATAGCCAGTTTAAACGGAACATCTGTTTTGGCTTTTCCACTCTCTGCACTTTCTCCTGGAGTTTTCACAGTGCCAGGAATGGCACTGCCACCTCTTCTCACACTTTCTATGTGGCAGCTGTCTACAGCCTCTGATCTTACAATCTCTGGATCGGATAATAGGCTGTGGAGTCCTCTTTATAGACCTACAATCAAATAAAAAAAGGTAAAAAACAGAGACGGAAGGGGTGAGGGTGGAGGTTGGGGGGGGTTAAATATTCACTAACAAATTGATTAGCCAAATGCTCCTTGACCGCGTTATCTCTGAAAAATAGAAATCAAACATTCCCCCATCCTCAGCCATTTGATCATTTGTCAGAGAAACCTACCTATGTTGTGTAACCTACCGCCTCTGTTTTACTATCCCCATGCAGTTTATCATTCTTTATTGCCATTATAACACCTCCACACTGTATGACAGCTTCTGACTAACTTGTCACGCTTGTGACATGTTATGTAAGTCAATACACTGTACTACGTGTCTGTTAGTGCCCCTTATGATAATGTTTGTAGCTATTTAACAACCCCACGTACCTTCTGCTTTTGTGACATCTTTATAAACCAACTGATTGCCGGTGAGTATTATCTCCCCTGATCTTGGAGATAAACAGCATCAGATTGCTTCATTGCACCATCTACTATTTTATTCCATCAATCCATATCCTGGGTGCTCTATTGCAACTTTCATTTACTTTGCACATAGAGAGCAAAGCAGTATAAGCGCTGCACGTCACCCGTATTAAAAATAATTCCCCCTGGAATTTGGACACTTTAATCTATCCCCTTCCCTCTGTATTGCTTGTGCTTGCAACAGAATGTTAAATCCACAAAGTAATTAACTGTTGCTCCAGCATATACTGTAGACATGTGAAACGAAATTAAAGAAGTTATTATAAAGTTCTAAAAGGTTGTGTTTATAGAACATTATACTTAGCAATTAAAGCTTTATGTTTGCATTTAAATCTCTGGTACTCCCACGCATGAAATAGTATTACAAGCAAAGTTACTGGGTGGGTAAGTTAAGCAAGCATTTCTATGCCACTAGAGGCCACCGCTTCATATTAAAGCAGTGGTTCCCAGTCTGGGGGGGAATGGAACCCATTGCAGGGTTTGCAATCTTGCAAACGAAGGCCAGGTAGGGATAGAAATTGGGAGAATATCTATTTCCTCTCCTAGGCATTACTGGGAGCCCATCTTGAAGGACAATAAGAATGAGATTTGGGATGAACATGTATTTGCTGTCCTAGATATTCTTGGGACTATGATTAATCAACTAATTGAGCCTCAAAGAGTGGAAAACTGAATAAGTCCAAAAAAACAATGCGTCACAGATTATTATGGAGAGAGGTCTGCAGCTGTCAGAGCCACAAGTAGAGGTTATGGGCATTCACACAAATTGCAAACGTGGTTTTACCTTTTTTCAAAGTAAGAGCAGAAGCACCCAATGTAAATTCAAATATGTATTTGCCAGCAGGGCAGCAGGGTTTCCACAAAACAGGGGCATTTTACAGGTATGGGACCTGTTATCCAGAATGCTCGGGACCTGGGGTTTTCCGGATAAGGGATCTTTCCGTAATTTGGATCTCCATAACTTGTCTGTTAAAAATCATTTAAATATTGAATAAACCCAATAGGATTGGTTTGCCCCCAATAAGGATTAATTATACCTTAGTTGGGATCAAGTACAAAGTACTGTTTTATTATTACAGAGAAAAAGGAAATCTTTTTTAAAAATTTGAATTATTTGCTTATAATAGAGTCTATGGGACATGGCCTTTCCATAATTTGGAACTTTCTGGATAAGGGGTTTCTGAATAAGGGATCCCATACCTGTACAAAATATACTGTATGCAATAAACATTCTTCTTAAAACAGAAATGACAATGCTCTTGGATGGTAAATCACCCACTATTATGGCAAATTGATGCAGGACAATTATAGAAATGTAACTCACAACTTTAGCCATTTTCATCAGCCTTCCCAGCTGTACCCCCTCACTTCCTGGTTCCTATTTTCTGCACAGAGACCTCAATCACAAATTCCTCCCCTTTTTTCACAGGTGGTAATACATCAATCCCTGTACTGGATTTACCATCCTTATTGAACATGACCCATGTTGTTCTCCACTTTTGCTCTGTCTCATAGAGCATATTGGGAGGGATATACCTTCCTTTTCGAATTTTCCCAGATACTGTGCCACAGTGTGCTTACATTCATATGAACTAGGGATGCACTAAAATCATTTTTTTTGCATTTTGCTGAATAATGTCTCTGAGACATTTGCAGTAACAGCAACTAATCTACCAAACTATGGAACAGTCCAATGGGCTCCTGAAGCTCCTGGAAGGGGATCCCAGCTTGAATATAAATTTGAGGGAGATTTGCTGATACACCGATGTATTCCTATATCTGTATGAACTAAGGAAGAGCCTATCAGGGTTAACATTCTAGCCCATTTGACTGGCCTTGGTTCTTTTTTTTTTTAAACAATTCTTTTATTGAGTTTGAATGTACACAGTTTGCAGTATAACGATTACAGTGTCATTTGTGCTTATTATACAGAAGTAAAATAAAATAAATTAACATTGTAACAAAAAGAACATCACAGTGTCTTCTTTATTGATATATACATTATTTGCCGTTTAACCTTTACTTCATGTCCATTTAGCATACAATCCGAAGCAGAGTTGGGATATTGCAATTATGCTTCTTTATACATTGAATTTAGGTGTAAGAGTGGTTAAGGGGGAGTTTGGATGCGGGACCTTCCCCAGCTTGCGAGTCTTAGGGGGGTTCTGCATCTATCCATGCTGGCCATACTCTATCAAATTTTGGGGGGCACCCCCTCCTTATGTATGTAAGCTTATACAGGGGTATAGCTTTGTTAATCATGGATTCCCATGCTGCAATTTTGGGATCCTCAGGTGATTTCCAGTATAAAGCAATTGTTTTTTTTGCATACATGCACAGTATAAGGAGTTCTTTCGGCCCTTTTGGGCGATAGGTCTTCTTGGCCTTGGTTCATAAGACAGATTCATCTTCCAGCAGAAACCTAGGCAAGCATTATTTTGAGCCATGTATGCGCTTAATATACACATTGTATCATATGTATTATAGTATATACAGTGGAGGAAATAATTATTTGACCCCTCACTGATTTTGTAAGTTTGTCCAATGACAAAGAAATTAAAAGTCTCAGAACAGTATCATTTCAATGGTAGGTTTATTTTAACAGTGGCAGATAGCACATCAAAAGGAAAATCGAAAAAATAACTTTAAATAAAAGATAGCAACTGATTTGCATTTCATTGAGTGAAATAAGTTTTTGAACCCTCTAACAAAAAAAGACTTAATACTTAGTGGAAAAACCCTTGTTTGCAAGCACAGAGGCCAAACGTTTCTTGTAATTGATGACCAAGTTTGCGCACATTTTAGGAGGAATGTTGGTCCACTCCTCTTTGCAGATCATCTCTAAATCCCTAAGGTTTCGAGGCTGTCTCTGTGCAACTCTGAGCTTGAGCTCCCTCCATAGGTTTTCTATTGGATTAAGGTCCGGAGACTGACTAGGCCACTCCATGACCTTAATGTGCTTCTTCTTGAGCCACTCCTTTGTTGCCTTTGCTGTATGTTTTGGGTCATTGTCGTGCTGGAACACCCATCCACGACCCATTTTCAGTTTCCTGGCAGAGGGAAGGAGGTTGTCGTTCAGGATTTCACGATACATGGCTCCGTCCATTTTCCCGTTAATGCGAATAAGTTGTCCTGTGCCCTTAGCAGAAAAACACCCCCAAAGCAAAATGTTTCCACCCCCATGCTTGACGGTGGGGACGGTGTTTTGGGGGTCATAGGCAGCATTTTTCTTCCTCCAAACACAGCGAGTTGAGTTAATGCCAAAGAGCTCTATTTTGGTCTCATCAGACCACAGCACCTTCTCCCAGTCACTCACAGAATCATTCAGGTGTTCATTGGCAAACTTCAGACGGGCCTGCACATGTGCCTTCTTGAGCAGGGGGACCTTGCGAGCCCTGCAGGATTTTAATCCATTGCGGTGTAATGTGTTTCCAATGGTTTTCTTGGTGACTGTGGTCCCTGCTAATTTGAGGTCATTAACTAACTCCTCCTGTGTAGTTCTAGGATGCTTTTTCACCTTTCTCAGAATCATTGACACCCCACGAGGTGAGATCTTGCGTGGAGCCCCAGAGCGAGGTCGATTGATGGTCATTTTGTGCTCCTTCCATTTTCGAACAATCGCACCAACAGTTGTCACCTTCTCTCCCAGCTTCTTGCTAATGGTTTTGTAGCCCATTCCAGCCTTGTGCAGGTCTACAATTTTGTCTCTGACATCCTTGGACAGCTCTTTGGTCTTTCCCATGTTGGAGAGTTTGGAGTCTGCTTGATTGATTGATTCTGTGGACAGGTGTCTTTTATACAGGTGACTAGTTAAGACAGGTGTCCTTAATGAGGTTGACTAATTGAGTAGAAGTGTCTAACCACTCTGTGGGAGCCAGAACTCTTAATGGTTGGTAGGGGTTCAAAAACTTATTTCACTCAATGAAATGCAAATCAGTTGCTATCTTTTATTTAAAGTTATTTTTTCGATTTTCCTTTTGATGTGCTATCTGCCACTGTTAAAATAAACCTACCATTGAAATGATACTGTTCTGAGACTTTTCATTTCTTTGTCATTGGACAAACTTACAAAATCAGTGAGGGGTCAAATAATTATTTCCTCCACTGTACATATATATATATTGTGTGTGTTATACCGTCTTGGTATATGAACGGTAGATAAATACCTGAATTTTGCAGCAAATGGGGAGAGAGCATATAGTATACTGTAATGGTTGATCATAATAATAAATGAGGCCAGCATACTTCAGTTTTAGAGGTGTTATAAAGCAGAAGATGATAAAATTAATTTAGTCGTTTATAATTTAGAAGCTTTGGAGCTCACATTCCTATAAGGCTTAAAAACTTTCAATCTGACTTTCATTGTGATTTGCAGGAGGTAAGAATTTAATAACAGGAGTTGTTACATTTTGATGTTATTACCTGTTAAAGGGGTTGTTCACCTTTAAATTAACTTTTAGTTTGATGTAGAGAAGGCTGTTTTGAGGCAATTTACCATTGGTCTTCATTTTTTATTAATTACTGTTTTTGATTTCTTTAGCTTTTATTCAGTAGCTCTTCAGTTTGAAATGCAAGGAGGTATCTGGTTGCTAGGGTCCAATTTACCCAAGCAACCAGGGAGTGGTTTTAAAGAGAGACAGGGATATAAATAGGGGAGGCCTAAATATAAGCAATAAAAGATAACAATAGAACTGTAGCCTCAAGGAGCAGTAGGTTTTTTACGGTGACCCCCAAAGCTGGAATGAGGCAGAAGAGAAAGGCAAATAATTCAGAATTTAAGTTTAAGAAACCTGGAGAGTACACATGTTCTCAGTGAAGCAGTGAAAGTTGATTGAGACATCACAGCACTACATGTTTCGGCTTAACAGCCTTCCTCAGGTGCATACATGAGTGATAATAGCAATCAGAATAAATACCCTACACCCCACCAACAAGTTTCACCAGCTCCACCAGTGTGGCCCATGTAGTTATAAGGCCACTACATAAGACATAAGACATCTTATATATAAGACCACATACAGTATCATGTTTTTTTTATCATTTTCAACAAAGGACTTCCCTTTCTCTTACTTTGAAAAAAGTAAAACCACTTTTGCAATTTGTGTGAATGCCCATAACAACATGAAGAGGAGGGTACAAGGAGGGGCCCCTCCGTACTGTTGACAACGTGCTATCAATTAGTAGCAAAATAGAAGTAGTGGAATATCAACCACAGTTCAGGGTAAAAATTTGAATCAATCCCAAAGCTTAATTACACCAATATCAAGTGATTTTCAAATTGGGTGACATTAGATAAACCCTGTTGTTGGGCTGTGCAGCCTCTACGTAGACTTATAGTTCAGCAATGCCAATGTTCAATGGCAGTGCAGCTCCTGTGAGGGAAGCTTATTCAATTATATTTGTCATAAAGTTACTTATTTTGTGCTTCCATTATAAAGTTATATTGAAGATTTTTTATGCAGTGTTTGATAGTGGCCTTATAACTACCAGGGGAACGGTTTAATTGGTTTCATAAATGTTATATAATCCCAAGGAATTCTGGGAACTAATCCAAAGAAAGAGCTCCAAGAAAATCCCAATTACATGGGTTTATCCTATAGGCTAAAGCTCACCCACTGGGTTTTAAAGCAGAAGCCAGTATAATAGCTGATCAGATTCCCAACTACAGATCGGTTTTGCCCTCCGTGGGGCTCATCAGTGTAATGCAAGGTTTTCTGGTCAGCTTAGGTAGAGCCAGGAGGGTAGGCCCATAAATAAATCATAAGGGTTGAGGTATAATTTGTTTCAGAGTTGTCGTTGATTGATTGTACTAACTTTCTAGAGTGTGCTAAACTGTTAGCAATGCTTGTGCAACTGCTCCACTGGAAGCAATGACTGCTTGCCAGCAATAACACGGGGTGAGGCATAGCTGTGAATATAAATGTGATTATTTTTACATTCATTTTTATTTTGCTATTGAAAATGCCAGTTCCTGAAAAACTTGGTTACTAGCTTCCTATACATTTCTGAAACGTATAAACCTAACCTATAGAGCAGAACCCTGCCTATGAAATTCATTATTACACAGGGTCAGAAATTTCCTAACCCTTTCAATGATTAAGAATAATGGGGTGTTTTGCCCCCTGAGGAAAATCTCACTTGCGGACTGGTGAAAGAAATGCCAGTAAATACCTTTCTATTGAATGGCATTGTAATGGCTGTATCACTCAAAAAGTAGCAATAACTAATGGGCTTATTTTTCAATTTTTGAGTTTACGAATTTTAGGGTGAAGAGACACGGAGCTATTAGTAGCAGCTACTTGTCACAGCTACAGAAATAGGCAATGCTCATCATTTACTGATAATTGTCTCTATGGCAATTCTCAGTACTGCCAGGGCAGGGTATTTTCTAGTGTTTTGCAGTCATGACTACTAAGCAGTTCTGTGTCTCTTAGAATAAACTCACCAATTAAAAAACGTCAATGTTTGTTTATTTATTGAAAAATATGAAAAACAGTAAAAGAAAAAACTGTACATATACAAACTGGAAAAAAAACTGGAAAAAAACTTGAAAATCTCAAATTAGGCCTAGGATTTCTTTATAAACTTGCAAGCTTTTACATGCTGCAGTTTTACATTCAAGTTTTTGGATTCATTGCACTTAATAAATATCGAACATTCGAGTTATTGAACCATAATTTAAACACTGGAAGTTTTAGTGCAAAAGAATTTGAATCGTGGAAAAAATTTGAATTTGAACGTTGATAAATTACCCCCTAACAGTCTTTCAGTGGGCACATCCTGCCCCCTCTTGCACACTACTCCCTTTTGCACAAACCAAAAAGCCTTTTATTTCCCAGGTATTCACTAAGGGGCTTATTCTTCTCCAAGTATAACCATGTACTTGAAACGTGTCCACATCTGGATTTAGATTTTTTGGATATAAGCCTCCTCTTTATACTCTCATAATTGTTCAAGACCACCAAAGCCCCCCCCCCCAACAAGATTAAAGATATGCTGTTACCCCATATCCATGCTAGGCTACTCTTTCATTGCTTTGGACCTCCTTAAACGCCTGCCTCAGATTGCAAGCCGTAGTGAGTAGGGCTCTAATTACCTCCTGTGCATGTTATCTGTATATTGCATGTTTGATCTTTGATATTCTGCTGCAATGCAAAACAATAAACATAAACGTCTTGACTTGATAATTGCTCTTCCACTTGCTGTTCCACTACATATGTTTGTAATGTGACCATTAAACTGTGCCTAATATCTCCTGCCCATATTTCCCCTTGTGTTCATCATAAATAAAATATCATAAAATAATAAAAAACAGAAAAGCTTTTGGTAGAGACAAATGTAGACGTTGATATTTAGTTAGTCCTGATCAGAACAGACACGTGACTGCCCAGAATCCCAGTTTTTCATGCTTCTGGGATATAGTTCGGCATTTTTACCTTTGACATCAGGAAAACATCATGTAAAATTAAATGTCATTGTTAAAATTAGACACTTCTTTTTTGAGAAACTCAGGAATCCCGTCAATATAGAACTTATCACCATTTTCAAGACTGAACCCACAGTCTGACATGTTTGTGTTCTTCGAGGCATTTGGCCTCTACTTAAGCAATCTAATAGTAATGAAACATATCTGGGCCAGGCAATCAAAGCAAGGGTGGAATCTGCTCTCCCATTTTTTAGAGTTAGTGGCAGACACAATCCAGCTGACACAGGAAGTATGGGGGAGAAAGGGAGCTAGGCTATTGAAGAGCCGTTTAGATATGGATATTTCTGAAATATTTCCATCTCTCCCCCTTTTCCCAAAATGGTGAGACCTAGGCAGGTGCCTCTGCTTCCGGTTTTAATTCCCGCCCTGGTGTGAATGCACACAGCAGGTCAGGTTTGGAAATCTTTGTTAGCAGGTAACATAAATAAGCTTTGGTAAAACTGGAAGTATCAAGAACAAGATTCTGTAAATATTGCAGTCTGAGGCATGAACATGTGAGTGGTTTCCCACAGATATTAGTTGATGCTCTAGTAGTTACATAGGTACATAAGGCTGAAAAAAGACCAGAGGCCATCAAGTTCAACCTTTCCAAGTAAACCCAACACACACAAACGCATACTGATCTATCTATACCAACACATACATAAACTGTATATACAAACATCAATACTAACTGTAGATATTGGTATCACAATAGCCTTGGATACCTTGCTTGTTCAAGAACTCATCAAAGCCTCTCGCGCACGGGGCGCTGGGGGAGGAGATGGAGGATGCTGGGGGGGGGGAGCTGGTGGGAGGATGTGGAGGAGGATGCTGGGAAGGACGCTGGGGAGAGCTGGAGGATGCTGGGGAGTGGAGCTGGAGGTTGCTGGGGAGTGGAGCTGGAGGTTGCTGGGGGGGAGCTGAGAGGCCCCGTGATTTCTGATGGTGGCCCTGGGCGTAATGCTGGCCTGGCCGATCTGTAAGTCAATAAGGCCCCTGAGCAAAAAAGTTTGCCCACCCATGATTTAGTAGATAGCTCGGGTTTATATTATTTCTTCTTGATTGCTTCTTGCAATCAAGACAATACAATTTTCAGTACCCTTGCTTTGCACTTCAACCATCTACCAATAAAAAGGGCCCTTCTATCATCACCTGTAATATGTGCTACCTAATGATTAGTATGGTTGGGTGCTCTTAACTTGCTTCTATTGGGGACACAACTTGTCCACTGCAGCCCCAGACTAAAGGTGGCCATACACAGGCCAAATCTAGCTGGCGATATTGGTCCCTTACACCGATTCGGCATCTTATCGGCCCAAGTATGGGCACTAATGAAAGGCCTGTCCAACCAACATCTGGTATGGAATCAGCCAGATATTGATGGGGCAGGTTAAAAAATGTAGTCGGAATTGCCACAATGGCTCGTTGATGCGGTCCCTGAACCAACTGTGCCTATTACCATCGTTCTAATTCGATTGTTTGGCCCCAGGGCCAAGCGAGTGGATCTTAAGGTGTATGGCCACCTTAATTGTTGTGTAGGTTTTAAAAAGAGTAATGCAAAGTCCAAAGATACAGTCATTTTAATTAGAACTTACAAAGAATAGAAAAAGTGGATGTCCATCCAAAAACAGCTTTGCCTAATGATAACCTCCTAATAAAAACCTTTAGTATATTGATTTCCTTTTATTAGGCACAATTAAGGAAAAAATACTTGATGACTTTAAATAATAAAAAGCTATGGGTAACACTGGCTTACATATTAAAAAGGTTAAATCTACTAAACAGCATATTTGCCTTGGCACTGGTAATGGCAGAGCTGATGTCTGAGTATTTGTATTGTAGTACTGTACTACAGATGGTTTGCTACAAATAAGATTATCCTGAAACAGTGTGAAAACATAAAGACAAATTCACTATACATAATGACGAGACATATATGTTTATAAGCCTCATGTATCTACCTTTTTCAGGCTCTGTCACTCACCTTTATAAGGGAATGCTAATTGCTAGTGTCATGTGGCATTAAAACAATTATAAGGTTGTGACTTAAAGTTCAATAGTGGGTAAAAATGTTTTTTTTGGCCAGGTCAGTCTCAGTTCAGTTATACAGTAGTTTACTTACACTTTAATTAGCCTTGCAGTGCTCCCACAACCCCCTTTGTATTTTAATGTATTTTAGAAATTATTCTGCAGGGAGGCAGGCCAAACTTCAATGTGGGTGTAGAAATCCAATATGTTGTATGTCTCTTTAATGAGCTTATGCCTTAAAAAAATATGTGTTGACCTTGAAGAATTCTCCCCTATGAAAATTACAGCAGTGAAAGATCAGTCATTGACGTTTAGTCTGGAGGTTCAACCGGTTGGAGTGCAACCAGGCAGGGAGGCCAACCTAAAAAAATATGAGCAGAGGTAAGTCGTTAGGCCCACCATAAAGGAATTTCCTTAATGTGGTATGGTGGCTTAGTAATTTTATGATCATACGACATGTTCTGGAAAATATATGCAGAATAAGTTGCTATAAAAGCAAAGGACCAGGGAATATGCTTTGACCAGTTCTTTTTTGTATGTTTGAAGCAATTTAACATTTAGCATTTATTTCAACCCAACAGTGACTGCCCTACAAAACTAGATGTGCAAGCGTAAGCCTTGATTCTGGACCCAAAACAGATAAGGTATAACAAAGGCCATTCTTCAGTTTAAGCTACGATGACTTTTTCTTAAAGTAGAAGGAAAGTTACAATCACTGGGGGGTGCCAAAATTTCAGGCACCCCTGTGTTTGTAATCACTTACCTAATACCCTCAGCCAGTGCTCCTGTTAAGAGAACACTAAACCGGCCCGGGGGTATGCAGGCAAGCGATCCTCTTCCTTCTTTGGTCTTATGTATGTATGTACTGTATGAGTATGTGCAGTGGAATGATAAGCTAAACTGGGGGGTGCATAATAATTGGCATGTGATTTAGCCTTTCCTTCTTCTTTAACTTATTCTCCTACCATAACTGTTTTTAGCTCCCTCCCTTTCTTTGCTCCCCTAGGGTACTTCCTGTGGGTAAGGTAGTGCATTTCCTTAGGGTCACACCACACATGGCACTTTATGCCTCATTGTTGCACTATGCATTCTGTGTGGTGTGTGGCATTTTGTGTGGTTTGTGACAGCATGTAAATATAATTATACATACACATCCTTTGACACTTTGTTTCTGCTATTTGAAGTTTCTTGCCTGTTTGATTTGTCTTTGGATTCCTACCACCTGCTGTCTGCTTGTTGGCTTACCTTGTGTGATACCAGACCTCTGCCCAAGTTCATATACATGCATTCCTACACTAAAGACAAATGTAATGGCAGCTATCTAAAAATACCTTTTGTATTATACTCAGTATTGCTGCATTATTGCATACATTTTCTAGTATTTCCACACGTGAACTTTATTTATGGCTTTTGATGTGGCTTTTGATTATACAGGACTTTGTAAGGTTAATATGTGATGCCATTAGATATTAAAGTTATATATTCCAGTGCATCTACAGATGGTGCTAATGGCTTCTGAGGAAGTGGCTTTATATAGCTAGATAACACTTGCAGCCTTGCACTCTCCATGCCCTATTATGTGCTATGTATGGTATGTTTTTAAAGTACCACAATAAAGTGTGTTTTAACTTCACTAAGGAACAGATTTACTGCTTGTCCAGCTCCTGCTCATGATGTGACCAAGACTTGCTAACTGTAGTTCATGGTCCCTACTTGATTTTTTAGCCTTCATGAGCCTGATCAGATATTAATCAAGAAGGACATCCATATGGCCAGGTACACCCTCCCTACAAGCAAGAATTTCAGTATTCTTTGTTGAATCCACTCACCAATTTGCCAGCATGGCTTTTTAAAACTACAAAAATGGTTTGTGCCCATGGCCTTTTGGTGCCCAGTCCTATTTCACCTGTAGTGAATGTAAAGAATACCCTACTATTGTGGGCGACTAATCTCCTGGCATGTCATTGCCCTTAAAAAAAATAAATTACATTTATTGGTTAAAGAATGAAATGTTAAATGGTGGAGTGAATTATTTGCAATGTACACAGTGTAATTTAGCAATAAAAACGACACCATAAAAATCATGACAGGATCCCTTTAATGTGTATTTGACTACACTGGGTGCGACTATATGATGTATTTTATCTAAGGAGGAATTGTATAATTCTACTGCAGCCCTGACCTTTTCTGCACCTTAAGGTGCCTAACAGCATATTTACAAAATACCAAGTGGCTGATAACTCATCTCTGAATGTGCGGGGGAATTCACTGCCAATACAGTGGGGAAGATTACCCTGCACAGGGGAATGCACAGAATGTACAGTGCACCAAAATCTTTATGCAAGTAGGTAAATGACACCCTATTAATTTAGATGAAAAGGTTGCACTTGATGGATGTGTGTCTTATTTAGTTGAAAAGGTTGCACTTGATGATTGAGTGTCTATTTTCAACCTAAAGTAATATGACTATGACAGGATAGCCACATTAGCATTAGTGGTGTGCAGATTAGCCCAAAATCCATTAGTTGGGTGCGGTAAAGCTTACAAATTAGTTCCAGCTGCAGGTTTGGGTAGGTTGTGGGCTTCTCTGGTGGTACCATTACTGCACATACCCTTCACACTGTGGTGATGTAATATTTATACCCCATTCATCTCTGACATCATCAGAGGAGGAGGGTTGGTTGCAGGAGTGTAAAATGTTTTTGTGGCTGAGTTGGGTTAGAACTGGTTAGGGCTGAGTGCAGGTATTCTGCAGAGAATTTAGCTAGAGAGTGTAGTGGCACCTGTATTATGTACTTCAGATTCTTTGACTCTGCAACCACCTGCCCACATAAGCTGCCTTACAGGCTAATGAGATAATTCAAGTGACCAAATCAGTTTCAGTGCATTGGTGTTCATAGATTGTGTCAAATAAATTATTGGAAATAACAGACTGCAATATGGAGGTCAGAAAGAGATTTTCTAATTGTATCAATCATCAGAGAGTTTAGGAAGTCACCAGGTGGCCCCTGTCCTCCTCTTACTAGCTGACTCTTCCTCACACTAGCTAACTCTATGTCACACTCCTATAGTGGCTAGGACAGTTGCTACTGTAGTACTTACTATAAACCCTCATTTTAAGATTTAATTACATGACTTCACATTATGTAGTTGAGGAATCTAACCACAGTTTCTGTGTATAGAAAATAGAAATCAGATAGGGAATGATTGGCCCCAGAGTCTCCAATCTGTTGGGTCCAACAAAAGAAAACAGGGTGTTGTTAGGAGGCAGGGCTTACTGTATCTTAAAATGCTGGCATCTCTTGGTCCTAATGCAAATAGTTGGGTCCACTCAGGGCATTGGCATGCAGGGTGATACAAAGGGTTTTGCCACCTGTGCAATGATTTCCAGCAAACTATTTGAAATTGACCTTCCATTTATATCAATGGCAATCACCAATACTGGACCAAGAGATCAGAGATAGAATTGCCTGACTGTGTGGCACTAGTTGATTACCACTTGAGTGAATGGAGGGGCAATTCATATAAATGCCTGAAAATCACAGATTCAAAAACTTTAAAAATACCCCATTAGACCAGCTACTGAAAGTACTTATCATACACAACGCTGTGTGACAGCAGTGTCCATAGTAACTGAGCACACACCCCCTCACCTTTCCTATCAATGCTGCTCTGACGGTAGCATCAGCAGTGAAGCTGTGTGAGTGGACCTTTTCAGTTATACACTTGTGTTCTGATATTGGTATGCAAAGCTAAAGGAAAGTGGCAGCAGGGGGGAGGATGGGGGGGACCAATTTGTTAAGAACCCACCAATAATTCTATTTATTTATTCCTACCCTGGGGTACTGTTTTCTGTGAGCACCGTGCTGCCATGTTGAATCAGAGAGCATGTGCAGTATAGAAATTGAAGTTTCAGTACTGCCATTGCGCTCCTGTATGCTGTATCATGGATTTTGTTCGCTCATCGCTCTACTTGTAAATTGCTTTTAAATAGATGATGCATAAAATGTTCCACCGCTTGTCATGCTTTTTTCTGGCTCATTCTCAATCACACCTACTCGCTTCCTATCTCTGAGAGTCCTTTTCCAATTAGCCTTGAATTACTTGTGCATTGAGGTCTACTGAAGAAGCCCAGTCAGCTTAATAAATGTAATTAACCCTGCACTGTCCCCAGTCTCATGCGAAATAAGTCACTGAGCGGTGTTTGACTAATATTTATATAAATATCTGGTTATATGCTGACTTGCACTTAATTTATCATGTTGTAAAATAATTTTTCATAGCTCGTTTATGGTCATAAAACAGAAGAAGATAAGATAATATAAAATAAAAGTGCAGCAGTATAAATCAATAGATGAAAACAATAGCTTGTTTGTTTTTTAAAACAGGTATCAGATGTTAATAGTTTATTTACTATAATTATTAAGGTCAGACAGGGCATGGCAATCATTACTACTTTCAAGTCCTTATTATTAATGTTATTTACTAGAAATGATTAGGCTGTGAAATGCATTGTGCAGTTGCAGGCTAATAGAGCTATCATTGTAAACTCTGACCTAGAGTCCTGCAGCAGGTTGGGTACCCGGAGAATACCTGCAAATCAAGTAGGTTTCGGGTGGAAAATCCCAGATGTGCGGGTAGTCCACAGGAGGTATTGTGAAGGTTACAAGCAGCTTTAAAAAAAAAAAAAAAAGATTTAGGCTCCCCAGCGATCTTGCTGATTTATGACCTGGTTCCCAAATTAGTAAATACTGACATCACTTTGGGTTTATAGAGATGTTCAGCAGGGTGTGGGGCAGGTTCAGGGAGGCACTTCTTCGAGTGGGTTCGGGTATGGTAAGACATCAAAGCCAATAGGGGTGCATGGGTCTGGATCAGATCGCAGATAGAGGGGTCCGGGTCAGGTGCGGGTCTAAAAAAACAGACCCGTGCAGAACTCTACTCTGACCAACTATTCTGTTATGACAATGTAATTCTCTTATATTGTGACTGGTATTTAACTGCAAAGGACTTCAAAGGTATTGAAGGCTTCAGGTGTCCTCCCATTGCCCCCTGACGCAACCACTCATGCAACTTTTATGTTATTTTACTGTGCTCCCATTATATCAGGAGCATTCTGTGGGATAAATGGGGCTGGAGATTAATCTTTGAATCTTCTGTCCAGCAAAATTCACAGGTACAGACGGTTGTAGGCTAAACTACATCAAAGCTGTGCATAAAAAAGGAATGAAGTCTTGTTGTAGTTGGAGGGGAGAATAGTTGCCAAAGAAGTAAAATGTAAATGAAATCCTATTATTTTGGTAGTATTTGACCAGATTTCCACTGGGACAAAAATGTTCATGACTTTACCAACTCTGCTCCTTTTGCCCAACTTTCGCTGCTTTTGCCCATCTTCACCAACTTTCAGATGCCAAGGCAATTTCAGCATTCATTTGTTTAAGCAGAGGCCGGGATTGCTTCTTTAGGTTTCTGATTGCGGTTACTTGAGGTGTTCAAATCAAAAAACTGCTGGTTGCAGTTTGCAAGTACAGGTATGGGACCCGATATCCAGAATGTTTGGGAGCTGGATTGTTTTGGCTCCAATAAGTACAGCGCCGGATTTCTCTTGCCGGCGCCCCTAGGCCCCCCCCCCCGTGCACATGCGCGAACGCGCGGCCACCCCGTGCCCCCACCCCCCCGGCTGTGAGTGCAAGTGCGCATGCGCAAACATTTAAAGTCCCATTGCTCCAATATGGGAACCAAATTTAAAAATTATTTTGCGGTGGGGCGGCATGCCGCCCCTAGATTTGTGCCGCCCTGGGCCCGGGCCTTTGTGGCCTCGCCGCAAATCTGGGCCTGAATATGTATTATTTATTTCTTAGTTGTAATCAAGTACAAGCTACTGTTTTATTATTAGAGAGAAAAAGGAAACCATTTTTAAAAATGTGAATTATTTGATTAAAATGGAGTCTATGGGAGATGGCTTTTCCGTAATTCGGAACTTTCTGGATAATGGGTTTCCAGATAAGGGGGTCCGATACATTTACAGTGAAATTCTGCATGACTGACAGGTCCAATTTTTTTCCATGGACTGCAGCTTTAAGCATGTCAAAATACTGGACCTGTAAAATACACTTTGGTGATTTGGCAGTGGTTCTAAAATGATTTCAGAGGTGTCAGTATATATATATTTTTTTTTTCAATAATTTTTATTTGCTTTTCAACTTTTACAGAGTTGGATAACAAAATATCACATATTGATGTTAAGTATCTTATATCCTGAAAGAAATAGAAAGGAAGGAAAAGAAGAAGGAGAGTGGTCCCGTCTTAACTAGCGAGGGGGCCAAAGGATGAAAAAGGAAAGAGCGGCATAATATACCTGAGAACAAAACAATAGATGGACAATAGATGAATTTGACGGTTGACTTGGTCATTAAATCTACTTATTTTACATATAGGTGCCTTTGAGGTAGGAAAAAAAAAACAGTTCAGAAGGATTGGCGTCTATGAGAGTATGGTTCAAGAAATAATCTAAATAAACTTTCCTTTAGTTTTTAAACTTCTTGAGTGTTGCTTCATTATTTGGTTCAAAAAGTAAGTGAAAATATATTATTTGAATTCGGGAATGCATAACTATACCATGGTTCCCAGATCTTTATGAACTTATCATGTTTGTCTGTGAGAACGCTAGTTAGCCGTTCATTAACCATGACCCAGTTCATTTTGTTTTTGAAATGGGAGATGGGGATTTGAGTTGTTTTCCAAAATTTGGCAATGGTTATTTTGGCTGTCAGGAAGATAAAAGTTATTAGTGATTTGGTGTGGTTGTTAATGTTGGGTATTTTCACATTCAATAAAGCATTTTGAAGGTCTTTCTTTAAATTTACTTGTGTTACCGAATAGATGATATTGTATATTCTAGACCAAAACCTTTGAACATTTGGGCAGTCCCACCAGATATGTATCATTTAGCCTGTTTGCCCACATCTCCTAAAACAATCTTTACTGATTTGAGGGTTTATTCTATGCAGGCGAGAGGGAACCATATACCAACGCATAAGAACCTTATACGTTGTTTCTAATAATGAGGTGTTTCTAGAGCAGTTGGCTGTAGTTTGCCATATCTGAGTCCAACTTTCATCAGTAATCGTAACGTTAAGGTCCTTATGCCATGCTTGTGTATATGGTAAGGGGTCTTTTGAATGTGCATTTAGTAGCATGCCGTACAAATTGGAGATTAACCCTTTGGAGTATGGATATTTAATGCAGATTGTTTCAAAATAGGTGGGGGTCAAAGTAACCTTATCTTTATTAATTGTGCAGATAAAATGATTTATCTGCTGATAGTGGAAAGCCTCTGAAGAAGGAGGGTTATGAGTGTTTTGAATTGCTGGCCATGTCTTAAGGCCTGAAAGGGAGTAAAAATTATATATAAATTGAAAGCCTTTTGACATCCACCATTGGAAAGCAGCAAAGGAGAGTCCCGGAGGAAAGAGTGGGTTACCAAACAGGGGAGTTGCTGGAAGGGTTGGTGACATAAGTGAGGCAGAATATTTATATTTATCCCAAACTGACATGGAATGAGTCAGAAAGGGATCTGGATATTTTGGCCGTTTTAGGGGGGGGAGACCAGAGTAAAGAACATGGGGAAATCGGGAAAAGTTGATGTTTTAGTATAGTGACCCATTTGGGAGGGTTGAGAGCATGCATATGGGCTAAGGGGACCAGTTGTGCTGCTATATAATAGTTTTGTAATTGTGGGACACTCAAACCCCCTTGTTGTTTAGTTCTATACATGGTTTGTCGGGTTATTCTGGGGTGTTTATCTGCCCAAATAAATTTAAATATTTTCCTCTGCATGGTCTTGAGATCTTGGTCGGGGATAGGATAGTGTTCTGAACAAATAAAGTATCTTGGGTAGGAGGGTCATTTTAAAGGCGTTAATTCTCCCAAACCAAGATAAGTCCATTTTGGACCATGACTGTAAAATTTATCTCGCCATTTTCCAAAGTTGCGGGTAATTATGTTGGTATAGGGTTGGTAAGTGAGATGGAATATTAATTCCTAAATAGTGTATGGCCGAGTGCTGCCATTTAAAATCGAAGTTTAACTTCAAAAGTTTGAGTGTGTTTTCTGGTAAGGTTATATTTAAGGCTTCTGATTTGCTATGATTTATAGTTAATCCTGATATGTTCCCGAATGTATCTAATAGATGGATTAGATTAGGTAGTGAGGTTAATGGTTTTGTTATGGTCATTAGTATGTCGTCAGCATAAAGGGATTGTTTGTGCATCTGTTGTCCAATTTGGGGACCTGTAATGTTCACGTCCTGTCTGATAAGTTCGGCTAAGGGCTCAATTGCTAATACAAACAGTGTGGGGGATAAAGGGCATCCCTGTCTGGTACCCCGTTCTATAGTGATCGGGTTCCCCCGATATGGACCCCATTTTAGGATAGCTTTGGGGAAGCGGTACAAGGATTTTAAAATTGTGATGAAGTAGGGTCCGATTCCCCATTTGTTCAATATGAAGTATAGATATTCCCATGAAATAGAATCAAATGCCTTATGGATGTCAGTGGATAATAGCATTCCTTGTTGTTTTGTGGTCTGAAAATTATGTATGAGTTGTAAAGTTCTTCTAATGTTGTCAGTGGTTTGTCTGTTAAGAATAAAGCCTGTTTGGTCTAAATTAATCAGGTCAGGGAGGAACATGTTGAGGCGATCTGCTAAAATTTTTGTTAGTAGCTTAATATCGATATTCATTACCGATATTGGTCTATAATTGGCACATTCAAGATGATCCTTCCGTGGTTTCGGTATAAAAGATAATTACACCTTTAATGATTCCTCGTTGCATGTCTCCCCCAGTCTGATTGCGTTAAACATGTTTGTTAAATGTGGGGTTAAAAGGGTTGTTAGTTTCTTATAATAAAGGCCTGTAAAGCCATCCGGTCCTGGGGATTTAGTTATTTTCAAATTTTTAATTGCCCTTGTTACCTCATCCTGAGTATAACTTTATATTTAAATTAAAAACCTAAGGGAGAGTATGAAAGCAAACAAAGGTTAGGTTGCCATGAAAAGTCCTTATTAATCGTTTTTAAATGTTTAACCTTGGTGACTAGCTCCCCCATTACCAGTGCTGTACCTGTGCAAGTGGAAAGGCCCATAGCACATGGTGTAAGTGGTGGTATATCTGCTGGTTTAGGTACCTACTTACTAGTCATGGCATTTAGGCTGTTCACTTGACAATGAAATTCTACAAAATCAGTGACTACAGGTCTCCCATCTCACACTGAAAAATCATTTATACAGATGACAGATAGATGATAAAACAGTAGACACTCAGTTTTCAGTTCTCTAGTTAAAGGTTACCTGTCACCCAGACATAAAAAGCTGAATAATAAAAGTCATTTTCAAATTAAACACAAAACCCAAATCCAGAACAGGGTGCAGAGGGCAGCCATACAAGGGGAAGAAGTCCTGCCTGAATGAGCACTAAGGAATGTGCCCTTGCACTTCTTCACCATTCTCGGTAAATAAGCCCCATTGACTTAAACTTCTCAATTAAGAAGACCCTCCCAACATAGACCATAATTTGCTGCTCCTGTTTTCCAGTTTATTCACATCTCTCAGCATCATGTATGAATGTATTGTGTCCTTGTAGTTTTGCAAAATTTAGTATCATCAGTAAAAAAGTGTACTTACAATATAACCACAAAGCAATTTATGAACAAATTAAAAAGCAACGGACCAAGGAAGGACCCCAGCAGCACTCCACTATCATCACTGGTTCATCTATTTATATAGTAATATATACATTATATGTTTATTACACTCTCTGCAGGAGAGTGTAATGGTGGCACCAGCAGGGGTGATCCTGAGATGCCCTGAGACTGCTGCTGATTAGTAGGTAACTTGCAGTAATTACACACAAATAGATAGTAAACCCATATATAACATTATACATAATAAACGAAAATGTAATTCTAAGCAAAACCCTTTATGAAGTAATAAAAAAAAGTCTTATGATTTTTAAATCTGACCCATCTTAGTCTCTTCACTATTGGTCCTC
Organism: Xenopus tropicalis; assembly: GCF_000004195.4. NCBI lineage: Eukaryota > Metazoa > Chordata > Amphibia > Anura > Pipidae > Xenopus > Xenopus tropicalis. The sequence continues at coordinate 37,297,311 of NC_030684.2, read as the reverse complement.
AATGCACATACTACAGAAACAATCTAGCAGTACCCATCTTGTCTCCCAGAAAGGAGAATGACAGAATTTACATAGAACATAGTTTATCTGTAATGAAAAAAAGTCCATCAAATTTAGCCCCTCCAAATGACACCCTAGTCCCCAAGTATTTATTCTATCTATATAGTCCAAGAGGTGGTACAAACACAAAAATCAGACAAATGCTGATACTGTCAGATAGGGAAATGTATTTATATAGCAGCACAGTGACACACTCAGGGACTTCATAATACAAATATTGTATTATATATATAATGTATTATATATATCTTATTGGTGATAGAAATGTTTGTGCAAGTGAGTGCAATGAAGTCCCATGTCCAATCAGGGGTAACAAACAGAAACCATATTAAACACAGTTTATACCACAGAAACCACTTTTTGTATTGTAATTTTTTATGGGAATATTGTCTTGATTCATATTTCAGCTTTTAAATTACTACACAATCTCTGGACTTTGTAAAAGGAATTAACACACACACACACATCTTGTGCAACCACATTTATGATATCCTGATAGTTATAGAGGAGTCTCCCACATATTATTACTTTATAGCTTTTTGTAATGGTTTGATGTTTTTTCCATGATGATGGTATCATAGTCATGTCCATATCCTTTCTGTGTATCTTGTACAGTGTATATATTATCTTAGGGAGGTTGAGACAAAAGTCCATTTAGTTCAGCCAGTGCAAAACAAAAGGGCATCCCTTCGTGACTACAAAAGAGATTTACTTCATGTGACTGTACGTCACGGTAGTGAAGTATATCTCCATTTGGATGAACCTTGGTGTCACGATCATGCCACTCTCAGCCGCACGTGACTCTGGGATGGGGAAACAAGGGGTTACACCTAACTTCAAATGTCCCCAAACACGCCATCACCCAGAAAATCTATTCACTGCCACATATTATTACTTTATAGCTTTTTGTAATGGTTTGATGTTTTTTCCATGATGATGGTATTATAGTATCATAGTCATGTCCATATCCTTTCTGTGTATCTTGTACAGTGTATATATTATCTTAGGGAGGTTATGACAAAAGTCCATTTAGTTCAGCCAGTGCAAAACAAAAGGGCATCCCTTCGTGACTACAAAAGAGATTTACTTTGCATGACTATACGTCACGGTAGTGAAGTATATCTCCATTTGGATGAACCTTGGTGTCACGATCATGCCACTCTCAGCCGCACGTGACTCTGGGATGGGGAAACAAGGGGTTACACCTTACACGCAGCCACCGTCTATCATTAACAGGTGATAGAAACCTAATATGAATATCTCCCTGCTCTTTACAACAGGTAATATTCCCCAATACACAAATATATCACATATTCTCTCTCTAGCTATAGTTAGGGTTAGTTTCTACTAATTCAACAAGTACTCTAGCAGCCAAAGGGTTAAATTACAGTCAAACACTCTCTGTTGCTAGCAGTCAACTAGTTAATTAGCATATACACAGTTAATACATTTAGGCCCAAGCTTTCATACATGCATATGTTTTAGAGCAAAGGACAAAGCTTATTAAATTCTATATTTAATATTAAAAAAAGTAACCAGTGCATATACAAAAAAAAAAAAAGATACAGGTATTGGACCCCTTATCCGGAAACCCATTATCCAGAAAGGCCATCTCCCATAGACTCCATTTTAATCAAATAATTCACATTTTTAAAAATGGTTTCCTTTTTCTCTGTAATAATAAAACAGTACTTTGTACTTGATCCCAACTAAGATATAATTAATCCTTATTGGAGGCAAAACAATCTTATTGGGTTTAATTACTGTTTAAACAATGTTTTTAGTAGACTTAAGGTAGGAGATCCGAATTACAGAAACACCCCTTATCTGGAAAACACCAGGTCCCGAGGATTCTGGATAACAGGTCCCATACCTGTATTACAAAGAAAAGTCATACACATGCAAAAGAGTAAGTAAAATAAGAGGGAATAAAACCCTATGTACGTTACCAAGTAACTTCTGTGTGTCCTCCTGAGGCAAGAGTTGGTAACCTGAGCACATACCCCCAACAGAATTGGGCCCTCAGGTATGAGCTGTAGTTACTGGATCTTTTGCCCTTTTATCCCCTATGCATGAGGAGGGAGTGCCCAGGAACTTGTCACTCACAACCCCCTGTAGAGGGCTGCAATTTTCAGGCCAGTTTCTGTCATATAATATTGGCACTTGCTAGTATCCAATATTATGATGAAAATATGGGCTTGATGTGATCCATACATGGGCGATCAAAATTATCAGCTCTTTCCTTTAAACTCAGATTACTATAAAATGGCTAATTAGCAATGATTTTTAGATGTATGTTGCAAGCTGAAGCTGCACTGGTTTGTATGCAGCCATGCAGTTTGAATCCACTAAGAATGGTGTCAAATCATTCATGTTTATGAAGCATATCAAATCCAAGACACTATAAATTTGTACATAACCCTAAAAATGTACTTTTTCAGTGTTTGTAATGAAACGGATAGCCGTGCAACCCTTCCTCCCACAAAGATTTCATTACAGCTATGTAGGATATGGTGTTAAAACTGAGGGTTATTGGGTGTTACTGTATCTCATGCCTTCAACCAGTGCCGGGCTGTTCAACACCAGTGGGATGAAAAATGCGACTGGCCTGTGAATTTAAATCGGTATACGCTTTTTAGGAGGGACAGAGGGATTAAAAAGGGTGGAGGGGTTTGTCTTTATGTAAAGTCAGATTTAAAGCCATGTAATAAAGACATTACAAATGAAAACGTTGAATCTCTTTGGGTAGAAATTTCAGTAGGGCTAAAGGTCACAAAGAAAATGATCATTGGTGTATGCTATAAACCACCCCGTATAGATGAGGGGGATGAGTCCCAGCTACTTTTGCAAATGGAGGAGGCTTCAAAATTGGGTCAAGTTGTTATTATGGGGGACTTTAATTATCCGGACATTGACTGGAGTAATGGGGTGGCTAAGTCAGAAAAAGCTAGTAGGTTTGTAAATATGCTAAATGACAACTTTTTATTTCAGGTGGTTCAAGAACCTACTCGGAATGAGTCTATTTTGGACCTGGTAATATCTAATAATACTGAACTTATCTCTAACATTTGTGTAGGTGAGCATTTGGGGAACAGTGATCACAACATGGTCTCCTTTGAGATAATGCTACAGAGACAGCTCTATAAGGGAGTAACGAAAACGCTCAATTTTAGACGTGCAGACTTTGCCAGTTTAAGGGCATCTCTGCAATGTGTCAACTGGGAAAGGCTTTTCATGGGGTTAGACACAGAAGGAAAATGGAACATCTTTAAAACATTGCTTTGCAAGCATACACAACAGTATATTCCCCTTGTAAGCAAGGAGAGGCATCGCAAAGCAAAACCTTTATGGCTGAATAAAAGAGTTAAGGTCGAGGTTGGTAATAAAAAACGTGCTTTTAAAGCATTCAAGTTAGCTGGGACAGCGGAAACTTTCGTCAGGTACAAGGAAGCAAATAAAGCATGCAAAAAAGCTATCAGGCAAGCTAAAATAGAGATGGAAAGGGATATTGCAGCTAGGAGTAAAAAGAATCCAAAATTATTTTTTAATTATGTGAATAGTAAAAAAATGAAGCAAGAAGGGGTGGGAACTTTATTATCACGGGGAGGTACGTTGGTTGATGAGAACGGGGAAAAAGCAGAAATTTTGAACTCTTATTTTTGATCTGTCTATACATCTGAGGAGCCAGATAATGAAGGCTTCCCTTGTAATATACCCAGTGCTAGTAATTTAGCTACTGACGCGTGGGTCACTCAGGAGGAAATTCAAAAGAGACTTGAACATGTAAAGGTAAACAAAGGTCCAGGACCGGATGGGATTCATCCCAGGGTATTAAATGAGCTGAGCGCTGTGATTGCCAAGCCTCTTCACATAATTTTTCAGGATTCATTGAGGTTTGGCATGGTGCCGAGAGACTGGCGGATTGCTAATGTGGTGCCGTTATTTAAAAAGGGATCTCGTTCTCAGCCTGAAAACTATAGGCCTGTTAGTCTGACATCAGTAGTAGGAAAGCTTCTGGAAGGGGTAATAAGGGATAGGATAGTTGAATACATTGCAGTTCACAATACTATAGGTTTGTGCCAGCATGGTTTTATGCGTAACAGATCTTGCCAGACTAATTTAGTTGCCTTTTATGAGGAGGTGAGCAGGAACCTTGATGCTGGAATGGCAGTTGATGTCATCTACTTAGATTTTGCTAAAGCGTTTGATACAGTACCTCACAGAAGGTTAATGATCAAATTGAGGAATATTGGCCTAGAACATAATATTTGTAATTGGATAGAAAACTGGCTGAAGGATAGAGTACAAAGAGTGGTGGTAAATGGAACATTTTCTAATTGGGCCAGTGTGGTTAGTGGAGTACCGAAGGGGTCAGTCCTTGGTCCTTTGCTTTTTAACTTGTTTATTAATGACCTGGAGGTGGGCATAGAGAGTACTGTTTCTATTTTTGCTGATGACACTAAATTGTGCAAAACTATAAGTTCCATGCAGGATGCTGCCGCTTTGCAGAGCGATTTGACAAAATTGGAAAACTGGGCAGCAAACTGGAAAATGAGGTTCAATGTTGACAAGTGCAAAGTTATGCACTTTGGTAGGAATAATATAAACGCGAACTATCTACTGAATGGTAGTGTGTTGGGGGGTATCCTTAATGGAGAAGGATCTAGGGGTTTTTGTAGATCACAAGTTGTCTAATTCCAGGCAGTGTCATTCTGTGGCTACTACAGCAAATAAAGTGCTGTCTTGTATAAAAAAGGGCATTGACTCAAGGCATGAGGACATATTTTTGCCGCTTTATAGGTCCCTGGTAAGGCCTCACCTTGAGTATGCGGTGCAGTTTTGGGCTCCAGTCCTTAAGAAGGATATTAATGAGCTGGAGAGAGTGCAGAGACTGCAACTAAACTGGTAAAGGGGATGTTAGAGTTAAACTATGAGGTTAGACTGTCGAGGTTGGGGTTGTTTTCTCTGGAAAAGAGGCGCTTGCGAGGGGACATGATTACTCTGTACAAGTACATTAGAGGGGATTATAGGCAGTTGGGGGATGTTCTTTTTTCCCATAAAAACAATCAACGCACCAGAGGTCACCCCTATAGATTAGAGGAACAGAGCTTCCATTTGAAGCAGCGTAGGGGGTTTTTCACGGTGAGGGCAGTGAGGCTGTGGAATGCCCTTCCTAGTGATGTGGTAATGGCAGACTCTGTTAATGCCTTTAAGAGGGGCCTGGATGAGTTTTTGAACAAGCAGAATATCCAAGGCTATTGTGATACTAATATCTACAGTTAATATTACTGGTTGTATATATATAGTTTATGTATGTGAGTGTATAGATTGGTTAGTATAGGTTGTGTGCTGGGTTTACTCGGATGGGTTGAACTTGATGGACAATGGTCTTTTTTCAACCCTATGTAACTATGTAACTATATGTAACTATGTAACTAAGTTATCCACGCCCCCCCCCCGAGGTGCCGTACATCAGGTTGCAGGTGTGGGGTCAACAAATAGGGCAGAGATTCCCAGGAGCTATGAACTACAGGGTAAGTAGACAGAAGTGGTATGTGCCTGATCCCCCACCTTTGTGCCCAAGTCACGTGCCTATTCTGCCTACCCCTAGTACCAGTCCTGACTTCAACATTTCTCACCTTTAAACCTCTAGTTCTATTTTATAACAGAAAACAACTATTTTATAACATAATTTTCATATCTCAGCAACATCAACCTGGCCCATATCAGGAGGGAGATAGTAATCCAGTCCTTGCCTTTTTAAAGTTTTTCTCTCATGATGGACTGGTTGACATCTCTGTTATCTATAAAACACATATACTGAAGGGCTAGTAATCATCCTAAATTATGCATGTTGGCTGGTACACTAAAATGCAATATTAATCTGGGGAACCCAGTATTCAAAGAAATATTTTCAGATCATCCACCAAGGTTTCGGAAATTCTTTTCATGTCATATATTGCTGGAATTGTATCACTATGGGGCTGATTTACTAACCCACGAATCCGACCCGAATTGGAAAAGTTCCGACTTGAAAACGAACATTTTGCGACTTTTTCGTATGTTTTGCGATTTTTTCGGATTCTGTACGAATTTTTCGTTACCAATACGATTTTTGCGTAAAAACGCGAGTTTTTCGTATCCATTACGAAAGTTGCGTAAAAAGTTGCGCATTTTTCGTAGCGTTAAAACTTACGCGAAAAGTTGCGCATTTTTCGTAGCGTTAAAACTTACGCGAAAAATGCGCAACTTTTCGCGTAAGTTTTAACGCTACGCAAAATGCGCAACTTTTTACGCAACTTTCGTAATGGATAGGAAAACTCGCGTTTTTACGCAAAAATCGTATTGGATCCGAAAAATTCGTAAAACATACGAAAAAATCGCAAAGTACCGATCATTACGAAAAAAAAACAATCGGACTCCATTCGACCCGTTCGTGGGTAAGTAAATCAGCCCCTATATGTTTCCAAGATAAATCTGGGTTGAACCAACTAATAAAAATGTGTATTTGCCAGAAGTTAGGGTATTTCGCACTAGATGCGTGGTGTGTTTACCATGAACTATAATTAGTAAGATGATCAAAAGCTTCCATAGATGTTTCAGAAAGCATGTAGAGAAAATGTTCTGTTAGAGACCATGTGTTTGTTTACAGCAGTGATCCCCAACCAGTGGCTCGTGAGCAATATGTTGCTCTCCAACTCCTTGGATGTTGCTCCCAGTGGCCTCAAAGCAGGTGCTTATTTTTGAGTTTCTGGCTTTTGGGCAAGTTTTGGTTGCATAAAAACCAGGTGTACTGCCAAACAGAGCCTCTTGTAGGTTGCCCGTCCATATAGGGGCGACCAAATAGCCAATAACAGTCCTTATTTGGTAGCCCCAGGAACATGTTTTATGGTTGTGTTGCTCCCCAAGTCTTTTTACATATGAATGTTGCTTACAGGTAAAAAAGGTTGGGGATCACTGGTTTACAGGTTTGTATAGTAGGCCATTCTTGATGCAACAAAGTTCCAGCAAGGGTACATTCCTTGAAATCCAAAGGAGAGTTAAGCTGTCCATACACGTAACAATTTATCTTTACTTAACAAACAATTTCAGTCGGACAAAATCATTGAATTATCATAAGGTGGGTATGCACCAAACTATCGTACATCGATCCGTTTGGAAACTGCCCATGTGTGGGGCGCTGCTTCGATGACATAATGATGACAGGTGTCAGAGATTGCCTGTACCAACTGTTCATTCTGTTACGAATGTTCATTTCAATAAATGAAAGCAGCAAATCTATATAGAGGCCCAAAGGAAAAAGGAATCATCATCATCAAGAAATTCTTTTTAGAACAACAACCAAAAACTGAAAAAGAGGAAACTGTACAATACAGAATACATTGGACCAGATTCAATTCATAGTTACATAGGGTTGAAAAAAGACTAGAGTTCATCAAGTTCAACCCTTCCAAGTAAACCCAGCACACACAAACCTATACTGACCTATCTATACACTCACATACAGACCCATACTGACCTATGTATACACTCACATACAGACCCATACTGACCTATCTATCCACTCACATACATATACCCATACACTCACATACAGACCCACACTGACCTATCTATACCCTCACATACAGACCCATAGTGACCTATCTATCCACTCACATACAGACCCACCCTGACCTATCTATCCACTCACATACAGACCCATACTGACCTATCTATCCACTCATATACAGACCCACCCTGACCTATCTATCCACTCACATACAGACCCATACTGACCTATCTATCCACTCACATACAGACCCATACTGACCTATCTATCCACTCACATACAGACCCAGCCTGACCTATCTATCCACTCACATACAGACCCATACTGACCTATCTATACACTCACAAACAGACCCATACTGACCTATCTATACTCTCACATACAGACCAATACTGACCTATCTATCCACTCACATACAGACCCATACTGACCCATCTATTCACTCACATACAAACCCATACTGACCTATATATACATCTGATAGATGTATAGATACATTCCTTATTCTGTATAAACATTCTAAGACCCAAGCAAATAGAATGGCCTATACCCATGAAGTCACTAGGAATACCTGTGCCCGGAGACATCTGATACATTCCTTATTCTGTATAAACATTCTAAGACCCAAGCAAATAGAATGGCCTATACCCATGAAGTCACTAGGAATACCTGTGCCTGGAGACATCGGATACATTCCTTATTCTGTATAAACATTCTAAGACCCAAGCAAATAGAATGGCCTATACCCATGAAGTCACTAGGAATACCTGTGCCTGGAGACATCTGATACATTCCTTATTCTGTACAAACATTCTAAGACCCAAGCAAACAGAAAAAGTTATCTCATGGTTTATCACATGAAAACTCATGGACAAGATTCAATTTGAGGAGAAAAAACGTTTCTCTTAATTCAGTTCCATAGACTTTTTATGTGATAAACCTTTTTCTCACTAAATTGCCCATTTTCTTTTAAATTGTCCATAGGGTATTACTAAATTGTCTGCAGGACCAAGATAAAGCAGGCAGCAACTACAGTTTTTTTCTTTTCTTCTTTAGCTTCTTCAGTATTCAAAAGAAGATGTGAATATTGAATAGTGAAGAAAATTATATAGAAAAGAAACAACTCTGGTAACATGGGGCTTCCCGAGTAATTTCTTCTCTTTCTATACGAAAGCAAAACTGTCACATCCTCTTCCAGTTTGGGCTTCAACTAGACAATATCACTTGATATAGTTGATGGACAAATCCTACTTTTAAACAACAGTTTCACAATAAGCTCAGCCGTACAGTGAGTAGAGTGCTGGAGTTAAAGGGGTTGTTGATAATATTGTTTTAAATATGATGTAGACAGTTATATTCTGAGACAATTTGCAATTGGTTTTCATTTTTTATTATTTGTGTTTTTGTTAATTATTTGGCTTTCTCCAGTTTGGAATTTGACAGTTATCTGGTTGCTAGGGTCCAATTTAACCAGCAACCAGGCAGTGGTCTGGATTAGAGACTAGAATATGAGAGGGTTTGAATAAATAGATAAGTAATAACAAAATGACAATAGCAATAAAATTGTAGCCTCACAGAGCAATTGTTTATGGGCTGCCGGGGTCAGAGACCCCCCATTAGAAAGTAGTTAGGAACCAAGATGTGAATAGGTTGAATTTTGGTTCAAGTAAAGAAAGAAAGCATGCCTGATTTGCATGACAATCAGAATTTATGTTATTTTATGGAAATTAAAGTGAGCTTTTGGTCTCAACGTCTAGGTGCAGTTATCTTTTTGAGCATATCTTATAATTATAAAAAGGGTGAAGTGCTGTATCTTAATAAAACATGCCAGAAATTATATTAAAACAAGCAGATACTGGGTGAGATACAGTAAGGAGTTTGCAAACTGAGTTTATGTCTGCATTGTAAATTATATAAATATCTATAGTTATAGGTAAGTCTTTGCATCTTTGCAAGGTTTTACTATGTATTTAATACATATAACAAAACCTAGCTGGTTGATTCTGTATGTTTGGATGCATTGATTTTAATTGCTCTTGAATATATTACTAATGAGTCTATTTTTAAATCTTAATATGACTGGCATTGACAGGTGATATCCATGGTACAACCATGCTTTTGATAATAATATTTAACAAATTTAGAAATCATTTTGAAAGAATGTCAGCATATTATGGGTTAATTCCATCGTATGGGGTGACTTCCTGAATTCTCTTACCCACTCCCTTTCTTCAGAATGTGGTATGTAGCGATAAAGATCTCAAGGAACTAGTGGACACAGCAATACTTTGCTGTGAATATTAAGTACAGGGGTCTGTGAAAGAGGACCAATTTTTGAGACAGTCAAGTGTAATGTTGCTTTGTGCATTTGTGGTTAAATTGCCCAATATTTTGGGTGGTCAGTGGGATAGAACAAACAAAAGATTACAGATAAAGGATCTGTGACTCCTGTGACTCAATGTTATTTTTTATTGCACAGCGGGACCACTTGCTTGTGAAATACATTAGCCTCTTCTAGCAACATCACTTTACTTTAGACATTACTTATTGTTTTGAAGCACAAATAGAAATGTTATGTCTTAAAGATAGCGTCTTAAATGCATGCAGAAGTAATTTGGTCAGCATTAATATTATTATAATTTGTATCACTATTATTCCTTATATTTGAGTTTTTTGATTTGTTTGTACTCTTCAGCTGGTTTTGTTACTGCACCATATGTTTCTATACCTGACGTACGTTGCAAATTGTAGACAATTATTGACAAGTAATTAGTTATTTCACATGCAATGCTTCCACCTAGTGGTTACTGCAGCAGAATATGTTTAGTAATGGTGTACAGGATTATAATCCTCTATACCACTGAATCATTTAGCAGCAAATCAGGTATAGGACAGTCTGCTTCACCGAAATGCTTACAGAGTCATTTTTATACAAAGTGAATGGGGCCCATTTTTGTGATGTAGATTTCATGATATGTTGGGTGGATTCCCTGGCACCCTTAGGTGTGATACCAGTGTCAGACTAGGTATCCAAGGCCCACTGGGGCATCTGCTACAGGGGCTCCCACACCCACCAGTGGGAACTGCCATTGCACTTCCACTTTCTTCCAGCTTGTAGTGATCATATTATGATTTTTTTGGGGGGGCTACAGGAGTTAATTCACTCAGAGGCTTTTGGAAATTAGTTCATAGTGTTGCTAATCTTAATTCTGGAAATGGGGTCTCAAATTATGAAAAACATAACAGGTAGAAAAACATTTGTGACAATACAACACCACCTACTGTATTTCCTGTGTCAGACCTGTCAGGGCCTGTCTGGTACTGTGTAGAATCACGGACCTTATGCTGTCACCTACTGGCTGAATCACAGGTGGGTCTGTAGGCTACCCATGTAAATAATGGTAATGATTCATTCCTTTCTACCTGCTACCTTGTACTGTAATTACCCAGGCCGGCTTCCGGCAGTAGCAACTCACGGTAGAACAAGTGTTACAAGGACCCTTTTCTCTCAGGTGGGCCCTTGCTGTACTGTTGGAGGAAGGGTTTACACTAATTTAACACACAGAATTTGATCTTTTTAAAAAACTTGTGTGTCAGTGGTTCTTTAAAACAAATGAAACTCTTTATAGATGAAAAAGCTTCTCAATCTCTTTAGTAGGTGTTGAAAACATTAAATGGCACAGTTACATCTAGCATCACAGGCATTGACCACCAAACATTAAATGGTACAAATGCTTGACAAAGTGGTTTTACCCAGTTCAGCTGTAGTGTTCAAAACACCCCAGAGCTAATACTCATTGCCTTGGTCAAACAATCCCTACTAGGCAAAGCTCACAGTGGCCTCATGCTCCAAGAACCTTCTATTAATGAACCTAAGCACTTGAGTCACTTTACCAGCAACCTTGTTACCACAGGGTACTAACCCTTCCTGGTCTCCTCTTTGGAACCTCTGGCTGCTCTGCTAACAACTCTGACCCTGTACTAATTTTTAGAGTGAGCTCTTGCAAATTTTTCCTAGCACTTAATCTACTGGAATTTACCTCCATCCATGGACCTTTAGCACACACCACCCTCTCCAGCAAATGCAAAAACCAAATACGCCAAGCACATATTGGATCCCATTTTGACAAACTATTGGATTCCTGGCACCATATGGCCAAACACTGAATTACCAAGGGACCTACTCACCCTCCCACCTGTAATTTAGGCCCAACAGGAACCCAGAGCCTCTGTGTTCCTGTGCCCCTGCATCCTGTACCTGTATTCTGTGCTGCTGAGTGCCAGTTATGCCCTATCCTATATTCACTCATCTGGTTTTGAGCCCTGGCTTGTTTCATGAACTTGATTTTTGCCTGTCCCATGAGCTTTATCTTTGCCTGCCCCACCATTGACCATTTATTATTAACTATCTACCCGCCTGCTGACTATCCTGACTGAAAAAGGGGACCTGTTGCCCAAACATAAAAATCTGTATAATAAAAGTTCTTTTAAAAGTAAACATGAAACACAAATTCTTTTTTTAATTAAATCATCCATACCTGTTATAAATGTATTTAAAATTCGGAGCTATCAATCATATATTGCCTACCCATTAGCTAAGGCCAAAGAGAAATGGCAAAGAGATGTGCCGGACCTGGATGACAATATGTGGGATGATGCCCTAGAACAAGTCCCAGAAATAACAATGGCAGTCAGAGACAGGTTCATTCAAATAAAGTTTAATCGTGCCTATTTAACACCCCACAGACTGACAAAGTTATATCCTCAAGTGTTTGACACATGTCCCAAATCTAATTCTGCTGTGGGCACCTTCCTGCATGTCTTCTGGGAGTGCCCGGGCATTCAACAGTTATGGTCCGCAGTTTTACAATATCCAAATGAAACGTGTCCCTCCCCAGGATTCTCTCTCCGAAGGTATGCTTGTTGGGGGTGCTGGAAGACCTGGGGCTATCATCATGCCAACAGTTGTGTTATCTGCAACTCCTATTCTATGTCAAAAAAGCTATTCTGTTAAATTGAAAATCCACCGCAGCTCCTACCCTCACTTTCTGGAAGAAAATCATCAATAATATGCTACCCAAGCAGAAATTGGTTCATTTGTCTAGAAAATGTCCAACCAGATTTAATGCAGTATGGGTTGTATGGTAAAATGCACAATCCTGATATCCATACCAAGCTCGCCTAAGGGCTCTGGTACACGGGGAGATTAAATCTCCCCGATATGACACCCCGCTGGTGAAAATGTAAATCGCCGGTGGGATGGCATACGCGGCAGTGCGATTTGCGGAAATTTGATTTGGGATGGCATTCGCGCCGGCGCGTATGCCATCCCACTGGTGATTTACATTTTCGCCGGTGGGATGTCATATCGGGGAGATTAGTCGCCCGTAACAAGGGAGATGTGTCGCGGGCGTGCCAGAGCCCTTAGCCACCTATGTTTCCTTCTTTTCTCTTTTCATTTGTACTGTTGTAAAATGTTAACTTTTTAAAAATAAAAAAAAAATATGGAGGAGCCTATACATACATTGAACAGTATCACTGCAACCCAGTACCATCTTCAAGCAAAGCTGTCACTTTCCATACACTCTTAATTAGCAATAAACACATTTCCTTACAGACAAACAGAGAAGCAAAAATTAATTTACCTATTACTGTACATTTATAAACTCCTTCAAAGCTCCATAAGGCGCATTGATCCTGTGAGTAATCCCGATTGCCATTTAGGAGTCAGGAAGGAATTTTTTCCTCTAGTGAAGCAGATTGGCCCAAGCTTCTCTCTAGGTTTTTTGCCTTCTTTGGGACCAAACAGCCCTATGTGGTGGGGTTACCAGACCCTCTGGTGATGGGAGGACACGTATAGAAGGTGCATTTATATTGCAGCGTCCAGTTCTTTCTTTATGTGCCCTTTGATTTCCAGTGATCTGATAACCCTACAGTGAGCATCACATTTCATAAATTATATTTTTAATAAAGCTGTGATCTTCACAGATTTAACATAAAGTTGTTATCTGTATCATTATTTATGGGTTCTGAGGACTACAGGATAAAATTAGATTTAATATACTGAAACACACGGGGAGAAGGAGAATTGGAGAGGCTGGATAAAATGAGGAATGTAGAAATAATAAAATACATAATGATCATAATATCACAGTCTGTGTTTGTATATTCTTCAAGCTGTTGTCTCTGCACTCCAGTAGGTTATTCCCTGTATGTATAGTTTTAGGCCCATGTGTGTGTAAATTATCTGTAAGGGGTTACCATGCAGCAATTTCTTTTTGTATGCAGGACAGTACCCAGAATGCATTTAAGACAATGCAGAAGCTTCCATGGATGCCAATGCCATGATGGTTCCCCTATCTGCCAGTTTCTGGCACTAATGGAGCCACACTCTCAACTTGCATCTCTTTAATATTTACATATTTTTTTAGGGTTAGCCTCTGCCACAATCTGTTTCTTTTTTTCTATCTTTGGCTTTTTACATTTGTTATAGTGTTTATATTCATTTAACATAGCTTCTTTACCCTCTGACTAGTTTTTCCTCTTCTTTCCTATTAACTTCTTTACTTCTGAATAAAGCCACATAGGGTGGTTCTTAAACTTGCATTTACTTCTTAAGGGAATAAATTGAGAATAGTAATGCGTCACTATCATTTTAAAGAACAACTATAAGGACTACTAGCTTCTGAAGTATTGCCCTTAAGGAACTAAAATATCCTTTTCTGAAATTCAGAATTGTTGCCCCAGTATAATTTTCTGTTTTGCAACAAACATTAAAAGAGATAACATTATGGTTGCTATTACCCAGGGGATCAACCAGTTGCACATTTGCTATACGTTCTGGATTGTTAGAGATCACTAGATCCAGTACAGCATGGTTTCTGGTTGGCTACTCAACAACCTGTGACATAAAATTGTCAAGCAAAAAAATTATAATCTTGTTCCCATTTGCTGTCCCTGCAGTACTGTTACTCCAGTCAATATCTAGGTAATTCAAATCTCCCATTATCATTACTTTTCTCAAACCAGTAGCCTTTTTATTTGCAACAGGAGCTGAGCCTCTTCCTCTTCTTTAACTTGAGCCAGTCTATAGCATACCCCTACAAATTTGCTGGACTCTTTGCAATCTGTGAAAAGCTCCACCCAAAAATTTCCGGCTCTATATTGCCCTGCAATTTAATCGCTTGGACCCACACTGTTGACTCATGAGCCAGATGATGGCTTAGAAATGCTCACTGCTGTGTTCCTGAGATATAATTGCCTGATTGCCTGATCCTGGTGATCAGGGCTGCCCCAAGGGTAGGAAGGGGGTAGCTGTTGTCCTGAGCCCATAACTCCCATAAAACTGTCCTTGACTTGCCTAAAAACTTGGAGGCCTATGTAACTTTTATATCAAGCAATGACAGGTTAGAACAGTATGACAGGGGCAGGTAAGGTTTAAAGTTAGGGCAAATTCCACTGACCCCTTGTGGATTGATGGATTTTATAAGCCCAGTAATGAATTGTTTTTACTATTTATATGAACTACTACTAACTACTAACCAATGACAAGGCAGAGCAGCATGACAGGGCAGGTAGATGGATAGCGTTAATACTTGGGGCAAACACCACTGACTCCCAGTGAACTGATTGACTTCTTAGCACATTAAATAATAGAACTATTTATATGAACTAGTTATTATAGGGTAATATTAGCTGTTTATATTGGGATCTGTTTATTAAATGGAGCTATTTCCTACTTGAACAGGGGAGTGGAATGGCCCACTAAATTTTGGGGGTGTTCTGTTTACTCTATATGCTTTTCAGTAAAATCATTTGGGGGTTTGTATTATTATTATTAACATTTATTTGTAAAGCGCCAACATATTCCGCAGCACTGTACAATAGGTGGGTTACATACATTGGACATACAGAGTAACATATAAAGCAATCAATAACCGATACAAGAGGTAAAGAGCCCTGCCCAAAAGAGCTTACAATCTACAAGGAGAAAGGGTTCAGACACTCCCTGGGAATAGTAGTTCAACATTTTTCTTTAGAAAAACCCGTCTAACTGCTAGTTGATTATTTGTGTAGTGCACACAAGGGGCATGGCCAAACATTTTGGAACTACTCACTTGTGTTCATAGTGGGGCCCAGACAAATAACTTGTATGGGGCCCCTAAACTTTTAATGGCGGCCCTGCGATTGATTACAATTTAAGTTGACTGAGGGAGCAATTAATTTAAAAGACTGCAATCATGTGGGCAGCATCGTTCTGACCACTTACTGAAAGTGCCAATCATACAAAATTCTGTCTGACAGCAGCGTCCACAGAAACTAAGGGCATGCTACCCAACCAATCGTCAGCTTTCCTATAGACGCTGTTCTGACAGTAGCACTGACAGTGAGGTAGTGTAGTGTGCTTGACACTTTAAGTTATAGACTGTGTGATCTGATATTGGAATACAACTTTAAAAAAGGAAAGGTAGAATCACTGGAGGTACCAAATCTTTAGGCATTCAACAGTGATTCTAGTCACTTGTTCCTACACTGGCATACTTTTCCAGCATCACCTGAGCCTATTGAAGCTGTGTAGTATACACGTAGTTCAGCGCTGTGTATACGCACCTATGCTTCTACAGTTTTTTGGTCTCAGGGTGGAGGACTTAGTCAGGGGATGGCACTGGAGAGTCCCACAGAGGGGACAGCAGTTTAGTGAGGAGGTGGTAAGAGAGACCACGCTCGCCTACAGTGAAAGTATACCTCAGGAGGTGCTAGCTCCGCCATCCTACCGACAAGCCTTAAAGGATGGGGCTAGGCCTTTGGTGAGGGCAAGTGGGTCCGCCAGCAGCAGTACTCCCGGCTGGGAGGAGGACCTGGGGGAAATGGAGGAGGACGGTGCCTTTAGCCTCCCCTTGTTCAAGCTGCCTGATAGCTTCTGGGCCCCACACAAAATCACCAAAGAGGAGGAAAAGGACTTTTGGGTCTACACGGCCGGGCAGACCCAGACATATTCTGCAGGGTGTCCCGCATCCAGCGGGTCATTAACTTTAAGATTTTCAGGCTCTGGGGGTACTATATGCCCTACGCACCCCTGTGGGTGTATGACAAGATGGAGGGCCTGGTGGATCACTGCCAAAGAGAAAGGGGTGGGAAAGTCCCTTACTCACCCAGAACAGGCCAGACAGATGGCCGCATGGAGGTTTGTGTGGGCCATAGAGAAGGAGTGGTGGTGGGGGCACACCGTGCTGGGCCACACTGTCCACAGCTGTGGGAGAAAGAACCCAGAGCCCCGCTGCTTCAGTACAGAAGTCACCTTACCTAATGGAGCCAAGGTGGAGAAGCCCCACCCTAAATACTACGCTTCGTATAAGGATGTGAAGGTGCGATTCACATACATGGTGTGAGGGCCCTCAGGAGGGACTTGTGTTTCCTAAGAAGGGACTGTTGGGGGTGGTGTAAAGGATACCCACACCACAGCCAACCGGCTGGTTGGGAAGTAAGGACTGCTCCTGTCTAATTCCCGGAGGGGAGATCTTGTGTTGACCCAGGAGGGTCCATCAGTCAAAGGAAGACTGACCAAAGTGCCCAACCGGTTGGTTGCAAGTATCCCACAGTACTGATAGCTTTGGGACATGGACTCCCTCAAGGAGAGGTGGAGATATTGATTCCAGTTTAATAAAGTTTAAAGTTGGTTAAGGGCAAAAAGTTGTCCTCTCCAGTTATTTGCAGTGTGTGTAATTTCGTAAGAGAACTGAGACTCTTAATTGGGACTTACACCAAAGACTTAAGGGATCAATTGAAAATGTCTATGTATTTAATATTTTCTTGCAGGAAAGCCATTGTACCCTTGACAGTCCTCAGGAGAGGCTGTTGAAGTGTGATGTTAAAAGTAATGAGTAAGGTATATGGGTTTGTATGAGATGTGTCAGCCAGGAGGTGACAATTTTTCAGCAGGGGGAGAATGTAGGGATCCCAAGATTTGGGCCCCTTAGTCTGGGTTCCCCTTTAGACAGGCACCAGAGTGTGGCCTTGTGGGATATGGACACCTAAAGGTGGTCCTAGCTGTTTGTGTGTGAAAAGGGAGTTTCCCTGTAGTTTAGCAGCAACCACTAGCTGGTGGTGCGCTGCAATATAAAAAGGGATGACACACATTCTGTGTAAGGTCTTTAGTCCTGGGACCCCCCTCTGTAAGAGGTTAGCTACAGGATCCAGTTATAGTGTTTTGTGAAAGAATAGACAGAGTATCTATAAAGGGCAGTCTGAAGCCCCTCTGAGACGATAGTGAGGTTATGACCTCCTGGCATTACTGGCCGGAGTTCAGGTACACTAAGTGGCCAGCTCAGGTGGTAGCTAGGGACCACAGAAAGGAGATTGCCTAAGCGAGAGGGTATTCTTGGCGTGAGTACTGGGGAGAGTCCTAAAGGAAGTGTCTCTTGGTGGGAGTACCGGGGAGAGCCCTAAGGGAGTGTCTCTTGGTGGGAGTACCGGGGAGAGAACCAAGAGAGGGTCTCTTGGCGTGAGTAGCAGGGAGAACTCTAAGAAAGGATCTCTTGGCAGGAGTTCCGGGGAATAAGCCTAAGTAAGAGGGTCTCCTAAGGGAAGTAAGGAGAAAGTACCTGAACCTGCATGTCATAATACTGGATACTGTGTGGATACAATAAAGAAGTTTATTTGGTTATTCAGCACTTATTATTATTAACATTTATTTATAAAGCACCAACATATTCCGTAGCGCTGTACAATAAGTGGGTTTCATACATTGGACATACAGAGTAACATATAAAGCAATCAATAACCGATACAAGAGGTGAAGAGAGCCCTGCCCAAAAGAGCTTACAATCTACAAGGAGAAAGGGTTGAGACACTTCCAGCCTCCTGTTTAATTCCTAAAAGAGTAGATCCTCAACTGCCTGGTAAGCAACCACCCCAAAGGGGGCAAAGTCCCTGGAGCTGCAGGGAGTCCATTACATTTGGAAGACTGCGCAGAGTAACTTAAGAGAAGTTTCCCAGGGAGGGGTGTTACAGTTAAACCTGTCCCTACCCTGGGTGGAGGCACGCCAGTAAATAGTATACCTGCTCCCCCATATAAGCAGGGGGCACAGGGCTCCTGTAGCGCCACATGCAGTAGTTGTGTGGTAGAAGTAAAGCCTTAGCCAATAGTGGGCTACATATATAGATATATTTTGTCATATATTTTTTACATTTCATGATTTTTTTCACTATGTAAATAGTTCTAGTTTGAGCCTTCTTTTGAGCTGGTTTTGTCACTGACTTTGTTTTTAAAAATCACACCACAACTCTGGCAACTATTGTGCTGCCTGCAGCAATAGTTTCTGGTTGCACCGCACAACCCAGTTCCATTGCATGCTGGGTACTGTAGTTAAATCTTGGCTGCGAACAAATGCTCAAAACAGAACTACATTACCCACCATGCAGTTGATGGTTTAGAGGGAGGTCTGGCATGTATCAATCTGGCCCGCCTCTCGATTTTCCTCCAGTCAGAGGCAGAGGGCGTGGCTTTGCGGATTCCAGTGTGTTTGTGAGTTGTGAAGCAGTGAGTGCAGGAAGTGAAGAGTCAGGGCAAGTGGCACAGTGATATCTGTGAGAGAGGGGCAGATCGGGTTACGTGCTGGAAGGAATGGAGAGCTGAAACTCGGATCTGTACTCTGGGTGAGTTATAATGATGAAACAAGGGGGAGGGCTGGACTTGCTAAAAAGCAATACAGATACAGGATATTTCATTACACTTTAAGTCACTTAGGATAACTTGGTAGATGAGGGGAAGTAAAGGCAAAGGGTTTAAAGGGGAAGGTAAGAGCACTATAGTGCTGTCTGTTATTTATGTTGTGTGGGGGCAAATGCTTGTCTCTCTCAATCAGTAGCTCCATGTGTGGTTATCCTGCCCCTGGGGCATTACTATAATCTATTAGGGTAGATTGGGGGTAATGCTTATTTACTCTTCAAGTTTGGGTGGGGGTAAACACTGTGATGCCCTAGTTATTATCATGACTCATAAGTTCTTAAATCTGTCACCATGTTATGAGCTAGGAGCCATGGCTAAAGGTTGACCAGAAATTAGACAGCCTAAATTTTTACACATGTATATTTTTACAGAAAGGGCTTTATCTGTGGTCTGATTCTTATCAGATCATCTGCTAAAACTTCATAGAGTTACTGGTGCTCATTTTCTAATACAGGTGCTACTGTTATCATAGCAACCATTCAACTGTTATTATTGCTCAGACTGCTAAAATTCTAATCTGTTCCTTCAAAATTATGAAGTATGCATAAATACCATTTTTATATGCTGAAATCCATAGCAAAACAGTTCTTCTCTTTTTGCATCATTGGAAATCCTGACAGAGGGGAAGAGGCTAAATACTAATATTACAAATTGTAACAACTTCTCCAAAGCTTACTGACAGGAACTACATAACCCACAATGCATTGCACAAAGATGTTCCTTTCTTTATTGACATCACATGTGCAGGGAATTGTGGGATTTGGAGGATCGAGGCTGAAGGCAGGCTGAGGACAGTCGACTACTGTTACATTTTTTTAGTCAAGGTAGTCAGCCAGATCAGCAGGAGAATAGGGGGCCAGGCTTAGGTAACAGTTCCAAACCATATTATTACATTAAAAATTATGAAAAGGCTGCACATTTTTAATTCATGTATACTGCAAAATTTGTTGATGCTTACTTTTTAAAAAAACTTGTTATGTTTGGGCAGAGTTCCCCTTTAATAAAACAATTTTATAACTGCAACGTAATATTATTTTCTGCATTACATTAAACATTATATTAAGATGAGTGTTTAAGTATCTTTGTGCCTACTTTGCTTAAAAAAGGAGTCTTGGTAGAAATAAATCTGAGTTCAATCACAATGTTAAGTGTTGGGGTTGTTTCATTTTGTAGGTTTTGGGGCCACATTTCAGCCAGTTATGAGGAGCAGGAGTAACTCTGGTGTTCGCCTGGATAGATATGCCAAGCTTGTCCAACAGACCATCCTCTGCCACCAGGTTAGTTGGTTCTACTTCTTTTCCTCTAGCCTTCTGCTAGAACCAAGGATTTAATCTGAAGAGGTAACTAGCAGGAGACTGCAAACTGTCCAGTCCTGCTCAGATAACAATTTGCCGGTGGGATGGCATACGCGGCAATGCGTTTTGCCTAAGTCGTCCGAAGTTTCCTCTTGAGGCGAATTCGGCAAATCACGGCGCCACGTATGCCGTCCCACCAGCCATTTACATTCTAGCTGGTGGGATGGCATTGCAGGGAAATTAGTCGCCCACGACAACGGAGATTTGTCACGGCGTGACTAATCTCCCCGTGTGTCACGGTACTTAAGCGGGATACATAACACTTTGTGCTCTTGATTTTACTACTTTCAAATAGATAATTATGTACCCCCAGATCTGTATTATGGGGATATTGTTCCATGACCGTACAAAGCAAACATGTTAACTCTTACAAATTTTTTAGGGAGTTATATTTACTTTGCGCCCTCACATATCCTGTCTATAAAAAACATTGTCCAATACATGCAGAGCTGATCAGTGTGAGGGAAAAAACACATGGCCACAGATGGTGTGCATTGTGTGGGATTCTGAAATGACTCGTTGGTACATTATTTCTTTTAATACAGAAGTGTTGATTTGTTATGTGTAAATCCTTAAAAAAAAGATTCTAACTTACACAGGTATGGGATTATAACTTATACAGGTATGGGATCTGTTATCCGGAAACTCATTTTCCAGAAAGTTCCAAATTACAGAATGGCCATCTCCCATAGACTCCATTATAAGAAAATAATTCTGATTTTTAAAAATTATTTTATTTTTCTCTGTAATAATAAAACATAACCTTGTACTTGATCCCAACTAAGATATAATTAATCCTTATTGGAGGGAAAAAAATCCTATTGGGTTTAAATGATGTTTAAATCATTTTTTAGTAGACTTAAGGAATGGAGATCCAAATTACATAAAGATCCGTTATCCAGAAAGCCGATGGTCCTGATAATTCTGGGATAACAGGTCCCATACCTGTAGTGTACAATGTGCTTTGAGAGCAATCATATGTAGGTTTTAATTGGGATGTGTTACATGGAACCTGCTATATCCTATTACTAGTACATGGTGTCCTTCTCTAACTGTGTGGTTATTTATTGGCACCCAAGTCACACCTCTGGGCACAGTACATGCTGTTTCACATGAAAGAAATGTATGAAGTGATTATATCAGCCTGCAATCCCTGTTTCTTTTAAGATAATAGCATTATGCGCAGTGACGGCAGATAGGAGTATTATTGCTTTTCACTAGATGTGCCTTTAGCCTAACAAATAGGAAATCTGTGTATTTGTATCACATGAGTTAGCTACGATGCATGCTTGCTAAGTTTACACAGGAATAGTGGTGGGTCTAAATACAAAAGCGCCAGCCCGATCTCTTTGTCCTGTGTTTCGTTGGCTCCAACTCCTCTGGAGCTAATTTTTATTCTCTCCCACCCATTCTTGTGAGTCAGAGATGGACATATCCGGTGCAGGTATATAAAAGGTAGCAGTATAGTAGGCTGGTTGGTTTTGGGCCGAAATAGGTTGGGTTCAGGTCAGTGTGGGTTAGTAGTTAGTACTAGTAACTTATAGTAATTTGGTTAGTAACCGTTGACAATGTTGCATCGCTAAGTAGAGAGATTGCTGAGATGGCTAAGGTGTTTATGCTTATGTTGGGTTTGATATTAGTTGATTGGGCAAATGCTAAGTAGTGTTTACACCTTTTTCTGTGACTTCTGCTGGCTTTGGCGTTGGAGGCGGGATGTGACATCATTTAGGGGCAGGCTTATGATGTAAGGGGAAAGGGACAGGCTGAGTGGGGGAAGGTGAATAGGGCTGCTAAATGGGTGGGGTTTAGGCAGAGCTGGGATGGGACCATAGTTATAAAGGGTGATTGGCAGCTGAGAGGGTTAGCAAAGGGAGGGATTTATAGGCCATAACAAATTTACTGGTAAATTGGTAATACCAGTGCCTGCCCTAGCTGGTGATTTACTGCCGAGGCTGGTAAGACACGGGCCAGGTGGCAACCCTTATGCTTGCCTTTATGTAAGTGTAGCAGTTTTAATGTAGCAGTTTTAATGGGTATAAAACCCTCTCTTTTTAATAGCATCATCCCCCCAAACAGCCAAAGGTAAATTTAGAGTAAATAGGTTTTTTGTTGAATGCTTGGAGACCAGACATTATACGTGCAGATGGAGCATAAAAATAGGACACAAATAGAGCAAGCTGGGGCCACCTTTTTTTTTCCCACAAATGTATTGACATGGAGCATCTAGAACCAGTCAGTCGAGCAGGGTATTGGCACATAGGCTGATTTTTTGATGACGTTTACTAGCAAAACACTAAAAATTGCACCCCACATTAGTTTGAATGGGAATCACATGCAAGTGGCAGATGGCTCTCATTCAAAAATTAAGTGTACAAGCATGGCCACTCCTGACGTGAAGAAAGGTGAGAACCTTGCCACAAGGAGCATTGTTTGCGGCAGGTTACTAGGAGCAGCAAAATGGCATCTTTGGTAACTTTGAGAGATATTTTAATTTTTTTAAAACAAAAAGATACAGCCCCCACTAGACCCATTCCAACACTGAAGAGGTAAGCATAGAAGGGGTAAAGTATATGGCAGCAGCCCCTGACACACACCTGTGTACTGGCAAAAACAAAAGCTCTAAACCGTAAAGGCACTCTGCAGTATGTAGCAGTCCAAATTCTTTAGAAGCAGCAGTTCTCAGAGAAAGAGTTCATTTGGTAAGTATTGCATACACATACACACAATTACAAGGTTGGCAGTATCACACAGAGATGTCTTAGTGCCTCATAGTCCCTATCCTCCTCCTTCCTAACGTGTTTCTTTTCATCAGAGGAGTTTGGTTGGAGCTGGGGCCCTGAAAAAGCACATAGCAGCAAGAGACATGTTAAGAGGGAGGAGTTTAGGGGCTATAGAGCATTAAGAGACCTTGTTTGGTTTGGCATGACTTTGTGTATTGCATATTCAGGCTCGTGAAACAGTAGTTCACAAGAGATGGCTTGACCTAAACAAGTTGCCTGAGGCGTAAATAAATCTGCGGCTTGGAGAGATTCAAAATTATGCAATGAAAATGAGCACAGTTGCACGCTGGCCAGTTGGAAAAGCATTTTATTCAACACCATTCCAACTAGCTGGTCTACTACTGTGCTCCTTATAATTGCACAATTGGCACCTGTCACTCAACAGCCCCGGCACTTGCAAGCCGGCTTATTCCTATTCAAATGAAATAAGGGTAATTTCCCCCTCCTACAGAGCCACTAAACACTTGGATGACAAAACTTTCCAAGTAGCCCAGTTTGCTATTTACTTAATGGTATTTCCCCTGCACCCGTGAGGCTGCTTTACCGCAGAAAAATGTGTATTAGCAAAATTGTGGGTCCAGGGATACAGATCACAACCATGTGGGATTTCCTAAAAAGAGCAGCCTGAAGGGAAATCGTACCTTGATGGATCTCAGGTTGGACAGTACTGGTTTAGCTAAATATAGCTGGCAATAGAAGTCTGTTTACATTTGAAAGAAAAGGCAGCTTTCTTATGCAAGGCCCAGTCGGCTGTGTGTTCTTTACAGCCATGTAAGTGTCTTGCCCTAGCTGCTGCTAGTTCTGTGCTTTGCCTTATTACATGTAATATTAGTTGAGGTTAGTGAGAGAGGCCATTAGCTCAAAATAGACCGTAATAAGTTGTGTGTATACAGAGATTTGTTGGCACAGTGAAAGGGATGCTGGGTAGATCCATTTGCCACCTGACACTAATAATAATTCTGTTCTCGACGCTGCCTTTAAATAAATAGATCTATTTTATTTTTTTCTGGGTCTCTGTTTCTCAGAATCCAGTCACGGGTCTGTTGCCAGCCAGCTCTGATCAGAAGGATGCCTGGGTACGTGACAACGTGTACACAATTCTGGCCGTGTGGGGGCTTGGTCTCGCATATCGGAAAAATGCTGATCGGGATGAAGATAAAGCAAAGGCATATGAGCTGGAACAGGTAATTAAAGCATATACGAAGCGGAACTCATTCAAGAAAGAATAAATTAAAGATTGATCAATGCACATTTCCTGGCCTATTTTTTGCTAGAAGGTCACTCTCTGCAAGTGCATATATTTTTACACAGTGAGGTAAGTCTTCATATTTAAAATAATATAGTCATATGTTTTCTGGTACCTCCCTGCTAGGTAACATTTTTTGGCAAACGTGTCCAAAGCATCGGTCACACAGGTTGATCCTTTTTAGCTGTAGCTTTTTCACAGGAAAACCCTCCAAGATCAACACCCATTTTTAAAAGGCATAAGACTAAAGAGAGTGTTTGGGGGATGCTGCAAGTACTGGAAACCATGTTTAGCATCCTCTTGTATGCACTTACACAAAATGAGTTGCCAGTAAAACACACCCAAGGAATGTGCATTTATTGATATTGTGTATATTAAAGGGAAAGTATAACATATTTAAAACAAACATGCTGTTTTTTTACACTATATTTTTTGTATTTCCTTTCACCGCAATTGGTTGGCCTCTGTTTCTTGGTTGTTTTTTTATGCAAAGGGAGGGTGTCTCTGTTGCTCCAGCACTGAGCACAGCAATAAATTATTTTGGCATCTAATAGATATCTGAGCTTTTCAGAGACAGGCTGCTGCATATATCTAAAGGCGTATAAAATATTTTATGCCAAAAAAGGGCAGGCTTTTTTTTTTTTTTAAGCTAATCCCTCTTTAATGCTAGAATCACTTTTAAATATACCTGGCTACATATTAGCATAAAAGCACACAACACAGTTGTTATAAATATATGAGATTTTACACAGTGTGGCAATAGTGATGATATCTGGTATTCAACTGCCCCCTAGTACAGTAGTGGAATTTGCCATGCACAAATAATGTATAACTTAAGGGTCACAGGAACCCAACCACAAAAATGTAGGGCCCCCTTCATGTGGATTGTAATTTTTCATGCATCATCAGTGACCCCCTCTTTGGTTACCAACCAGTTTGCTTCCCCTATAGTTATACCACTGTTGCTAACCTCCCCCTATATAACTTGTTCACTGACACAAATCCTTTAGCTAAAGCAAAATTACCCAAACTGTGTGTTTTTTTTTTTTATACATAATGCTTTATTGTATTTAAACATAGAAAGAAAGAAACACAAGTAAAAACATAACAACAACCTGTTTAACACAGTGTTACAGTTGGCATTTGAGCATTTACATGCAGTTAGTGTATGCTCATTGTTAGCGTTATACCCATTACAAAGGTAGTAAGAGCTGCTGTTGACCATATAGAGTTCTGTATATCAGATTCGGATTCTTGAAAAGCGCCTAAGTTTATATTAGAGAGCCTTGCCTACCCAGTCCTACCTCCCACTATGGACTCCAGATTCTTTCAAATCTTTTGAGGGAACCCCTAGATAATAAGGAAAGTTTAATAAAAGGTATGGTCTGATTCTGTGAGGAGTGTTTTTAAGGTAAAAATAGATTGCCTGTTGGCAGTCTTTTAGCTGAGAAGGGCCTCATTAAAGGTGACGGCTCCCTGCGGACGGCAAAGTGCTTGAATATACCTTTTCCTTGGGGTGAATGGAAATCGCTGCGTGTAAAACAATTGAATTGCTTAATCGTGCAGAATTGCCTCTGAATATTTGCATTTGATTACACATCTCAGATATTTTAATTGGTGCGATTCCCATTCACCCCTAGGACAAAATGTTGTTGCATGCAGGGAGCTCAATATGTTCCTTTAGGAGTATTTTACTTCACGGTTTCGTCTGATACTGGGGGGTCTAGTAAGGTGTAGTGGTCCTTGTTTAAAAGCTGCTTCTGTAGGTGCTTGTCTACACCTCCTGCTGTCTGGTTCACAAAGCTGAGGCTGCCTGTTGTGGTTAGATCATTTAAACAGTGCCTTATTACTTCTGCTTGCAGTATGGTAAATAGTAGTTGCTATTTTCCTCAGTGGCAGTCGGGTGTTCTGGCCAAGGCATTCTACCCAAGGGCCACATTGGTCACACCTAGCTTATTAGTATGCAGTACAAAAAGTGCAGCATGTCATACATGCTGGTAATGCTGCCTATCATCCCTGGTAAACTGGCATTAAGAATAAAATGGCATTTTTAAGTTTAAGGTAATGAAGGAAAGAGTCTCTACTTGTCTCTTTCTCTTCTAATGAGAAATAGCATGTACCACCAGTACTTCCTTACTGAGAATATAAATATCAGCGCAGTTCTCTCTGCATAGACATGTAATATGAGAATGCTGTTTAGCACCAGAAATGAAAGTGTACATGCCAGTACGTGACCTTTGACTTTGACTTTGCATTTTTGCTGTGTAGGATCTTAATCTTATCCAGTTCATCTGTATCTCAATATAGGATCTTCTGCATGACTGTACCACTACCTTCCCACGACCCCTCTGTTTAAAGGCCTTGCTGAGGCTAGCCCCGTGTAGGGTTTCACTGCAGCCACCCTGCTAAAGGTCATTCTCCATCTCTTGTGTCATGCTGTCTAGATGCCCTTACTACTAGTGTCAGATGCATGTCCTAGAGCACCTCTCCCAGAGGAAGCCCTGGGAGTTCAGGCACTCCATAGCTCACTGCCTATACACCTATAGCCTATAACTGTATTTACAGTTATTAAGCTATATGCCATACGGTGCTTGGAGGAAATTCAAATATAAGTGCTTATAGTATACACCCTCTTGTATACTGTTTACTGGGTATTGTTTTGGTTACCACAAAACCTGCTTCCCTAAGTAAAAGACCAGTTGTGACATAAAGCGTAGTAATAAATTAATAGAGAGCTGTTGCCATTGTATCTACCCAGATCATGCAAAAACTCTGAGGAGTGCAACCTGAGAGTAGAAAATAAGAATTCTTGTCCTCTATATGTCTGTATAGCATCCTGTGTGTACTTAACCAGGGCTCTGTAGATGTCTGTTGAAAGTTTAGAGCAGGGGTCGGGAACTTTTTTTCTGAGAGAGCCAAAAACACCACATATTTTAAAATGTAATTCAGTGAGAGCCATACAATATGTTTGGCCGCGGATGCTGCGGGGCAAGGTAGGGTGGGTCCCAAGGATGCCGGATGCGATGCAGAGGAGGGCATTGCCTGCGCTCGGCAGATAGAAGAAGTGTTCTAAGGCTTAGAACACGTCTTCTATCCGCTGAGTGCAGGCCACGCCCCCCGTTATTTTTTTTTATTAAAATTTTGCTTTTTCCTAAATATCTGGTTTACTTTTCCTATGATTGCTTTATAAAATATGTCAAATGTTGTGCTTATCTAAAGCATTTCTGTGTTACACTAACTTAATCTACCTGCCATTCTTCTTAGAATGTGGTCAAGCTGATGAGAGGCCTGCTTCAATGTATGATGAGACAGGTTAGTAATCTCAATCAAATTATTCAGTTATTTTAAACACCAAAATATGGATTTGTATACGTTTATGGGCAAACATGGCCTAATAATGTCATTAAAAATGTACATTGCTGCTAATGTTTTAATGATTTTCAGTGATGCTGAAGAGATGGTCTGGCCTAAAGATCATAAAAACATCATAGGTTAATCTGTGGCTTAACTATTTTGATTTATTTACACTGTGTTTGTGGTTGTCCTAACATTGTGTATAACAGGGACTCATGGAATGGTTACGGTATCATTAGCTAGATCTATGGGCAATGCAAGTAGTACAGTCTGGGGAAATCTATTATGGGCATGCAAGAAAAAAACAGTTAACAGACAAATTGTTGTAATATTCGGTAAGCTTTTTATATGTCTTGTTTACAGGTTTCCAAAGTGGAAGAGTTTAAATATAGCCAGAATACCAAGGATGCCCTACATGCTAAATATAATACCAACACCTGCTCCACTGTGGTGGGCGATGACCAGTGGGGCCACCTACAGCTTGATGCCACATCCATATACCTGCTGTTCCTGGCACAAATGACTGCATCAGGTAATGATCTCAGCCATCAAAATGCTAAATAAATATGTAGTTAGTACTGTATATTGGTTTGAGAGATGATTCATATGTACACAACAGGCCATAGCTGAGTATACAGTCAATTTAAGTATTTTAAATTGCAGCAGTTAAGTTAAATGGAAACCAACACCTAAGGTGTATTTGCTGCCACATACCATTACATTTCTTTCCCAAATGCCACATTGAGCTGCCACTGATAACACTGGTACCCAAGGAAGTCTAATAGATCTTGTTTTTGCTTATCCACCCAGGATAAGCCCTACAGTCCTGTTGGGTAAATAAAGATATGGCTATTAAAGTGGGAACTACTCTTATGGGAGCTTGTACTTATAGTAATTATTGTGCCTCATAGGTTTAGATCAAGTAACAGTTATTTTCTTTCCAGTTCTCTCCATGGACCTATCAGTCCTGGATTCGCAGGTTGCAGGGAAGCAAAGTAGCTTGATTGAGTATTAGTGTAAAGAGAATCATAACTGCAAAGATCCAAGGTGATGTTTTATGTACTGCATCACATTCACTATGCCTTTATGGGAACCATTAAAGGCGAAGTTCACCTTTAACTCAACTTTTAGTATGATGTAGAACGGAGGTCCCCAACCCGAGAGCAACACAAGCATAAAAATAGTTCCTGAGGGTGGCAAATATGGATTGTGATTGGCTATTTGGTAGCCCCTGTGAGGACTAGCAGCCTACATGAGGTTTGTATGTCAATACACCTGGTTTTTATGCGACCAAAACTTGTCTTCAAGCCAGAAATTCAAAAATAAGCACCTGCTTTGATGCTACTGGGAGCAACATCCATAGGGGTTGGCAAGCAACATGTTGCTCCTGAACCACTGGTTGGGGTTCACTGATGGAACAGTAGCACAAAAAATGAAAGTGTATCAAAGTAATTGATATCTTCTGTACTGTTGCCCTGCACTGGTAACTAGTAGCAGCTACTTATCATGGTTACTAAACACCAGAAATTACCCCGCCATAGACAATACTAAGAATTGCCTCTGGTTAATCACACATAGAAACCGTTCTCAATAAATGATCAGCATTGTCTATTTCTGTAGCTGTGATTAGTAGCTCTGTGTGTCTTCACCCTTACCAGTGCAGGGCAACAGTATATATCGATTACTTTGATACACTTTAATTTTTGGTGCTACTGTTCCTTTAAAACCATCTATAAATTGAACATCTGCATTGTAGATAATAATGTTCTACTACCATTTAAAATGTTATTCTTGAACCGACAAATGCATTTACCTGTTCTGTAAGTACACACACTTCACAAGGGCTATACCATGGGCAGCTGGGGTATAACCTTCACTTTCAAATATGGTTGCTTTACCCCTTGATTTTACAGAATATGACAGAGTTTATATCCACTGCCCTTAGATTAGAGTGACCAGATCACTTGAAATTTCAAATTTCACCATTAGAACTCCATTACACTTCCTGTTAAAGGGAAAATATTGTCAATATTCTTCCCATATCTGGAAACCTGTTATCCAGAAAGCTCGGAATTACAGGAAAGCCATCTCCCATAATTCCTTTTTAAACAAATAATTCTAAAATCATTTCCTTTTCTTTGTAATAAACAGTACCTTGTACTTGATCTTAACTAGTCGGCATGAATCCATATTGGTAGCAAAATAATTCCATTGGGTTTATTTAATGTTTAAATGTCTTTAGTAAACTTAGTTTGGAGATTCAAATTAAGGAAGGATCCCTAATCCGGAGGACCCAAGTTCCCAGCATGCTGGAAAATAGATCCTATACCTGTATAGTGTTTTTCTTACCTGCAACTGAAAATACTGCACAGTGATAAAGGCTGCCATTCTAGGCACACCAAGTATGCCAGGACGCCAGGTGATTGAGTACAATGAATAGTCGCAGGGAATTGAACCAGGCAGTAGCATCTTTTTGTTTTGAAAACCATATAAAACTCTTCCACTGGATACAAACAGCTAAGATGCTTCATTCAAAATATATTGCATTGGTGTTGTTGTATTGCTGCTATTGGGGAGCAGTCCCAGCAGGTACAAGATGGTACTACAAGTACCAATAGCGACAACATCTGTCGGAAGCATTTCTTAGAAATGACTTGAGATGAGGTTGAAGTGTTTTTGTAAGAGATGATACATGTCCCTGTTAAATAGGCAATTAGGCAAAAGTGCTTTCTAAGATATGTGCACTGATCATTGCTTAAGTGTTTATTTAGATTTATATACCTGTATTTGAACGAGAACTACTGTATTACGTGACATAAATGGATTTTAATAGACTTCTGGAATCTTTCCGTTTCCACTTTATTTTTGATGAAAATCTGTGATGCAGCAGAAATGCTGGAAAGAAATATCCAGCATTCAGAGCAAGCAGGGCAGCCATGCTGATGCTCTGTATTTTTCATCAGCTCTACTTGACACTCCTTTATTGTGATTCATGAGGCCCGTGTATGATTCTGAATAAGAATGCAAAGGGAATGTGGCTTTTTCTTATGAGCTTGTGATCCTTCATTACTCACAGTACTTTCTGTCACCGTGTATTTTCAGGCCTGCACATAATCTACAATCTGGATGAAGTGAATTTTATACAGAACCTGGTCTTTTATGTTGAAGCAGCATACAAAACAGCGGTGAGTGCTTGTAATAACAAAGCAAGGGACGCAGGTGCTTTCAAACATTGTAACATGCATTTAACCTATTTGTCATGTTTCCGCAGGATTTTGGAATGTGGGAACGAGGTGACAAAACCAACCAGGGCATTACTGAGTTGAATGCTAGCTCTGTGGGCATGGCCAAGGTGATTCAGAATAAAACAAGTAGCTAACTTTAAGGAGGTGCAACCTTGCTCATCTGTCCAGTCTTCTGGCCATTTAAGGGGTGATTCACATTGAAGTTAAAATTTAGTATGTTATAGAACGGCCATTTCTAAGCAACTTTTCATTTGGTCTTCATAATATATATATTTTTTATAGTTTTTTAATTATTTATCACTTTCTTATCGTACTAACTTTCAAATGGGGGTCACTGACCCCGGCAGCAATAAAAGATTTATCCGCGAGGCTACAATTTTATTGTTATTGTTACATTGTATTACTTATTATTCTAATCAGTTGTTCTTCTATTTATATACCACTCTCTCATTCAAACCACTGCCTGGTTGCTACGGTAATTTGAATGCTTGCAACCAGGTAACTGCTGAAATTCTAAAATTGATAGTTGCTGAACAACCTCTTTAATTGTCTTTATGGCAACCATTTATTTTCACTTTTTGCATTCCTCCCACACCATTTGTAATCCAAAATTTCAGTGATCTGAAACACTGGCAAAATAGTTGGCCTGCTATGGCTCCAAGAATATCTGTGGCAGCAAGGAATTGTTCTTCTCAAAGCTTACTGTAACTAGTGTAAGGATTGGCCTGCAAGGAATATATAGAAGACCAAATAAGAATTTATCCTGTGTCCCACTCTAATTGGCCTTTTGCCTGGGGACAATAGGGGAACCAGTCTCACTGTTGAGAAACCTTTTTCTTATGAGGGTTCCAGCCCTCTAGAGATGTACAGAATCCACTATTTGGGGATTCAGCTGAACCACGAATCCTGCATGAAAGATTTGCCGAATCCAAATCCTAATTTACACATGCAAATTAGGCTTTGAAGGGGTTTCACTTGATTTTAAGGTTTTGGATACGGTTTGGCCATGCACTTGGATTCGGCTAAATCTGAATCTTGCTGAAAAAGGCTGGATCCTGGCCAATCCTGAACTGAATCCTGGACTCTGTTCATCCGTAACTCCCATCCCTCCTTGCAGCTTTCTCATAGAGAGCATATCTCTTTCTTTTTATTTTATCTTTGTACTTGACCTTTTCTCATTTCTGTACTCATCCACTTATTTTCAAAAACATTTATTAAATCTCCTTTACTTTATAATTTTTACTTTTAATATGGTTTCTTTTTTAAGGCTGCCCTTGAGTCTTTAGATGAGCTGAACTTGTTTGGTGCTAAGGGAGGTCCCCAGTCTGTCATACATGTCCTGTCTGATGAAATCCAGCACTGCCAGGTAAAGCAGGAACTGTTAGTTTGCATGAAGCTGACCACTGTAAAGTAATCATGCCTCTCTTCTCAGTCTATCCTACACTCCATGCTTCCAAGAGCTTCCACCTCTAAGGAGATAGATGCAGGGGTTCTGTCTGTTATCTCATTTCCAGCCTTTGCTGTGGAGGACAGTCATCTAGTGCGGATTACTAAACAAGAGATCATTGACAAGTTACAGGTGACACTTTATTTAACTACAAATTATCATCATTTGTTGCTGTTCACAATGTCTGTTCTCAGTTTTGCCCTCAAGGGAACCTTACTGCTAGATGCAATATTTGTTTGTGGGGACAACACAGCTAAAATTTTTGTTCTACCCTATAGGCTGAAGTGCACCCACTGGGCTTTTAAAGCACAAAACTGAATAGGATTTATTTAAAACAAGAAGATATCATAACCAGTTCAGAGCAAGCATTTGCCTATAAAATGAGGTTTAGCTTGCAGTTTGTGTTTGCAGTTAAGTTATATATACTATGCTTAGGCTATGGGCTTTATGATATGCAGTTTTAACAGGGCTGCAGTAGGTAGAACAATTTTCAAACAGCCTTCTTAGGTTATACATTTGGATCCCTGTGCTTGCATGGACCTGAAACAGGAATTGATCACCTTTAAAACAATTGGCACAGACGTGGTGCTCATTTTAGCTGCAGCCCAACAGGGAATTATTGTACCTTCTTTAAACACAATGCAAAACAATCATAGTAAATATCTTATAGGTCATGGCACAACCAGCTGTTTGAGTGGAACAGCTGAGATTTACACTGGTGAGGCTCTAAGCTCCTTATAAGCCTTACTGGCCTAGACCACAGTTACTCATAATGCTAGAGAGCTAGACATGAGCAATGTCACAGGTTCATCAAGCCAATCATGGGGACCCAAACTCCACTCTCTTTAAGAGAATTTGAATCCAATTATTTTATTTATGTTCTTATCCGAATTTCCAGGGCCGTTACGGATGCTGTAGGTTTCTCCGAGATGGATACAGAACTCCAAAAGAGGTAGGCACAAAAATAGAATATAAAAAGGGACAATGTTTATAATGTTCATAAATATGGATTCACATGCATTATCCAGCGTAGCCTCTTTGTGTGTTTATGTGCGTATTTATGTTCTGACATACCTGCACATGCAGTCATTTGAAAAGTAAGTACATCTCATGGCAATTTTTGACTTTTTCAACATACATATCATGCACTGTTTACATTTTAAATTGCATTTAAAGTGGACCTGTCACCCAGACATGAAAATCTGTATAATAAAAGTCCTGTTCAAATTAAACATGAAACCCAAATTCATTTTTATATTAACACATCCAAACCCATTATAAAGGCATTTAAAAATCACAGCTGTCAATCATATATTGCTTGCCCCGCCTCTATGCCTTAGGCATAGAGGTGGGGCAGACAGTAACTTTAGCTTTCCATTCAGCACTTCCTAGATGTCACTGCACATCTCACTTTTCCCCTCCCTCCTCCTTATCTAACTGTGTAGCCAGTGCATGGGCCTGGGCATCAGGTCCCCCATTCTATCACATAAACAAGATTTTGGCATGATACAAAGCTTGCCTTAATAACAGTGTCCACAAAATGGTGCCTGCCTGCTTGCTTTGATTGAGTAATTCCAAGACGGAAGGAAACAAGATTTATATTATTTATATAGAGTAAGTAAAGTTTATTTTGCTCAACTAACAATATAGAAAATAATTTGGACTTATTTCTTAGGGTGACAGGTCCGCTTTAAAATGCAAATTTCACATGTGGAAAAAGTAAGCACACCCTTATACAGTATTCTTAAATACCTTGGAGGATTAAAAGCTCTTTCAGGGATTTAAAAATTAAGATTATAGGTGCCAATGAAATGGAAATGGATTTAAAAAGATTGCAAACAATTGGACGTTCACTGTCTGGATGATCATCTACAAGTGGAGAAATGTCAAATAACTTACAACTTGCCCTGGCCAGGCCACACTGGCAAGTTTGGCCAAGAGCAGAACACAAGATGCTAAAAAAGAGGTTTATAAGAACCCCAGACTTTCATCATGGGACCTACAGGTAGCTCTTGCCACTTCCAATGTCAAAGTGCATAAGTCTACCATTAGAAAAAAAGCTGCACAAATTATCAAAACATCAGGGCAAGGGTGCCCATGAACACCTTCAACAATGAAAGATTTGGCCACAGTACTAGAAGACATGTTTGGTGAAAACCAAAGACTGCATTTCACCAGAAGAACCTGATACCAACTGTAAAAAAATGGTGGTGGAGGGTGGAAATATTGTTGTTTGGAACTGCTTTGCTGCCTCAGGGCATGGGCAGCTCACCATTATAAATTCCACTGTTAATTCTTCACTGTACCAAAGGGGACTTAAGACTAATATGAGACAGTCTGTTAGAAGATTGGACCCTGCAACATGACAATGATTCTGAGCATTACACCAAGGAATGACTTAAAAGAGAAATGGAGGGTTCTGGAATGGAAGGTTCCACATGCTTATTGTTGTGGGCATCACTTTGGTTTTGTGATTAGTTAACACTGGGGTCCTGTGTTTAATTTTGACACTATCTGCGGATAGTTTGTATATTCCCTCTGTGTCAGTGTGGGTTTCCTCTAGATATTCCAGTTTCCTCCCACACCCCATAAATATTTCCCTACCAAGGTATTCTGCATTTAGTTTTATTATTCTGTTTACACAGGATCCCGGCAGACTATATTATGAGCCTGCAGAACTCAAACTCTTTGAAAATATTGAATGTGAATGGCCGTTATTTTGGACCTATTTTATTCTGGATGGGATATTCAGTAGTAACCATGAGCAGGTGAGAGTTGTGCACTTCACTCTCGTTCTTGTTTTAGCAAAGGCTGTTTTGCCACTGCATCATCTCGCCTTCCTATCACTTTCATCCTTATTTTCTCGTTCATTTTCACTCTGTTTTATGTGTACTAGGTTCAAGAATACAAGCAAGCCATTGATGAGGTCTTAATAAAAGGAAAGTCCGGAGTGAGACTGGTCCCAGAGCTGTACAGTGTCCCAGAGGACAAAGTGAGTATTCTGACAGAATATATATTGGAGATCAATTAATCTAAAATATGGGATTGAACCAAATGGATAATTGTCTTTATGTGTATTTGTGTACAAGAAGCCAAACTCACTCAGAGCTCCCCCACCATGACTCCCTAGATACGTGGCTCTTCTGCCTACCCCTAGTTCTGGCCCTGAACTCACTTTCTGAAAGTGACCCTGGGCACTACTAAAACATTTATTTAACTTTTTCTCTCTTGCATCCTTTTGCATCCTAACCATAATGGGTTCTTTGCTTCACTGCTTTCAAAGTCCTATCCCCTCAGAAGCCATGTTTGAGATAGTAATGAGCTGTCTACACTTTTGGATAAATGGCTCTGAATTATTGGGCTGTATCTGTGCTATTAGACCAGCGGTTCTAAATGCATGAAGCTTGGCTGATAATATAAAGCCATCTACTTGCCTTTCAGGTGGAGGTGGAATATGAGCACCCACACACAGTAGATCGCATACCCTTGGGGAAGCTGCCACACATGTGGGGACAATCTTTATATATACTGGGATGTCTAATGTCTGAGGTAAGAGACTCAGCTCTACCCTTTTATCAATTAATAACGCAGATAGGACCCTTCCTTAATAGACGTGTAATGAAAAGGTGGCCATACATGGGCAGGTCAGCTTATCTGCCTGTGTATGAGCACCCCCATGGGCCTTTTTTCAGCATTAAAGTGAAAAATGCATGTGCGATGAAACCATGTTTAGTGTAGCTCTGACCTTGTTGCACATGCTGCTTTTGCATATGACATAAAGAAGCAAAAACTTGGTGTCTCATGGTTAGACTACCTCCATGTGAACAATTGCCGGGGTCATACCCACAAATGGGAATGCAGTTTTTCTCCAGAAAGCAGTATGGCACATGATGCTGCTTTGGGTGTTTTGAGCACCACATTTAAAGTAACCCCAAAAAAGCGGCCCCAGATCGAGTGTCTAGTAACAAATGCTGATAGCATAAAGATTGCTTACTAATTGTCTACATAAGGTGCCCATACACACACACTGATATTATTGTACGAAACAAGTTTTCATACGATATTCTGTGCGTGTATGATGGGTTGTCAAGGCAAGCGATATCAGTCGTTTTTTCGATTGGTCAGGATGGAAAATTTTTCCCAAACATAGACTGTACATTAATTCTGAATTGTTAGATAAGGATAGAATTCCTACTGTATTTACCTGCATATCTGACGATTCAGCTCTTAGCGTTAGTGGAGTGTACGAACGATCTTTCCTGTGAAAAGAAAAGAACGTTATTGTAACATGTATGGCCTTCTTATTTCTGGGGCTTCCTAGGGGTAAGAGGTTGACTGACAGGTTGACAAATGCTCTGCTAAATTGCCTTTTAGGAACTAGAAAATTGCAGGTAAATAGAAACTTTTACAGCTACTGTAAAATACATGTTACTTATTTAAGAGCTATTTTGGATCTTTATCTTAATAAGCACTCTGTCATCAAATAATAATAACGTTCTATTTGTGCCTGAAAGCAAAGTGTCATGTAAAGTTGGCTATTTTGAGCGTAGAGAGATTTATTTTAAAAATTCAAACTCCGTTATTCTTGAGCTTGCAAGAATATACTTGTTCTTTCTTGTACTGATATAAGACCCATTATCCAGAATGCTCGGGACCAAGGGTGTTCCCCTTGGTCTTTCCGTAATTTGGATCTCCATACCTTAAGTCTACTAAAAAATCAATAAAACATTAATTAAACCCAACAGGATTGTCCATTAATAATTATTTATATCTTAGTTGGGATCAATTACAAGGCACTGTTTTATTACTACAGAGAAAAAGGAAATCCGTTTTAAAATTCTGAATTATTTTATTAAAATGGAGCCTATGGGAGATGGGCTTTACGTAATTTGGAGCTTTCTGGACACATTCTTTCCTATTGGTGCAGCTCCTATTTTAGTTAAACAGCTAAATGGGAATATCCGTAAACAATAATTAGGAAAGTGTTGCATGGAAGCCTCTTAGCTAATCTCTTCTTTGTTTGACTCAGGGCTTCCTGGCTCCTGGGGAGATTGATCCCCTGAACAGGAGATTCTCTACAGTCCCTAAGCCTGATGTGGTTGTCCAAGGTTAGTGTTTTTCAGCCACTGTCATCAGTGTTACCCTCTTAGGTGTCTCATAGCAACATTTTAAGTTTGCCACTTTCAGTAATATAACATATAGCATTTTACAAACTAAGTACAAAAAGAAAAATACTAATGTTAGTGCCTAGGTGTCACCATATACTTTCAAGTTAACCAGGTAAGTATAGAATCTCACTGACCAGATATTTGTCTCCATAACTATGGGTAGAGGCACTTAAAAAGAAAGCATTTATATATTGTATATATAATGTGAGCTGCTGTGATACATTGCTCCACTGACTATTACCATGTTGGGGTGTGTTCTGCAGTTTCTATCCTAGCAGAAACCGATGAGATTCAAGAAATATTGAAGAAGCATGGAATTGAAGCAGAGACAGTTGCTGGAGTGTACCCAATTAGAGTGCAGCCGGCCAGGATTCTGAGTCACATCTATGCACGGCTTGGTGAGTGTACTTAAGTTATGAAGAGTAGGTACTTTATAATCAGTACTGGAGCTTCAGAATGGTAGAATATCAAACCCTGACTGAGTTTCTTTTTTTTTATTTTTTATCCATAATTCAATAATTTGCAGTTACAGGTTCTCAAACAATAAGATGGTGAGAGAGCAATATATATATTTTTTATTCTAGCATAGGTAATATTCTGTAATGCTATGTTCCTATATGTAGTTATGGATACCAAAATACAAACTGACTAGACTGGCAAGATTAATACTTGGGCCCTTTTTCTTTGAGATAAACCCTGGATTTGGATTATTTATAATGTCCTTTTTAAAATTATTTGTGTTACCAGGTCGTAACCGGAAAATGAATCTCAGTGGAAGACCCTACAGAAATATGGGCGTTCTGGGTACCTCAAAGCTCTACACCATTCGCCAGAACATCTTTGCCTTCACCCCACAGGTGAGAGGACACTGGCTTTTGCTAGAATTCTGGAGAGTTAGAATAAGCTTACTTTAAGGTTCTGCAAGAGGGGGTAGTACTGGTCCAGTATTTCTATTTAAATGAATAAAGAATGAAATGAATCCAGCAGTTTGAATTTGCTTCTGCTATATCAGTTCATAGATCAGCAGCAGTTCTATCTGGCTTTGGATAACCGGATGATTGTGGAGATGTTGCGCACTGACCTATCTTACCTGTGCAGTCGCTGGAGAATGACCGGCCGCCCAACCATCACCTTCCCAATCTCTCACACTATGCTAGGTAATCTCCCCTGTCTGTAGTTGTGGACAAACTGATAAAACTTAGGGCAATGGGACACAAGGCTGTTACGGGTTTTTGTTCCTTATACTAAAAACCTTGTATAAAAATGGCAATTTGACACTTCTCACTTAGGATATAAGAGGGGGTGATTAGATTAAATTTTGAATGAAATATTAGCATTTATGTTAAGTGACCTACTAAAGATTGTTGCTAAAACTGGAAAATATAAATCAGTAAATATTGTCCTTTTACATCTTTTCCCTTGATCCACCATTTTGTGATGGGCTGTGTATTATAATAATAATAAATAAATAATAAATAATGCAGCTTTAACTGTAATAGGAAGAAGTGTGGGAGCTCAAGACAGAACTTTGTCCATTTGTTGGCTGATGCGATCTAACATGTATGTGTACATGAATCGTATGATCCCAGGAGGCGGCCCTTAATTCTTACATTTTCTATTTAGGAGTATCTAATGGCACAACCTACTGAAAAACTATATTTTTATGGAAATGGTTTATTTAAATGAAGCAGACTTTTACATATGAGTTATTTTGTGCAATACATTTTTGTAGAGACCTACGTTGTTCAGGGGTATAGTTTTCCTATAGTATTGTTATACATTCAACTTCAGTGCATTTCTTATACAGACAAAACATTTAAAACCTTTTACTGAAGTAGTAGTAGTATATAGTATAAGTAAAGTGAACTGTAGTCTCATACTACACCAGAATTAATGTACTTTGAATGTTAGTGTAACTCATATTTAGTGGACCATATGAGAATGTAGGGGACCTTTAAGATCACAAGGGAGCTAAAGATTTAATTTGGATACACGGTTGTGCATGCTTGGACAGTATTCACAAAGGTATGTTGTTCCCATACACTTATAAATTGCATGGAGTGCCAGTGCGCTTGCTGAGTGTGCTCTGAACTGTGCAAGAGTGCAAAATACAAGCTGGTACCTGCCTTATGGAAGTGTTATTTCCAGGGTTCCATTAGCTGGTTGCACCTACAAATAAGTGAATCACATGCTAATTTAGTTAGTGGTGTTAAGTGCCAGAAGTGAAGCTGTTTGCACACAAAAGCAGTAAGAAAAACTTTTACGTATGTATGAACCCTAAGTGAATTTTGCTTGATGTATGCAGCACATTTAGTATAGGTCTCTGGCTAACCTTGCTTATGCATTGCTGTTATATTTATGAATCAATTCAGGATCCTTAATGTTGTTCATCTCAGTGGGTGTCTGTTAGTTGTTTCCTTAATGATAAAGGATTTACAATTTATCATTTATAACAGGCTCGGTTGCACCAATAAGTTTCTGAAAAAGCAGCAATTTTTCTTCTCAAATTAAGCTCGAGGGAAAAAAGAACAGTATCCTATTGTGTACATTTTTAATAAGACATGTTGCTCAATTTTACAGTTACATAGTTATATAGTTAAGTTGGGTTGAAAAAAAGACTGAAGTCCATCAAGTTCAACCCTTCCTTATAAACCCAGCACACACATAAACCTATAAAGACCTATTTATACACTCACATACATAAACTATATATACTAACATCAATACTAACTGTAAATATTAGTATCACAATAGCCTGGGATATTATGCTTGTTCCAGAACTCATCCAGGTCCCTCTTATAGGCATTAACAGAATCTGCCATTACAACATCACTAGGAAGGGCATTCCCCAACCTTACTGCCCTCACCGTGAAAAACCCCCTACGCTGCTTCAAATGAAGGGGTGGCCTCTGGTACGCTGATCCTTTTTTTGGGAAAAATGAACACCCCATATCTGCCTATAATCCCCTCTAATGTACTTGTACAGAGTAATCATGTCCCCATGTCCCCTCGCAAGCACCTTTTTTCCAGAGAAAACAACCCAACCTTGACAGTCTCACCTCATAGTTTAAATCTTCCATCCCCTTTACCAGTTTAGTTGCAGTCTCT
The DNA here is from genome assembly GCF_000004195.4 of Xenopus tropicalis. Lineage (NCBI taxonomy): Eukaryota > Metazoa > Chordata > Amphibia > Anura > Pipidae > Xenopus > Xenopus tropicalis. The sequence goes on along the minus strand of NC_030684.2, from coordinate 37,256,268 downwards.
GCACTCTCTCCAGCTCATTCATATCCTTCTTAAGGACTGGAGCCCAAAACTGCACTGCATAATCAAGGTGAGGCCTTACCAGGGACCTATAAAGGAAAAAAAAATATGTTTTCATTCCTTGAGTCAATGCTCTATTTAGGCAGGTAGGTATAGGCTGCTTCACTGCTGAACTATTGTAAGAAAGTTTCAATAGAGTATGTGGATTAAGAACTTCTTGGAGAAATCTGTATCGTATTCCTTTTGTCTTCTTATGCTTTATTCTTGTTCTTTCCCACTAGATGATTCTGGTAATGACCTTGACCCAGTTGTCCTTGCCACAATCAGAAAACTACAGGATGGATATTTTGGGGGTGCCAGGTAAACATTTGTCTTATTCATAATGTACATAGGTAAGAGCATGTAATGTTGGGCAAATATAATATATATAACAAGCAGATGTGGAACAAGTTTTTCATCGGGTCCAGACTAGCAAGCTGGAACTTCTAGCTAATGCCATGGACAGGTGCTTTATATTGTATACCTGAAATTCCAATATGTATAGTTATAGCTCACTTTTAAACTTTCATAGCACCATATTGTGCCTATACAATGCCTGTGCAAATTGGGAAAAGTGAAAAGTAGGTGGGCTGTTTGTAAGATCTAAAACTAAACTAACACTACACTAGTTGTGGTACAACATAATTGGAATTATCTTTCAAGCACTTTACTACACAAGCATGTAGTATGGGGAAAAGGTCCATAATAATATCTACTTATTCACAATACCTAACCAAGTAGTTATTATTAGGGGTTGTTTGTTCTACCCCTCGATTTAATCAGTAACGTAATATAGTGAGATTAAAATGTTAAAGTGCTTTAAACTGTGAAGATGGAAATCCATATTATGATCTTGTTATTGAGAGATAAAGCACAATACTGTATTTATTGATGGCCTTGCATTACAGACCTGGAAGAGGCTATGGTTATGTGCCCATTCCTGAAGTGACTTCTGTTTAGTTGGGTCTCTGACTTAACTGCTGAACATAGTACTCTAGGAGCATCCTGACTTTACACAAGTGTTAAAGGAGAACTAAAGCCTAACAAAAGAAGAATGGCAGAAATATTGTACATAGCATTTTGGGCTTCTGTACCAGCCCAAGGCAAACACAGCCCTTTAGCAGTGAAGATCTGTGCCTCCAACGATGCCCCAGTAGCTCCTCATCTTTTTTTCTGCTGATTTCCTGCACATGCCCTGTGCTGCTGTCAGTTAGGGAGCGGCTCACAATATACTGTATATATAGAATATAAATGTCACAATATAATGCTCCTTATGAACTAATTCAGATTCACATTACATGGCAGCTAAGAAACCAGTGCAATTAGCGTCAGAATTTAATAATCAGCCCTGCAGAGCACACTGAGTATATGCAGTGTCATTGATACTTCTAACAGAATCTAAGATGGTGACCCCCCTGTTCACAATTATCTGGGTAATAACTTCTCTAGAGATGCTAAACCTTTAGTCTGGTGCACTAATTTTGATATAAATATAATATTATTATTCTATTATTCTCCTTCAAGCTAAAAGGGCTAAAGCAATGACAAAACATTTGATTTCAGGACCCAGACCGGCTTCCTGTCGAAATTCCTAAACACATCCTGCTGCAAACACCTGAGCTTCATGGATGCCGGTGTGGAGGGTAAGCTGAGCACCTGGGGCAGTGTCAACCGTGGGGGCCAGCCAATCATCGTGCGGGAGCCAGATGAGGCCCCATCAGCCGATGATGGTAAGAGAGGGAAGGAAAGGAGGGAACCAAAGTTAGTAGTAAGAGAGCAAAGGAGAAATGGCAAATTTGCCAAGAAGAGACTAAAAGATTTGCCAAGAGGGGGAAGGAAGCAAACGAGAGCGGAAAATGAGAGGAAGAAATTCAAGGGAAGACAATGCAAGGGCTAACTTATATTAACCTTTATAACTAAGCAGTGTGGTGTTTAAAGCATGGATACTAAGCCAAGGCAGAGATGTTCTCTGTATTAACCTTGGAGTTTTTTACTGTGCTGTCACTGCCATGACTGCATTGCTTCTTTCTGGCATCCTGAGGGTGATCAGGGTCTGGGTTATACTTTTCTCCTATAAAATCCCTTGTTCCTTGCAGAGGATGTGGATGACGAAGTGTCACTGTATCTTAATCAACTACTTGGCATGAGCTCCCCCAAACCAAGTCCTACATCACAGCGAGGGGGTCGGCATCGCTTTAAAGCTGCCATTCACAGTACACGAGATATGTTATCTCTGCGGAGCAAAGCCAAGGGTCTTAATGTGCAAGGTAAGTCAAGTGTTTCTAGGTAGCTTTTAGGAGATATAGTGAGAATGGGAGATATAAAAAGTGCTGGGAACCTGTTTTCCGGTGATGTTTATCTAGAAGCATGGATAGCAAAAATGAAGAATAAGGCTGTAGGCATAAAAGAAACAGGATGCCAAAACGATTAGGCCACAGGCTTTTAGACTGTTTGGTTCAGGCTTCCATAGATACCTGATAATACTGCTTTGGGTCCCTCTAGGGGGGCAGCCTCACAGTGTGAAAACCAATTTATTAGGCTAATGTCATACTTGCTTGTTCCTTAATTAGTGCAGAAATGCCTGAAACCACTCTTGCCACCTCTTACCATTTGTACAGGTTTATTGGCTAGAAATGCCCACTTTTGGCTTTTTCGGGGTGAAAACTTGCCGTACCAGTAAAGCATTTAATTTGAAAAGGAATTGCAGGGGCAGTTTTAGAAGCTACAGTGGAGGAGAGCACACTAGGTTAGGTTAAACATTAGTAGTAGATATTTTAATATAGTTATAAATATCCAAGAAATCTAAATAAGCTGGGATGTCTGTCATCACATGAAGAAGGAGCGGATTGATTAGACCATTGGCCTCTGGAACTTTCACTCTGATACAAATGTTTGTCCTTCTGTGGTTTCCAGACATACAGATGTACCTCCCATCAAAACTGTTCCTGGCATCACAGCCCTCCTTTGATTTGCTGGAATCGGCTCCGAGCTACCAGGCTTCAGGAAGGGTATCAAATTAAATCCATTTTTATTAAGTTTAACTGTTGTGGGGGGCATTGGATAATTTAGTTTTAGTGTATTTGTGAAATTGCTACGTTTTAAATGCAATTCCCAGTGATTTCAGACTAATAGGCCTGTCTTTGCTAAATGGTGCAAAACAGCATCTTAAATACATTTAGAATGATTTTTTTGGTATTTGACATGCTAGAGTACTGCATGGGTCTGGTTGGGCAGACCCATGTCTCCTACTGAGACCTGCTACCTGGCCCGCATCCATAGTGGTTTACTTACTAACTGTCCAGAAGTGACGTCACTATGGGCCAAAGTGACGTCACTCCAGAGTTGGATCAAGCAGGTACCGGGGTGCTTAATCATCAGGGGTGGGTGGGAGCACTAAGACCCACAGCTGACCTGGATAACCAGGCAGGGTACACACAAACTGCCGCCTAGTGTGGAAATCAGGAACTTTCTACCTAAAACCTGACTGCTTTGTGGGTATTCCACAGCTCCCCAACCCACTGCAGGTCTCTACAATATGCACAGTTTTTTTAAGGGGCAGTGTACCCACTTCTACAACATGAGTTGTCCTGTTCTAAAATTACCTTGACCTGTTGTAGTAACATAACAGTGTTACTCTTGAACTAAACAGGGCAATGTCTGCTGCTTCAGAGCAGCTGTAGGTGGAGTAGAAAGCAGATTCTATTGAAAGAAAATGTAATTCTCAATGATTCAACGTTTTTTTTGTAAAAGTAATTGCTATTGAAAGCGACAGTTATATTTTTATATTTTTATATTTTTTTCAGTTTCATGTACAAATAACTAAATCACTAATAAGGGCAAACGGGCAATAAGTTGCTTCAAATTCTTTAGGGTAAAGACAGACACAGCTACTAGTATCAGCTACTTGTCACGGCTACAGAAACAGACAATGCTAATCATTTACTGATAATTGTCCCTATGTGTGTTTTAGTAGAGACAGTTCTCAATACTGTATATGGCAAGGGATTCTCTGGCGTTTAGTAACCATGACAAGTAGTTGCTACTATGTAGGTCCGTGTGTCTTCAGCATTTGTATGAATTTGTTGCCTGCTTTTTTTATAATTGCAACGACCAATCACCCCATTAGTTTTCACACTAATTTGTAATGATATTATACTGCTGCTTATAATTATACTTTCTTTATCTAGGCAAAATAATATTTTTAGGTTTACAACCTGTTTATTTCCATGCCAAAAAATAAGCCCTCTGTATGATGAACTTCTCCTTATCTGTAAACCTAAAGCAGAGGTTACAGCTGGGAAAGGAAGGGGTTTGTTACTACAGGGCTCACTATTTCTATTTAAACAAACAGGGAGAGGTAGATTAGAAGGTAGGTAGATAAATTAAGAGGTAGTAAACAGGAGTCCTATTAATTGTGCTTATGTTGAACAGATGTGTATGCTTGTACTTCCCCTTTGAGTTAAATTTGCTTTACCAGGCTTATGTCACGTTAAATATTATTTGGACTTGATATGAAAGTTTGTGGGTTTATCTTTTATCCATTAAATGCTCTCTATTTGACATGTGGTTATTTTTAAGATCCCAACAATCCATGCAGAACTTCATCTTCCTAAGGACACAGAGGGGCAGGTAGATTATGCAGCTATGGTCGATCATTTACGGGAAACCAACAATTTACAGGAACAAGCGGACATCTTGTACCTGCTGTACACCATGAAGTTAGTATGTGCACATACCTGCGCGTTTTTATAAGCACACAAACCATCTTAATGTAAATTTTGACATACAGACACACACATACAAAAAAAATAAGTAAAAATATATATTCTCCCGTGACATTGCTGGGCAAAGACCCTATAGACAGGAGAACCAGAGTAAACATATCACCTGCTTCTCGAATGTTTGCTGCTAAGGATATGATGTAGTATGGTGTACCAGAGTAAACAATATCTCTGGCCCATTGGGTATTTGCTTTACCCCAGCTCCAGTGGCAATGGACAGAGGTACGTGGAAACCTCTGAAGTCAATTGTTTTGTAACAGTGGTAAGTGCTGTAATCCCACCACACCACAATCCAGTCATACTCAAATATGTTTTGATTTTTTGAATATGGGCAAGTAGGACACTTACACGGGGTATGGGGTGTCCCCCAATTCATGTTTTTTAGGTCAAAAGAGGGTTCTAACAGGTTAAAAGGCGATTTTTATGTGATCTAGGCTTAGTAAGGTATTAAAATCCATTAGAATGGAATCCATTTTGAATTCTTGCTTGAGACTATTGAAAACCCCAGGAAGCACAATGAATTGGGCAAACAGAAAAGACAGGGGTTTGCTGCAGCCTGTGTCCTCTGCTACTCCCCTGGCATCTGAATGCAGAATGCAGGCAGTGCTGTATTCATCATGGCAGCCTGCATTTCGGAGTGCTGGTTTCGGGCAGTGTGCTATTGCAAAAAATTATTGTTTTTGCAATTATCTGTGACTAAAAGGCTTAATGCTACCTTTCTTCCTACAAAAGAGGAGGAGATTGGGACACAAAAATATATGGACAGCCAGGTGTGACCGTTAAGGATCTCCTGAAGGATCTGTATGGTAAAGTGGGTTCCATGCGGCAATGGGCACTGATCCGAGGCATTTCTGGGATACTGAAAAAGAAAGTGGAGGCACTGGATGAGGTAAGAAGGGGATTTATTTGCTCTGTTGCACAAATGGTTCTTCTCTAAGAGATAAAGACACAAACATTGCACTTTCTATTTCTCCTCTAACCTGAGCTCCATGCGTGCTTCATTCCCCTTATATCTCTTGATTGTTCTATAAGTACACACTGGTTGCATTTCCATCCTTTCATTGGAACACTCTACTTAGTCTTCCTCATTTTGTTGTGCTTATGTACAATGCATCTGCCCCCCTCCCACAGGATAAGCTTCTTATAGAAACTTACTCTATGGATAGACGCACAAACTATCCCTCAGTCTATTTACTTTGTTATACTGCTTCAGAAAATAGTGCAAAATTGTTTCACACTTTGTGTTGTCTTCCTCAGGCCTGCACAGACCTTCTGTCCCATCAGAAGCAACTAACCGTAGGCCTGCCTCCTGAGCCACGGGAAATAGCCATCACAGCGTGAGTGCTTGTTAGCCCACGTAACACCTCTTTAGTTCTGTTGCAGTATGTTTGTGTGCATCATGGCTGTCTGTTGAAGCCTAGACCTTTACCTTTAAACCTCTTTGATTTTTTTGAGACTCAAGATCATTCCTTGGGACTCAGAAATTAAATAAAATTACACTTAATTAAGCACATAGATCTACAAAAAGAGTCCTACTATCATCTGCTTAATAAGCATAACCATGCAGGGGGAGATAGAAGTTGTTTTGATGAGCCAGGCGAATTTCTCTGTCACTTATACAGTATATGCAGTCCTTAGTTACTTAAGTTACTTAATCCTGATGATCTGAAACTAGCAGCAGTGGTGGGCAGCACAACTTGCTTGGGGTCCTTGATTTGATCCTAGCCAATGCACCCCAAGCAATGCATCTGTAAGGATTTTGTATGTTTCCCTCCGTACTTGCTTGGGTTTCCTCCCAAAAGCATGCAAACATGTTAACTGACTCTTGCTAAACCTGACCCTTGTGTATGTATGAATGTTATACAGGGACCTTAGATTGTAAGCTCCACTGGTGAAGGGACTGATGTGAATGATGTATAATCTCTGTAAAGCTCTGCAGAATATGCCAGTGCTATATGGATAAATAATAGAATTCTCCATTTATGGACCTGCAAATAAGGTGTATTTGAAGGAATGATTAAACCTGTAAAAAAAACATTGCACCTTTTATTACATAACCAGTTGCCATTTGTTTTATTTATTGTTTAATGACTTCAGAATGTGGGGATGGCCCCATCCAGTATCCACTATTCTGTATTGGGTTGGATGATTAAGGGAACATTGCCTAGCCCGGTGTAATGTTTTTCCAGTCATATATGATGCTGTCTCACCAGATCTTATTCAAAGCTCTCATTATAGGACCTACACCTATAGACTGCTTGTCAGACTGCTAAGGTTGGAATTACAGGACTTTCCATGTAAATTTATGTGTATTTTAAAGCTTCCTTAATGATTTATTATTCTCTGATGGAGTAGCATATACCCATATGCCCATAATTCTCCTCTATCTCTTGTTCTGGATCTAATCACAATATGCAAAGTAATAATAGAGGCATTCATTAAATTTCTGTTGTCCCTTCTTTAGGCCTCTACCTTATGAAAAACTCATTCGTCTTATTGATGAAGCCAGTGAGCAAAATAGGACCATATCCATCCTGACTCAGGTAATAAACTAATTTGTCTGGATTCTTTTGTCACTGTTGAAATCTGACCAGGGCACAAACTGGAGTTTGAATGTTCTTATTATTTGTCTGTTGGTTTCCTCTAGGTACTCTGCTTACCTTCCACACTCTAAAAATATACAGGGAGACAGGGTTAGAACTAGGGCAGGCTAGGGTAGGCAGTAGAGGCACATGCCTAGGAGGCAACAGTGGGTACTAGGCACATACCTGCCTGCTTACCCCTAAATCTAGCCCATCTCAAACTCACAGCTATCAGCAAGGCAGCAGCAAGCAAGAGGGTACGGGGAGGAATTGTGACAAGCGGTGGGGGTGGTGGGGTGCCAAGGCACGGGGTCTTGTCTTGGTTACCTTACCATTTGGCCTGGCACTACAGGCAGGTTAATTGGCTCCTGATACAATTGACAGTAGTGTGCACAAGTTAGAAAGATATCAGAAAACACTTATAGTTGGTAATGTTAGAATGTTAATAATACATTCATTAAGGGTTTGCTGTACAATTGTCTGAATGTGGGAGGGTCAACTTACAAAGGTAGGGGAGTGTTAAGTGTTAGGGCTCTGGCACACGGGGGAGATTAGTCGCGGGGTGGCAGACACGGCGGGGCGATTTCAGGAAATCACCGAAAAAGACTCGCGAGTCTTTTTCGCCGATTTGCGCGAAATCGCGCCGCCGCGTCTGCCATCCCACCGGCGACTTACATGTTCGCCGGTGGGATGGCAGGGGTAGGCAACTCGGGGAGATTAGTCGCCCGCAAACAGGGAGTTTTGCCGCGGGCGACTAATCTCCCCGTGTGCCAGAGCCCTTAATAACCAGGATCTTAGTGAAAAAGAATAGAACAACTGAGGAGCATAGTAATGTGTATGCAAGAGATTTGCTAAAGGCTTATAACCCAGCTGTTGTGTGTTGGCAACAGGAAATTATGGTGTATCTGGCAATGTACATGAGGACCCAGCCATCTCTGTTTGCTGAGATGTTCCGACTGCGCATTGGGCTCATCATACAGGTCATGGCTACAGAACTGTCCCATTCACTCCGTTGCTCTGGTGAGAACCTTTTGTAACCCTCAGCTTCCCTGTTGTGTCAGTCTGGTCCCTTAAATGAAGATGATAACACATTTAAGGCACGTTTCTATTCATACTATATACCAGATATTTTTGGGTTAAATACCACTCTTACAAGTCAAACAGTTGATTGTCTCCCCAGCTCATAACAAGATTACAGATACATGAAAACATATTTGTAACATTCACACTCCTGTAGAATTCAACAAATTCTGCCTGGCTTTCAGGCTGGGCCATCCTTTCCATTGGGTTCCTGAGGGGGGCAGCGCTACAATTTCAGAACCATTGCTATATACTATAGAGAAAGATCCTATTCATATGCATATCAGTGCAAATCACACACCAGCAACATAATAAGTTCCCAGACATAGATTCCCATCTGTCTTTGTCACAAAACTTCTAAGGCATTTCCAGTGAACAAGATTTGTACAACTTGCCCAAACACAGGGCAGCAAGTTACAGTGTTGTTTGTATAGTTAAGAAATAAACCTGTATGTATAACTGCATCTATATCTGTGCGTATAACTGCATGATATAACATATACACATTAATGGGAAGAAATGGAGGCTGACTTTAGTAGGGATATTTTGTGGTTTGCTCGAATCATGCAATACATGTCACATTTCCTGTCTTCTTTTGTGTTGTGTAGCTGAGGAAGCCACGGAAAGCCTTATGAACCTCAGCCCGTCTGACATGAAGAACCTTCTTCACCATATTCTGAGCGGAAAGGAATTTGGGGTAGAGAGAAGTGGTAGGTTTAATAAATGCCAACAATCCCAAGCTAGGATCAGCAATTTCAATTTTCCCTCTTACAGTGGAATTTCTGTAGAATTTCCCTAATGACCAATAGCCTAATCCTTATATCCGATCAACAAAATAGAAAACATTCAGTATAAATAACCACATATGCACTAGATATAAATGTCCAGGGACTGGTTTAGCATTACCAACACGCAGATGTGTGCCATAGGCCTAAGAGTGTGCAAAAACATGTGATATAAGTGGGGGATATCTCAGTACATAGTACCCAAGAACATAGTGTAAACATCCTAGATGCAATTAAGAGCTATTAAGTGGGTGCCTCCACTGATATTTTGTAGACTAAACCATAGTTGGCATATAGTAGCAGTGAATCCTTCTCACAGTTATTTACCCCACAGTACGAGGTGGAGAACCTTGGGTCAGTCCAGCGATTTCTATTCATGAACTTGGAGCTGTGGGAGCCACAAAGAGTGAAAGAGCAGGTATTACCCGACTAAAGAGTGAGATCAAGCTGGTGAGTTACATTAGATAAGTAGATAAATTTATTTCTTATGATCACTGTGTGTATTATTTAATTCTATACACACCAATGCATTTGATACATATTTGTTGCTTTATTTCCCTGCTTTACTTGCTCACCATGTGCCATGGTATACTGCCTTCCCTCTTTACTTGGTTGCCATGTGCCTTTGTAGAGACTAACCATAAACCTTGCCTTAATGGTGACACCCAAGGATACAAGAAACTCTTTGGTCCAGAAATACAGACTTTCTACTGTTGAGTGAGTTGGTGTGAGTTAGCATTGGCTAAGGCGAGGTACCAAATACAGAATTAAGTGTGTGTTTGTGTTCTTAAAGAGGTACATGGAATTAAATACATAGCAACGTAGCAATTTTTATAGTTGTTTTTATTTGCCTTCCGCTTCCGCCTCTTGCTAGATTTCAAATGGGGATCACTGACCCCAGGAGCCAAAAGCTATTGCTCTGTGAGGCTACAATTTTATTGTTATTTTTTATTAAGTATCTTTTTATGCAACCCCTCTCCTATTCATATTCCTGTCTCTCCTTCAAACCACTGCCTGTTTACTAGGGTAATTAAGACCCTTGCAACCAGACATTTGCTGAATTACCCAACTGGAGAGCTGCTGAACAGTTAAAAAAAAGTTAATATAAGAGTGAACTACCCCTATAAGGTCCCTGACACTGCTAGGTAACTTGCTGGCAAATCATGTTTTTGCCACAGGGAACCTTATAATTGCCAGCAAAAGGACAAGTAAGCAGGAAGCCTTAAAAGCATAAAGCTGGAGAATGGGTAGTATTACACCCGCTAAGTACACAATGCATGGGGTATGGGGGAGAGATAAAACGAACCAGTGTGCTGGGGAAACAGACAATACTTGCTGGGAAATGTATTGGTCCTGCAGGCATGAGGTGGGGCTATGAACAGAATTTAAGATGCTATGAGCCCCCTGTATGTGGATATAGATGGAGACAGTAGCTATAATTGGGGCAAAGGTGACAATGTTAAGAGTTGGAGTAATTCACTCTTTTATTCTGCTTATGTTTTACGTGTGTGTGTATTATATACCTGTGTATTGGTATATTCTGTGGCCTATCCCAGTAAATCCCATGCTTCAGGCCACTTTCCAGAACGTGACGTTACTTGTGTCATACCGGTTTTGTAAGTCATGTGATATTGTTTTTTTCCAGCTGGATAAACGTAGGCTGTCTCTGGCTGCAGAAGGCCAGGTGAAATATTCCTTCACTGTACATAAATCACTGCTGAGTTTACACGCGGCTGCTGAAACACCGCATGGGCTCTTCACTTGGGGATGAATTGCTTTACTGATTTCTTAATTGTTGCGCTTCTAAATGCACATTGCACATGTACTGATAATTAAATTAATCATTTATGTCACACTTGTGGTGATGGAGCACTTACCCTGACTGGTTTATAGGGCTTCCTGTTAGACACCAAGTCATCACATCATCTGGAGTTGGTGGCATTGGATCTTCCTCTTTACTTTATTTTTATAATTTTATTATATTTAGCTACTGTACAAGGTGCTCATTTACTGAGGGGCTGTAGCATGTAGTTTCATTACCATTACCATGCATTAGGGATTCTTCTGGCAGAATAATGTTTCCAAAAGCGTAAACCCAACTTTACTACTGCCAGAGGTTATGTGGAATGTGTACTGCATCTCCAAGGCTATTCTTAAATGGTCCATTCATAGTCAGCAAGAAGATGTGACGACAGCAGTTGTGAATGGCACAATACAAACAATCCATGCTTGTGCGGTGAAGTCAACTTCTTCTCAGAAAACTCATTTTCCTGCAGAATTTTACTTAGCTTAGGTTACTTAGGTTATCTTCTCTAATACCAACCCCAGAGAACACCTTCTTTACACCATCTTCAGCTACTTCTTACTGGCAATACCTACTAGCTAGGTCATGCCACATCTTCTTGAAACTAGCCCATTCCACTTGCTGGCCTCTGTTTAGGCTGTTTCTGTAACAGAGCCGCACACACATACATTTGCAGTTGGGGAGCTTACCCCATTTATTATGACCACTTTGATCAACGTTTCGGGGGGGGGATATGCCCTCCCTTCGTCAGGATCTCTGTTTAGGCTGTGGCAGTATAGGTAAGAATAAAACTGCAAGCCCAAGCAGTATCAGTACAACAAATAAAGTGTAAAATTGCCTAATCACGTTTTCTCCAAATGAAAAACATTGCTTGATAATGCTAGATTTTCCATTCCTTTACTTTGATGTAATACTGTCAAATGCTACAGTTTTCTCAGCCAATGTGGCAATAAGCTCTTACATCATACAATCATATAGATTTAAAATGACCAGATGTTCTGATCTTCTTCATTTCTACACAGCAAGATGCCTCTTCAACAAGTATGAAGCACTTCAAATATTTTGGTCTTCTCCAATAATGTTGCACTGACAAATTTTGCAATCTTCTTTAATGGTTTAACATTGCCATTTGCTCTTCAGTTATGTAACACTGCCAAGTTCATAGAAAACACAGAACCGGCACACAGAATTGCTCTTCCACAGGGGTGATCCCCTGTGTTAATTGTGTTAAACAGGCTGCGCACATGTTGGGGGACGTACCCCTTTGTGTTTTTTATGAGTATTCCAGGCGCACCAATCCCACTCAGTACGGATCACTGGAGTATAACTATACAGAGAGGTTGGCTGTGCCTGTGGGTTCTCTAAACACTGCCAAGTCCTCCAGTTCTCCAATAATGTAACACTTGTAAATTCTCAAGTCTCCTACAATGATATAAAACTGCCAGACACTGCAGTGTTCTCCAATAATGTAGCACTGCCATATAATCCAGTCTTCTCTGATGATGCAAGACTGCCGCATACAATCCTCACCAACAATATACAGTACTGCTGTGGAATGCTTCAGTTTTTTTTCATTGATGTGCCAAATATTCCAGTCTTCTCCAGTGATGTAACACTGCTATAATTGTAATTTTTAATGAGTTCTGCTTCTCTGCCAGTGCTTATTAAACATCCAATATATAAAATATCAAAATTTCTAATGTCTTCAGAACCCAGTCCTTACGGATCTTCATTTATCTAGAATGGCTGCAGGAGAGTTCTTGTGTCAGAATAAACAAGTCTGCTATTCTCCTGCACTTGGGAGGTTCTTAAGGGCTGGCGTTAAGCATCCATGCATAATGTAATAGTTAATCTCTTATTCTTTGCCGCTTAATCACAACACGGTTTTGCTTTTTAGTGCAGAAAGTCCCAAAAGGTAAAATTCACCTTGAGAAAATTCTGCTTTGATTGATGTTAATTTGGAATAAATAATGGCTCTCATTACTCCATATCTTTTGGGTGTAGCATGCCTCATGTCGCTTTGCCCACTAACTGCGTACACATAGTTAAATATTTAGTCCTATTTTATTTATAAGGCTACTGTCCCTAATTTGTTTTATTGTGTGCTTTTTGAAACAGGACATGGATCTATCTTCAGGAATGTCACTGGTAATTATTATGTTACTTGGATTGAAATACCATAATGCTTTAACAAATTGATGCATAACACACATAAGTAGGCTTTGCCTTCTATTTATATTAAACAAAGTGAAGGCTAAACACTGTGAAGGCTACCCACAGCCATCTTGGTTTCTGTACCAGCACTAATACTGTAAACCAGACACACATGAAGGGCTGTGACGCGCGGGGAGATAGGTTGCCGCGTGACAAATCTCCCTTGTTGCGGGCGACTAATCTCCCCAAAATGCGGAAGTTTCCTCTCAAGGTAACTTCCGTGATTTTGGCAAATTGCGCCGCCACGTATGCCATCCCACTGGCGATTTACATTCTAGCCAGTGGGATTGCATTTCCGGGAGATTAGTCGCCCGCGACAAGGTAGATTTGGCACGCGGTGACTAATTTCCCTGTGTGTCAAAGGGGGAAGGGTATGTTCACCTTCAGGCAGTTGTCTGAATTTAAAGAACACCGCTCAGACCAGGATCAATACTGCTAAATCTCTCTCTCCTCTGTTCTCCCTTTGGAAGGGATTGCCAATGCCAACTTGCATTCTGCCCAAACAGGAACTGGTTACTGCTCACTCCATCCTCTCCTGCATTGTTTGCATTTTATTGATCAGATTAGCTAAATCTTGCCAGACAGCAATATTAAAGATATGAAAATGAAGCAGGAGAGGGAAGGCATGCACAGAACTAGTTCAGTAATAAACTCTTGAAATGCAGACTATTGTCTGAGCTGAACATACCCATTAAAGATTAATTTAAGGATTAATTTTCTGAATGTAATAAGAGATTATTTTTATGAGTTCAGTTATTTAGGTTATTAATGGACAAAACCTTTACCCCCTCACCCAATTAGACTGCTTCCTATTCTTACTGCATGCAAAGAGAAGCTCCCCTGCCGTGTATACATAGTTACATAGGGTTGAGAAAAGACCATAGTCCATCAAGTTCAACCCATCCAAGTAAACCCAGCACACACAACCTATACTTACCTTATACACTTACATACATAAACTATATATACAACCCCTTATACTAACTGTAGATCATAGTATCACAATAGCCTTGGATATTCTGCTTGTTCAAAAACTCATCCAGGCCCCTCTTAAAGGCATTAACAGTCTGCCATTACCCCATCACTAGGAAGGGCATTCCACAACCTCACTGCCCTCACCGTGAAAAACCACCTACGCTGCTTCAAATGGAAGCTCCATTCCTATAATCTAAAGGGGGGGCCTCTGGTGCGTTTTTATGGGAAAAAAGAACACCCCCCATCTGCCTATAATCCCCTCTAATGTACTTGTACAGAGTAATCATGTCCCCTCGCAAGCGCCTCTTTTCCAGAGAAAACAACCCCAACCTCGACAGTCTCACCTCATAGCTTAAATCTCCCATCCCCTTTACCAGTTTAGTTGCACGTCTCTGCACTCTCTCCAGCTCATTAATATCCTTCTTAAGGACAGTGCTGGCACATATTAGTGCAGGATCCAATATTCCTGGGGGGTTTTCTCACATCCCGTCATATTTTAACTTGTCAGTTTCCCTTTACTTGAAGGGGACTTATACCCACTGACATACCTTAAAGAGAAAATAACCCCCCCCCCCTTTTTCCTTTTTTTTTTTTTTTACATGAACTCAATCTGTTGAGCTTGTGTAGGAAAGATACATAAACACTATCTGAACTTCCAGATATAAATATAAATGTATTTCATTTTATGTATCTCCTGATATACTTAAGCCCAACTGAATGAGCTCATGTCAAAGAGGGAGGTATATTTTCTCTTGAATTTAAAATTGATCGGTGTGTACTTGACGGATCTCCAGAAGTTTGTTACTGATGCAAGAAGAGCTTTCTGTTGCTTCTCTGCTCTCTTATTCTGTTCCCTGTGATTGGGATGATAGAATTGAGTAGAGAATTGTCAGCAGACCTGGACAGAACAGCAGAAGATGCACCATTGTGTCTAACAATCTACTCTCTGTTTTCCACTTAAGAAACCCGGTGATTCCCTCTCTGTGTCTGGTGATCTTTCTACTTCCACTATATCAGACAGCGATAGTGCCAATGATAGCCGCCAAGGCCAGTGGCTTCGAAGAAGGCGCCTTGATGGAGCTTTAAACAGAGTGCCTATTGGGTTCTACCAGAAAGTTTGGCTAATCCTGCAAAAGGTGGAGCATATTAAACTGCACAAATATGTGCTATGCTGTTTGTACACTTTTATTTTTTTTTCATTTTACCATTATTATTGTTTTTTTTTGTTTATCATCAGTGCCATGGATTGTCTGTAGAAGGTTTTGTTTTACCATCATCAAGCACGCGTGAGGTGAGAGTTCCCCAAACCATTAGTTTAAGTGATATTAATATATTTAATTTTTATCAGCCATGATCCCCCAGAGAAGCCGCAATAATGAGGGTACTCTTTTTCTATAAAAATGTTGTAGATCATCCTTTATTTTTTACAGCAATTTTTGTGTTATCAATGCTGCTGGTCACATGACAAGTTTATCAGCAACACTCCCCTGATCTTTATTATCAGTATTTTATACTTTACTGCTGATAAATGTCCCTCTCCTTCTTTGATGCAGATGACACCGGGTGAGCTGAAGTTTTCTGCCCATGTGGAATCTGTTTTGAATCGTGTGCCTCAGCCAGAGTACCGCCAGCTCCTAGTGGAAGCTATTTTGGTGCTGACCATGCTTGCTGATGTAGATATCCAGAGTGTTGGGGGTATCATCCACGTGGAAAAGATTGTGCATATTGCAAATGAACTGTTCTGTCAGGAGCAGGTAAGGATTTCCACTATGGCTGGATCTTAGTTACCATATTAGCTGAGTAACAAACGGAATAAGCACAAGCCCACCCATCCAGGG
The DNA here is from genome assembly GCF_000004195.4 of Xenopus tropicalis. NCBI lineage: Eukaryota > Metazoa > Chordata > Amphibia > Anura > Pipidae > Xenopus > Xenopus tropicalis. The sequence goes on along the minus strand of NC_030684.2, from coordinate 37,240,173 downwards.
GACAACATTGCTTTACCATTATCAAAGCCCATATTAGTTGAGTGTAAATCCATAATGTATTCTTTATTTTATCCATATTTGAAATTTAATCTACATCAAGCATGTTATAGTAACATTGTCCACCTGTAGAAAGTAATGTGTGTTTCATGGTATCCACACCCTGGTTTTTGTCTATGGTTATTGGCTGCTATCGTCAGCCAGATGGCATCAGTGGGCAAACTGTCTATTGTTAGCAAAAGCACTGCTGTTCATGCTGGGAAGTCAGCCTCTCACTACTTTGTACCATCCCATGTACATGCATATTCATATCCTGCAAGCAGAAATCCATTTAAATAAAAGCATCTATTACTGAATAATACTATTCTGCATTTTACATATAGGGCAGAATGTTTACAAGCTAGGTGAACATTGTGCCTAAATGTATTTTGGGCGTAGCCTAGTGATACGAAAATTTATATCAAAGCAGTAGGACTTTTCCTGGGAAAAAAAACGCTTGATTTTTTGTTTGTGTTCTTTTTTAATTTAAATGCAGCATTTGTATATTTATATTATATAGGACAAATGCAGAGATAGAGATCGACACAGTGTGTGCATGCTGTTAGGAACTACTGCACATGCACCAGTTTCCTCATCATTCGCATAATATTATTTCTGTTGCGTGCCGATAGATTAATAGTATGCAAGTGAGTAAGGACTAGACTAGGAATGAACAGAAGCACTTGAGCCTGGAGGTGGCCATACACTAAAAGATCCACTTGTTTGGCAAGGTCACCAAACGAGCAGTTCTTTTCTCCGATATGCCCACCTAAGGTGGGTGGTATTTGGTGTAACCCAATCGTTTGGCCCTTGAAACAAATGATTGAATTTCAATGACAGGTACAGTACCCTGCCATCCCCAGTCTGACCGCATCAATTTTAGGTCAGATATCGGTTGGGTAGGCTCTTCAGGGATGCACATAAATGGGCAGATAAGCTGCCTAATCGATCTGAAGAACCCAAATTGGCAGTCTAGATCTGCCCGTGTATGGGCCACCTTTACTGAAGTTGATTTCCCTCTTCCTACTGCCGATCTCAGTCTCTGCATAGTTACCCCTTCTCTAGAGGAGGATCCAAGTCCCCGCGATCAAGAAGGCATATGCGTAGTTTATCTATTGCATGTAATAGAGACATTTATTTTTAAACAATTACAATGGGGGGAAAACCTTATTTTGTAGAGTTAAACCACTTTGAAAGGACCTTGGAGAACGGTGGACACATATGGCTTTGTATCCAAAGAACTCAACCGTAGTAGATGCATAGCTTCTTTTTTATGCACCAGGGAGAGAGTAGTAATTCTATGTGCAGGATGATAGCTAATACTACATCATTTAATGCAGGTTTGAAGCCTACTATCTAAAGCTCTAAAATTCTGGGTGCCTTACATATTGGGTATGACATTAAGTTATGTAATAATTTAGTCTGAAGACACACACAGCCATCAAGTCTTTTGGGGTTTTTTTTTCAAAGTTGAGTTTCTTTGTATTTTCTCCCAAGCATCTGAACAAGAAAGTTGTGATTAAATGGGAACTCTACTTTAAAACAACTTTAGCTTTTTAAGAAGCAAACATAATTTCAAGCAACTTTGCAATATATATCAATTGAAAAATATGTAGCCTTTTCATAATATGCATTTTAATGTAATATTATGGTTTAAAACAGTTACCAAAGCTTAGCCCCCTGTTCTCCATTACAGTGCAATGCATTGTGGATTATGTAGTTCCTGTATGCAGTAAGAGTTAATGAAGTTTAGCTGATGCAAAGCCAAAAACATGTCCATATGAAATCTGACCCTTAATGTGAAAATAAATGGTAACATCTGAAGCACAAATGTTAAGGATGCCTTCTTTTCATACCCATATTGTCTACCCCTTATTTGAAATAGCAATAAAGTACTATGAAATAATGGAAATTGGGGTAAATATGTTATGGCCATATCCTGTTGAGGTACAGCTAACATGGTTTTCTCTTTCATCTCTATCATTCACAGAAGGTGCTTGGTGCGGATGACACCATGTTGGATGTTGACCCAACGACTGGTATTTGCCATTTGCTCTATGACAGTGCCCCCAGTGGACGTTTTGGGACAATGACTTATCTCTCTAAATCAGTAGCCATCACCCTGCAGGAGTCCTTACCCCACAGCGGATGTTCCATGCAGTGACATATACAGTCTGTTTACACTAAAGCTGCTGGTATCCTGAGAGCCACTGTGAAGGAGTTTGGTCACCTCATTCTGCCTTGGCATTAAATGCTGCTTCCTATCATTTGCTGCTGTTCTGTAACCAAAGTAATGGGTAAGATGTGCACTAGTCTTCAAGTCCAGACACTAGCAGTGCTTTCAAACATGATTTTTACATAAGGATTTTGGACCTGTTATATGATCCTGATACTTCTGCATATCCTAGTGAAAGAATATATTTAAAGAAACAGACACGCAAAACAAATCAAATTGTTCAAGGAAAGTATACTTTGGCACAACTCTTTGTGGACACACAGCTTCCTGTGGAGGAAGCAGTTATGGGCTGGAATGTGCCCATGATCATTTCAAAGTAAAAATCATAAAAAAAGGAATATACGTATACCCTATACAATTGAAAAAGTTATGCAGCGCAATCAGTTTAAATATGAAAATGTAAAAGGAGATTAATTGTTCTTTGACATAGAGTAAAAGAAGAATGTCTAATAACCAGCATAGCTGGCAGAGGGACTTGGTACTGTTAATCCCAGTGTAGTTACCAAATTGCAGTAAAAATGAAATTGTTCTATAGCAATTGAACTCCTAAAGCAACTGTACATATCTTGAGGTCAGGAAGACACCAGTTATACACCAGTTATACCATTGTACACTTGAAGTTAGCACTTAAAATTCTGTTCCTGTGTGACATTTATGGATGCACCAGATCCAGGATTTAGTTAGGCATTTAAACAATTCCCAGCAATGTTCACAGTAGCTAAATTTTTAGTTTCTGCAAATCTGAATAAAATCAAATAGGAGAAAGGTAGAATCATTGGGAGGTGCCAAGTTGCCATCCTGTCTTTGATTCTAGTCGGTAACCTCAGACCACAGGCTGCCACTCTTTTTTCCCATAAAAGCACTGTCCCTGGGTACTTTACTTCTCTCCCTGCTTCTATGGTGCCCCTGCATCCCCTGCATTACCCTAGGCCTAGGTGATCACATGTGCAGGAGTGAAATCTTTGCTGAATTCAGTGATCTACAAGTGTACAGCGTGCTGGGACATTGGAAGATTACAGCAAATGAATAGTACCTGGGGCTGTGAATTTCTAGAAAACAATGAGGGGTGCTGCTGGGGTCTGAAATAAGTGGCTACTAAAATCACTGGAGGAGGGAGGGCAGATAACTTGCCACACCTCAGTGACGCTCCCTTTCCTTGTCCTTTATTGTCATGTGACAAATAGCAGAGACACAGTTTTCAATATACAATATTAATGGATGATCCTCTGATTTACATGTTAAAATTAGGTTTAGGGTTTGGTATCCATCTAAAGCTTTTGCAAAGGATTCAGTATCTAGCTGAATGCAAAAATTATGGATTCAGCGTATCCCTTGTACAAAATAGTAAGATTTACTGAAGGTGGGCAAATTTGCCCGGGTATAGTAACCCATAACAGCCAGTTACAATTTTGATGTGTATGTACAAGATGTGTATGTACCTCCAGTGTAGAGATTTCTGTTTGTCTGGGATCAGTTATACCATCTATTGCAGTAAATGCACTGGGATCTATTCTTGTAAAGACTGCTGTACAATTGCTGCTCCCAGCACCCTTCCAGTACTTCTAGCATTGTATCTGTTACTCGCCTCCTTCAACCAACAAGTATACAGCTACAGTGGGTTTAAGGGGTGGTACAACTTTAAGTTAACTTTTAGTTTGTTATAGATTGGCCATTTCTTTCCATTTCTCAACTTTTCCTATTTTTTTATTTTTTTTATAGTTTTTTAATTATTTTCCTTCCTCTTATTCCTCTTTGATTCTTTCAGCTGGGGGTTATTGACCCCGATCGGCCAAAAAACTATTACTTTCTGAGGCTACAATTTTATTGTTGTTGTTTTTTATTACTTTCTGTTCAGGCCTCTCCTGTTCATATTCCAGTTTCTCATTCAATCTACTGCCTGGTTGCTAGGGTAATTTAGATCATAGCAACCAGATAGTTGCTAAAATTCCAAACTAGAGATATGCTGAACAAATAGCTAAATATTTACAAAACTAAAAATGAAGACCAATTGCAAATTGTTTTGGAATAGCCCGCTTTAACATACTAAAACCCTCTACCCATACTAACCCTCTAGAATATACTAAAAGTTCATTTAAAGGTGAACAAACCCTTTAGATGAGTAAAAGCCATATGTTTAATGTTTTTCTGGTATGGCCAAGTCACCAGACAAGTGGATCTTTATCCAGTTTAATCACACACACAGTGTGGGTTAATTGGGCAGATCTAAATGTTTGTCCCTTAAGCCAGCAATCAAATCACATGCAGCCATCATTGTAGGCCTTGGCCAATAGGATTCTAATGCAAGATAGCTTCATATTGTTCAAATGTGTCCATTATCTTCCGTGTATGTGTACAAACATACCATTTTTGGGAAATAATGGAAAACCTGCCGCCCTACAGATGTGGTTGATGGAGGAGGCTGAAAATTATGGTTCAGCAAGTTCTAGCGGGCTGCACATAGGATTTGCCCATTTTAGGTCTTTCTCTGAATTCTTTCTGATGCTGGTTTCATTTTAATTATTTTTCCCCATTTTCATTTGGAAGATTTTTTTTGTTTGTGTCCCTTTTTATTTTACCACTCCATCCATTTTATTTATGAACTTGTGTTTTGCAAGAACATATAATTGTTACTTCATATTGTGCTTTAGTGAATTCTATACTGTTTTTTGAGCTTGTGATAATTTATCCAAATAGACATAAAAGTTTTATGTTTAGGAAAATATATATATTTTTTATTGGCCTTATGCCTCTGCAGAATGAGACATGCACGGGCCTCTGGAAAGGATACATAATGCTTCATATTTAATATAAACATAAGCTGCAATCTGCTTAATATTTGTGCATTGTGCCCAGATTGTCATGGAGGCATCTCCTATTATGCTGGGAATTCTGGGTAAAGAAACGGCAAAATTTGCAAATTGCACTGTTAGCAATGTTATCAGTAATTTGTATGTATATTTTCCCTGAATAATACTGTTTTTATTGAAAAGTTCTTTAAAAGTTAGAAAATGCCAAGGGAGGCAATTTCCAACAATTAAGCCAGACCACCATGAGTAATAGGCTTTACTTGCAGTGATCTTAATGTTATACTTTAGTAAGTCATTTTTGGGAGATTTGTTGCCCACGATAGTGCAGATTTAACCATCAGTGATAAGTCTTACTGTGTGCCATCACTCTTAGGGCTGTTACACACGGGGAGATTAGTCGCCCGTGACGAATCTCCCTCGTCGCGGGTGACTAATCTCCCCGAAATGCCGTCCCACTGGCGAAAATGTAAATCGCCGGAGGGATGGCATATGCGGCGCCGCGATTTCCTGAAATTTCGGAAGTTTCCTCTTAAGGCAACTTTGCGATTTTGGGATATTGCAGCGTATGCCATCCCACCAGATTTACATTTTTTGCCGGTTGGATGGCATTTCGGGGAGATGGTCACGGGCGACTAATTTCCCCCGTGTGCCACAGCCCCTAGGGTGAAGATACACAGAGCTACTTAGTAGCAGCTACTTGTCATGGCTACTAAAACAATCCTGTTCATTCACTGATAGTTGTCTCTACGTGTGTTTTAGCAGAGGCAATTCTCAGTATTGTCTATGGCAGGTTTTTTCTGGTGTTTAGTAGCCATGAAAAAGAAGCTGATACTAGTAGCTCTGTGTGTCATCTGTCACACGAAAGATCATCAGACTCGCCACTAACCTTCAGGGCTGAAACGGCAGATAAAAAGGTAGAAACAATAGGATTTCTACCTCCTTCTGCTGATTCAGCCCTGACGGCAGATTTTGCTCAGGCGCCTTCTATGGCACCCGATCAAAATCTTTTGACCTGGCCGATCGGCGAGTCGACCGATAGCAGCTTCCTGCAATACCGGTCAACTCGCCGATATTATCGGTGCGTGTATGGCCAGCTTTACAACCTACTGCTTAGGCAGATTTCCAGCCAAAAGTGAAAAGGGCAGTTCAGCATTCACATACCAACATTGTTGGCTCCCCGCATTTACATTCAACAAAAAGCCACCTATGCTGCTGTGAGCATATCCCACAGGAATATTATTTTTGAAGAGGCCTATATATTGGCACATATGCAGCAAAATCAAAGCAAACACCTTAAAAAAAAGGCTAATATTGTCACAGATGCTTTTTTTTTTATTACATAGTTTTCCTTTCCCTAAACAGCGGCTACCCTCAGTAATATTATTGCTAATATTATTTTAATTTGGAGACCTAAAACTATATTTTATTTTGAAATGAATAATAACTAAAGTTCTATATTTTCTTGCTATTATGTTTTTTTTGTGATGATTGGAAGATGTTTACATTTCTGTTTAATAAAACTGCCCAACACTGTAGTTCTGTGGGTTTTTTTTATTTGTGTAGCCAACACTGTTCTGCTACTAAAAGGAAATCCTGCCTGATTTGCACTTTGTTTTGGCGCTACAGGAGTCCTGTGCCTCCGCTATATGGGAGAGCAGGTACACTGTAACATGGCTGTGCCCAGGGTCAGGACAGACTGGGCTGTAATACCCCTCCCTGGGGATGTCTCTAAACCACAGTCACTCACAGAGAAAAGGTTAATTGGTTTATTTTCAGAACACTGTAACTTTAAATAAGGTGCATAATATTGCAGACGTGTTTGGTCGCTGAGTTGCTGGGGGATCCTCACTTATGTGGCAGTTTCTTTAGAGCCCTGAGAAAGACTTCCTTTGGCTTTCCATGTCCTGAGACTCCCTTTGCTTCTGCACCCTAAACAGCATGTTTTTCTGCCACTGGGGTTTCCCCACTTACTTCCCACACACAATAATCTCTGTGCCTTCACCCTACTCTCTGCTTCTCCCCAGCACTGCCTCTGCAGGCCTTCCTTCCTGCCAGCTCACTGGGGAGGGGATTCCTCCCTGCACAGACTCACCCAGATAGAGAGATGGGTATACCCAGCCTCCCTGCATTTGTATTGGCATATTTTGTTTAAAAAGGTAAAACATCCGTTTCTATTACATTGTGCCTTTGCAAGTCCCAAAATGTGTTGCGGCTGCCTTGTACATTACCTCTTACTGCAGACAAATCTCTCTCAGAACTGACCATAGAGTTTTATTGTGAACCCTCAGGCAGAAGTCATGTTCAGCGCATAGATGGGCGCAAAGCATAGATTGGTTAATCTGGGACCCTAAAAAGCATTTGTACCAGCTCTTGTTTAAACTAGAAGGGCAATTTCAGTTTTTTTCTATGGCGCATTGGCCCAGAATTTCTCCATGTGCAATTGCACAAAGGTCTATTTCACTGGCGGGTGTCAAAATGCTGGGTACCCCACCCCCCCCGCTAATATTTTCCTTAGGCAGATTGTAAAGGGAAACAATGATGTTAATTAGGCATTTAGATTTATTTTATTATTATAAACTATTAAAAGGTTAAGTCTGCCTCATAGAAGGAATGGCACTGCTCTGTTACTACATAAGACCATTTATTACCCTGCTAATATACCTAATATTAATATACCTACTAATGCTAATATACCTACTAATTTGGTTTCCAGAACCCATAAATAATAACACAGACAACAACTTTATGTAAAATCTGTGAAGATCACAGCTTTATTAAAAATATAATTTATGAAATGTGATGCTCACTGTAGGGTTATCAGATCACTGGAAATCAGAGGGCACATATAGAAAGAGCTGCACGCTGCAATATAAATGCACCTTCTATATGTGTCCTCCCATCACCAGAGGGTCTGGTAACCCCACCACATAGGGCTGTTTGATCCCAAGGAAGGCAAAAAACCTAGAGAGAAGCTTGGGCCAATCTGCTTCACTAGAGGCAAAAATTCCTTCCTGACTCCTAAATGGCAATCGGAATTATTCCCAGGATCAATGCGCCCAATGGAGCTTTGAAAGAGTTAATAAATGTACAGTAATGGGTAAATACATGTTTGCCTCTGTTTGTCTGTAGGGAAATGTGTTCATAGGTAATTAAGAGTGTATGGAAAGTGACAGCTCTGCTTGATGATGGTACTGGGTGCCCTGGCAATGTCACCCACCCATGGTCCAGAAATAGAGATCCCCAATACTGTCACTTGTATTAAATGGTAAGTAGTATGGACATGTAGGCCTCAGTGTGTGTGTGTGTCTATCAGTAAGGAAATATGTATCCATATGGGTGAAGGTACGGCAGTGTATGCATGTATGGGTGCCAGTAGGAAACTGGGGGCATGTATGGGTGCCAGTATGGAGGTGTTGGCATGTAGGGGTGCATGTATACTTGCCTGTATGGATCAGTGGGCCAGTATGTGTTGTGTAGCACATAACCGGCCCCTTCCATGTCCTGAGAATGGCTGGATCTTTCTGCCATCTCTAAGTGCTGGGAACCTGCTGCGTCCCTGGATGTTGATGCCACCTCTGGTGTTCTCTCTCTGCCTTCAGGTAGATGTTGGTTGGTAGGTGTTGCTGCAGGCCTTGTGGTGGGAGGATTAAAAGCTGGAAAGATTGCTGGATAAACTCCTGGCAGAAGCGGATGTAAAAAATAGTGGCCTATAGAGACTAGATGGCAGATCTTTTCCATGCACTCCTCAATTTGGTGTTCTGGGTAGTCAGTGGGGGCCACTTTGACAGGGTTGTTATAAGAATAGATTTTATCTGCCACATTGAGGCAGCACAGTGCCATGAGAGATGGTTGGTGCATGTAGAACTCATGATGTTGGTTCAGGCACAGTGCTGCGATGCCTCGGGCAGCTGTTAGGCTTTTGGCTGCTCTTGTGAGCTGGGCAGGGGAACACTCCTCCTGGTTGGTCAGTCTCAACAGGGAGAAGTGCTCCAAAAAGAAATCGATGGTTGGTACCCCCAGGCGAAACAGCAACTTCCTTAGGATGGTTCTCTCCAGGTGACGCATTTCAGCTGGTGTCATTCTGTAGTCAAACAGAGGTAGGAAGAGTTTGGGGGGGAGGGGGTACCGTAATTCAGCCACTTTGTAAGCCATGTAGAGGCAAGTGGCTCCCACTCTTGTTAGGGTGTCGGGGTCAGTAGGAGTGCAGGACACATACCGCTCCAGGAAGTTTATACCCAGGCACAAGGTCTGAAAGTCCAATCTCAGGTACCTGTGCACATTAATCATTAGGGTGGTGATGTGGTTCCAGGATGCAGCATTTATTTCCTTTTGATTTTCTAGGAAATTTTCCAGCTGATAACCTCCCTCCAGGCCTTTTTTATAGAGGTAACACTCCTCTCCATACTCCCTGAAGGTCTGCAGGGCATCAGCCAGGTTGGTCAGGGTGTTCCATGGCTCCCCCTCTGGCACCGGTTCCTCAGCTGTAGGGGTGCTGGTCCCACGCAGATCACCCTGGGGCTTGGCCCTTTTGAATTCAGGGCTGCACCCAGGGGAAATGATCTCCTCTTCTTGCTCTTCTTCTTCTTCTCTTCTTCTTTTTCGCTTTCCAACGCTCAGAGTCTCCATCATTTAGCTCCTCTCTCACCAACTGTCACAAAAGACTGTTGGGACTAAGTATCCGTTATCCACAAGTCACCTCTGCTCTTCACTGATTGGCTGGACATGTAAACAACTGATAGGCTGAATCTGAAGTACAAATGCTTGAGTTGCTCTGTCACTTAACTTCTCCTTTATTTCTAGTGCCTTGCCTTGTACTTCAGCCTCTTTTCTTATATGTGAATAAAGCTCTGTAGCTTTCAGAAAATCTGATATCTAAGCTTATCTAATGCAAAAATGATCCATATATAGATTTTAAATATACACATAGTTTACCATAAAGTGACAGCAGATATATCTCAGGGTACAAATGCTTGCTCTCAGAATCACAGCTTTTCATTCTCATAATTCAAGAAATCTGTGCAATTTTTTTTTTGCTAGATTCAGGCGCAAGTGCAGCTCCTCGTATGGAGCCACTGCCAGACATCACGCCCCACCATTATCTGCCTATACAGCTGTACAGACACAAATTCCAGGCCAGGGGTGTGTGAATGTACATCTTAGAAGGACTGGGTAAAGTTACCAGTCCATTTGTTCTTTTAAATGCAAGTTGTTGGTCTGCCCTGATATGCCCGCCAGTTTAATTTGATTGTTTGGTCCAAGGTGGGCATATCCGGAAACAATCCACTCATTTGGCGACTTCGCCACGGCAGATCACACCGTGTATGTTTTTAAATATTTATAATAATGTATTATGACTGCAGCAAGGCAAATGTTTGCTGTTAATCATGGGACTGTGTGGAAAATATTAAGAGTCCAGTGCCACTAAAATTGAAAATGATGGTTCCTTTACTACCCTACACAGAGAGAAAATGATAAATTCTGGATAGGCAGCTTGATAGTGACTTGACTTGAGCCAATAAGGGCATGTGTAGATTTGGTTGATAAAACCCAATAAATAAATGTGACGTTATCAGGATGTATTCTGACTATTCTTTTAATAGAAATAAGCATGTATTTTTTAAACTGATAATAGCATGTTTTTAATAGGAAAAAATATGCTATTTTTTAAACTAAGCAATATAGAAGGAATTATAATTATACTGCATCTTAAATTTAGATTTGGCAAATTAACTGTAGGAAGGCAGTTTTATTAACAGTGCTTAATATTAAATATCATAGCTATATCAAAGCTAGAGAGTAATAGCCTTCAGTAAAGGCATAATGCATTTCCATGTGGACTGGACCTGAGAAATGGTAAGATCACAATATAAGGATATCAGCCTCCCTTTTCACCCTCCTCTAGGCCTTCAAAATGCAAAGTCAAAGCCCTGTAGAGAAGCAGATTTACTGGTGACCTGTTAAAAAGCAGATCTTATTGGTTTGCTATGTATGACTTAATGTGGGCAAATTTAGTGCATTTTATTTATTAGTGCATTCACATGGCGAATAATGTAAAAATCAGAATACTCTACAAATATATTATTTACACCAGTCCCTGCCTCATGTTGTTAGCCTGTTAGCTCATACATTTAGAGCTCCGATTGTCCAATTATTGTATAGTATGCTACCCCTTATTCAGAAAGCTCCAAATTACTGGAAGCCCATCTCCCATAGAATCCATTTACAAAAAATAATTCTAATTTCTAATCATTTCTAATTTTTAATGACTTCATTTTCTCTGTCATAATAGTTACATAGAGTCCATCAAGTTCAACCCATCCAAGTAAACCCAGCACACACAAACCTATACTGATCTATCTATACACTCACATACATAAACTATAAATACAACTACTAGTACTAACTGTAGATATTAGTATCACAATAGCCTTGGATATTCAACTTGTTCAAGAACTCATCCAGGCCCCTCTTATAGGCATTAACAGAATCTGCCATTACCACATCTCTAGGAAGGGCATTCCCCAACCTCACTGCCCTCACCGTGAAAAACCCCCTACGCTGCTTCAAATGGAAGCTCCGTTCCTCTAATCTAAAGGGGTGGCCTCTGGTGCGTTGATTGTTTTTATGGGAAAAAAGAACACCCCCTATCTGCCTATAATCCCCTCTAATGTACTTGTACAGAGTAATCATGTCCCCTTGCAAGCGCCTCTTTTCCAGAGAAAACAACCCCAACCTCGACAGTCTAACCTCATAGTTTAAATCTTCCATCCCCATTACCAGTTTAGTTGCACGTCTCTGCACTCTCTCCAGCTCATTAATATCCTTCTTAAGGACTGGAGCCCAAAACTGCACTGCATACTCAAGGTGAGGCCTTACCAGGGACCTATAAAGAGGCAAAATTATGTTTTCATCCCTTGAGTCAATTCCTTTTTTATACAAGACAGCACTTTATTTGCTTTAGTAGCCACAGAATGACACTGTCTGGAATTAGACAACTTGTTATCTACAAAAACCCCTAGATCCTTTTCCATTAAGGAAACCCCCAACAAACTACCATTCAAGAGATAGTTCGCGTTGATATTATTTCTACCAAAATGCATAACTTTGCACTTGTCAACATTGAACTGTTTTACTAAATAAAACAGTTCACTATACTTGTTCCTAACTAAGCTGCTTACATCCATATTGGGTTTATTTAATGTTTAAATATTTATTAAATATTTCAATACTGACACAAAAAAACTACCTTTCAAAATATGAATATACATGTTGATGGTTTTTTGCTATCAGGTTTGGTTTTTAAGTAATTTTTATTTGAAGTTCCTGAATCTGACTGTTTTGCCAACCTGACTGTCCCTTTTCAGCCTGACAGTTATAGCTTCTGATGCTAATGGCCTACTGCTGCACCAACATGGCAGCCCCCTCATAGAGGAACATGGGGGATCAGATCAGGTATTGTTAAAGCATCAGACTTTTATGGCAAAATTATAAAGTTCTTGCAGAAAACAATGTTAATTGCATCACAGACTCAAAGTCATTAGACAGTGTAGGACTCACGTACAATGAGGGGCCTTGATGTGGCACGTGAGCTTACATATTTTGGCCAAAGTGTGGTACTAACACCTCATTTTTTGTAAAAATTATTTTTAAAGGCAAACTAAGCGCTGGCAAACTTTCTTTCTCTTTGTAGAAAACAATGTTATGATATATGTAAAAAAAAGATTTCTGGTGTCAGTATCTCTTTAAGGTATAGTCATCTAAATTAGAGAAAGTTGATGCCCCAGGTCTCTGCTGTCTGAAATGGGGCATAGGGACCTGCAGTAATACAAGAAAGCCAATATGCTGTGTGCAAAATGCAAAAATATGGGCAGAGGAAATTAACTCCTGCCTCAAATTTTATTCTCCATCATCATCCTTTCTTCTGCCCAGAACCGGAGGTGGACAAAATGCAGCCGATAAATGTGCAACCAGCCTTCTGATTCCCATGAGGCTTTGACCCTCTGTTTCTGCTCGACTATAACTCTGCACCCAGCCAACATATTTGACAGCTCCTGCCTCTCCTCCCTGTTAAACTGCCTGCTTTACAGTGCTGTGCTAATGCTTTCCACAGAGCGACATCCACAGTACTGATATACAGCTCAGTGTAGGGGGATACACTGTGCCAATGCCACATAATGCAGAATTATACAGTTTACCACTGAATGCCCTGAGATTGCTACTTAATATTTGTACAGACCTAATGCTGGGGGATACATTGTGCTATTTAATGCTCCTGGATTCACTGTGCCCTGTAATACTGGGAAACAGGATGCCACCTAACGCTGGACTAAATATTGTCCTATTATTGGCAGAGGAGAACATGTAGAAATATATATACGATGTGGTCTCAAAAAAGGGTGTACTCTGTAGATTTGCAGCAGGGAGAGAATCTCACCAAGCCATTTAAGCTGTCAGTGCATGATTTGGCTAGGCAGTTTGGCCAAATTTGACCATAATGCACAACCATCTGGGCATGTATGACAAGTCGGTGAAGGGGATTTAAAAAGTTAATACACCTCCTGCTGTTCTGGACATCTGGGTGGCTGGCCCAAAGAATGGAATAATACAAGGTGATACTGTACAGCCCTGTTTCCAAAAATGTTGGGACACTGTGTAAAATGGAAATAAAAAGATAACGGGATGATTTGCAATCACTTAAACCCTTTATTTTATTAAAAACAGTACAGTATAGTATATTAAAACAAGACAGTATATTAAATGTTGAAACTGAGAAACTTTATGTTGTATTTAATTTATGATGTCAGCGACACATTTCAAAAAAGTTGGGACAGAGTGGAAAAGTTGTGTATTGCTAAAGAAGACAAAATCCCAAAGAGGTTGGGTCTCTCAGAAATAAAGATGGGGAGGGGGTACTCAATCTGTGAAACACTGCACGGGCAAATATTGCAACAATTTAACAATACTGTTCCTCAACATAACATTTTTAAGAATTTGGGGAGTCCATCATCTATAGTAATTAATTTCATTAAAATGTTCAGTGAATCCAAATAATCTGTATGCATAAAACAAAGCCAAAGAAACCGATACTGGATAGCAGTGATATTTGGGCCCTCAGTTGGCACTGCTTTAAAAACTTAATCACTGCATTGTGATTGTCTATTTGAGCCAGGGGTTGATTGGTCAGGCCTTCAGAGTGCTGCATCTAAATCAGTGTTAGACTGGGGCACCAAGGGCCCACTATAGAGCCAGGTTTCAAGGGCCCACCAGCCAACACCCTACAACAGTTTCAGTTTTTTTCAAAAAAAAAAAACAATATGCACACTAGATCCCTGAGGTCTGTGGGAAATATTATATATATATATATACATCACACCCCTGTGTTGTCTGTTTTTTCCCGCCAGTCAGTGTATTTAATGTTAGCTTTCACAGTGTGGTTTAACTTTGAGAAAGGCTGAGGTGTTCAGCTGAAACGTCAGTTCACTGATTTACCATTAAAAGTTTTTTATTTTTGCACTTAAGTCCTGTGAGTGCGGCTTCTTTTCCCAATTCGTATATATATATATATATATATATATATATATATATATATATATATATATACTGTATATATATATAGTAGCAACCAGTGTGAGGCACATTCATGCCCACATAATTCCATGTGGGCAGCTGTGCTCTCCTGTGCAGGCTGTGTAAGAGCACAGAGCAATACAGTGGGACACAGACAGACTGCAGGGGGTACCTCAGACAGACAGAGGGCAGGCAGAGTCTTTCTATCCCTGTGCTGTTTACGGTGCAGCTTTGGGAAGTAAACCTATACAAATTCCTCACAAAGGACCCCTTTCTGATGGTTCTATATAATTCTAATAATTAACAGCCTCCCTGGATTTTCCTGCAAACAGTAGGTTTGCCCACTGTTAATAAATGAGCCTTAATGAAATGTTCAGTGGCCGTATAAATGTAAAAGGCTGCAGGCCAAGTCATACAGGGCAGGAAGCTCTAAACATCAGGCATGTATTATAATATTAAAGGTGTCCCACATACTGCAAATTATAAAGAGGAGTTCTGGGCTGTGATTTTGGGGAAAGCACTTATTTTCTGTGCAAAGGGGAATCCTGTGTAAAATGATTGGGAAGTACAAGAGGAGCCATTCAAACCCCTGCCTGGAGGAACACTGAAGGGGACATGTTACCTTTTGTCACCCTCACCATGTAGGCAATAACGAATAAGATTTGGTGCCTGTTTTCAGTGTGAGCTACAGAGGGCTGGTAACTATAAAAATTACACTTTTACTTTTTACATTTGAGTGATGGGCACATCCTAATGATGCCAGCCAATCACAGCTCTAGATACGGTTAGCCAATTACAGTTCTGCTGCCTTCACACAGGAAAAATATTCTGCAGTCCCCTCTCAGGTCCACCTAACTGCTGATCGCTGTGCTGAGTGCCTCAGGCTCTGCTATGCAGCCAGGGAAAGCAGCCAGCAGAAGGGTGAGATGCTGGTTAGCTGGCCCAAGTGAGGGTTGGTGTAAATCTTTATTAAAGCAGTACAAAATGCAACTTTGGATCTTTAATAACCCACACTAATAGCCCACACTCCAGTTGGTACTGGTACTGATACTTTGGCCAGAAAATGTCGATAGCAAGTGCTATGCTACCTACAGTTTCCAGGGACCCAGTTTGGGCAGCCGTGTTGGGACTATTAAGCACATGCATGTGAAGATAACTGGCAGGCTCTTGGGCCATTCACTCTGAAGTTATGTGAGCAAGCCGCTGATTTCTGGTAAGCACGTTGCTCTGCAAATGGCAGAGAAAAATTTGGCTTAAAGGAGAAGGAAAGGCTAAGTCACTTGGGGGTGCCAAAATGTTAGGCACCCCCAAGTGACTTACATGACCTACCTTGTACCCCGGGCTGGTGCCCCCGTTAGGAGAAAACAGCACCAGCCCGGGGCACCTGTAGACACCGCTTCCTCCTTCCTTTGCGCGCTGCTGCCGAAATCCGTGGGCCGGCGCATGCGCAGTAGAGTGAGAAGCCGACTTTAATGTTTAAGTTCGGCTTTTCACTCTACTGCGCATGCGCGCGCAAGCGAGGAGGAAGCAGGTAGCGCCGGCAGCTGCCCCGGGCTGGTGCTGTTCTCTCCGTACGGGGGCACCAGCCCGGGGTACAAGGTAGGCGTTCTAAGTCACTTGGGGGTGCCTAACATTTTGGCACCCCCAAGTGACTTAACCTTTCCTTCTCCTTTAAGCTCTAAAGGAAGCCAAGTGGCGCCTTACCGGCTCTTACTAGCTATCCCTGAGTGTGCTATGGCACTTGCTTCCCTAGCACTCAAGCCCTCATTCCCGGGGGCCTTATCCCCAACTTCCACTGATGTGTATTGCTGGCTGTAACAAAATGTTCTGAACCACCCCATCAAGCTATTTACTGAAAGCACCCATCACACCAGTGGCGTAACTACTATGGATGCAGGCACAATTGTTAATATACTCTTCCATTTTATGTAGGGATTATGCAGGCATATCTGGGGTTAATATGGTGGCACACAGTCCAACACTAGGGGGCCCATTTACTTACTCACGAACTGGCCGAATGCGTCCGATTGCGTTTTTTTCGTAATGATCGGTATTTGGCGATTTTTTCAGAAAATTATCGCGACTTTTTCGTTGCCATCTGAATGTTGCGTAAAATCTTGCGATTTTTTCATAGCGTTAAAACTTGCGCGAAAAGTCGCGCCTTTTTCGTAGCCATTCCGAAAGTTGCGCAAAATGTTGCGATTTTTTCGTAGCGTTCGGATTCATTCAAGCTTCAGTATGGTGACTTTTCTTGGGCCAGGTTGGAGCTGCAGGGTGCCATTGAGCCCTATGGGAGACTTTCCTTGGGCCGGGTTGGAGCTGCAGAGTGCCATTGAGCCCTATGGGAGACTTTCCTTGGGCCGGGTTGGAGCTGCAGAGTGCCATTGAGCCCTATGGGAGGCTTTCCTTGGGCCAGGTTGGAGCTGCAGGGTGCCATTGAGTCCTATGGGAGGCTTCCAAAATCATGCTAAGTCTGAAAGTTTCGCCCGCCGCTTCCGAGCGCTCAATACGAAAAAGTCGCGACAAGATACGAGCGAATCGTAATGGCTACGTAAAACTCGCGTTTTTTCGCGAAAATCGTATTGGTAACGAAAAAGTCGCGACAATTTCCGAAAAGTCGTAAAGGCGCCGAAAAAAATCGCAAAAATACGAAAAAGACGCAAAATGTTCGTTTTCCAATCGGAATTTTTCCAATTCGGATTCGAATTCGTGTCTTAGTAAATCAGCCCCTAGGTGAAACAGAGGGAATTACATGGGTTGATATGATGTGATATCAGAATACAAGTGCTCAGTGATGTAAATATAGAGGGAGCCGACCCCGCAGCCATGTGGGAAGGGGGGCAGGGGCTACTGCAAGTGCACATACCCAAATGGCTGTAATTTAAGGCAGAGCCTGTGAGGTATCAGCACGGCAAGGGCTCAATGATGTACTTTTATATGTGCCAGTAATAGAAGCCTTTATTGGAAGAGCTGCTTTGGCCTAAAGCTCTGTTCTGTGGAATGCACTTTCCCAAGTATATGTCACACTGTGATGCTTGTGCATTTGGGACAGGTACTAGAGCCATAAATAGGCAAAGGGCACTTGCCTAGAGCTCACCGGGACAGCAAAGTAAGGGAGTTTTAGTGCGGAATATAAGCTGCTCCATTCATACAGTTTATTGTGGCTGCAGCACATTTTCTCCCTCACTGTTTCCTGTTGGATCGGCACCTGTATGAAACCCAAC
Organism: Xenopus tropicalis; assembly: GCF_000004195.4. Lineage (NCBI taxonomy): Eukaryota > Metazoa > Chordata > Amphibia > Anura > Pipidae > Xenopus > Xenopus tropicalis. Next base: position 37,222,303 of record NC_030684.2, on the reverse strand, counting down.
CCTCCTGATCCTCTCCGACTGGATACACAGTAACAGCGCAGCTATCCACATAAAAGGAAGCAGGAGGTTGGACTAAGCAAGTGCACCCTATACAGCTATAAAGAGTGAGCTCTGGCGCCCCCCTGTGGCGCTGGGCTGAGCGATCCTCACATTGCGGGGAACTGTAGGGTCGGAACCATGGTTTTCGGAGGGCATCTGTGGCACAGAGAAACTTCCGGTCCTGGGCAAAATGGAGGAGTCGCTGCTTCCGGTTTATATTTACAGCGCCGAATATGTAGAATTGTGTGATAATGTGCAGAGCAAAGTGCCCCGGCGGGTGAGGGTTAATTTGAAGTGCTGGGGGTTGCGTTATATAACTGGGCAGGGGGGGCATTATTACACAAACAATATATGTCTCTGAGGGGACATGTCAGGAAAAGCCGTAACGCTGCAATAAGGAGAGAAGAATCCAAGAGCCAGGGCTGGTTTTAAGTTGTCTCTGGCCCCCTGGCATTGCAGGGGCTTCTGGTTTAGGGCATTAAGTGTTAATTTCTGTACATATGTCAGGGGGTCAGTCCTGAAGCCCCCCCAGCTGTTGTAATGTGAAAGTGTGTTAAGGTGGGTGGGAGTTGTTGCACTACAATATTATGAGGCTTGGTTGGACTGGTTTATATTATTATACCCTCCAGATGGGAATCCTGGCCTTCCTGCATTCCCAGAGACCCTCTTATTTCCACCCTTGGCCCAGCAATTGAGCCTGGGGAGTAATGGATATTTATAGGGATACAGAACTAGGGTTACTGAAATACAGGATAATGAACACAGGTAGATGGTAATCAGCAGATATAAGACAACATTCAGTGCTAATGGATAAAGCAAATGAACAGTGGCCAATAATGCAATTAGCATTATAACAGGTGTCGTGGGTATAGTTGCCCTTGTCGTGGGTGACTAATCTCCCTGAAATGGCATCCCACTGGCTAGAATGTAAATCGCTGGTGGGATGGCATACGTGGCGCAGCGATTTGCCAGAATCACCTTGAGAGGCAACTTCAGCGATCACTGTGCCACATATGCCAATCCCACTGGCAATTTACATTCTCGCCGGTGGGATGCCATTTCGTGGAGATTAGTCGCCCGCGACAAGGGAGATTTGTCATGCGGCGACTTATCTCCCCGTCTGCCACAGTCCTAAGTTACCAATATTTGTGTTCAGTAGGCAGTATATGCAATATACAAAAGATGCATGTGGGCCAACCTGATATTCTATCGCACTGATTTACGCGCGTGTGAGAGTAAGAGAACAGCAATACAGTGCACTGCCACCTTTTTATTGTTGTGATCATTTGGGAGGACACCCCAGACAATCAGAGCAGCAGTAGGCTGAGCTTCAGCTCCCCTTCACGCCCTCATCTGCTCATGTACTACACACTGACCGATATGGTGCATTAATAGATATTTTCTAACCCAACTGATCCCATAACCAACCAGTATCTATAATACACGTGATAATCATAATTTGTGGGCCGCCAATCACCTATTGAAATTTTTATGAAAGAAATTTATGTGAATGGCCAGCAGGAACAACTTTTTTCAGTGTTAGTATTATGATGCAAGGTTATGTCAATTATAAATAAGATATAAGATTAAAATGCATTGCACATACAAATCATGTTTTTTTTTCCTTCCTAGGCCAGCATGGTGCATTCATTAATAGAGGCATATGGGCTGCTCAAAGAGATGGGGTGAGGTCAGATACTGCCATTGTGTCAGTCACTCTCAGAAAGAATTATGCCCAGGTACTATTTGTTGTGCAGCTATCAGTAATTAGTTGCTAACACTATTGCTATTGCACTATTGCTGACTATTTTGATCATGATTTTTAGTTTTTAAAAACTATTTTATAGTTTTTAACCTAGATTACTTTTATCTCATGGAAAATACTGTGGCCATGGCACTTTAAAGGCATGCAAACCCTCAGATCAAATTAATGTAAGACTGATTAGGGTGCACTTTTAATTGTCATTAATTATCAGTTATAATGAATGCCAGGATAGCCTGCCATGCCCATGTATTAGCTTCATTCTTTTCTGTCATTTTATTTATTTAGGGTAGTGAAGCCAAAGGTTGCATCTATGGAAGAAATGGCTGCACGATCGAAACGGCACATGCATAGTTTATCTATTGCATATAATAGAGACATTTATTTTTTTAAACTATTATATTGGTGGGAAACCTTGTTTTTGTAAAGTCAAACCACTTTGAAAGGACCTCAGAGAACGGTGGACACATATGGCTTTGTATCCAAAGAACTAAACCATAGTAGATGCATAGCTTCTTTTTATATGCACCAGGGAGAGAGTAGTAAATCTATGTGCAGGATGGTAGCTAATACTACAGCATTTAATGCTGGTTTGAGGCCTACTATCTAAAGCTCTAAAACTCCTGGTGCCTTACACATTGGGTATGACATTCATTTATATAGTAATTTATTATTAATGTAATAATATGGTTTGGAACAGTTACCTAAGATTTGGCCCCTGTTCTCCATCACAATGCAATGCATTCTGGATTATGTAGTTCCTGCATGCCATCTAAGCTGCGGAGAAGTTGTTACAGTTTGCAACATCAATGTTTTAGTCCCTTCTCCCCTGCCAGGATTTCAAATGATGCAGAAAGAGAAGAACTGTTTTGCCGCTGGATTTTATCTTATATAGAGGTTATTTATATATACTTTTTAAAGAAACAGATTACATTTATAGGTATATTAGAGGTTTCTTATGCTTGAAAATAGCTTATGGTACTTTTAAAAACTGCTGTCCCATCTTGCTTTTTGGCACAGGTTATAGGTACAGAGCAAGTGTCTCACAGATTACTTGGCAGGATAATTTACCCTTTTAAAAATCTACATTACTTTGAATGCAATGCTGCCTGAGCTTATCTGCTCTGTTTAAATGTAAGAGTTAAGGGCCGTGTCAGATGGGGAGATTAGTTGCTGCGTGACAAATCTCCCTTATCGCGGGCGACTAATCTCCCTGAAATGCCAATGTATATCGCCGGTGGGATGGCATACGCAGCGCAGAAATCGCCTAAGTTTCCTTTCAAGGCAACTTTGCTGATTTTGGGAAATTGCCGCGCTGCATATGCCATCCCACCGGCGATTTACATTCTAGCAGGTGGGATTGCATTCCGGGGAGATTAGGCGCCCGCAACAAGGGAGATTTATCGCGGGCGACTAATCTCCCCGTCTGTCACGGCCCTATGGAAGTTTAGCTGATGCAAAGCAAACAAACATGTCCATATGAAATCTGACCTCTAATGTGTCAGATAATAAATGGTAACATATGAAGGCACTAAATGTAAAGGATGACAGACTTTTGCAAATACCCGCTTCCCTTTTCTCTGCCATTTTTTCATGCCCATATTTCCTAACCCTTACTTGAAACAGCAATAATGTACTATGAAATAATGGAAATTGGGGTAAATATGTTATGGCCATATCCTGTTGAGGTACAGCTAACATGGTTTTCTCTTTCATCTCTATCATTCACAGAAGGTGCTTGGTGCGGATGACACCATGTTGAATGTTGATCCAACGGCTGGTATTTGCCATTTGCTCTATGACAGTGCCCCCAGTGGACGTTTTGGGACAATGACTTATCTCTCTAAATCAGTAGCCATCACCCTGCAGGAGTCCTTACCCCACAGCGGATGTTCCATGCAGTGACATATACAGTCTGTTTACACTAAAGTTGCTGGTATCCTGAGAGCCACTGTGAAGGAGTAACCAAAAGTAATGGGTAAGATGTGCAAATATCAGCACTAGTCTTCAAGTGCAGGCACTAGCAGTGCTTTCTAACATGATTTTTACATAAGGATTTTGGACCTGCTATATGATCCTGATACTTCTGCATATCCTAGTGAAAGAATATATTTAAAGAAGCAGACACGCAAAACAAATCAAATTGTTCAAGGAAAGTATACTTCAAAGTAAAAATCTAACATAAAAGGAATATACGTATACCCTATACAACTGAAAAAGTTATACAACACAATCAGTTTAGATATGAAAATGTAAAAGGAGATCAATTTTTCTTTGACATAGCAAAAAGAAAAATGTCTTATAACCTGCATAGCTGGCAGAGGGACTTGGTACTGTTAATCCCAGTGTAGTTACCAAATTGCAGTAAAAATGAAATTGTTCTATAGCAATTGAACTCCTAAAGCAACTGTACATATCTTGATGGAAGGAAGACCAGATCAGTTATACCATTGTACACTTGAAGTTAGCACTTAAAATTCTGTTCCTGTGTGACATTTATGGATGCACCAGATCCAGGATTTAGTTAGGCATTTAAACAAATCCTAACTATGTTCACAGTAGCTAATTTTTTAGTTTCTGCAAATCTGAATAAAATGCTGAAAGGAGAAAGGTGGGAGGTGCCAAGTTGCCACCCTGTCTTTAATTCTATTTGGTAACCTCAGACCACAGGCTGCCACTCTTTTTTTTCCCATAAAAGCACTGTCCCTGGGTACTTTACTTCTCTCCCTGCTTCTATGGTGCCCCTGCATTTCCTGCATTACCCTAGGCCTAGGTGATCACATGTGCAGGAGTGAAATCTTTGCTGATTTCAGTGATCTACAAGTGTACAGCGTGCTGGGACATTGGAAGAGTATAGCAAATGAATAGTACCTGGGGCTGTGAATTTCTGGAAAACAATGAGGGGTGCTGCTGGGGTCTGAAATAAGTGGCTACTAAAATCACTGGAGGAGGGAGGGCAGATAACTTGCCACACCTCAGTGACTCTCCCTTTCCTTGTCCTTTATTATCATGTTACAATTGGCAGAGACACAGTTTTCAATATACAATATTAATGGAGGATCCTCTGATTTACATGTTAAAATTAGGTTTAGGGTTTGGTATCCATCTAAAGCTTTTGCAAAGGATTCAGTATCTAGCTGAATGCAAAAATTATGGATTCAGTGTATCCCTTTTACAAAATTACTGAAGGTGGGCAAATTTGCTCTGGTATAGTAACCCATAACAGCCAGTTACAATTTTGATGTGCATGTACAAGATGTGCATGTACCTCCAGTGTAGAGATTTCTGTTTGTCTGGGATCAGTTATACCATCTATTGCAGTAAATGCACTGAGATCTATTCTTGTAAAGACTGCTGTACAATTGCTGCTTCCAGCACCCTTCCAGTACTTCTAGCATTGTATCTGTTACTCGCCTCCTTCAACCAACAAGTATACAGCTACAGTGGGTTAAAGGGGTGGTACAACTTTAAGTTAACTTTTAGTATGTTATAGATTGGCCATTTCTCAACTTTTCCTCATTTTTTATTTTTTTTATAGTTTTTTAATTATTTTCCTTCCTCTTCTTCCTCTTTGATTCTTTCAGCTGGGGGTTATTGACCCCAATCGGCCAAAAAACTATTACTTTCTGAGGCTACAATTTTATTGTTGTTGTTTTTTATTACTTTCTGTTCAGGCCTCTCCTGTTCATATTCCAGTTTCTCATTCAGTCTACTGCCTGGTTGCTAGGGTAATTTAGATCCTAGCAACCAGATAGTTGCTAAAATTCCAAACTAGAGATATGCTGAACAAATAGCTAAATATTTACAAAACTAAAGATAATTAAAAATGAAGATTGCAAATTGTTTTGGAATAGCCCATTACAACATACTAACCCTCTAGAACATACTAAAAGTTCATTTAAAGGTGAACAACCCCTTTAGATGAGTAAAAGCCATATGTTTAATGTTTTTCTGGTATGGCCAAGTCACCAGACAAGTGGATCTTTATCCAGTTTAATCACACACACAGTGTGGGTGAATTGGGCAGATCTAAATGTTTGTCCCTTAAGCCAGCAATCAAATCACATGCAGCCATCATTGTAGGCCTTGGCCAATAGGATTCTAATGCAAGATAGCTTCATATTGTTCAAATGTGTCCATTATCTTCCATATATGTGTACAAACATACCATTTTAGGGAAATAATGGAAAACCTGCCGCCCTACAGATGTGGTTGATGGAGGCTGAAAATTATGGTTCAGCAAGTTCTAGTGGGCTGCACATAGGATTTGCCCGTTTTAGGGCTTTCTCTGAATTCTTTCTGATGCTGGTTTCATTTTAATTATTTCTCCCCATTTTCATTTGGAAGATTTTTTTGTTGTGTCTCTTTTTATTTTACCACTCCATCCATTTTATTTATGAACTTGTGTTTTGCAAGAACATATAATTGTTACTTCATATTGTGCTTTAGTGAATTCTATACTGTTTTTTGACCTTGTGATAATTTATCCAAATAGACATAAAAGTTTTATGTTTAGGAATATATATATATTTTTTTTTTATTGGCCTTATGCCTCTGCAGAATGAGACATGCACGGGCCTCTGGAAAGGATACATAATGCTTCATATTTAATATAAACATAAGCTGCAATCTGCTTAATATTTGTGCATTGTGCCCAGATTGTCATGGAGGCATCTCCTATTACGCTGGGAATTCTGGGTAAAGAAACGGCAAAATTTGCAAACTGCACTGTTAGGAGATGAGCCATGTTGATAGTTCTCTTGCAATATTGTCAGCAATTTGTATGTATATTTTCCCTGAATAATACTGTTTTTATTGAAACACAAAAGTTCTTTAAAAGTTAGAAAATGCCAAGGGAGGCAATTTCCAACAATTAAGCCAGACCACCATGAGTAATAGGCTTTACTTGCAGTGATCTTAATGTTATACTTTAGTAAGTCATTTTTGGGAGATTTGTTGCGCACGATAGTGCAGATTTAACCATCGGCGATAAGTCTTACTGTGTGCCATCACTCTTAGGGCTGTGACACGGGGAGATTAGTCGCCCGTGACAAATCTCCCTTGTCTCGGGCGACTAATCTCCCCCGTGTGCCACAGCCCCTAGGGTGAAGATACACAGAGCTACTTAGTGGCAGCTACTTGTCATGGCTACTAAGATAGGCAATGCTGTTCATTCACTGATAGTTGTCTCTACGTGTGTTTTAGCAGAGGGAATTCTCAGTATTGTCTATGGCAGGTATTTTCTGGTGTTTAGTAGCCATGAAAAAAAAAGCTGATACTAGTAGCTCTGTGTATCTTGACCCTTACAGCCATGGTACAACCTACTGCTTAGGCAGATTTCCAGCCACAAGTGAAAAGGGCAGTTCAGCATTCACATACCAACATTGCTGTGAGTATATCACAAAAGAATATTATTTTTGAAGAGGCCTATATATTGGCACATATGCAGCAAAATCAAAGCAAACACCTTAAAGAAAAGGTGAATATTGTCACAGATGCTTTTTTTTTTTATTACATAGTTTCCTTTCCCTAAACAGCTGCCATCCTCAATAATATTATTGCTAGTATTATTTTAATTTGGAGACCTAAAACTATATTTTATTTCGAAAAGAATAACTAAAGTTCTATATTTTCTTGCTATTATGTTTTTTTTGTGATGATTGTAAGATGTTTACATTTCTGTTTAATAAAACTGCCCAACACTGTAGTTCTGTGGGTTTTTTTGTTCATTTGTGTAGCCAACACTGTTCTGCTACTAAAAGGAAATCCTGCCTGATTTCCAATTTGTCTTGGCGCTACAGGAGTCCTGTGCCTCCGCTATATGGGAGAGCAGGTACACTGTAACATGGCTGTGCCCAGGGTCAGGACAGGCTGGGCTGTAATACCCCTCCCTGGGGATGTCTCTAAACCACAGTCACTCACAGAGAAAAGGTTAATAGGTTTATTTTCAGAACACTGTAACTTTAAATAAGGTGCATAATATTGCAGATGTGTTTGGTCGCTGAGTTGCTGGGGGATCCTCACTTATGTGGCAGTTTCTTTAGAGCCCTGAGAAAGACTTCCTTTGGCTTTCCATGTCCTGAAAAGAGCAAGCTTTGTTGACAAGGACTCCTTTTGCTTCTGCACCCTAAACAGAGCATGTTTTCCTGCCACTGGGGTTTCCCCACTAACTTCCCACACACAATAATCTCTGTGCCTTCACCCTACTCTCTGCTTCTCCCCAGCACTGCCTCTGCAGGCCTTCCTTCCTGCCAGCTCACTGGGGAGGGGATTCCTCCCTGCACAGACGCATCCAGAGGGAAATACGGGCCTACCGAGCCTCCCTGCATTTGTATGGGCATATTTTGTTTAAAAAGGCAAAACATCCGTTTCTATTACATTGTGCCTATGCAAGTCCCAAAATGTGTTGTGGCTGCCATGTACTTTACCTCTTACTGCAGACAAATCTCTCTCAGAACTGACCATAGAGTTTTATTGTAAACCCTCAGGCAGAAGTCATGTTCAGCGCATAGATGGGCGCAAAGCATAGATTGGTTAAGCTGGGACCCTAAAAAGCATTTGTACCAGCTCTTGTTTAAACTAGAAGGGCAATTTCAGTTTTTTCTATGGCGCATTGGCCCAGAATTTCTCCATGTGCAATTGCACAAAGGTCTATTTCACTGGTGGGTTTCAAAATGCTGGGTACCCAACCCCCCCCCCCCCCGCTAATATTTTCCTTAGGCAGATTGTAAAGGGAAACAATGATGTTAATTAGGCATTTAGATTTATTTTATTATTATAATCTAATAAAAGGGTAAGTCTGCCTCATAGAAGGAATGGCACTGCTCTGTTACTACATAAGACCATTTATTACCCAGCTAATATACCTAATACTAATATATCTAACTAATACTAATATACCTACTAATTTGGTTCCCAGAACCCATAAATAATGATGCAGACAACAACTTTATGTTAAATATGTGAAGATCACAGCTTTATTAAAAATATAATTTATGAAATGTGATGCTCACTGTAGGGTTATCAGATCACTGGAAATCAGAGGGCACATATAGAAAGAGCTGCACGCTGCAATATAAATGCACCTTCTATACGTGTCCTCCCATCACCAGAGGGTCTGGTAACCCCACCACATAGGGCTGTTTGATCCCAAGGAAGGCAAAAAACCTAGAGAGAAGCTTGGGCCAATCTGCTTCACTAGAGGCAAAAATTCCTTCCTGACTCCTAAATGGCAATCGGAATTATTCCCAGGATCAATACGCCTTATGGAGCTTTGAAAGAGTTAATAAATGTACAGTAATGGATAAATACATGTTTGCCTCTGTTTGTCTGTAGAGAAATGTGTTCATAGGTAATTAAGAGTGTATGGAAAGTGACAGCTCTGCTTGATGATGGTACTGGGTGCCCTGGCAATGTCACCCCCCCATGGTCCAGAAATAGTGATCCCCAATACTGTCACTTGTATTAAATGGTAAGTAGTATGGACATTTAAGCCTCAGTGTGTGTGTGTGTGTGTGTCTATCAGTAAGGAAATATATATCCGTATGGGTGAAGGTATGGCAGTGTATGCATGTATGGGTGCCAGTAGCAATCTGGGGGCATGTATGGGTGCCAGTATGGAGGTGTTGGCATGTAGGGGTGCATGTATACTTGCCCGTATGGATCAGTGGGCCAGTATGTGTTGTGTAGCACATAACCGGCCCCTTCCATGTCCTGAGAATGGCTGGATCTTTCTGCCATCTCTAAGTGCTGGGAACCTGCTGTGTCCCTGGATGTTGATGCCACCTCTGGTGTTCTCTCTCTGCCTTCAGGTAGATGTTGGTTGGTAGGTGTTGCTGCAGGCCTCGTGGTGGGAGGATTAAAAGATGGAAATATTTCTGGATAAACTCCTGGCAGCAGCGGATGTAAAAAATAGTGGCCTATAGAGACTAGATGGCAGATCTTTTCCATGCACTCCTCAATTTGGTGTTCTGGGAAGTCAGTGGGGGCCACTTTGACAGGGTTGTTATAATCAAACAATTTGTCTGCCACATTGAGGCAGCACAGTGCCATGAGAGATGGTTGGTGCATGTAGAAGTCTTGATGTTGGTTCAGGCACAGTGCTGCGATGCCTCGGGCAGCGGTTAGGCTTTTGGCTGCTCTTGTGAGCTGGGCAGGGGAACACTCCTCCTTGGTCAGTCTCAACAGGGAGAAGTGCTCCAAAAAGAAATCGATGGTTGGTACCCCCAGGCGAAACAGCAACTTCCTTAGGATGGTTCTCTCCAGGTGACGCATTTCAGCTGGTGTCATTCTGTAGTCAAACAGAGGTAGGAAGAGCTTGGGGGGGAGGGGGTACCGTAATTCAGCCACTTTGTAAGCCATGTAGAGGCAAGTGGCTCCCACTCTTGTTAGGGTGTCGGGGTCAGTAGGAGTGCAGGACACATACCGCTCCAGGAAGTTGATACCCAGGCACAGGGTCTGAAAGTCCAATCTCAGGTACCTGTGCACATTAATCATTAGGGTGGTGATGTGGTTCCAGGATGCAGCATTTATTTCCTTTTGATTTTCTAGGAAAATTTCCATCTGATAACCTCCCTCCAGGCCTTTTTTATAGAGGTAACACTCCTCTCCATACTCCCTGAAGGTCTGCAGGGCATCAGCCAGGTTGGTCAGGGTGTTCCATGGCTCCCCCTCTGGCACCGGTTCCTCAGCTGTAGGGGTGCTGGTCCCACGCAGATCACCCTGGGGCTTGGCCCTTTTGAATTCAGGGCTGCACCCAGGGGAAATGATCTCCTCTTCTTGCTCTTCTTCTTCTTCTCTTCTTCTTTTTCGCTTTTCAACGCTCAGAGTCTCCATCATTTAGCTCCTCTCTCACCAACTGTCACAAAAGACTGTTGGGACCAAGTATCCGTTATCCACAAGTCACCTCTGCTCTTCACTGATTGGCTGGACATGTAAACAACTGATAGGCTGAATCTGAAGTACAAATGCTTGAGTTGCTTTGTCAGTTAACTTCTCCTTTATTTCTAGTGCTTTGCCTTGTACTTCAGCCTCTTCTCTTATATGTGAATAAACCTCTGTAGCTTTGAGAAAATCTGATATCTAAGCTTATTTAATGCAAAACTGATCCACATATAGATTTTAAATATACACATAGTTTACCATAAAGTGACAGCAGATATATCTCAGGGTACAAATGCTTGCTCTCAGAATCACAGCTTTTCATTCTCATAATTCAAGAAATCTGTGCTAATTTCTTGTTTTTAGTTTGCTAGATTCAGGCGCAAGTGCAGCTCCTCGTATGGAGCCACTGCCAGACATAACGCCCCGCCATTATCTGCCTATACAGCTGTACAGACACAAATTCCAGGCCAGCGTGTGTGTATGTACATTTTAGAAGAACTGGGTAAAGTTACCAGTCCATTTGTTCTTTTAAATGCAAGTTGTTGGTCTGCCCTGATTGCAAGTGGTTGATAGTGATGAGCAAAATTTTTCGAGCATAATTTTTTTTATGCGTTTCACAAATTTTTTCCACGATTTGCAAATATTTTGGCAAAGTGAAACTTGACATATTCACATTACCAGTGGCTGGCATTTAAATGAAATGCAATAAATACAACCCTTTTGCTAAGCTAGTAGTACAAAGGCAGCCTGTTATGCCCAACAGATGCCAGTTTTGCTTCTGATCTATATAAATATATATATATGAGTGCCCAATGTGCCAGTATTTATTTGCATATGAATTAACTGTTTTTCAATAATGGGAATAATTATTTAAATTGTACAGTAAGCAATAAATGAACTGCGTTAGGTAACTTAAATGGATTCTGTCCTGATTTTCATGGTATAGTTTGTATTCCTATATTACTCTGTAATGGCAATATATTTGGCACCCTCCAGTGCAAAAACTGTACCAGCCTAAAATAAATCATCCCTAGAGCTATAGGACAAGATGGTGGTGCTCTGTTCTGTTAGAGATATCAGTGTAAAGAAGAGCAAAGGTGACAACAATAGATTTATAGCAGGGATTTATATTCAGTGTCAGCTCAGAATATGACTTAATGCAGCTTTGATAATTATACATTGATAATAATTATACATTGATATGATAAATATAGAGATTAGACTGCATTCCACATATATATGTTATGTGTTACCTCCATAGGCCAGCATGGTGAGGCAGCCCCAACGATCAGAACAGCAGGAGGTGAAGCTTCAGTTCCTTTTCACACCATCATCTGCCAATGACCCACACACTGACCAATATGGTGCATCAATAGATACAATTTTCAAAGCCAACTGATCCCTGAACCAACCAATATTCTAAGTACATGGATAGTGATTGTGATTTGTGGGCCCCCATGCTATGCTTATCACTCACACACCATGTATAATGTCCTTACTGTAATTTGCCATTAGGATCAAGCGTGAGTGTTATAATTAAGCTGGTGACGGTGCCATGCAGTGGTTGCTCTGATATTTGCAGGCTGTGTATGCACACACAAAATAGTGTGCTCAGTATTTATCAAGTGTAAAAAAAAAAAATTATAATAAAAGCTCAAATCCAAAACGTTGCCATTTTAAAGCTGGAGGGGTCATGTAGCAGTCAGTGGGACTTGTCCTTATCAAATTGTAAAATCTTTATTCAGTTCATGGAATTAGAGGTTTTCATGTTCAAGTTCATGAAAATTCTTACAAAAACAGGGATTTCTAGGTTCTGTATTTTTATTCGTTCATGCTATTTTGGATTTTTTAATAAATGAGTCAACATTTGTTCTTTTTTAATTTGTTTAGATTTTACTTTGGCTGTTCAGAAGTTCACAAATGGGTTAGATGTCTATATTTCATTCAACAATATGGTTTAAAACTCCAGCTGTTTGTGTAAAGCACAAGTCACAGTAGTGGTTGCTGTAATCAAAAGGTGGGTATATGCAGGCCAACCAGGCACAGTATCTGGGGGACGGATCATACTCTTCATTCAGATTGAAACAGCAGGAATTGGAACAGCAGGAAGTGTTGAGTTGCCTTATTCAGACAAATATTCTTTAGTACAGCTAGAGTTATTATATACTGTATTATAGAGTTATATATACTGTTTATATTGTATTCAGTGTTAAGCCCATCTTCTGTATATTAGCTCTTGATTTCAGTTGCCATACAATGTAGGATTATATTTGTTAAGGAGGCCAAACACATGCAGATTTTAACTGCAATTCAAGTCTTTTAGACCAATTTGGCAGCTTATCTGTCCGTGTATGGGCACCCCAGACAGGCCTAAAACTGGCCAGATCTCAATCGGGCAGGTTTGATTTGCTGTCAGATTGGGGGCCGCATCAAATCGTTGATGCGGTCCTCAGTCCAACGGCGCCTATGCCCGCCAGTTTAATTTCATTGTTTGGTCCTAGATGGGCATATCGGGATTATTTGGCCACTATAGGGCATATCCGGAAACAATGCACTCATTTGGCGACCTCACCAAAGCAGATCGCACCGTGTATGTCTTTAAGTATTTATAAAAATGTCTGCAGCAAGGCATATGTTTTCTCTTAATCATGGGACTGTGTGAAAAATATTAAGAGACCGGTGCCACTAAAATTGAAAATGATTATCCCTTTACTACCCTACACAGTACACAGCAATTCAGCCTCAAGTCCCTGAATCATTGAACATACTTAACCTTGAGTTTGATTGACCTGGCCCCGTTACTTCCAACTGCAACAGACAACCAGAAGTGACAGTGAAGCAAACACTCTGGCCTGTCCTGTTTGAATCAATATCTGAAACATGCCTTTCTGTTTTTAGTAAAATAATAAAAAATCAAGTCCATTCAGCACGTTAATGCCATGCCATTTTCCATGGCTAGTGTCCCTATCACACTAATGACTGAGCCCCACCTTCGTCCTTAACTTGCCTTTCAGACTCCAATGCCACAGCCTTTCACCTCTGTTTGTTCTTGGATGTATCTGATGGTCAGCAAGGAGGCAGCATACTGCATGTGCTCTATTTCCTGTGCTTGGAGTCTCATCAGCCCTATGCCATAAGCATCATTATAGGGCTTTAGTTTGAGTTTGTGGGTCTAGTTACACAGAGAGAAAATTATAAACTCTGGATAGGCAGCTTGATAGTGACTTGATTTGAGCCAATAAAGGCATGTGTAGATTTGGTTGATAAACCCCAATAAATAAATGTGAAGTTATCAGGATGTATTCTAACTATTCTTTTAATAATAATAAGCATGTATTTTTTAAACTGATAATAGCATGTTTTTAATAGGAATAAATATGTTTTCCTATTTTTTAAACTAAATACTATAGAAGGGATTATAATTATACCCCCATCTTAAATTTAGATTTGGCAAATTGACTGTAGGAAGGCAGTTTTATTAACAATGCTAAAGATTAAATATCATAGCTATATCAAAGCTAGAGAGTAATAGCCTTCAATAAAGGCATAATGCATTTCCATTTGATAAATGGTAAGATCACAATATAAGGATATCAGCTTCCTTTTCACCCTCCTCTAGGCCTTCAAAATGCAAAGTCAAAGCCCTGTAGAGAAGCAGATTTGCTGGTGACCTGTTATAAAGCAGATCTTATTTGTTTGCTATGCATGACTTAACCTGGGCAAATCTAGCGCATTTTACTTATTAGTGCATTCACATGGTGAATAATGTAAAAATCAGTGCAAAATACAAAAAAGGAAGTCACTCACGATTCAGTAGGTGCAAAATACTGCCTCCATGCAGGTTTATTGGAGTAATCAGTAAAAAAGGAATACGGAAGTTTCGGGAACCTCTCATTCCCTTTTTCAATGTAGCATTGCCTAAATGTAAAAATCAGATATTATTTACACCAGTCCCTGCCTCATGTTGTTAGCCTGTTAGCTCATACATTTAGAGCTCCGATTGTCCAATTATTGTATAGAGTGCTACCCCTTATCCAGAAACCAATTATCCAGAAAGCTCCAAATTACAGGAAGCCCATCTCCCATAGAATCCATTTACAAAAAATAACTCTTTTTTCTCTGTTACAATAAAACAGTTCACTGTACTTGTCACTAACAAGTTTATTACATCCATATTGGGTTTATTTAATGTTTAAATATTTGTTAAATATTTTGATACTGACATGAAAATACTACTTTTCCAAATATGAATATAGATAGTTCCCTATAGGCCATGTTGATGGTTTTTCGTTAACAGGTTTGCTTTTTAAGTAATTGTTACTTGAAGTTTCTAAACCTGACTGTCCCTTCTCAGCCTGACAGTTTGGCCAAATTTGACCATACTGCCCAACCATCTGGGCATGTATGACAAGTCGGTGAAGGGGATTTAAAAAGATAATACACCTCCTGCTGTTCTGATCACCTGGGTGGCTGGCCCAAAGAATGGAACAATACAAGGTGATGCTGTACAACCCTGTTTCCAAAAATGTTGGGACACTGTGTAAAATGTAAATAAAAAGATAACGGGATGATTTGCAATCATTTAAACCAGGGGTAGGGAACCTATAGCTCGCGAGCCAGATGTGTCTCTTTTGATGGCTGCATCTGGCTCGCTGCCAAATCTTTCATAAAAAAAAAATAACGGGGCGTTGCCTGTACTCGGTGGATAGAAGACGTGTTCTAAGCCTTAGAACACGTCTTCTATCCACCGAGCGCAGGCCACGCCCTCCTCCGCATCGCACCCTGCATCCTTGGGACCCACCCTACCTTGCCCCGCAGCATCCGCGGCCAAACATATTGTATGGCTCTCACTGAATTACATTTTAAAATATGTGGTGTTTATGGCTCCCTCAGCCAAAAAGGTTCCCGACCCCTGATTTAAACCCTATATTTTATTAAAGACAGCATATTGAATGTTGAATCTGAGAAACGTTGTGTTGTATTTTATTTATGATGTCAGCGACACATTTCAAAAAAGTTGGGACAGAGTGGAAAAGTTGTGTATTGCTAAAGAACAGGGCCGGAACCAGGGGTAGGCAGAAGAGGCAGCTGCCTAGGGCGCAAACACTGGGGGGGCGCCAAGCAGGAGCCTCTCCTGCCTACCCCTAGCTCCTTTTTCATTGCCCCCGCTGCTTGTCAATAAGCGGTGGGGGCAATGAACTTTCGCGTAGCCGCTGCCCCCCCCTCCCCCGGAACTGCGCATGCGCGCTGAAACGCGAGGGGGGGGAGGTGCAGGGGCGAGGTGGCCGACCGGGTTGCCTAGGGCGCCCGGTCGGCTTGGCCCGCCCCTGCTAAAGAAGACAAAATCCCAAAGAGGTTGGGTCTCTCAGAAATAAAGATGGGGAGGGGGTACCCAATGTGTGAAACACTGCACGGGCAAATATTGCAACAATTTAACAATACTGTTTCTCAACATCATTTTTTAAGAATTTGGGGAGTCCATCATCTACAGTAAATCAATTCATTAAAATGTTCAGTGAATCCAAATAAATCTCCGTATGCATAAAACAAAGCGGAAGAAGTTGATACTGGATAGCAGTGATCTTTGGGCCCTCAGTTGGCACTGCTTTAAAAATGTAATCACTGTATTGTGTGGGAACTTAGTTTGTCTCTGCATCCACAAATACAAAACTGTACTGAGCTCTGACCAATCAAAATCTGAATTTCTTTTTGGAAATCATGTACACCAGGTCCTCCTGGTTAAAGAGGAGAAGGAGTATCAATGCACAGTTCTAAAGCCTCCATCCATAAAGGTATTTGGCTGCATTAGTGACATGGCAAGCTGGGGAGGAACTATTAATGCTAAAAGATATTTACTCGGTTTAAAGCAACATATGTGTGCCCCTGTCCCAGCTTCAAAGGCTGCATCAAATTCAAACCAATCATATCTTGTCTTTGTACTGTTTGCAATTAGATATAGGGTTTATATGATTTACATATATATTTTTATTTTACAGTTACCCATTTTTTAAAAAAACGGGGGTTGTATATATGCAGCACCTTGTACAGCATCTGTCTATTTGAGCCAGGGGTTGATTGGTCAGGCCTTCAGAGTGCTGCACCTAAATCAGTGTCAGACTGGGGCACCAAGGGCCCACTAGAGAGCCGGGTATCAAGGGCCGACCAGCCAACTCCCTAATACATTTTCATCTTGCTGAGAAAACACTGATATCCCCATGTTTGAGAGATTCCTTAATCAATTATAGTTAAGAAGGCACTTTTTAAAAGAAAAACAAACAAAAAACAGTTTGCACACTAGATGCCTGAGGTCTGTGGGAAATATTTTATATATATAGAGATATAGTAGCAACCAGTGTGAGGCACATTCATGCCCACATAATTCCTTGTGGGCAGCTGTGCTCTCCTGTGCAAGCTGTGTAAAAGCACAGAGCAATACAGTGGGACAGACTGCAGGGAATAGCTCAGACAGGGGGCAGGCAGAATCTCTCTATCCCTGTGCTGTTTACGGTGCAGCTTTGGCAAGTAAACCTATACAAATTCCTCACAAATAACCCCTTTCTGCTGGTTTTATATAATTCTAATAATTAACAGCCTCCCTGGATTTTCCTGCAAACAGTAGGTTTGCCCACTGTAAATAAATGAGCCTTAATGAAATGTTCAGTGGCCATATAAATGTAAAAGGCTGCAGGCCAAGTCATACAGGGCAGGAAGCTCTAAACATCAGGCATGTATTATAATATTAAAGGTGTCCCACATACTGCAAATTATGAAGAGGAGTTCTGGGCTGTGATTTTGGGGAAAGCACTTATTTTCTGTGCAAAGGGGAATCCTGTGTAAAATGATTGGCAAGTACAAGAGGAGCCATTCAAACCCCTGCCTGGAGGAACACTGAAGGGGACATGTTACCTTTTGTCACCCTCACCATGTAGGCAATAACGAATAAGATTTGGTGCCTGTTTTCAGTGTGAGCTACAGAGGGCTGGTAACTATAAAAATTACACTTTTACTTTCTACATTTGAGTATTGGGCACATCCTAACGATGCCAGCCAATCACAGCTCTAGATGCGGTTAGCCAATTACAGTTCTGCTGCCTTCACACAAGGAAAAATATACTGCAGTCCCCTCTCAGGTCCACCTAACTGCTGATCGCTGTGCTGAGTGCCTCAGGCTCTGCTATGCAGCCAGGGAAAGCAGCCAGCAGAAGGGTGAGATGCTGGTTAGCTGGCCCAAGTGAGGGTTGGTGTAAATCTTTATTAAAGCAGTACAAAATGCAACTTTGGATCTTTAATAACCCACACTAATAGCCCACACTCCAGTTGGGGGAAATAATGATACTTTGGCCAGAAAATGCCGATAGCATGTGCTATGCCACCTACAGTTTCCAGGGTCCCAGTTTGGGCAGCCGTGTTGGGACTATTAAGCACATGCATGTGAAGATAACTGGCAGGCTCTTGGGCCATTCACTCTGAAGTTATGTGAGCAAGCCGCTGATTTCTGGTAAGCACGTTGCTCTGCAAATGGTAGAGAAAAATTTGACTTCAGCTATAAAGGACGCCGATCCTCTCTCCCTTAGTGTGCTGTAGCACTTGCTTCCCTCATTCCCCGGGGCCTTATCCCCAACTTCTACTGATGTGTATTGCTGGCTGTGATTGAGCCATTAGGAACAATGTGGGAAATTATCTGATTTCTTTACAGGACCTCACTATTGTAAGCTCTTTAGGCAGGGTCCTCTTCACCCCTTGTATTGGTTATTGGTTGCTTTATATGTTACTCTGTATGTCCAATGTATGAAACCCACTTATTGTACAGCGCTGCGGAATATGTTGGCACTTTATAAATAAATGATTTTTCTTGAACTTTTGGCCACTTTTTTACAAGAGAGACAAGCAGCATGGGAGCACATGGGTTTAATAGGGTGTTTATTTGCAATTTTTACAGTAATCTTACAGGCATATCTCTGAAATATGCTATTTATCTATTTTCTTTATTGATTATAGTGGCACATGTGGAATTAATATGCTAGTTTTGCATTTTCTGGTGAAAATAAACTGTAAGATTACGAATATAATCTATTGTTTGGAGTGTCCCTGCAATAAAAAATATGTGGGGATGACAACACAGCCTCTAAACAAGAGGATACAAAAACATGTCAGTACCATAAAAAATGCAGAATCGGATTGGATAAATAATAAAATTCTGAGTACAGTGGCTAGCCATTTCCGGAAGTATCATAAAGCTAATTCCAGTCAACTTAAATTTTGGGCTATTGAACACGCATCGTTAGGAATACGTGGAGGCAATATTACTGAACACTTGCTTAAAAAAGAAAGTAAATGGATTTACCTTTTGGACTCTCTTTCTCCAAAAGGTTTGAATGAGAACATTGACTTTACTACGTTTTTACGAACGTAATAACTATCTGAGTAATTTCTGACACACTCACAATGAATATACAAAATGGAGTTTATTCCCTCACTTATATTCACACACACATTGTCACTCACTTTGTTGTGAACATTATTATGCAACATGATTTTGTCTATATAATTATAGACCATATTGCAGCACTTATTATTTTCACATTTTATTTTTAGTTCTTTAGTAGTTTTTTATGGTATCAATATACTCGTATTTTCACCAGTATATTCAAGGATTATCTATCCGAAATCCCCTAATATATTTGGGAGTTCCTACTCCTGTTGCAAATCGGCACCTTCTAACACTGTCACATAGCACTTTCTTTTTCTTTTTCTTTCTCACATTCATTTCACTCTCTCTGCACCTGTCATTTTAGATTTCACCAATGAAAATAGATGGACCAAGAATCTTCACTAATTTGGCACAATCATCTTTAAGTAGACGCTTTGCGTAAAATATATATAGTTTGGAATAGAAAGATCAACAACTGCGCACTTCCACTATCATATAATGTCAGATAAATAAATGCTCTAAATAAACTATACACGACTACTCAAACCCGTGACCACTAGTGAGAGACCGGAAAACGAAGCAAACAACAACAAACATGGCAAAGCAAATAAAAAAGAAAAATAAGGTTTTCAATTAACTGTCCCTGAGTCTCTTAAAATGTTAATAAGAAATAAAAAATAAAAAAATAAAAATCAAGAAATAATAATAAAACAAAAAGTAGCGGTGAAGGGGCTGAATCGATAAGAAAATGATTGGCTGAAACAGTACTAGTAATTTGATTGGCCAAAATGGGTTTAAATTCACCCCCACGGAAATGACCAAAAATTCGTCTTGAGAAAGCTCTATGCGAAACGCGCGTCGGCGTTTCACACCCTTGATCTAGCAAATCCTGTGCCGAGGTAACAACTAGGGTTGTAGGCACAGGAATATTTTCTGACCTCCTGTTTTCTGTGCAGCCAGTAATGTAGGCTGACTACTTACATTTTAGTTTAAATGCGAATTGGGAACATTGGCAACTATCGGTCATTTCAAATCCTGCCTGCCGAGGTAATAAGCGGATGTGTGGGCGTCAGGATTTAGGCTTAAGAATTGGTGTCTCACAGATTTGATTTAGTAACTTTTGCGCCGAGTGATTAACTAGGACTGCAGGCATAGGAACACCATCTGACTTTCAGGTGATGTTCAGCCAGTAATGTAGACTGGCTATTGATCTAACTGAGTCTAATGCGAAGCGGTAATATTTGCAACCGTCGATTTTGTCTCATAATCCTGTCTGCCGAGGTAATAATAGAATGGTAGGCACCAGGATTTGGGTGTAACACGGAACAGTGTTAAAGGAATTTCGCCGTATTTTGCTTGGTGGCTTGGTAAATTCTGGTTGCCGAGGTAACGAATAGAATTGTAGGCACCAGGATCTCAGGTCAGAAATGGAACTGAGCTACAAATACTTAATGGTTTAGTTGCTGTGTAAAATCCCGGGTGCCGAGGTAATAAATAGAGGTGTAGGCACCAGGGCTTTGTCCCTTCGGGAAGGAAATGTTGGTTTGATCTGTACTGACCAAAAGTACTCACAGCGTTGAATATTGTCAGCTATTATATTTAACCATTTAGGCGCCGAAACAATAGGGGTAACATAAGCTGGGATTCCAATGCAGTTCCTCTTTTAGGCACTAATGGGCAACATGGCGAATTATCAAAGCAGAAAGTAATTCATATGCCGCATAAGGAAATCACCAGTATCAGCGCATCGTATACCGATTATATAACTAAGCAAAGTCGATACATGCTTAGGGTCATATTGAGCGGTTATGTAAAATTGAGGCAGCAATTGCGAACGTGACTCCCATAAGTAGTATATCGCACACTTGCAAGTAAAGGTGGCCATACACGGGCCGACTATAGCTGCCGATATCGGTCCCTTGGACCGATTCGGCAGCTAATCGACCCGTGTATGGGGAGAGCAGATCGGCCTGGCCGACCGATATCTGGCCTGAAATTGGCCAGATCTCGATCGGCCAGGTTAGAAAATCTGGTCGGATCGGCTCGTTGATGCGGTCCCCGATCCGACTGCCCCATTGCCGCCCACATAATCCGATCGTCTGGCCCCAGGGCCAAACGATCGGATTATTATTTTTTTTACCTAAATGGTCCCCGATATCGCCCACCCGTAGGTGGGGATATCGGGGGAAGATCCGCTCGCTTGGCGACATCGTCAAGCGAGCGGATCTGCTCGTGTATAGCCACCTTAAGTCTCAACGTTCCCGTGTAAAAAACGTGAGCATCAATAAGCCAATAGTGACTATAAGTATACTGAGGTAGTAAACATGAATGTGGCCCCTATATGTATTATCATGAGTATCTGTGATAAAACAAGTAACTGTTAATGAAAGGGTTAACAGTGCTATTGTAATCAGTGACTCTGCCCTTTTGCAAGAAAGCTGCAATAAGCGGATGAGTCAGTTCACTTCGGACAGAGATATAAATCATTGGGACTACTACCAATTTGCGGTTAAAAGCATACCATAAGGATTAATTAGTGATCATTACCCTGCTGGGCTCAACAGTAAGCTTCATTTTATAACTGGTCTGCTATAACACAAGAATAAGGAATTTATAAATATTGTGCTGTTAGCAATTCCGTGTTAATCGGACGTTGGACAATTACTATAAAGATGCACATGCCTTTAAGCTGTACCAGGATGAGCCACACATGATGGAGGATCCTGGAAACAGAATACCAATAAACACTCGGTGAGGCGCTAGAAACAAATAGAGTAAGTCTATAACTAGGAGATCTATCTCGTGCAGAGCACCAGAATGACACTTACCTGAGTATAATAAGCAACACTTACCTGATAAGTTGTACAGTAATCCAGCAAATAAGGATTAAATAAACATAGTGCAATACTCACCTGATCCCTTGTAAAATAGAGGTTAATCAACTAATAAATCAAACGACACACAAAGGGTTAATTAAAGTTTATTGAATGGATGGTGTGTTTACTTCTAACCTTTCTTTATAAAGACCGTCAATACGTACCTGAATGAAAGGACTGTGACTTCTTTTGGAAATTGTAACACGCAGACCAACCACAGTGTTGATACAAATGAAACCATTTACAACAGATAAAGATACTTTGTAAAGTAACAATATCCAGGAGGATAAGAGCTAGAATTGAAACGGTTTCAAGGTGTGATTCTGAACATTTTAACACTTTTCCTTACTTTCTTATCTATCTATTTTAACTTACTAATTTTAACTAGTAATAAGTAAAAGTTATATTTTAATGACAAGAGGTGTGCCAGTCCTGTCTTTTTCGTGTCTATAACACGATACACTACATGTGAAAATAAACTGGCACAGGGTTAATATACTCTTCCATTTTATGTAGGGATTATGCAGGCATATCTGGGGTTAATATGGTGGCACACCAGTCCAACACTAGGTGAAACAGAGGGAATTACATGGGTTGATATGATGGGATATCAGAATACAAGTGCTCAGTGATGTAAATATAGAGGGAGCCGACCCCGCAGCCATGTGGGAAGGGGGGCAGGGGCTACTGCAAGTGCACATACCCAAATGGCTGTAATTTAAGGCAGAGCCTGTGAGGTATCAGCACGGCAAGGGCTCAATGATGTACTTTTATATGTGCCAGTAATAGAAGCCTTTATTGGAAGAGCTGCTTTGGCCTAAAGCTCTGTTCTGTGGAATGCACTTTCCCAAGTATATGTCACACAGTGATGCTTGTGCATTTGGGACAGGTACTAGAGCCATAAATAGGCAAAGGGCACTTGCCTAGAGCTCACCGGGACAGCAAAGTAAGGGAGTTTTAGTGCGGAATATAAGCTGCTCCATTCATACAGTTTATTGTGGCTGCAGCACATTTTCTCCCTCACTGTTTCCTGTTGGATCGGCACCTGTATGAAACCCAACCCTCCTGATCCTCTCCGACTGGATACACAGTAACAGCGCAGCTATCCACATAAAAGGAAGCAGGAGGTTGGACTAAGCAAGTGCACCCTATACAGCTATAAAGAGTGAGCTCTGGCGCCCCCCTGTGGCGCTGGGCTGAGCGATCCTCACATTGCGGGGAACTGTAGGGTCGGAACCATTGAGCGTCTGAATAGTTTTCGGAGGGCTTCTGTGGCACAGAGAAACTTCCGGTCCTGGGAACACAGGAGGAGTCGCTGCTTCCGGTTTATATTCACAGCGCCGAATTTTGCGTTATATAATTGGGCAGAGGGCATTATTGCACAAACAATATATGTCTCTGAAGGGGTAGGGACATGTTAGGAAAAGCCGTAACGATAAGAAGGAGAGAAGAATCCAAGAGCCAGGGCTGGTTTTAAGTTGTCTCTGGCCCCCTGGCATTGCAGGGACTTCTGGTTTAGGGCAATAAGTGTTAATTTCTGTACATATGTCAGGGGGTCAGTCCTGAAGCCCCCCCAGCTGTTGTAATGTGAAAGTGTGTTAAGGTGGGTGGGAGTTGTTGCACTACACAATATTATGAGGCTTGGTTGGACTGGTTTATATTATTATACCCTCCAGATGGGAGTCCTGGCCTTCCTGCATTCCCAGGGACCCTCTTATTTCCACCCTTGGCCCAGCAATTGAGCCTGGGGAGTAATGGATACTTATAGGGATACAGAACTAAGGTTACTGAAATACAGGATAATGAACACAGGTAGATGGTAATCAGCAGATATAAGACAACATTCAGTGCTAATGGATAAAGCAAATGAACAGTGGCAAATAATGCAATTAGCATTATAACAGGTGTTGTATAGTTGCCCTTGTCGTGGGTGCAATCTCCCCGAAATGGCATCCCACCGGCTAGAATGTAAATCGCTGGAGGGATGGCATACGCGGCCCACCAATTTGCCAAAATCACCTTGAGAGGAAACTTCAGCGATCACTGTGCCGCATATGCCAATCCCACTGGCAATTTACATTCTCGCCGGTGGGATGCCATTTCGTGGAGATTAGTCGCCCGCGACAAGGGAGATTTGTCATGCAGCGACTAGTCTCCCCGTCTGCCACAGTCCTAAGTTACCAATATTTGTGTTCAGTAGGCAGTATATGCAGTATACAAAACATGCATTTGGGCCAACCTGATATTCTATAGCACTGATCAACGTACATACAATGGGATAGTAAGAGAACAGCAATACAGTGCACTGTCACCTTTTTATTGTTGTGATCATTTGGGAGGACACCCCAGACAATCAGAGCAGCAGTAGGTTGAGCTTCAGCTCCCCTTCACGCCCTCATCTGCTCATGTACTACACACTGACCGATATGGTGCATTAACAGATATTTTCTAACCCAAATGATCCCTGAACTAACCAATATCTATAATACACGTGAAAATCATAATTCGTGGGCCGCCAATCATGTATTGAAAATTGTATGAAAGAAATGTATGTGAATGGCCAGCAGGAACAACTTTTTTCAGTGTTAGTGTTATGATGCAAGGTTATGTCAATTATAAATAAGATATAAGATTAAAATGCACTGCACATACAAATCATGTTTTTTTTTCCTTCCTACGCCAGCATGGTGCATTCATTAATAGAGGCATATGGGCTGCTCAAAGAGATGAGGTGAGGTCAGATACTGCCATTCAGAAAGCATTATGCCCAGGTACTATTTGTTGTGCAGCTATCAGTAATTAGTTGCTGACACACTATTTTGATCATGATTTTTAGTTTTTAAAAACTATTTTATAGTTTTTAACCTAGATTACTTTTATCTCATGGAAAATACTATGGCCATGGCACTTTAAGGACATGCAAACCCTCAACTCAAATTAACGTAAGACTGATTAGGGTACACTTTTAATTTTCATTAATTATCAGTTATAATGAATGCCAGGATGGCCTGCCATGCCTATGCATTAGCTTCATTCTTTTCTGTCATTTTATTTATTTAGGGTAGTGAAGCCAAAGGTTGCATCTATGGAAGAAATGGCTGCACGATCAAAAAGGCACATGCGTAGTTTATCTATTGCATATAATAGAGACATTTATTTTTTAAACTATTATATTGGTGGAAAACCTTGTTTTGTAACCACTTTGAAAGCACCTCAGAGAACGGTGGACACATATGGTTTTTTATCCAAAGAACTAAACCATAGTAGATGCATAGCTTCTTTTTATATGCACTAGGGAGAGAGTAGTAAATCTATGTGCAGGGTGGTAGCTAATACTACAGCATTTAATGCAGGTTTGAGGCCTACTATCTAAAGCTCTAAAACTCTAGGTGCCTTACACATTGGGTATGACATTAATTTATGTAGTAATTTATTATTAATGTAAATATTAATGTAATAATATGGTTTGGAACAGTTACCTAAGATTTGGCCCCTGCATCAAAATGCAATGCATTCTGGATAATGTAGTTCCTGCATGCTGTCTAAGCTGTGGAGAAGTTGTTACAGTTTGCAACATCAATGTTTTAGTCCCTTCTCCCTTGCCAGGATTTCAAATGATGCAGAAAGAGAAGAACTGTTTTGCCGCTAGATTTTATCTTATATAGAGGTTATTTATTTATACTTTTTAAAGAAACAGATTACATTGATAGGTATATTAGAGGTTTCTGTTTTGTGTGGGGCTATTTTACAAATTTTCGTTTGGAACCTAGAGTTCCATTTAAAGAAGTGCTTTAGAAGCATATTCTTATTCTTGAAAATAGCTTGTGCTACTTATTTCATGGTACTTTTAAAAACAGCTGTCCCATCTTGCTTTATGGCGCAGGTTGGGGGTATACAGGGCAAGTGTCTCACACATTACATGGCAGGATAATTTACCCTTTTAAAAATCTACTTTACTTTGAATGAAATGCTGCCTGAGCTTATCTGCTCTGTTGAAATGTAAGAGCTAAGGGCCGTGGCAGACAGGGAGATTAGTCACCGCGCGTCAAATCTCCCTTTTTGTGGGCGACTAATCTCCCCGAAATGCTAATGTAAATCGCCGGTGGGAAGTTTCCTCTCAAGGCAACATCTGCGATTTTGGGAAATTGCCACGTCGCATATGCCATCCCACCGGTGATTTACATTCTAGCCGGTGGGATTGCATTCCGGGGAGATTAGTCGCCTGCGACAAGGGAGATTTATCGCGGGCGACTAATCTCCCTGTCTGTCACGGCCCTAAGTAAGTTTAGCTGATGCAAAGCAAACAAACATGTCCATATGAAATCTGACCTCTAATGTGTCAGATAATAAATGGTAACATCTGAAGGCGCTAAATGTAAAGGATGACAGACTTTTGCAAATACCCGCTTCCCTTTTCTCTGCCATTTTTTCATGAACATGTTTCCTAACCCTTAGTTGATACAGCAATAATGTACTATGAAATAATGGAAATTGGGGTAAATATGTTATGGCCGTACCCTGTTAAGGTACAGCTAACATGGTTTTCTCTATCATTCACAGAAAGTGCTTGGTGCGGATGACACCATGTTGGATGTTGATCCAACAACTGGTATTTGCCATTTGCTCTATGACAGTGCCCCCATTGGACGTTTTGGGACAATGACTTATCTCTCTAAATCAGTAGTCATCACCCTGCAGGAGTCCTTACCCCACAGCGGATGTTCCATGCAGTGACATATACAGTCTGTTTACACTAAAGCTGCTGGTATCCTGAGAGCCACTGTGAAGGAGTACCCAAAAGTAATGGGTAAGATGTGCAAATATCAGCACTAGTCTTCAAGTGCAGGCACTAGCAGTGTTTTCTAACATGATTTTTACATTGGATCTGTTATATGATCCTGATACTTCTGCATATCCTAGTGATAGAATATATTTAAAGAAGCAGACATGCAAAACAAATCACATTGTTCAAGGAAAGTATACTTCAAAGTAAAAATCTAACATAAAAGGAATATACGTATACCCTATACAACTGAAAAAGTTATACAACACAATCAGTTTAAATATGAAAATGTAAAAGGAGATCAATTTTTCTTTGACATAGCGTAAAAGAAAAATTCCTTATAACCTGCATAGCTGGCAGAGGGACTTGGTACTGTTAATCCCAGTGTAGTTACCAAAATGCAGTAAAAATGAAAATGTTCTATAGCAATTGAACTCCTAAAGCAACTGTACATATCTTGATGGAAGGAAGACCAGATCAGTTATACCATTGTACACTTGAAGTTAGCACTTAAAATTCTGTTCCTGTGTGACATTTATGGATGCATCAGATCCAGGATTTAGTTAGGCATTTAAACAAATCCCAGCAATGTTCACAGTAGCTAATTTTTTAGTTTCTGCAAATCTGAATAAAATGCTGAAAGGAGAAAGGTGGGAGGTGCCAAGTTGCCATCCTGTCTTTGATTCTGTTTGGTAACCTCAAACCACAGGCTGCCACTCTTTTCTTCTTCTTCTTTTTTTTCCATAAAAGCACTTTCCCTGGCTACTTTACTTCTCTCCCTGCTTCTATGGTGCCCCTGCATTTCCTGCATTACCCTAGGCCTAGGTGATCTCATGTGCAGGAGTGAAATCTACAGCGTGTACAGCGTGCTGGGACATTGGAAGAGTACAGCAAATTAATAGTACCTGGGGCTGTGAATTTCTGGAAAAGATGAGGGGTGCTGCTGGGGTCTGAAATAAGTGGCTACTAAAATCACTGGAGGAGGGGGGCCCCTGAGGAAGTCACGTGGGCGTGACGAAACGCGTTGGGCGGGCACTGAAGGTTGCAGGGGAGGTGGGGGACACAGGGAGAGCTGTGACCTCGGGGACGGGTTTATCCTGTGTTTGGGGGCACGCGGCGGTGCTAACCGCATCAGTATCGGAGGGAGGACTGTTCTTTTAACAGACGGGTTGGTGGCAGTGCGAGGCAAAGGGTGATTGTCCCGTAACAAAAGGGAGTGCCCGGCCTCTGCATAGGGTATACCACTGGAGCGGGTGGGCGCGGGCACGGACCCTGTGTGGCGGGCTTTGGCGGGTCTGCGGGGCTGTGCAGTTGGGCGCACCTGCTATGAAAAAGACCGGCGGGTCATGTGATTAGTTACCGCTGAAAGCGGCGGTTGTGGAAGTGCAGGCACGGAGGGACTTTGAATACTTAAAACAGAAAGTCTCTATGTGTGTATATAGATGTCGCATGTGTAGTACCCTATTTAATGTGGATGATTGAATGCCACTAACAATATATAGAACAATAATGTAATCCGATTTTCTCTCACTATGAATTAATAGTTGGGATATGTTATGGGGATAAGTGTCTTTTTCGGAGTGTTTTCCCCGAACTGACTCTCTCGCCTTCCCCCATTCTCCCCTTATATGCACCTTCTCTCAGGATTAATCAATATCCACTGAAGTATGGATTAATAAATTTACCTGTATAACTAACAATATCAATTACGAATTGTGGGCTGATTATCCTGTTTTTACTACTTATATATTATGTATTTATTCCCACTATGACCCTTGTAGGTCAAGGGTTTTTTTTAACATCCATATAATTGATAGCTAATTCTGAGCAATTTGTGAATTATTTTTAATGGTATGAAATAAAAGGTAATTTTTAATGGCACAAACACAGAAAATTTTTTCTTGCTTTGTGGGCAGATAACTTGCCACACCTCAGTGACTCTCCCTTTCCTTGTCCTTTAATGTCATGTGACAAGTAGCAGAGACACAGTTTTCAATATACAATATTAATGGATGATCCTCTGATTTACATGTTAAAATTAGGTTTAGGGTTTGGTATCCATCTAAAGCTTTTTCAAAGGATTCAGTATCTAGCTGAATGCAAAAATTATGGATTCAGCGTATCCCTTGTACAAAATAGTAAAATTTACTAAAGGTGGGCAAATTTGCCCGGGTATAGTAACCCATAACAGCCAGTTACAATTTTGATGTGCATGTACCGCCAGTGTAGAGATTTCTGTTTGCCTGGGATCAGTTATACCATCTATTGCAGTAAATGCACTGAGATCTCTTCTTGTAAAGACTGCTGTACAATTGCTGCTTCCAGCACCCTTCCAGTACTTCTAGCATTGTATCTGTTACTCGCCTCCTTCAACCAACAAGTATACAGCTACAGTGGGTTAAAGGGGTGGTACAACTTTAAGTTGACTTTTAGTATGTTATAGATTGGCCATTTCTCAACTTTTCCTCATTTTTTATTTTTTTATAGTTTTTTAATTATTTTCCTTCCTCTTCTTCCTCTTTGATTCTTTCAACTGGGGGTTATTGACCCCAATCGACCAAAAAACTATTACTTTCTGAGGCTACAATATTATTGTTGTTCTTTTTTATTACTTTCTGTTCATATTCCAGTTTCTCATTCAGTCTACTGCCTGGTTGCTAGGGTAATTTAGATCCTAGCAACCAGATAGTTTCTAAAATTCCAAACTAGAGATATGCTGAACAAATAGCTAAATATTTACAAAACTATAGATAATTAAAAATGAAGACCAATTGCAAATTGTTTTGGAATAGCCCGTTACAACATACTAAAACCCTCTACCCATACTAACCCTCTAGAACATACTAAAAGTTCATTTAAAGGTGAACAACCCCTTTAGATGAGTAAAAGCCATATGTTTAATGTTTTTCTGGTATGGCCAAGTCACCAGACAAGTGGATCTTTATCCAGTTTAATCACACACACAGTGTGGGTGAATTGGGCAGATCTAAATGTTTGTCCCTTAAGCCAGCAATCAAATAACATGCAGCCATCATTGTAGGCCTTGGCCAATAGGATTCTAATGCAAGATAGCTTCATATTGTTCAAATGTGTCCATTATCTTCCATGTATGTGTACAAACATACCATTTTAGGGAAATAATGGAAAACCTGCCGCCCTACAGATGTGGTTGATGGAGGCTGAAAATTATGGTTCAGCAAGTTCTAGCGGGCTGCACATAGGATTTGCCCATTTTAGGGCTTTCTCTGAATTCTTTCTGATGCTGGTTTCATTTTAATTATTTCTCCCCATTTTCATTTGGAAGATTTTTTTGTTGTGTCTCTTTTTATTTTACCACTCCATCCATTTTATTTATGAACTTGTGTTTTGCAAGAACATATAATTGTTACTTCATATTGTGCTTTAGTGAATTCTATACTGTTTTTTGAGCTTGTGATAATTTATCCAAATAGACATAAAAGTTTTATGTTTAGGAATATATATATATATTTTTTTTATTGGCCTTATGCCTCTGCAGAATGAGACATGCACGGGCCTCTGGAAAGGATACATAATGCTTCATATTTAATATAAACATAAGCTGCAATCTGCTTAATATTTGTGCGTTGTGCCCAGATTGTCATGGAGGCATCTCCTATTACGCTGGGAATTCTGGGTAAAGAAACGGCAAAATTTGCAAATTGCACTGTTAGGAGATGAGCCATGTTGATAGTTCTCTTGCAATATTGTCAGCAATTTGTATGTATATTTTCCCTGAATAATACTGTTTTTATTGAAACACAAAAGTTCTTTAAATGTTAGAAAATGCCAAGGGAGGCAATTTCCAACAATTAAGCCAGACCACCATGAGTAATAGGCTTTACTTGCAGTGATCTTAATGTTATACTTTAGTAAGTCATTTTTGGGAGATTTGTTGCGCACGATAGTGCAGATTTAACCATCGGCGATAAGTCTTACTGTGTGCCATCACTCTTAGGGCTGTGACACGGGGAGATTAGTCGCCCGTGACAAATCTCCCTTGTCTCGGGCGACTAATCTCCCCGAAACACCGTCCCACTGGCGAAAATGTAAATCGCCGGAGGGATGGCATACACGGCTCCGCAAATTCCTGAAATTTCGGAAGTTTCCTCTTAAGGCAACTTCTGTGATTTTGGGATATCGCGGCGCAGCGTATGCCATCCCACCAGAGATTTACATTTTTCACCAGTGGGATGGCATTTCGGGGAGATTAGTCGCCGTGACAAAGGAGATTTGTCACGGGCGACTAATCTCCCCCGTGTGCCACAGCCCCTAGGGTGAAGATACACAGAGCTACTTAGTGGCAGCTACTTGTCATGGCTACTAAGATAGGCAATGCTGTTCATTCACTGATAGTTGTCTCTACGTGTGTTTTAGCAGAGGGAATTCTCAGTATTGTCTATGGCAGGTATTTTCTGGTGTTTAGTAGCCATGAAAAAAAAGCTGATACTAGTAGCTCTGTGTATCTTGACCCTTACAGCCATGGTACAACCTACTGCTTAGGCAGATTTCCAGCCACAAGTGAAAAGGGCAGTTCAGCATTCACATACCAACATTGTTGGCTCCCTGCATTTAATTCAACAAGAAAAAGCTACCTATGCTGCTGTGAGTATATCACAAAAGAATATTATTTTTGAAGAGGCCTATATATTGGCACATATGCAGCAAAATCAAAGCAAACACCTTAAAGAAAAGGTGAATATTGTCAGAGATGCTTTTTTTTTTATTACATAGTTTTCCTTTCCCTAAACAGCTGCCATCCTCAATAATATTATTGCTAGTATTATTTTAATTTGGAGATTTAAAACTATATTTTATTTTGAAATGAATAATAACTAAAGATCTATATTTTCTTGCTATTATGTTTTTTTTGTGATGATTGTAAGATGTTTACATTTCTGTTTAATAAAACTGCCCAACACTGTAGTTCTGTGGGTTTTTTTGTTCATTTGTGTAGCCAACACTGTTCTGCTACTAAAAGGAAATCCTGCCTGATTTCCAATTTGTCTTGGCGCTACAGGAGTCCTGTGCCTCCGCTATATGGGAGAGCAGGTACACTGTAACATGGCTGTGCCCAGGGTCAGGACAGACTGGGCTGTAATACCCCTCCCTGGGGATGTCTCTAAACCACAGTCACTCACAGAGAAAAGGTTAATAGGTTTATTTTCAGAACACTGTAACTTTAAATAAGGTGCATAATATTGCAGACGTGTTTGGTTGCTGAGTTGCTGGGGGATCCTCACTTATGTGGCAGTTTCTTTAGAGCCCTGAGAAAGACTTCCTTTGGCTTTCCATGTCCTGAAAAGAGCAAGCTTTGTTGACAAGGACTCCCTTTGCTTCTGCACCCTAAACAGAGCATGTTTTCCTGCCACTGGGGTTTCCCCACTAACTTCCCACACACAATAATCTCTGTGCCTTCCCCCTACTCTCTGCTTCTCCCCAGCACTGCCTCTGCAGGCCTTCCTTCCTGCCAGCTCACTGGGGAGGGGATTCCTCCCTGCACAGACACACCCAGAGGGAAATACGGGCCTACCAAGCCTCCCTGCATTTGTATAGGCATATTTTGTTTAAAAAGGCAAAACATCCGTTTCTATTACATTGTGCCTATGCAAGTCCCAAAATGTGTTGTGGCTTCCATGTACATTACCTCTTACTGCAGACAAATCTCTCTCAGAACTGACCATAGAGTTTTATTGTAAACCCTCAGGCAGAAGTCATGTTCAGTGCATAGATGGGCGCAAAGCATAGATTGGTTAAGCTGGGACCCTAAAAAGCATTTGTACCAGCTCTTGTTTAAACTAGAAGGGCAATTTCAGTTTTTTCTATGGCGCATTGGCCCAGAATTTCTCCATGTGCAATTGCACAAAGGTCTATTTCACTGGCGGGTGTCAAAATGCTGGGTACCCAACCCCCCCCCCGCTAATATTTTCCTTAGGCAGATTGTAAAGGGAAACAATGATGTTAATTAGGCATTTAGATTTATTTTATTATTATAATCTAATAAAAGGGTAAGTCTGCCTCATAGAAGGAATGGCACTGCTCTGTTACTACATAAGACCATTTATTACCCTGCTAATATACCTAATATTAATATACCTACTAATGCTAATATACCTACTAATTTGGTTCCCAGAACCCATAAATAATAACACAGACAACAACTTTATGTAAAATCTGTGAAGATCACAGCTTTATTAAAAATATAATTTATGAAATGTGATGCTCACTGTAGGGTTATCAGATCACTGGAAATCAGAGGGCACATATAGAAAGAGCTGCACGCTGCAATATAAATGCACCTTCTATACGTGTCCTCCCATCACCAGAGGGTCTGGTAACCCCACCACATAGGGCTGTTTGATCCCAAGGAAGGCAAAAAACCTAGAGAGAAGCTTGGGCCAATCTGCTTCACTAGAGGCAAAAATTCCTTCCTGACTCCTAAATGGCAATCGGAATTATTCCCAGGATCAATGCGCCCTATGGAGCTTTGAAAGAGTTAATAAATGTACAGTAATGGGTAAATACATGTTTGCCTCTGTTTGTCTGTAGGGAAATGTGTTCATAGGTAATTAAGAGTGTATGGAAAGTGACAGCTCTGCTTGATGATGGTACTGGGTGCCCTGGCAATGTCACCCACCCATGGTCCAGAAATAGTGATCCCCAATACTGTCACTTGTATTAAATGGTAAGTAGTATGGACATGTAGGCCTCAGTGTGTGCGTGTGTCTATCAGTAAGGAAATATGTATCCGTATGGGTGAAGGTACGGCAGTGTATGCATGTATGGGTGCCAGTAGGAAACTGGGGGCATGTATGGGTGCCAGTATGGAGGTGTTGGCATGTAGGGGTGCATGTATACTTGCCTGTATGGATCAGTGGGCCAGTATGTGTTGTGTAGCACATAACCGGCCCCTTCCATGTCCTGAGAATGGCTGGATCTTTCTGCCATCTCTAAGTGCTGGGAACCTGCTGTGTCCCTGGATGTTGATGCCACCTCTGGTGTTCTCTCTCTGCCTTCAGGTAGATGTTGGTTGGTAGGTGTTGCTGCAGGCCTTGTGGTGGGAGGATTAAAAGCTGGAAAGATTGCTGGATAAACTCCTGGCAGAAGCGGATGTAAAAAATAGTGGCCTATAGAGACAAGATGGCAGATCTTTTCCATGCACTCCTCAATTTGGTGTTCTGGGTAGTCAGTGGGGGGCACTTTGACAGGGTTGTTATAAGAATAGATTTTATCTGCCACATTGAGGCAGCACAGTGCCATGAGAGATGGTTTGTGCATGTAGAAGTCTTGATGTTGGTTCAGGCACAGTGCTGCGATGCCTCGGGCAGCTGTTAGGCTTTTGGCTGCTCTTGTGAGCTGGGCAGGGGAACACTCCTCCTGGTTGGTCAGTCTCAACAGGGAGAAGTGCTCCAAAAAGAAATCGATGGTTGGTACCCCCAGGCGAAACAGCAACTTCCTTAGGATGGTTCTCTCCAGGTGACGCATTTCAGCTGGTGTCATTCTGTAGTCAAACAGAGGTAGGAAGAGCTTGGGGGGGAGGGGGTACCGTAATTCAGCCACTTTGTAAGCCATGTAGAGGCAAGTGGCTCCCACTCTTGTTAGGGTGTCGGGGTCAGTAGGAGTGCAGGACACATACCGCTCCAGGAAGTTTATACCCAGGCACAGGGTCTGAAAGTCCAATCTCAGGTACCTGTGCACATTAATCATTAGGGTGGTGATGTGGTTCCAGGATGCAGCATTTATTTCCTTCTGATTTTCTAGGAAATTTTCCAGCTGATAACCTCCCTCCAGGCCTTTTTTATAGAGGTAACACTCCTCTCCATACTCCCTGAAGGTCTGCAGGGCATCAGCCAGGTTGGCCAGGGTGTTCCATGGCTCCCCCTCTGGCACCGGTTCCTCAGCTGTAGGGGTGCTGGTCCCACGCAGATCACCCTGGGGCTTGGCCCTTTTGAATTCAGGGCTGCACCCAGGGGAAATGATCTCCTCTTCTTGCTCTTCTTCTTCTTCTCTTCTTCTTTTTCGCATGCCAATGCTCAGAATCTCCATCATTTAGCTCCTCTCTCACCAACTGTCACATAAGACTGTTGGGACCAAGTATCCGTTACCCACAAGTCACCTCTGCTCTTCACTGATTGGCTGGACATGTAAACAACTGATAGGCTGAATCTGAAGTACAAATGCTTGAGTTGCTCTGTCATTTAACTTCTCCTTTATTTCTAGTGCCTTGCCTTGTACTTCAGCCTCTTTTCTTATATGTGAATAAAGCTCTGTAGCTTTCAGAAAATCTGATATCTAAGCTTATCTAATGCAAAAATGATCCATATATAGATTTTAAATATACACATAGTTTACCATAAAGTGACAGCAGATATATCTCAGGGTACAAATGCTTGCTCTCAGAATCACAGCTTTTCATTCTCATAATTCAAGAAATCTGTGCAAATTTTTTTTTTTTTTGTTTACTAGATTCAGGTGCAAGTGCAGCTCCTCGTATGGAGCCACTGCCAGACATCACGTCCCACCATTATCTGCCTATACAGCTGTACAGACACAAATTCCAGGCCAGGGGTGTGTGAATGTACATCTTAGAAGGACTGGGTAAAGTTACCAGTCCATTTGTTCTTTTAAATGCAAGTTGTTGGTCTGCCCTGATATGCCCGCCAGTTTAATTTGATTGTTTGGTCCAAGGTGGGCATATCCGGAAACAATCCACTCATTTGGCGACTTCGCCACGGCAGATCACACCGTGTATGTTTTTAAATATTTATAATAATGTATTATGACTGCAGCAAGGCAAATGTTTGCTGTTAATCATGGGACTGTGTGGAAAATATTAAGAGTCCAGTGCCACTAAAATTGAAAATGATGGTTCCTTTACTACCCTACACAGAGAGAAAATGATAAATTCTGGATAGGCAGCTTGATAGTGACTTGACTTGAGCTAATAAGGGCATGTGTAGATTTGGTTGATAAAACCCAATAAATAAATGTGACGTTATCAGGATGTATTCTGACTATTCTTTTAATAGAAATAAGCATGTATTTTTTAAACTGATAATAGCATGTTTTTAATAGGAAAAAATATGCTATTTTTTAAACTAAGCACTATAGAAGGGATTATAATTATACCGCATCTTAAATTTAGATTTGGCAAATTAACTGTAGGAAGGCAGTTTTATTAACAGTGCTTAATATTAAATATCATAGCTATATCAAAGCTAGAGAGTAATAGCCTTCAGTAAAGGCATAATGCATTTCCATGTGGACTGGACCTGAGAAATGGTAAGATCACAATATAAGGATATCAGCCTCCCTTTTCACCCTCCTCTAGGCCTTCAAAATGCAAAGTCAAAGCCCTGTAGAGAAGCAGATTTACTGGTGACCTGTTAAAAAGCAGATCTTTATTGGTTTGCTATGTATGACTTAATGTGGGCAAATTTAGTGCATTTTATTTATTAGTGCATTCACATGGCGAATAATGTAAAAATCAGAATACTCTACAAATATATTATTTACACCAGTCCCTGCCTCATGTTGTTAGCCTGTTAGCTCATACATTTAGAGCTCCGATTGTACAATTATTGTATAGTATGCTACCCCTTATTCAGAAAGCTCCAAATTACTGGAAGCCCATCTCCCATAGAATCCATTTACAAAAAATAATTCTAATTTCTAATCATTTCTAATTTTTAATGACTTAATTTTCTCTGTCATAATAGTTACATAGAGTCCATCAAGTTCAACCCATCCAAGTAAACCCAGCACACACAAACCTATACTGATCTATCTATACACTCACATACATAAACTATAAATACAACTACTAGTACTAACTGTAGATATTAGTATCACAATAGCCTTGGATATTCAACTTGTTCAAGAACTCATCCAGGCCCCTCTTATAGGCATTAACAGAATCTGCCATTACCACATCTCTAGGAAGGGCATTCCCCAACCTCACTGCCCTCACCGTGAAAAACCCCCTACGCTGCTTCAAATGGAAGCTCCGTTCCTCTAATCTAAAGGGGGGGGGGCCTCTGGTGCGTTTTTATGGGAAAAAAGAACACCCCCCATCTGCCTATAATCCCCTCTAATGTACTTGTACAGAGTAATCATGTCCCCTCGCAAGCGCCTCTTTTCCAGAGAAAACAACTCCAACCTCGACAGTCTCACCTCATAGTTTAAATCTTCCATCCCCTTTACCAGTTTAGTTGCACGTCTCTGCACTCTCTCCAGCTCATTAATATCCTTCTTAAGGACAGTGCTGGCACATATTAGTGCAGGATCCAATATTCCTGGGGGGTTTTCTCACATCCCGTCATATTGTAACTGGTCAGTTTCCCTTTACTTGAAGGGGACCTATACCCACTGACATACCTTAAAGAGAAAATAACCCCCCCCTTTTTTTTTTTTTTACATGAACTCAATCTGTTGAGCTTGTGTAGGAAAGATACATAAACACTATCTGAACTTCCAGATATAAATATAAATGTATTTCATTTTATGTATCTCCTGATGTACCTTTTATACTTAAGCCCAACTGAATGAGCTCATGTCAAAGAGGGGGGTATATTTTCTCTTGAATTTAAAATTGATCGGTGTGTACTTGGAGATCAGACGGATCTCCAGAAGTTTGTTACTGATGCAAGAAGAGCTTTCTGTTGCTTCTCTGCTCTCTTATTCTGTTCCCTGTGATTGGGATGATAGAATTGAGTAGAGAATTGTCAGCAGACCTGGACAGAACAGCAGAAGATGCACCATTGTGTCTAACAATCTACTCTCTGTTTAGCCGCCAAGGCCAGTGGCTTCGAAGAAGGCGCCTTGATGGAGCTTTAAACAGAGTGCCTATTGGGTTCTATCAGAAAGTTTGGCTAATCCTGCAAAAGGTGGAGCATATTAAACTGCACAAATATGTGCTATGCTGTTTGTACACTTTTATTTTTTTTTCATTTTACCATTATTATTGTTTTTTTTTTTTGTTGTTTATCATCAGTGCCATGGATTGTCTGTGGAAGGTTTTGTTTTACCATCATCAAGCACGCGTGAGGTGAGAGTTCCCCAAACCATTAGTTTAAGTGATATTAATATATTTCATTTTTATCAGCCATGATCCACCAGAGAAGCCGCAATAATGAGGGTACTCTTTTTCTATAAAAATGTTGTAGATCATCCTTTATTTTTTACAGCAATTTTTGTGTTATCAATGCTGCTGGTCACATGACAAGTTTACCAGCAACACTCCCCTGATCTTTATTATCAGTGTTTTATACTTTACTGCTGATAAATGTCCCTCTCCTTCTTTGATGCAGATGACACCGGGTGAGCTGAAGTTTTCTGCCCATGTGGAATCTGTTTTGAATCGTGTGCCTCAGCCAGAGTACCGCCAGCTCCTAGTGGAAGCTATTTTGGTGCTGACCATGCTTGCTGATGTAGATATCCAGAGTGTTGGGGGTATCATCCACGTGGAAAAGATTGTGCATATTGCAAATGAACTGTTCTGTCAGGAGCAGGTAAGGATTTCCACTATGGCTGGATCTTAGTTACCATATTAGCTGAGTAACAAACGGAATAAGCACATGCCCACCCATCCAGGGGACAACATTGCTTTACCATTATCAAAGCCCATATCAGTTGAGTGTAAATCCATAATGTATTCTTTATTTTATCCATGTTTGAAATTTAATCTACATCAAGCATGTTATAGTAACACTATCCACCTGTAGAAAGTAATGTGTGTTTCATGGTATCCACACCCTGGTTTTTGTCTACGGTTATTGGCTGCTATCGTCAGCCAGATGGCATCAGTGGGCAAACTGTCTATTGTTAGCAAAAGCACTGCTGTTCATGCTGGGAAGTCAGCCTCTCACTACTTTGTACCATCCCATGTACATGCATATTCATATCCTGCAAGCAGAAATCCATTTAAATAAAAGGGGCAGAATGTTTACAAGCTAGGCGAACATTGTGCGTAAATGTATTTTGGGCGTAGCCTAGTGATACGAAAATTTATATCAAAGCAGTAGGACTTTTCCTGGGAAAAAAAACGCTTGATTTTTTGTTTGTGTTTTTTTTTAATTTAAATGCAGCATTTGTATATTTATATTATATAGGACAAATGCAGAGATAGAGATCGACACAGTGTGTGCATGCTGTTAGGAACTACTGCACATGCACCAGTTTCCTCATCATTCGCATAATATTATTTCTGTTGCGTGCCGATAGATTAATAGTATGCAAGTGAGTAAGGACTAGACTAGGAATGAACAGAAGCACTTGAGCCTGGAGGTGGCCATACACTAAAAGATTCACTTGTTTGGCAAGGTCACCAAACGAGCAGTTCTTTTCTCCGATATGCCCACCTAAGGTGGGTGGTATTTGGTGTAACCCAATCGTTTGGCCCTTGAAACAAATGATTGAATTTCAATGACAGGTACAGTACCCTGCCATCCCCAGTCTGACCGCATCAATTTTAGGCCAGATATCAGTTTGGTAGGCTCTTCAGGGATGCACATAAATTGGCAGATAAGCTGCCTAATCGATCTGAAGAACCCAAATTGGCAGTCTAGATCTGCCCGTGTATGGGCCACCTTTACTGAAGTTGATTTCCCTCTTCCTACTGCCGATCTCTGTCTCTGCATAGTTACCCCTTCTCTAGAGGAGGATCCAAGTCCCCGCGATCAAGAAGGCATATGCGTAGTTTATCTATTGCATGTAATAGAGACATTTATTTTTAAACAATTACAATAGGGGGAAAACCTTATTTTGTAGAGTTAAACCACTTTGAAAGGACCTTGGAGAACAGTGGACACATATGGCTTTGTATCCAAAGAACTAAACCATAGTAGATGCATAGCTTCTTTTTTATGCACCAGGGAGAGAGTAGTAATTCTATGTGCAGGATGATAGCTAATACTACATCATTTAATGCAGGTTTGAGGCCTACTATCTAAAGCTCTAAAATTCTGGGTGCCTTACATATTGGGTATGACATTAAGTTATGTAATAATTTAGTCTGAAGACACACACAGCCATCAAGTCTTTTGGGTTTTTTTTCAAAGTTGACAGAGTTTCTTTGTATTTTCTCCCAAGCATCTGAACAAGAAAGTTGTGATTAAATGGGAACTCTACTTTAAAACAACTTTAGCTTTTTAAGAAGCAAACATAATTTCAAGCAACTTTGCAATATATATCAATTGAAAAATATGTAGCCTTTTCATAATATGCATTTTAATGTAATAATATGGTTTAAAACAGTTACCAAAGCTTAGCCCCCTGTTCTCCATTACAGTGCAATGCATTGTGGATTATGTAGTTCCTGTATGCAGTAAGAGTTAATGAAGTTTAGCTGATGCAAAGCCAAAAACATGTCCATATGAAATCTGACCCTTAATGTGAAAATAAATGGTAACATCTGAAGCACAAATGTTAAGGATGACAGACTTCGGCCTATAACCACTTCCCTTTACTCTGCCTTCTTTTCATACCCATATTGTCTACCCCTTATTTGAAATAGCAATAAAGTACTATGAAATAATGGAAATTGGGGTAAATATGTTATTGCCGTATCCTGTTAAGGTACAGCTAACATGGTTTTCTCTTTCATCTCTATCATTCACAGAAGGTGCTTGGTGCGGATGACACCATGTTGAATGTTGACCCAACGACTGGTATTTGCCATTTGCTCTATGACAGTGCCCCCAGTGGACGTTTTGGGACAATGACTTATCTCTCTAAATCAGTAGCCATCACCCTGCAGGAGTCCTTACCCCACAGCGGATGTTCCATGCAGTGACATATACAGTCTGTTTACACTAAAGCTGCTGGTATCCTGAGAGCCACTGTGAAGGAGTTTGGTCACCTCATTCTGCCTTGGCATTAAATGCTGCTTCCTATCATTTGCTGCTGTTCTGTAACCAAAGTAATGGGTAAGATGTGCAAATATCAGCACTAGTCTTCAAGTGCAGGCACTAGCAGTGCTTTCAAACATGATTTTTACATAAGGATTTTGGACCTGTTATATGATCCTGATACTTCTGCATATCCTAGTGAAAGAATATATTTAAAGAAACAGACACGCAAAACAAATCAAATTGTTCAAGGAAAGTATACTTTGGCACAACTCTTTGTGGACACACAGCTTCCTGTGGAGGAAGCAGTTATGGGCTGGAATGTGCCCATGATCATTTCAAAGTAAAAATCATAAAAAAAGGAATATACGTATACCCTATACAACTGAAAGAGTTATGCAGCACAATCAGTTTAAATATGAAAATGTAAAAGGAGATTAATTGTTCTTTGACATAGAGTAAAAGAAGAATGTCTAATAACCAGCATAGCTGGCAGAGTGACTTGGTACTGTTAATCCCAGTGTAGTTACCAAATTGCAGTAAAAATGAAATTGTTCTATAGCAATTGAACTCCTAAAGCAACTGTACATATCTTGAGGTCAGGAAGACACCAGTTATACACCAGTTATACCATTGTACACTTGAAGTTAACACTTAAAATTCTGTTCCTGTGTGACATTTATGGATGCACCAGATCCAGGATTTAGTTAGGCATTTAAACAATTCCCAGCAATGTTCACAGTAGCTAAATTTTTAGTTTCTGCAAATCTGAATAAAATCAAATAGGAGAAAGGTAGAATCATTGGGAGGTGCCAAGTTGCCATCCTGTCTTTGATTCTAGTCGGTAACCTCAAACCACAGGCTGCCACTCTTTTTTCCCATAAAAGCACTGTCCCTGGGTACTTTACTTCTCTCCCTGCTTCTATGGTGCCCCTGCATCCCCTGCATTACCCTAGGCCTAGGTGATCACATGTGCAGGAGTGAAATCTTTGCTGAATTCAGTGATCTACAAGTGTACAGCGTGCTGGGACATTGGAAGAGTACAGCAAATGAATAGTACCTGGTGCTGTGAATTTCTGGAAAACAATGAGGGGTGCTGCTGGGGTCTGAAATAAGTGGCTACTAAAATCACTGGGGGGGGCAGATAACTTGCCACACCTCAGTGACTCTCCCTTTCCTTGTCCTTTATTGTCATGTGACAAATAGCAGAGACACAGTTTTCCATATACAATATTAATGGATGATCCTCTGATTTACATGTTAAAATTAGGTTTAGGGTTTGGTATCCATCTAAAGCTTTTGCAAAGGATTCAGTATCTAGCTGAATGCAAAAATTATGGATTCAGCGTATCCCTTGTACAAAATAGTAAGATTTACTGAAGGTGGGCAAATTTGCCCGGGTATAGTAACCCATAACAGCCAGTTACAATTTTGATGTGTATGTACAAGATGTGCATGTACCTCCAGTGTAGAGATTTCAGATTGTCTGGGATCAGTTATACCATCTATTGCAGTAAATGCACTGGGATCTATTCTTGTAAAGACTGCTGTACAATTGCTGCTCCCAGCACCCTTCCAGTACTTCTAGCATTGTATCTGTTACTCGCCTCTTTCAACCAACAAGTATACAGGTACAGTGGGTTAAAGGGGTGGTACAACTTTAAGTTAACTTTTAGTATGTTATAGATTGGCCATTTCTTTCCATTTCTCAACTTTTCCTATTTTTTTTTTATAGTTTTTTAATTATTTTCCTTCCTCTTATTCCTCTTTGATTCTTTCAGCTGGGGGTTATTGACCCCGATCGGCCAAAAAACTATTACTTTCTGAGGCTACAATTTTATTGTTGTTGTTTTTTATTACTTTCTGTTCAGGCCTCTCCTGTTCATATTCCAGTTTCTCATTCAATCTACTGCCTGGTTGCTAGGGTAATTTAGATCATAGCAACCAGATAGTTGCTAAAATTCCAAACTAGAGATATGCTGAACAAATAGCTAAATATTTACAAAACTAAAAATGAAGACCAATT
The DNA here is from genome assembly GCF_000004195.4 of Xenopus tropicalis. Taxonomy (NCBI): domain Eukaryota; kingdom Metazoa; phylum Chordata; class Amphibia; order Anura; family Pipidae; genus Xenopus; species Xenopus tropicalis. Next base: position 37,179,638 of record NC_030684.2, on the reverse strand, counting down.
GCAAATTGTTTTGGAATAGCCCGCTTTAACATACTAAAACCCTCTACCCATACTAACCCTCTAGAATATACTAAAAGTTCATTTAAAGGTGAACAAACCCTTTAGATGAGTAAAAGCCATATGTTTAATGTTTTTCTGGTATGGCCAAGTCACCAGACAAGTGGATCTTTATCCAGTTTAATCACACACACAGTGTGGGTGAATTGGGCAGATCTAAATGTTTGTCCCTTAAGCCAGCAATCAAATCACATGCAGCCATCCTTGTAGGCCTTGGCCAATAGGATGCTAATGCAAGATAGCTTCATATTGTTCAAATGTGTCCATTATCTTCCGTGTATGTGTACAAACATACCATTTTAGGGAAATAATGGAAAACCTGCCACCCTACAGATGTGGTTGATGGAGGCTGAAAATTATGGTTCAGCAAGTTCTAGCGGGCTGCACATAGGATTTGCCCGTTTTAGGGCTTTCTCTGAATTCTTTCTGATGCTGGTTTCATTTTAATTATTTTTCCCCATTTTCATTTGGAAGATTTTTTTTTGTTTGTGTCCCTTTTTATTTTACCACTCCATCCATTTTATTTATGAACTTGTGTTTTGCAAGAACATATAATTGTTACTTCATATTGTGCTTTAGTGAATTCTATACTGTTTTTTGAGCTTGTGATAATTTATCCAAATAGACATAAAAGTTTTATGTTTAGGAAAATATATATATATTTTTTATTGGCCTTATGCCTCTGCAGAATGAGACATGCACGGGCCTCTGGAAAGGATACATAATGCTTCATATTTAATATAAACATAAGCTGCAATCTGCTTAATATTTGTGCATTGTGCCCAGATTGTCATGGAGGCATCTCCTATTATGCTGGGAATTCTGGGTAAAGAAACGGCAAAATTTGCAAATTGCACTGTTAGCAATGTTATCAGTAATTTGTATGTATATTTTCCCTGAATAATACTGTTTTTATTGAAAAGTTCTTTAAAAGTTAGAAAATGCCAAGGGAGGCAATTTCCAACAATTAAGCCAGACCACCATGAGTAATAGGCTTTACTTGCAGTGATCTTAATGTTATACTTTAGTAAGTCATTTTTGGGAGATTTGTTGCGCACGATAGTGCAGATTTAACCATCGGCGATAAGTCTTACTGTGTGCCATCACTCTTAGGGCTGTGACACGGGGAGATTAGTCGCCCGTGACAAATCTCCCTTGTCTCGGGCGACTAATCTCCCCGAAACGCCGTCCCACTGGCGAAAATGTAAATCGCCGGAGGGATGGCATACACGGCGTCGCAAATTCCTGAAATTTCGGAAGTTTCCTCTTAAGGCAACTTCTGCGATTTTGGGATATCGCGGCGCAGCGTATGCCATCCCACCAGAGATTTACATTTTTCACCAGTGGGATGGCATTTCGGGGAGATTAGTCGCCGTGACAAAGGAGATTTGTCACGGGCGACTAATCTCCCCCGTGTGCCACAGCCCCTAGGGTGAAGATACACAGAGCTACTTAGTGGCAGGTACTTTAGTAAGTCATTTTTGGGAGATTTGTTGCGCACGATAGTGCAGATTTAACCATCG